>NC_064629.1:63240287-63865287 GCF_023864275.1 Schistocerca cancellata
AATAGCGGAACTCAGTCGCCCTCTGCGTTGCTGTTTGCCACGGCCGTCGACGCACTCTGTCATCTTCGATTTGAGCACGTCGTGGAGATGATGGGATTCCATGCACTGTCCAGCTGGTAGCCGCTGTCACGGTTTTACAGATTTTCCGCTAGTCGTATTTTTACAGATTCTTTAATAATGGAGTCCCAGAAAGACGTTGCTGTGGACAAAATCATTGTTTTCTCATACTCCATTGAATGTCCAGTAGAAATACAATGTTCAGCAATAGCGGACTTGCTTGGCTGCAAAAGGCGGGTGTAACGTTGATGTTCAGTGCAGCGTTCTTTCACAGTGCGTATGGTTTGACCTATGTAAGCCATACCACATTGGCACGGAATCTTGTAAATTCCGGCCTTTCGTAGTAACAGATTGTCCTTAACTGATCCCACAAGGTTCGCAATCTTCGATGGTGGGCGGAAAACCACTTTTACCTGAAATTTTTGGAGGATTCTTGCTATTTTAAACGAAGTGTTGCCAACGAAAGGAAGAAAAGCTAAAGATTGTTCCGGCATGTTCTCTTCTTTATTCACTTCCTGCTTCTTAGTTTTAACTGTTAGTGCCCTGTTAATCTGCCGGATGGAATACCCATTTTCGCTGAATACTGTCTTTAGATGGGCGAGTTCTTGAGATAAGCTATCTAGATCTGAGACAGTATGAGCTGTATGAACAAGCGTTTTAAGCAAACTCATGGTTTGCGATGGGTGATGGCAACTCGATGCTTGCAGGTACAAATCAGTATGAGTGGGTTTCCGGTAAACTGAATGCCCTAGAGAACCATCATTCTTCCTTCTAACCAGGACATCCAAGAAAGGCAAACAACCATCTTTCTCTATTTCCATGGTAAACAGGATGTTGCTATGAATGGAGTTGAGGTGATGTAGAAACTCCATTAATTTATCTTCTTCATGAGGCCACACTATGAAAGTGTCATCCACATACCGCCAAAAAACTGTTGGCTTCAGCGTAGCTGATTCAAGCGCTCTCTCTTCAAATTCCTCCATAAAAAGGTTGGCGACCAAAGGAGACAGGGGGCTACCCATGGCGACACCGTCAGTCTGTTCAAAATATTCTTGATTAAACATAAAATAAGTTGAGGAAAGTGCGTGCCTGAACAAAGCAGTGATATCAACAGGAAACATGTTACCAATCAGTGTCAAAGAATCTGCAAGAGGAACTTTTGTAAAAAGTGAGACCACATCAAAACTTACTAGAAGGTCTACACTGCTAAGACGAAGAGCCCCCAGTCTATTGATAAAATCAGCTGAGTTTCGTATATGATGTGAGCACTTGCCTACGAAAGGTCTCAGTAAGGAAGTGAGATGTTTAGCTAAATCATATGTAGGAGCTCCAATGTTGCTCACTATTGGACGCAGAGGAAGACCCTCTTTATGAATCTTTGGAAGGCCATACAGTCTTGGAGGTACACAACCATGTGGTTTTAACCTCTTGATGGTCTTTTGTGGTAAGGAGCAGGAATTTAATAGTGCTGAAGTTTTTCGTTGCACACGTCCTGTAGGATCGTAATCAATCCTCCTATAGGTAGAGTCACTTAGCAGACCATACATCTTATATTTATACACACCACGAGGTAACAAAACAGTTGCATTACCTTTGTCAGCTTTCAATACCACTACGTCAGGGTCCTCTCTCAGATTTCGTAATGCAGCCCTTTCTGCAGAGGAGGTTAAATTACTGCGTTGAGTAGGAGCCTTCAACAGAGCACGGCAAGTTTCCCTTCTTATTTCGTCTGCGGCATCCAAAGGAAGACGTCGTACAGCTTCTTCAACACCACTCAAAATACAGGGCTATTACAAATGATTGAAGCGATTTCATAAATTTACTGTAGCTCCATTCATTGACATATGGTCACGACACACTACAGATACATAGAAAAACTCATAAAGTTTTGTTCAGCTGAAGCCGCACTTCATGTTTCTGCCGCCAGAGCGCTCGAGTGCGCAGTGAGACAAAATGGCGACAGGAGCCGAGAAAGCGTATGTCGTGCTTGAAATGCACTCACATCAGTCAGTCATAACAGTGCAATGACACTTCAGGACGAAGTTCAACAAAGATCCACCAACTGCTAACTCCATTCGGCGATGGTATGCGCAGTTTAAAGCTTCTGGATGCCTCTGTAAGGGGAAATCAACGGGTCGGCCAGCAGTGAGCGAGGAAACGGTTGAACGCGTGCGGGCAAGTTCCACGCGTGTATCTGGACATGCTGGAAAATTGGCTCATACCACAACTGGAGACCGACAGCGCCGACTTCATCTTTCAACGGGATGGTGCTCCACCGCACTTCCATCATGATGTTCGGCATTTCTTAAACAGGAGATTGGAAAACTGATGGATCGGTCGTGGTGGAGATCATGATCAGCAATTCATGTCATGGCCTCCACGCTCTCCCGACTTAACCCCATGTTTGGACTATCTGGAAGTTGCTAATTACTGTTATTTCAGATGTGCCACACTCTGTAGGCAGTGTGATGTACATTAACAGAAAGAACAAGGAATAGTGAAGTGAAATAATACTATATAAATGATATGAGAAAACAGTCCATAATAAAGAACCTACTGTGTACAATGTTATTTGTTCTTCCTGCACACATACTTTCGAGTGAGATCTGTACCTACCAATGAGTTCTCATATTTCTGAATTTCACCATTTTGAAGTAAATTGATTGTTTACCCTTTCACAGGCTGTAGGAGATATACTTCCCACTAAATGTATTTCTTTACAGTGTTTGAGGGGATATCTGTTACCACTTCTGTATGTTCCTGGCATCTAGTGGCATTCCACTGCACCAGCTTTAGTTTCTGTTTGTTGTGAAATATGGCCTTCAGGATTGTGGGAAGTATATATCCCACCAAACAATGGTGTTTAAATGGTTATTGGGAAGTATGGTTACCACCGAAGCGTTTCTGGAAGGGGCTTTGGAGGTATACTTACCATAATATTAATCTGTCATTTGTGATCCTTGGGAAGCATACTTACCACCAACTGAGGGGTTTCCCAGAGCTTTTGCGAATATATCTTTCCACCTCTGTGCTTTGCTTCTGCAATATACATTATTGTGACCGGTATCAGCTCATACCTTTATTGCATGATAAAGTTGCAAGGATTGCTTTGACAGTGCAGTAAGTAAACTTTAATATTGGTAACAATTATTTTTTAAACAAAGTAAAAGAAAACATAAAATAAAAACAGACAGCCTTGTTCTCTTTTTTTATGCATAATAGCAACACAACTCACAAAAGGAAAGTGGGAGATCCATATATCACCATAGGTTTTGGTCCTAAATAACAAAAATAAAACTATCAAAAATAAATTAGTCAGTTGATCACAATTCTAATAGGATAGCTATTATTAAATTATCTTTGCTGAATTGATACAAAAAATGCACCCATGAAAGTGTTAATTTATTCTGAACCAGATGAACTGTATATAGTCAAAGAAAGTCAGAATTTCCATCAGGCTGTCAAGTTAAAATATGTACATTATTTAGTTCTAAATAAAGTACTCATTTTAACCAAATACCCTTGTGGAAATTGTCTTTCTTTGTATTTAGTATGGGTGTGATGCCCAACCAGAAGAAAACCACTATTTACACTGTTCAACAAAATTTGTCATTATGTACCTGTGATATCTATGGTCTCCAGATTACTCTGCCTACTTACTTTCCTAACTTAGTGGGTGGAGGAGGGGGGAGTGGGAAGAGAACATTCAACATATAACTTTTACTTGTGAATTCTGAAAACAAAAAATAGGTTTAATTTGAAAGGATATCATCCAAAGTGCTGACATGCATGTATTACAAGATTGTCTGAGCATTCAGGTTCATATTCTAGAATCCCCCCCCCCCCACAAGTTGTCACCAGGAGACTTTTATTGCATAAGATGGGAGGGGTGAGGCTGAGGACTGGACAAAAAAAAATGGTTCAAATGGCTCTGAGCACTATGGGACTTAACATCTTAGGTCATCAGTCCCCTAGAACTTAGAACTACTTAAACCTAACCAACCTAAGGACATCACACACATCCATGCCCGAGGCAGGATTCGAACCTGCGACCATAGCAGTCCCGCGGTTCCGGACTGCAGCGCCTAGAACCACATGGCCAGCGAGGACTGGACATCCAGTGGGGCTATGTTCTTAAGTGAAATGCAGAAAAAATTCTGTTAACCAATAATCCGCTTGTGTTTCATGTTTAGACACAAGGGAAAGATGCTAGTTACTGGAAATTAGCCATAACAGCTGAATGATTTAGAGGATCAGGAGAGCACAGGAAAATGAGTGTTGTTATGTCGGGAGCCAGTTAGGTAGGGCAGACATGTCTGGGCCCAGCACTCTGCCCCCATCTACTGAGGCCTCATGTGATTATCCTTCCACACTCCCATTGGTTGAATGCTGTAGGTAGACATTCACTAGGTATCCATTCTTCAGCAATCTGCCAACAATAGAACTTTACCAGGCCAGCAGCATGAGTTAGTACCAAGCAGTGAGCTGTGGAGCAGTCTCCCAGCAGACAACAAATCCTTCCAATCATTTGTATATGATAAAATAACCCACAATTCCCATAAAAAGGTGGCCACCTGCAAAAACCTTCCCCCTTCTACAGGAGTTGAGAATCAAATTCCTGCCAGCGTCATTTTTTGGGCCCTCTCTGTTGCACCCCCTCCACTTATTGAGCAATCCAACAGTTCTGCCTTGATTGTCATTTGTTGCATGTTCGCCACGACTGCCCACACGTGGCGCCACGTTAGGGTTTGCCAGTGGGTAGGCCACTTGGCCACTGTTTCTGACAGTCAACAGACCATAAGTCAGTCATTGCACAGCCTGGTATTTTCATCGGAGTCTGGAGGTGCCTCTAACATCCCACATATGTTGGCCCAGCGTGTTTTGTTGACGTTGATTGTGGATGGTTGGTTGGTTGATTTTCAAATAGACATGGGAGCATCAGTCACCTCATTAATTTGGATACATACAGGATCTTAGGGTGCCCACAGTTGCAACAGCCACCTTGTCATGTTTTGTCATATTGTAAACAGCACATTCCCTTGCAAGGACAATTCTCTGCCTCAGTGCATTACAAGAATGTGAAATGACAACTTAAACTGTTAGTGGTCAATTCACCATTGATGCAAAATATCCTTGGGCTCGACGCCTTTTATGTTTTCAGCTTTCAGATCATGGGCGAAGTGCATTTAGAGTTTCAAACCATCCCTTTCCACGATTCGGACTTATTACTGTGATCCTGTAGCCCACTGTTTGAAAATACTGTGGACTGGGCAGAAAATTTCGAGGTAAATTTCTCTTGAGCTGTCGGTGGTCCCAAAATTTTGTCGCCCTCACCCCATTCCCTTCACCATGTGTGACAAGGTAAAGGCTTAGCTGCAGCATTGGCAGGCTCAAGGAGCTTCTCCTATTTTGTCAAGTCAGTGGGTCATTCCTTTGGTGGCAATTCAGAAACCTGACTGTACTGTGCATTTTTGTGGCGATTTTAAATAAACGGTCAATGAACAATGTATCACGGATTTGTATCCCAGTCTGTGGCAGGTGGAGTTGTTGGAGAAGTTGTCAGGGGATAGGGGTGGCAGTATTTTTCCCAAATTTTCTGGCATGATGCGTACTTGCAGTTGCCATTGGAGGCACTTCGTCGGACTTTCGTGGTCCTCCACACCTTACCAGATGCCTTTTGGTACCTCATCTGCCCCGGGAAGTTTGGAGCAGCCTATTTTCCCTATTGTGACAATTACATTGTCACATATGGGTTACTGGCCCTAACTCAGGAGGGGCATTTACGGAACGTTCAGTCGATTTTCCAACTCCTCATGGCGAATGGCCTTCGTTGCAAGCTAGAAATGTGCAGTTTTATTCCCCGAAGGTGCATTTTATGGGTCATGTGCTTAGTAAAAATGTCTTGTCCCCATAGACAACCACATCAAGACCATTGTCAACCTACCAGAGCCCAAGAATCTTTAGTCATTTTTGGGTAAAATTTCGTATTATGCTCAGTTCATTCCCAGGCTGTGCATGTCTGCCATCTTCTTCACCACCTTTACCAGAAAGGCGTTAAGTTTGTCTGGTCCGTGGATAGTCAACAGACTTTTCAGTCTCTCAGGCACCATTTGTGCTCTGTTCCATCTGGCTTCTTTTATACCAGGTAAATGTTTCATCCTGGCCTGTGATGCGTCCCTGTACAGCATTGCTGCCACCCTATCCCAACAGAAACCAGGCAGCACCGAACAGCCCATCATTTATGCTTCAAAAACGCTTTCTGCTGTGCAACAGAACTATTCACAGGTAGAAAAGGAAGCACTAGCTATTATTTTCGTGGACAAAAAGCTCGATGTCTTCATGTATGGAATGAGATTCCTCCTCGTAACTGATCGCAAGCCGTTGGTTTCGTTATTTGACATTCATTCCAAGCTGCTGGATAGAACTGTCCACCAGTTGCAGTGGTGGACCCTCCTTCTCAGCAACTATTCTTATGATATTCGTTACCACTCTGCTGGCATCATTCCAATGCTGATGTATTTTGTGACTACCATGTGGGCAAGATCTGGAATTCGACCGTTATGAGGCTTTCCTGCTTGTGTTGGATGATGCCTTGCAGCAAACTCTGTTGGAGCTTCTGTTAACAGAATGAGAGGCTGTGATTGCCACGGCTGCTGACCCATTTTTGTAGAAAGCCATTTAGTATTCCAGAAGATTTGGCTGGAGCATGTCTTATTGGGTATGGATACAGCGTGATCAACTGAACATTGTCCAGCAGGTCATCATCATCATCATCATCATCATCATCATCATCATCATCATCATCCTTCCCACAGAGGAGCAGTGCTGTCAAGTGGTAATCTCCCCAGCGTTGCATTGTCATGTTCTCCAGTTATTGCTACATGTGTCGCACTGGGGTACAACTCAGAGGGAAGTGTGGCGTGACGTCACATCTACTGGCCAGCGATTGGTTGTGACATCAAATATCTAGTACAGGCTTTCGGGGTTTGTGCACAGATCCAGACCGCTCCTCCCTGCCAATTCTCTCATTGGCCAGTCCCAGAGCTCCCTTGGGACAGGGTGCACGTTGATTTTGCCAGTCCATTTTTGGGCAACATGTGGTTCTTTGTTGTCAATGTGATGTTGAGTTACCTGTATGTAGCCAAGCTGTCGTCCACACCATTTACTGCCACTGTTCGTGCATTGTTGTTTATTTTTGGCATTAAGAGATCCCTTAGGACTATTGTGTTTGATAATGGTAGGCAGTTTGTGTTGTGGGAGTCTGAAGACTTTTGTATCTACAATGGTATTTAGCGTCTGATGCTGCCCATTTTGCCTAGCTTGTAACTCTGAGTTGGAGCACTCTGTGTGTACAGTCAGGACCCAGATGAAGAAATCCATGCCTGCCTCTTCTCACAACAGTGCATTGCCAAGTTTTCTTAGCTACATACCAGCTGACACGGGTCAGTGGGTGCAGTCTGGAGAGTGTCTGCATGGGCACCAGCCACAGGGTCACCTGGATTTGTTGCACTCTGAGTCACATGTCACAGACCACTGTGGTCCTCTGCAGTTTCCTCCTGGGGCTGCTGTTTTGGTATGATCCTTCAGCTGATTGCTGGGGTGGCTGCCAGGTGTCATGGTGGGCCACAAGTGTTGGTGGTGGATGTCAGTAGGGAGCAGCTGACTTGTCATGACAATCAGTTGTGCCCACAACCTGTTGGAGCATCACTGTTGTGACCATCCAGTCTGCTGAGCAGCAGGGTTGATTGCAATATTATTCCCAGAGTGGGCTCCTGCTTGCAGCAGCATACCTCACTGCTGCCCCCTCCATGCCCTCCACCTTCCTCCTGTCGCCTGTAGCTTCTGGCCCCAGTGCAGCTTCCATCTCCAGCTGCCATGTCACAGCCCATGGATTTCGACCTGCCCATCTCCCCTTCCTCCTCCTCTGACCCATTGGCAATGGAGGTGGCATCATCCCCACTACCACTGGCAGACCCATCATTGCTGCAGCTTCTGTGACTTTAGGTACATTTTTATAAATCTCTTAGACTACAATCTGACCCTTTATGTCCAGTTGCAACATGAGATGCTGCATCCCATCTGCTGCTGCCATGGGCACGGCAATATAGTGTGTAGCATGCTGATAGGCAGTGCTGTTTATACATGCCAGCCAAGGAAGACACTCGCGAGGTACCCCAGTTCGTGGCATGCAAAAAAGGTGATATCATGAAAAGGGTAGTGACACCATTGATGCTGTGGGCTGCAATCTGGACACGATGGCACAAACAGTTTTGCAGTCCTCTGACAATGATGTGGAGGAAAGCAGTGCGTGAGCCTCCACTCATTTTGGGACATACCGATGGCAAACAAAGAGCTTCCCCTTGTGCATATCTACCAACGATGAGGGTGGGGGATCACTAACTACAGCAATAACTACTGAATACTGTGTCATTGGAGTACCAGACGAACGAGAGCTCGGTAAATCAGATGATGACATTGACTGGAAGTCATCTCAGTTGATCATACACCATAATGGCGACTAATACTACAAACAGCATCAACACCAGAGCAATCGTGAAACATAGCTTGTGCTGAAACAGTTACTTGTGAGTTTTGGCAGTTTTTAACATATCAATCAGGGTGGGAACAGATGCCCACCAAACTTTCACATTAATTTCTCGATCGAGAGCAAGATGGATAACAACATAACGAATTAAGGAATCTACATACAAAGTGCCACACTAGTTACAAGAAAAATCCTACTTGCATGCCAAGCCTCATAGGTCATCAGCCCATGCTGCGTAGGAGTGCTTTTGTTCCTTAAGGGTATACGGAACGCCCTATGCTTACAATGTTAAATTGAACTAAAAGTTAGGAACATTTTCTCATTTGTTATTTGGACGATACTCTTGATTTTTTCACAGAACGCAGAGATATGTTCTGCTTTTATGCTGAATTATTATTTTTGAAAAAATAATGTATAGTTTTTCAGATATTTTATTTTTGGTAAATGTTAAAAAAGTTATACATTTTAACAAGTATTTTAAAATTTACATCAATTAATACAATATAATTCCACATATCTTTTAATTCAGATATATTAGAAGGTCTTGAGGAAGAACTACAGAAAATTTCATCTTTCTACTATAAATAGGCACTGAGAAAATGTACCTTGTACACAAAAAACTAAAATTATGGGAAATTAGCTTCAAAGTTTTTACTTCAGTACAAGCCTGCTCCATAGCTTGTATCATCAGAATCGTCCAACAGCTTCCTCTTGATGGCTCTGCTATGCTGTCTAGCCATCTTTGAATATACTTTTATGGCATTATCTGAAGACCTGAGCCGTTCCTTGTCCAAACAAAGCATAGCTGCGGCAGTTCGTAGTCCTTCACAGAGCCCCAACTTCTGCAGAACTTTGCACTTTGTTATATTGCCCTGATTGAATGATGAAACAGCATCATAAACGCCAAAGTGAAGTGTGTTTATACCCACAAACACAGGTTTAGGTAGTCTATTCCATATCACATGGTTCACACACTCATTTGGATTTTGAGTCCGGCCATGAAGACATTTCTTTAGTAGACTAACATCTGCGAGGTCTCGGAATATTGGTTTTATTTCATCCATTATGGCAGGTGGCAGGCGATGACGGTGATTGTATTGTTTCTTAGTTACCTTGCCTCTGTTGTACTTGCAACAACTATCATCTCCTTTTGGACATAGCCCATGTTGGGGATTCTCATTGTTTGAAGCAGTATGAAAAAACAGAGCCCAGACTGCTCCTCTCATTAATTCTGCATCTGCTGTATTCTGTCTTATTGCTAGACCATAGCACTTCTGAATATGATCTATTGTAGCATCTGTCAGTCTATTTTTTCCCATCTAAAGTTTTTCCATCGCTCAATTTCTTGCCTTTCATGCTAGCCTTGAGCCGTCGAAGTCTTGATCCCATCCTTTTCTGAACATGGCCAACACACTCCAGTTTGCAAATTTTCACATCGTTACCATAGGGTCTCAGTTCCTCAATTTCTTTGAAAGCCTTTGAGTCACCATCTCCAAGATAATTTATGTATCTAACGTTGTACCATTTTACTGAGCGTTGATAAATACTTCTTACACCAGCAACTTCCATACCACCACTTGACCCATAGTAATTTGCCATGCACTCCACTTCATGTTTATTTTTCATTTTCTCCTTGCATCTGCAATGCTTGGAAAGTATTGCCACATCAACTACCTTACCAGTGTCCACACTTGTAGCTGTTACTACACCATTCAGAGATGTGTGGCTTCTCTTCTGCCAGCTTCCATCAAAAGCTATGGACAAGTCTCTGCTATTATTATTTTCAACAACTGCTTCCTCAACAACATCTTTCATGTTTTCCTGTGCCACATCTTCTACAGCAGAGCCTATTGCAATTATGTGTTTGTTAAATTTTGAAGGTGGAGGAGGGAGGTTCATCACACCACACAACATGGCACCTGCAGCCCTGCCCTTTCCTATACACCGTAATCCATAAACCAGTCTAATGTTTATTTCGTATAGTTTACCTGTATCTGCAGTAACATGTGAGGAATTGAAGAAAGTAACACTGTGTTTGCAATAACTGCACATCAACTCTAATTCACAAGCAAGTCCTACATGTAAGTTTGTTTTCAATGAAACACCACATTTTCCACATTGTTTGCAGCACACATTGTTCTCCAAAAAGGTCTGATAATAAAGAGGCGTTAATTACCTCATATTTTGTAGTCCCAGCATTTAGTTTCTTGTATTCTTCTTCAATTCCAGCTAGTTTTCTTCTTGAAGCACTTTCTGGTGTAGTGGCAGCAGCATCACTCAATGTATCACTACCAGTGTTGAGGTTAGTCGCTACTGGGACATCAGATACTGATGAAGATGAATCAGACGAATTTTTAGTACACTTTACTTTCTTGCGCAAATACCTTCAGACTAGGTCTTGGCATGTTGAAGGGAAGAAAACTCAATGACTTCTCCACATACGACTTTCACAACAATGACATGGATGTACTCGCAAAGGAAACAATACAAATGGTGCAGAATCTATTGTCAATTGTCTAGCAGTGTAGCCAACAGAAAAGCTAACTCTCTTGTGCTCAATTATATCTCTGGCAAGGCTGTCTATATCAGGTATATTTCGCGTCTCATATACAAGGTGCGGAACATCGTCTGTCCAAATTATTAAAAAAAATTTTTTAAATAGTTCTATTCACGTCATCCAAATGTTTTATACATGGTATTAAATGGGAGAGTCTAAATTTTCGAAAATGCATTTACCCGAAAATCGATTTTTTTCATCAAAAAACTCATTCCGTATACCCTTAAAACACTGATAAAAACTTGAGCCTAGCTGCAATCACGTTTGGTGGCTGTAATAGTCAGAAACCACAAACATCAGAAAAAGTCAGACTATGAGGATCCTAGAGTGGATGTAGTTTTTGCACCGCTTTGTACATTTTACTGCTAGAAGATAGTAAGAGCAAACTCTGACAATCAGGGTCAGTTATCTGAGTTGCCTTCTGTGAATAACAAAAAGTCGTAAATAGACCTCCCAACTCTCGTTTACCTTGTAGAAAGAAGCAGAGGGGACGTGTGCAAACTGTAGCTGCCGACTGTTGTTGGTTTTGTAGCAGCTGTAACAGCCATGTATGCTGTTGTTGGTGGAATTTCCACTGTTTTTGTTGCTGTTGCTGTTGCTGTAGCAACTGCTGTTGCCATAACTTTAGAGACTCTGATCCATGCTTCATTGGAATACTTGTATGACGAGAAAGTTCTCGCAGCCTCTTTTGTATGCTACTCTGCGTAGGCAGGACATAGTTTATGATAACTAGTACTGGTGGTAATGTTGGGACCAGCAGAACGACCCAGGCACTCCCAGAGGTAAATGATAGCGGAGTTCACGAAGTGAACGGATAACCAAAACAAGTCCGAAGCATAGCAAAGTCGTCTTAAGCAAATACAACAATCCATGGAGCAATCGAAATCATAAGCGTAATAAGTTTCTTATAAAGCTGTCACAGTGTGGTGGCCCTTCTTATAAGGGCATAAGTCATCGATAGTTCAAACATGAAATATGAGAAGTGAAGATTAATGATAATGGAGAAATGGTCAATGGAAAAGATCCATAAAGAAATATTGAGAACTGACAGGAGGCAACTATATGCTCTAAACACTCTCACACAGCTGCCAAAACGACAGCCACGTGTGACAGTAAGAGGGTGGGGCCTGGGCCATGCCTCAACCATGATTGCTATGGCAAGCGGTAAGCGGCATCGTGCCGACTTCACTGACCAACTATTCTAGCTGCCATAAAACAGGGCAATAATCCCACCCACAAGTATTTTCTATTGTGTTGAGGGATTGTGTGAGTATGAATCAGGACATTACATTGGAGAAGGAACTGTCCTCTAGCATTGTAACCAAATTCTGGAGGCACAACTATACTGAAGACTGGACGTAGCATATAGGTTTAACTTAATGAGATATTTTGAATTACATGAAAGACTGCTCTCGCGCTAAAGCAGCCATAAAGGGGGTGTGTATACTGTAATCCAGTGAGGAGTTAGGAGGGCACTACCTGGCCACAAGTGAAATAAACTGTGTGTGGTGCAAGTGATGCAGAGACATGCCAAGCACTCATTGCACCTTTTGTAGGGAAATTGATCATATTATCCAACTAATGTTACTCAGCACGATGACATATTAACAGTGTCAAAAGAATAAGCCAGAGAGTTGGCACACGAGAGTGCTGCGAAAGGGGTCAAGGACCCAAGCTGTTGGAATTCCTGAAACTGGGCAATATTAATAGCTTGACTTGCATAAAAACAGGGGAAACAAATCAGGGCAGATTAGAAGTGTAATGCTTTGTGTGTGTGTAAGAAGTGTATGTGTATTTTATTAAGGGGCTTATAAACAGCGAACTGGGTGCAAAATATGATTCAATACTGGTTGATGTAACACTAGTTCAATACAGGATGTACACTATGTGATCAAAAGTATCCGGACACCTGGTTGAAAATGACGTACAGGTTCGTGGCGTCCTCCACCGGTAATGCTGGAATTCAATATGGTGTTGGCCCACACTTAGCCTTGATGACAGCTTCCACTCTCGCAGGCATACGTTCTATCAGGTGCTGGAAGGTTTCTTGGGGCATGGCAGCCCACTTCACGGAGTGCTGCACTGAGGAGAGGTATCGATGTCGGTCGGTGAGGCCTGGCACGAAATCGGAGTTCCAAAACATCCCAAAGGTGTTCTATAGGACTCAGGTCAGGACTCTGTGCAGGCCAGTTCATTACAGGGATGTTATTGTTGTGTAACCACTCCGTCACAGGCCGTGCATTATGAGCAGGTGCTTGGTAGTGTTGAAAGATGCAGTCGCTATCCCCGAATTGCTCTTCACAGTGGGAAACAAGAAGGTGCTTAAAACATCAATGCAGGCCTGTGCTGTGAAAGTGCCAGGCTAAACAACGTGCGATGCAAGCCCCCTCCATGAAAAACATGACCACACTATAACACCACCTCCTCCAAGTTTTACTGTTAGCACTACACACGCTGGCAGATGACATTCACTGGGCATTCGCCATACCCACACCCTGCCATCGGATCGCCACGTTGTGTACCGTGATTCGTCGCTCCACACAACGTTTTTCCACTGTTCAATCGTCCAATGTTTACGCTCCTGAAACTAAGCGAGGTGTCGTTTGGCATTTACCGGCGTGATATGTGGCTTATGAGCAGCCGCTCGACCATGTAAGCCAAGTTTTCTCACCTCCCACCTGACTGTCATACTACTTGTAGTGGTTCCTGAGGCAGTTTGGAATTCCTGTGTGATGGTCTGGATAGATGTCTGCCTATTACACATTACGACGCTCTTCAACTGTCGGCGGTCTATGTCAGTCAACAGACGAGGTCAGCCTGTACGCTTTTCTGCTGTACGTGTCCCTTCACGTTTCCACTTCACTGTCACATCGGAAACAGTGGTCCTAGGGATGTTTAGGAGTGTGGAAATCTCTCGTAGAGACGTATGACCCAGGTGACACCCAATCACCTGACCACGTTCGAAGTTCGTTGAGTTCCGTGAAGCGCCCCATTCTGCTCTCTCACTATGTCTAATGACTATTGAGGTCGTTGATATAGAGTACCTGGCAGTAGGTCAGCACAATGCACCTAATGTGAAAAACGTATGTTTTTGGGGGGTGCCCGGATACTTTTGATCACATAGTGTAGGTGATATAAGTTTTGTAAACTGGGTATAAAGACGAAGCACATGGGTATTCTACAGCAGGGCCAGCCGCAGTGTGCAAAATTTCAATTGTTCAGTATGTGCAGGCCGCGGGCGGGCCAGGCAAAGCTCAGCCTGTCTCTCGGCTTTTGCTCGGTTCTTCTTGGAAGTATCTAGAACAGCGCGACATTTCATTTAGCATTGCGGTGCAGCATTCTGCGGTCGTCACGACTCCCTGAGTTTGGCAGAATCATACTGTCAGCGCTGTTTACCCTTCACTATATGTTCGTGGTACGAAAGACGTTCACAGGTCCAGCGGCTGTTTGCATAGAAAGAGACAGTCCAGCAATCTATCACCACAATCATTTAAAATTAGTGGGAATGACAGAAGAGAGGGATGAGAATTCGAATAAGTGACGTGTGCTGCTTATTTGTTACAAAACGACATTATAGTAGTACCACGCAGAAAGAATTTAAACTTATAGAGTCAGTGAAAGAGCAAAACATTACTATGATCAACAGGCAGCATTCATTGTTCTGTGTATCAAGAAGCACTTTGTGCTAAATTTGCAAGCATAGAGCACTTGAAGTAATTGAAGGCTCGAATAGTAAACTTTCTGAAGGCGCAGCCTTTATTCCTTTTTCAGTTACAATACTTTTCAGTGGAAATGAACGAAGAGTGTGGAGACTTCATATATTACGGCAAAGTGAGTTGGTTAAGTTAAGGGGCCTGTCTGGAACGATTTTTCGATTTAAATTTCGCTATTGTTGAATTTATGATACGGAAAGGAGCGTAGGCACGAAAATTAGAACACCCGAAATGGATTGCAGATTCGCTTTTTAAGCGGGCTTGACTGCACACTGCCCACAGTAAGACATTTCAAGGTAACTACTTTCTGATTTGATGGGGATGCATTTAAAAAGCAAATCACATTGTAGAGGGGAAATATTCTGACAAAGGCAATCCAGTTCCCTAAACTCACTGGCGTTAAAACATTATGTTTGAAGAATTGATTGTAATGTTGCAAGACGATAGTTTTATAAATATTTTGGGAACTCTGTCAACCTTATATCTATTTTCGAGGTGTTTTCGAGACCGTTTGCCGTTTCAGTTGAAAGCGCTGCTGTGCATGTGCAGATGTAACTGACTGACATGCAAGGTAATCCCAGTTTTAATTACAAATCTTTTTACGTGAAAACTGTCGAGGTCGTCTACATTGCTTTTCTCAAGTAGATTTTCCAAGTCTCCTTAAAGAGATTATAAAAGTGCTACAATATTTCGTTCAGCATATTTGTGTGAAAGACCGGTTTCCAATATGAAACTAAATAAGTCCGGATTACAAGGCAACTTGAGTGCGAAACTCAGTGAAATTGTCTCCTTCTGTCCGTATACTGACAATTTGTACCGGATAAAAATTATGCTTTCCGCAGACCAAAAAAATAATTAATTAATAGTGAAAACTTGTTTTGTTTGTGATCTATATTGTTGAAAAATGTGATATATAAAACAAAATCATATTTAAATGTGGTGCATTCGCTGTTTTTCCCTCTTCCCCTCCACGCGCTCAGACAGCGGCGTGTGGTGAGTGGAAAGTGTGAAGTAAGGGTGAGCGCTTCAGCACTCGGGTTCGGGCATGGCCTGCGAGTCGAAATCTTTCCCATCCCCGGTCATTTATCCAACGAAATGTGGTTCCGATACGTAAGAGCGATAGGCGCCCTTGGGACACCATGTCTTCCTCCAATCATGTCTTCCTCTATCATGTGACCACTGAGGTGTTGTCCTCACTGTAGCACAATGACAACTCCGAAAGTCTGACCACGACAGAGATGAATTGCTGTTGATGCGACCTTGCTCAAAAGTAGACCTTCATACACACCACAAAAAGTGATACAGACAATAGAAAACAGGTAAGCCTAAAACATGTACCGAGCGGAGTGATATTAGTTACAAATGAGGCGCAAAAGTGGAGGAACAGGTGCCCCACAGTTTCAGTGGCCACTTTAAAGTATGGTATGTTGTATATGTGGTAAAGGCGTATTTGTATTATATTTTGTGGTAATATGGTGGGCAAAAGTTCGAAGGACCTCACATACTTTGTTATCGAAATTAGTGGTTTTCCTCTATTACCTAAATTACCCTAAGTAGGAGCAGCAATATATCGGGGGAGGGGGAGGGGAGGGGAGGAGGAATACATCTGCATACATACTCCTCAAGCTACCATATGGTGCACCGTGGAGGGTACCTCGTACAATTAAGTCATTCACTTTCCTGCTCCACTCACAAAATATCGACGGAAAAACGACTGTTTATATGCCTCCATAGGAGCCCTACTTTCTCTTGTCTTTATGGTCCTTACGCGAAATGTATGTTGCCAGCAGAACAACCGTTCTGCAGTGGGCTTCAACTGCCTGTTCTCTAAACATTCTCAATGGTATTTTGCGAAATGAACGTCGTCTTCCCTCCAGGAATTTCCATTTGAGTACACAAAGCAACTCTGTAATACTTTAGCGTTGATAGTGCCTATCAGTAACAAATCTAGCAGCACACCTCTGAGTTACTACGATGTCTTCCTTTAACCCAATCTGGTGGGGACCCAAACACTCCAGCAGTACTCAGGAATGGATCACACTCGTGTTCTATATGCTGTCTCCTTTACAGATGACCTACACTTTCCTAAAATTCTCCCAACAAACCGAAGTCGACCATTCGCCTTCCCTACTACTATCCTTACTTGCTCGTTCCATTACATATCACTTTACAGTGTCAAGGCTAGATATTTAATCGATACGACTGTGTCTAACAGCACACTACTGGTGCAGTATTTGAAAATTATGGGATTGTTTTTCCTACTCATCAGCATTATCTATACATTTAGAGCAAGCTGCCATTCATCACATCAACTCTACATTTCATCTAAGTCATCTTGTATCTTTCTGAAATCACTCAATGACGATACCCTCTCGTACACCACAGCATCATGAGCAAACAGCCGCAGATTGAGCTCACCCTTATGTCAGATTATTTATGTATACACAATGTGACTAAATTCCCTTTACAGACTTTGAGGACTTGTAGGGGTACCAAGACAGTAAAGTTCAGCATAAGACCTCATGTCTGGAAATGTACAATTTTTCTGCTATGTGCAGAATACCACGACAGATGTTGTTCTCTGATTCATACTGCTTGTCGCCTGGATCAGTTTATGAGTAGGGCTGGATGTGACACCCAGCAACGTCAACACAGATACGATGCTTCCATACCATATTATGGTGCACATGATCACCAATCCCTGGTCCTCCAGTATCTGCTGCAGCCATAACTTGCACCATTTCTTCCTCGGATGCCACAGGGACCTCGTAAATCAGTGATTTCATGAGGCGCCACAGGTAGTAGTCTTGCATGTTAAGGTCAGAAAAACTTGCAGGCTAAGCAATCAGGCCACCATGACCTATCCATTGTTGCCCAAATGGTAGTCCAGAAGATGTTGACTATGAATGGAAATGAGGTGGTGTCTGATTATGCTGGAACCAACATTTTGATGCACATGCAGTGGTACACCTTCCAGAAGCCCTTGCAGTTTGCCATCAAGGAATCACGAGTATGTAGCACCTGTGAGTTGTTGTGGAAGAAGGTATGGCCCAATCACATGTCCATCCAGGAACCCTGCCCTATCGTTCAGGCTATATCATTCATGAAGCGCATGGGAGTGTGCAGCATGCAAGTTTCCATCGGCCCATTCAGGACTGTTGTGGGAACTGAGAACATCTTCCCTGGTGAACTTGGCTTCATCTGTGGAAAGGATATGCCACTGAAGTCAGGATCGTCGACACACTGGTGCAAAAACCATCTGCAGAAATGGACTTGTGAAGCAAAATCCTGTGGTTGCAATGCAAGTATCTTCTGAAAATGGTACATAAGTTGCTGCTCATGCAGAACACGCCAGACAGTTTGGTGATCCACATTCAGTCTCCCTGCTTTGTGCTGTGTCGAGGCCTTGTGACTACTCAGCCAGCAATAAACAAAGATGGGTTACCAGTTATGACATGGTCACAAAAAAATTTCCAGCTATCCAGGAAAATATTTGCTTTATTATAATTCCAGTCTTGGATTACAGTGTATATTTGTAATCAGGCTGTTAATTTTGCTCGGTAATGACCATCTTCACATCTGAGTAAAAACATGTTGCATTAACTGATGTCACGCTATTGCATGTGATAATGCAGTCAAAATCATTAGCCATTCAGCTTCTTCAAACAAAGAAAATGATGATATGCAAAGAGCAGTAATAAAGCGTGCATATTGCACGTGAACAGAGACCATGTGTAGTATGTACGCGTCAATGGTGCTCTTTACGTACCATAACTTTATCAATTTGACAAAACAAAATTGGCTAATGACTTTGAATGCACCATCACATGTAATAGCGTGATACGTGTAACAACACGTTTTTACCCATGTCTGAAGATGGCAATTGCCGGCCGAAATTAATAACTCGATTACAATAAAAATTATGATCGAAGACTGGAATTATAATATCGCAAAGCTGGGTTATGCGTGCTGGACCATGGTGGGAATAGCTCCTCAGACTACAGACAAGGGATGGCTTTGTTCTGCCCAGCCACCAGATGGTAACCTGTGTGCCGCCAGAGGTCACTGGACCTGTGGACTCTTTTCTCCTCCTGGGGCCACATGACCAAAAGTAGTACCTGCAGTATCCTGGAGACTGGGCAGTATTTAAGCAGGTGGCCAGGCTACACTCAGGCAGTTCGCTTCAAGTAAGTTTCTTTGGCCGGATTCTGACTGCAAAAGCATTCCCACAATTAGGAACTCACACTGAAGCCACCGCTATGACGACGACGTCATCTACTATGATATCATTAAATGACTTTAATGCTCAGTTTTGGGCCCAAGTTCAGTACCGTCGACCACCCTCACAGCCATAATATTGGTCGTCGATGTTCCTGGAGCCATCAGTCTTTTGGGCCTGGGTCTGTTCAACGCTCTTATCTTACAAATCCACGATTCTGCCCTCACCATCAAGCCTCTGGGTGCCAACCCCTACCCAGAAGACCATTTTTCCAAGTTTAGCTCAGTGTTCATGCAACCCTCCTTGGGTTTCAAATATTCTGAGGTACATATGACTCTTTTTTCCATCAGCAACACTGAAGTTCTACATATCCAGAAATGTTTCCTACGCACTCAGGGACAAAATTCTGCTGGAACTACAGTGGTTGCAAGATGAGGGTATTCTCACTGTTGTTCCCAATAGCCAATAGGCTAAACACATCCTCTTCATAGGAAAACTAAACAGTGCATTGTGCATTTGCAGGGACTTCAGGATATCCATTAATTCCTAATCTGTCATAAATGCTTATCCTACTCCAAAGGTAGAGGACATAATGACCCACCTCTCGGGTGTCAAAGTGTTTGACAAGACTGACCTCTGTGATGCATTACTGCAGCTTCCATTTGCTGAGGATTGTCCATGCTCCATAGTGATCAATACTCATTTTGGTCTGATTCAGTGTAATAGACTTCAGTTTGGCAATTACAGTGCTGTGGCCATTTTTCAGCACTGCCTAGAGCACTTTACCTGGACTGTGCCAAGGACAGCAAACTACTATGACAACATTTTCATCACAGGCTAGGGCACAGAGAACTTGGATAACAACCTGCACACACTGTTCATGGTCCTCCAACAGACCAACGTCGAATGCAATAAAGACAAGTGTTGTTTTTTTGTTCACCAAGTGGAATACTTGGGTGACATTTTTAGTGCATCAGGTATCTGCCCTATTCCACAGTATATTGAGGCAGTGCAAAAATATCTGGGCCCCCACCAAAACCAGCCAGCTGAAATAAGTGTTGAGGCAGCTCATTTATTACTGTAAATTTATTCCTCATGCAGCAGCCAATGCAGAACCATTATACTACCTCTTGCGCAAAAACGATCGCTGTCAATGGACTGTGTCATATGATGAAGCCTTCTGGGCCTTGAAATGGGATCTACTTCAGCTCATGTGCTTCATGGTGTACAATCCTGCCAATACCCTAATTTTGGCAGTTTATGCATCGAACAATGGCTTGAGAATGGTCCTTTCACATGTGATTGATGGGGTGGAGCAACCAATTGTATTTTTATTTAAGACTCTCTCTGCTGCACAGGAAACTACAGTCAAATAGAAAAAAAAGCTCTATCAATCATATTTGGTCTTAAAAGTTTCATGACTATGTCCGTGGCCGCCATTTCACGCTGTTCAGGGACTACAAGCCCTTATTCCCTCTTTTCGAAGTGTCTGCAAATGTTCCAACCAAACTGGCACTCTGACTTCAGAAGTTGGCTCTGTTTCATTAAAGTTATAACTATGACATTCAGTACTGTTCAGTAATCAGACATGCCAATGCTGCCCTTCTCTCACATCTGCCCCTGGGTGAGGACCCTGCTTTCGACATGGATTCCAAAGTCTGCTACCAACTGGATGCCGCTACCAAGATAGCCATGGTCAACCTTCCATTGGACACCAGGCCCATCATGTGCCCACTACCGAGGACCCAGTGGTCCATGAGATACTCTGCCTTGTGGTTGACCACCAGACTGTAAGTAGCTGTGACACCTGGAGGTACAGGCCTACTGGCATCGCCATAACAAGCTCTCCACCCTCAACGAGGCTATTCTGCTGCAGTGGGACAAAAGCTGCATAAGAGTCATGATCCTGGTGGCTCTCCATCAGCATATCCTGTCTCTCCTGCACACTGGGCACTGGGGTGTTGAGCTTACCAAGTGTCTGGCCTGCCAAATTTTCTACTGGTGGGACATTGACGCAGCAGTCACCCATGTGATATCTCCTGCGCCACCTGCTGGAGCAAGCAGGCCACCCCGCCACGTCGTTTTTTTTTTTTTTTTTCCTTGGCCAGACAAGTCTGCCCCCTGGTCCCAGCTGCGCTTGGGTTTCGAGGGTCCCTTCTTGGGGACTTCTGGTTAATCGCAATAGATGCTGGCAATACCTTATGCCATGTCTTACCCATATCTAATATATCATCAAGGCAAATATTGTCCTAGCCTCTTTGATGGATGTATTGACTTTAGCAATCATTACCGCTATGATATCAGGATTGTAATCGAGACAGACACTGTCCATAAAGTCAGGCCTACAGCCTGTATCTTGTGGCTATATGGTCTAAAATATTTCCACTCTTTACAGGTTGTCAAACTAGCTGCTCAAGACAGTTTTCGGAAAACTTATTTAACACTAGTTCACAATACTGTGTGTCTGTACCACCTGCAATGAATCCAGAGACGTCCTGCTCTACACTCAGTAGGTTAAAGTCACGTCCAACAAATATTGCGTGACCTGGGTATTTTCACACTATTGAGAAAGAACACCTTGAGTTCGATGTTGTAAGTTCAGTTTTTAGTAAGACTCATTTGAAAGCGCCGTGTTCACAGTTATGACAGGACAAATATTAGCTACTAATGAGTCACCATGCCCATCGGGAGGGCGACAGAAAATGAGTGTCCAGGAGGTGTAGAGCTCAATCTTCTATCGGACGTATGTATTACACTTCACGAAATGGACATCGTCGTCATTTAAGGAACGTTCAAAGCAAACCATTAACTTACACAATGAACATCAAATGAAAAATGGCACCTCACAGTGATCAAAGAGGTTCACACCATCTGGATTGAATGCAGCCTCTTGGGAGTTACAAACCGAGCAGGACGTTGAGCTAGGTATCTACTCTTTAAGAATGCGTGTAGAGTCGTATTGTTGATGAAAACTGATGGAATGTGGTAACATGCTACCGAATACAAAACAGTCTTTCATGGGGCTTCTCGTGAATCTGGCTGTCCTTTAAGGTGTAGCTGCAAATAGTGCGATAAAACAAATATCCAGAGGCTGAATTTGTCCAGTGGTTCCAGGTGGTAGGAATTGCAGTGGCACACACTTTTCAGGAAGGATAATTTGCTCTAAACGAGTATGATTTTTATGTGCAGACCAGGAATCAAGCAAAAGCAACTTATATTAACCAGCTATATGTCAAAAGCTGTGCTCGTACCATAGCTGTAATCTCTTACGCCATTTTCTCACTCCTTCTTGCCGTGACGTAAATATTCCCTACTACCCTTGCAAGATCACGCACACGAGAAAGAATTGTAGGAGGCAGAGCACCTCCAACTTCTCGCAGCACAGTAAATAATTTTCCAGCCAATTTACTATCCAGATTAATGTACGGCATAATTGTATATGAATACGTTACGGCATTGATAATAGTTGATCTTGATACAACTCTATTGGTACTTCTAATTTCCAGGGTTCCGTTCATATGCATGTCCTCTTCAAATCCCGATCGGTCGGAGTTGAAAATAAATACCTTACTGAACGGTGGGATAAGTTTGTTTACCTCATCTATGAATTTTCGGGACGATTCCGCAGTTTGCTGTGCATCGTCAAGTTGACACTGTTTTAAATTTCGTTATCGTACGTCTTCCAATTCTTTAGTACTGTTTGAAGTTATGCAACTATCCACTGCTTCTCTTGAAATCACTGAAATCTATGTCGCGCGCAATTTGATGTGCATAACGTTGTAGGTCACTATCATGCACATCTTGTAAATTGTATCGCGCATCCCTGAAATACGCAAACACCAGTTTTTGTTACAAGTGCGCCTTGTCCTCCCTTGAATATCTGTAGTTTTTCTTATGCACTAACGGTAATATTGCTGTGGGTTTATTCTAAATCAGTTCATAACTTTTTTATCGTGCTGCAGATTATCTTCCATATACATTATTGTGTTTAGTACCCACTGCTTGGACAAAAATTGTCCTTTACTACGTCTCACTAGAGACGGGATTTGTGGCTCTTTATTAAAATAAACAGGATGTCACTTAACTTAAGACAGTCCAGGTGTTGTGGTACAAGCTTTCCATAACAGTCCGCGTTAGCCTCACTGCTGGTGAAGTACAAAGTACCCCAATGGAAACTACTCTGGTCCCTAGGTACTGACTGACTCTGTGCTAGAGGCTGAGCGACTGCGAGTCCCACTGGGCTGTGATTGATAACTCGACTCATTGACTCACTGGATAACTGACTGGGCCTGCGGTCCGTGGCGGCCATCTAAATACTGGCGGTCGAGAAGGCGTTGGCAGCGCATTGCCTGTGAGTCTGTTCTTGGCCTCTCTCCTGAAAGGCATGTTGCATACGCCTACTGTCGGTCTTCTCACAACCTCTTTGCCACCTGGTGTGCTGGTGACTGCTTATGACAACACTTTCTTATCGCCCAGTATACTGCACCGTTATTGTGTAGTGAGGCTGTGTATAACAAGGGGGAGGGAGGGAGGACGCTGAACGTAGAGATGAGCTCTGAGCCGTGGCTGTGGAGGACGGCGTACTCCCGACCGTACCCCGCCATCTGACTTGTGAGGCGATAGGAACATCCTCCGGGTCCAGGTCCATCGGGTCGGCGAGGCCACATCGTCCATCTACTCCTCTTGGGGTGCCCTGGTGGCACCAGCGGGCGTCTGCAAAGGCCGCGTGGTCCAGTGAAGCCGTGAATCTGGGGGAAGAAAAGCAGCAGAATCACAGGGCAAATGACACGCACAAATTTAGTTCTGTTGGCGGCGCTGCAAACCATCGGGTCCTGCAATAAAATACACTCCTGGAAATTGAAATAAGAACACCGTGAATTCATTGTCCCAGGAAGGGGAAACTTTATTGACACATTCCTGGGGTCAGATACATCACATGATCACACTGACAGAACCACAGGCACACAGACACAGGCAACAGAGCATGCACAATGTCGGCACTAGTACAGTGTATATCCACCTTTCGCAGCAATGCAGGCTGCTATTCTCCCATGGAGACGATCGTAGAGATGCTGGATGTAGTCCTGTGGAACGGCTTGCCATGCCATTTCCACCTGGCGCCTCAGTTGGACCAGCGTTCGTGCTGGACGTGCAGACCGCGTGAGACGACGCTTCATCCAGTCCCAAACATGCTCAATGGGGGACAGATCCGGAGATCTTGCTGGCCAGAGTAGTTGACTTACACCTTCTAGAGCACGTTGGGTGGCACGGGATACATGCGGACGTGCATTGTCCTGTTGGAACAGCAAGTTCCCTTGCCGGTCTAGGAATGGTAGAACGATGGGTTCGATGACGGTTTGGATGTACCGTGCACTATTCAGTGTCCCCTCGACGATCACCAGTGGTGTACGGCCAGTGTAGGAGATCGCTCCCCACACCATGATGCCGGGTGTTGGCCCTGTGTGCCTCGGTCGTATGCAGTCCTGATTGTGGCGCTCACCTGCACGGCGCCAAACACGCATACGACCATCATTGGCACCAATGCAGAAGCGACTCTCATCGCTGAAGACGACACGTCTCCATTCGTCCCTCCATTCACGCCTGTCGCGACACCACTGGAGGCGGGCTGCACGATGTTGGGGCGTGAGCGGAAGACGGCCTAACGGTGTGCGGGACCGTAGCCCAGCTTCATGGAGACGGTTGCGAATGGTCCTCGCCGATACCCCAGGAGCAACAGTGTCCCTAATTTGCTGGGAAGTGGTGGTGCGGTCCCCTACGGCACTGCGTAGGATCCTACGGTCTTGGCGTGCATCCGTGCGTCGCTGCGGTCCGGTCCCAGGTCGACGGGCACGTGCACCTTCCGCCGACCACTGGCGACAACATCGATGTACTGTGGAGACCTCACGCCCCACGTGTTGAGCAATTCGGCGGTACGTCCACCCGGCCTCCCGCATGCCCACTATACGCCCTCGCTCAAAGTCCGTCAACTGCACATACGGTTCACGTCCACGCTGTCGCGGCATGCTACCAGTGTTAAAGACTGCGATGGAGCTCCGTATGCCACGGCAAACTGGCTGACACTGACGGCGGCGGTGCACAAATGCTGCGCAGCTAGCGCCATTCGACGGCCAACACCGCGGTTCCTGGTGTGTCCGCTGTGCCGTGCGTGTGATCATTGCTTGTACAGCCCTCTCGCAGTGTCCGGAGCAAGTATGGTGGGTCTGACACACCGGTGTCAATGTGTTCTTTTTTCCATTTCCAGGAGTGTACATAGAAGAGCCAATGCGTTTCTGGATCGATCCTGCAAAGTCAATGTGCACACATTGCCATGGCGATTAAGTTTTAGGCCAAGCTGAGAATGTCTGTGGCGATACTAACTAGAACTTGCGACCATACAAATAGTGATGGTATTTGGTCACGCCATACACGATAGCAAGGGCTTCTTTTTGAACTTGAGAATAATTGCACTGAGTTTGAGGCAAGAGCAATGGATCTGTCTTGTGCACCAGTTCTGTGCGAAAGCACAGCGCCGATTCCGTGAGAAGAAGCGTCGACTTGCAAAACTACTGGCTTGGCAGAGTCAAAATGCACTAAACATCTGTCACTAAGTAAAGCATTTTTGAGTTTCTGAAAAGCGTCTTGACAGGCTTCAGTCCACACGAAAGGCTCATTATTCCGACGCAAGCGATGCAAGGGAGACACGACCTGTGCGGCATTCGCTATGAACCGAATGTAGTACGTCTTGCCTGGTACTGACTGCTGTTCAGGAACAGGCAGGTCACGGATTGCAAGCAAATGAGATTGGAGGGAGTGCACACACTGACTGTTTATCACTTGACCTAAGTACTATAGTTCAGTTTGAAAAAGTCACACTTTTCGAGATGGCACTTGAGTCCTGCTTCTGACAACACTCGAAAAAGAGTACGCAAATTGGCAATCTGTTCCTCTGGTGTACGACCTGAGACGACAATATCGTCAAGATAGTTTGAACAAAATGGCACTTTTGCTGTCAGCTCTTCCAAGTAACGCTGAAAAATGGCGGGTGCGGAAGCAGTGCCGAAGGGCAAACGCGAATACTTGAACAATCCTTAGTGTGTATTTACCACAAACACTTTCTGCGGTTCTTCATCCAATGGAATTTGAAAGTAATCTATCTTAGAAAAGTAACGTCCTACACCAAGCCTGTCTATGCAGTCCTCAGGGCGAGGTAACGGATAAGTGTCAACTACTGTCTGTGGGTTGACTGTAGACTTGAAGTCAACACAAATGCAATTTCCGCCAGAAGGCTTACGCAACAAAACGAGAGGACTTTCCCAATGACTAGCTTGAATGGGAGCAATTAGACCATTATCTTTCAATTCTTTCAATGCACCGGCTACTTTGTCTCTTAAAGCAATTGGAACAGGGTGGGCCCGAAAAAACTTTGGCTGTGCATTGTCTTTCAATGTAACATGTGATACTAATTTATTAGCTTTTCCCATTCCTTCTGAAAATATAAGATAGTTCAGGAAATTCTTTAAGAAAGCTAGCGACACTCTCTTTTGGCGCAAAAGCCGACATGGAAAGTACATTGTCTTGGATGCAGAGGCCAAACAAATCAAAGGCATCTAACCCGAAAATGTTCTCACTGTCTCTGGATTTCAACACAGTAAAATTCATTGTCCTAGTGTGAGATTTGTAAGTGGTATGCAAACTACACTGTCCAAGCACTGGAATTTCCTGTCCGTTGTAAGCAGTGAGGTGCTTGCTAGATTCAGAAAGGCGTGGTGGGCCTAACTGTTCGTAGGCCTACATGGTACGATTAAGCAAAGTTTCTGAGGCACCTGTGTCTAACTGAAAGTTCGCACGGTGGCCAGCAATTCGTAATGAGACAAATAGTTCATTAGAACGGCGTTGCACAGCATTAGGGCGAGAATGAGGCACAATCTTAATCTTACTTTTGTCAGAACCTGTAGTATGTTTGGAAAACACACTACATGTGCAAGAGCCTGTTTTTTTTTCTGGGAGCTGGCACAATTTGCGTTGTTGTGCAGTTGCGAACAAACTGCTTGGACATGGCCTCTTTTTCCACACGCGTAATACGTTGCGTTACGTGATGGGCAATCCTGTCTTTTATGCCGCGCAGCCGGCCGGCGTGGCCGAGCGGTTCTAGGCGCTTCAGTCTGGAACCGTGCGACCGCTATGGTCGCAGGTTCGAATCCTGTCTCGGGCATGGATGTGTGTGATGTCCTTAGGTTAGTTATGTTTAAGTAGTTCTAAGTTCTAGGGGACTGATGACCTCAGATGTTATGTCCCATAGTGCTCAGAGCCATTTGAACCAATTTTTATGCCGCGCAAAGCATCTAGGGCAAGACTTCACGAAATTTACAGGGCCGTTAACATATCTACTCGACCCGAAAAATCGGGGCCCGGGCAGACTTATCGGCTGCTATGGCACCCGAATCATATTGCTTTAATATTTGCAATACTTGAGGAAGTGATGGATCAGAGTACTTTAAGAGCTGTTTCCGTATTCTACTATCTGCGACACTGAATGTTATTGCATCCCTAATCATTAAATCACTGGAAAAGGTGCCACAATCACACTTAAATTTACACTTCCTAATCATGTTTGTTTATTCTGTGTACCACTGACGGTAAATCTGTTCCGGATTTTTCTGCAAGGAAAAAATTGATATATGGCTGCAACTCATACTTGAACTTGCTGGTCATAGTACTGTTACGATTATTTGGTCATAGGCGAGTTCGTCAGGAGACGCGGTTAGGAATAGTTTTTGCATTAACGTGAACACCGGGGACCCCGCAATCGAAAGAAAGTATTGTAGTTTTATAGTGCCTTGAACACGATGAACTTCACAATGTGCTTGGAACTGTGTCAGGTATTCGAGCCATTCCTCTTCGGTGTCAAATGGCTCTGAGCACTATGGGACTTAACATCTGGGGTCATCAGTCCCCTAGAACTTAGAACTACTTAATCCCAACTAACCTAAGGGCATCACACACATCCATGCCCGAGTCAGGATTCGAACCTGCGACCGTAGCGGTCGCGCAATTCCAGACTGAAGCGCTTAGAACCGCTCGGACATAATGGCCGGACCATGTTTTACACATATGCGATACAGCAAAAAGCAAGCAAAACCTCTGAAAAGAGAAATTTGATTAGTTCTGCGGCCCCGTTCCTGAATACATGCGAGGACACAACAACACCAAATAATGAGAAATGAGCACCCCTGGAAGCTAAAACACAAGAGAAGCAAGCAATATCTTCTGCACTGAATTATTCTCGTCGACAGTTTTTGTGTCCTCTCGTTGTCATTGTAGGCTTGTACCATGGGAAGCAAGAAGAGGATGTTGTTTGGTGGCCGGTATCCTCTTTCTATAATACAACTGCACACATGTATTGACAGTGTTCTTTATTAACATAAACAGGAAGCTACTTAGCTTAAGATAGTCCAGGTGTTGTGGTACAGGCTCTCTGTAATAGCCCCCGTTAGCCTCGCTGCTGGTGAAGTACAAAGTCCCACTATGTACACTACTCTGGTCGCTACATACTGGCTGACCCCGAGCTAGAGGCTGAGCTAACTGAGACTACAACTCCCACTGGGCTGTGAGTGATCACTCGACTCTTTGACTCACTGGATGAGTGACTGGGCCTGCACTCCGCGGCACGTTGCCTCTGAGTCTGTTTTTGGCCTCTCTCCTGATAGGGGCATTGCGTGCGCCTACTATCGTTCTTCTCGCAACCTCTTTGCCACCTGGTGTGCTGGCGACAGCACTGTTGTGAGCTACTTGTCGACTAAGCAGTTCTGTTACAGTCCATAGCCTCGTGCTGTGCTCACCGCTGGAGACCTCCAGTCCCGCCCCCTGTTGCCATTAGCAGAGAATATTGTGTTGCGTGGCAGACAATATGTGGGGCGTCCAATTCTGTAAACATCACTGACCTTGCGTGACCTCGCACTCAAAAGGTTCCTTGTGGATGTAGCCTTTCTGTGAATGATTATCAGACTGTCACGGTGGATTCAGGAGGCTGGTAAAACCATCCGATAATTAACTCGAGTTCATCTAAGCCTGTTACTCGTGTCCATATAATTTTACAGTTAGACTCAACTTCGATCTTGAGAGACATAATATTCTGGTCGACTGCAGTGAGCAATCCTGATCCTATGGCGTCTAAGCTGTGTATTCTATATATGTCCCATGCCTATCTAATTATTTCAGAGCTGTCTACTTTTCGTTTCAGTCAGCTTTAAGTTCTGAGAATAATTTGAGTGTGATAACTTTCCCGGAGGGCAGTAAATTCAGAATCTTTGTTACGAATGTTTCGACCATTTACTTTTAAAATTTTGACAAAAGAAAGTGTTCTTACTTTGCACGCAGTCTGATTTTGCTCTCTGTGTCTCGACTGCAGAGCATTCCTCACAGGACCTCAAACTCCTGCCTGATCTAACAAAACACCATGCGCATTCCACAAGTACTTTGCTACCTGAGTAGCTGCTTGCTTTGTGTAGTGCACCCCTGACCTATCAAGTGGAGTCCTACAACTCTCCACCCTATTACAGAAGTCCAGACATCTGCAGACAGGCCTGTCATGGAATCGACGATGCCTTTAGTTGAGATCCTCCACTTGGCTGCAAACCAACGACCCTGATCAACTTTGGGTATGATGCTGCAAACTGTGAGCTCTGCTTGCACCATGCAGGCGTGGCGGGCAGTCTTCACCACTTCTGCAAGCAGCCCATACGAACTGAGAATGGCCTCAGAACCCATGTAATAGACGTCATTGGTACCGACATAAGTCACAATTTGCATACAACTACATCCTGATCCCCAGATAGTTGTAGGCAGGGTCTTCTCCACATCAAGGATGAGAGCCCCTCTGCAGATTTACCGAGCACACATTGGAGTTCTTTCTAACACTGGACCCTGTTTCCCTAAGGGGCTCCATATTGTGCCTAAGATTGGAGCTCCCGATAAGTAAGAATCACTTTTCCATGTGCATCTGCTTGGACCCTGCTTAAGTAGCGGCCACGTGTCCACTCACAGGGGGAGCCAGATGACCAACCTTGACAGTGCTGCTTCACATTAAGTGACGTGAACTCATTACAGCCTACCAGACCCCTGCTGTGAGGTCGGAATCACCCCCCCCCCTTCCCCCCTGCATCAGGTGTATGTTGTTACGAGCCTCAGTAGCAGAGTCCATGGGCGAAACAAGCAACACTGGAGGTGTCCTATGTACCACACCAGATTCTCCACCACCCTTAGGCAGCAGCCTGCAGAGACTGACCGTGGGCAAAAGCATCTTTGTTCGCAAACTGTGACCAACTCCTCCTGAGTAGTTATGTAGTAAATTACTAGTGCTTAACATGAGCTGCTTCCAGTGCGTATAACGAAGTCCTGAATCAGAGTACAATAAACCCATTGCAGTACACCTGTATTAGACAGTCTGTTCCACAAATCTCTTCTAGCCAGCAATGGAAACACCTGCAGTAGAAATTACACTAGTAGGGAAGAGAGAGTAACTAAAAGATTTGGTAGAAGTTAACCCATTATAAAGAAACCTAAAACATTATTCTAAGAGTGGCGATGAAAAAGTTTGTGCATGAGGGCGTTTGTGCGGCGTATATGCAATGTAGCGCGACTCTGGTGTGCGTATGTAGGTACCGACATGTTGGCAAGGGATCAGTATGACATTTGTGTCTTTCAGATATGTATGCAGTAAATGTGGAAATGAGAACTAAGGCGACGTTATTGCCTTATATGTCCAAACAGGAGCAATATGCTGTTAATCTTTTCTTGACTGCCGAAGGAAAAACAGCGGTAGACATACGTCAGAGTGCAGAATGTGTATGTCTGTCGAAAACCACCACTGTGGAATGATGCGCCAAGATCTGTGCTGGTTGCAATTAGACACAATATGCTGGTCGATCTGGGACGCCAGACAGTCAAGTGGGAGACACTCAAACACCCTGCCTATGGTCATCAACTCTCCCCATTCAAATATCAGGCCTTCAGGCCCTTAAAACAGGCCTTGAAGGATTGAAGATTCCTGTCGGACGAGGACTTCTTCACACAGCAGGACATGGTGTTTTACCAAACTGGTATCTTCAACCTGGTGTTTCGATGGGATGATTGTCTCAATGCTCATAGTGGTTCTGCCTGACTGGCATACCGATGCTGGATGTCCTGCCATCAAACAGAAACTTTTTGAGGGCCCCTTATAACATTTACTGTATGAGATGTTAATGCTGTATACTTTCTGAATCAAAAAATGGTTCAAATGGCTCTGAGCACTATGCGACTTAACTTCTGAGGTCATCAGTCGCCTAGAACTTAGAACTAATTAAACCTAACTAACCTAAGGACATCACACACATCCATGCCCGAGGCAGGATTCGAACCTGCGACCGTAGTGGTAGCGCGGTTCCAGACTGAAGCGTCTAGAACCGCTCGGCCACGAGGCCGGCACAGATGATTCCTTCACTTCCACGCATCCTTTGCAATATTAGGCCTGTCTTGTGTTGGTTCTGTGGATGCAACCTTCTGTCGGGCGCGGTGTTTGTCGCAGCGAGATCGGGCGTGGTGTATCAAATTGATCACACCGTTTATTCACGTGATCATTTATTAAATTCTGTTCACAAAACATATTATAAGTGCCAAATATATTTAAAGAAAGACAAAGATGACATACGACCACAACTGCAGTAGAAATATTCATCATTCAGATTTCTTATTGTCAATGTTGGGCTTTAGTAACAAATGATAAAAACGTCGCTTTTTCATTTGCTTCTTTATTATATTTCACTAATAAAACACATTACAAATGACAATTATCTTTACAGAAAGGCTATTATGACACTGGAGCAGAACAACAATGATATTACAGCTCATTCATTTGTTTCATCGTCACTTTTTGACTGTGTTAACAAATGCGAAATTTTTCCGCATTCAGAGCAAAAGGGTTCAATGTGTATCAAACAGATAGGCTTCTGACACATTTTGCAACAATATTTTGTCAGTCTCTTTTTTTCTGTGCAGGTATTACACCTTTTCCTTTTGATCCCAGTCCCTTGTTCTTCGTTTCTGCTTGTGTCTTCTGCTTCTTCCTCACACGTTGGCATACATTGTTGTAGCCGTATTTCAAGATCTCTGTAAATTCCTGGGGTGTCCAAGCATCTACGAAACAAGTGAGGTAGAACTAACGCATGTGAGAGTTGCTTCAGGAATCCTTTTCTTCGGATAAAATTCTCGTTGTTGCCATAGTAAATTACTTGTGAATTGATTCCACTCATATTGATCATTGCAAAAAATATGACCATGGGCCAACGGCACACATTTCTTGCTACATTGTATGAAGCGGTCAACTTATCTGTAGTGTCGACTCCACCTTTGGTGCTATTGTAAAATGTTACAATGGATGGCTTCTGTTTATCTCCAGTGTCAGCATCTACTGAATTATCTTCATGCAAACTTGATGCCAAGATAACACACTTCCCCTTTTTAGGAACGTAGGAAACTAGAGTACAGCCTTTCTTGAAGCCAAAAAGTGTACTATGGACAGCCCTGCCTTTACTGGTTGCAAACTCCAGAGGAATTTCGCGTTTGTTTTTCTTCATCGTCCCAACAAAAGACAGATTTTTTCTTCTTAGCTCTTCTATCAAACCAAAACAAGTAAACCAATTGTCTGCTGTCACATTTCGACCTGACTGATAAATTGGTTCACATAGTCGCAGAACAACATCTGAAGGTTTATTGCTAACGTGGTACAATCCTTCTGGCTGCAGCCCAGCGTATATTTCCAGATTATAGAGATAAAATACTTGGGAATCCACAAGAGCATATACACTCCTGGAAATGGAAAAAAGAACACATTGACACCGGTGTGTCAGACCCACCATACTTGCTCCGGACACTGCGAGAGGGCTGTACAAGCAATGATCACACGCACGGCACAGCGGACACACCAGGAACCGCGGTGTTGGCCGTCGAATGGCGCTAGCTGCGCAGCATTTGTGCACCGCCGCCGTCAGTGTCAGCCAGTTTGCAGTGGCATACGGAGCTCCATCGCAGTCTTTAACACTGGTAGCATGCCGCGACAGCGTGGACGTGAACCGTATGTGCAGTTGACGGACTTTGAGCGAGGGCGTATAGTGGGCATGCGGGAGGCCGGGTGGACGTACCGCCGAATTGCTCAACACGTGGGGCGTGAGGTCTCCACAGTACATCGATGTTGTCGCCAGTGGTCGGCGGAAGGTGCACGTGCCCGTCGACCTGGGACCGGACCGCAGCGACGCACGGATGCACGCCAAGACCGTAGGATCCTACGCAGTGCCGTAGGGGACCGCACCGCCACTTGCCAGCAAATTAGGGACACTGTTGCTCCTGGGGTATCGGCGAGGACCATTCGCAACCGTCTCCATGAAGCTGGGCTACGGTCCCGCACACCGTTAGGCCGTCTTCCGCTCACGCCCCAACATCGTGCAGCCCGCCTCCAGTGGTGTCGCGACAGGCGTGAATGGAGGGACGAATGGAGACGTGTCGTCTTCAGCGATGAGAGTCGCTTCTGCCTTGGTGCCAATGATGGTCGTATGCGTGTTTGGCGCCGTGCAGGTGAGCGCCACAATCAGGACTGCATACGACCGAGGCACACAGGGCCAACACCCGGCATCATGGTGTGGGGAGCGATCTCCTACACTGGCCGTACACCACTGGTGATCGTCGAGGGGACACTGAATAGTGCACGGTACATCCAAACCGTCATCGAACCCATCGTTCTACCATTCCTAGACCGGCAAGGGAACTTGCTGTTCCAACAGGACAATGCACGTCCGCATGTATCCCGTGCCACCCAACGTGCTCTAGAAGGTGTAAGTCAACTACCCTGGCCAGCAAGATCTCCGGATCTGTCCCCCATTGAGCATGTTTGGGACTGGATGAAGCGCCGTCTCACGCGGTCTGCACGTCCAGCACGAACGCTGGTCCAACTGAGGCGCCAGGTGGAAATGGCATGGCAAGCCGTTCCACAGGACTACATCCAGCATCTCTACGATCGTCTCCATGGGAGAATAGCAGCCTGCATTGCTGCGAAAGGTAGATATACACTGTACTAGTGCCGACATTGTGCATGCTCTGTTGCCTGTGTCTATGTGCCTGTGGTTCTGTCAGTGTGATCATGTGATGTATCTGACCCCAGGAATGTGTCAATAAAGTTTCCCCTTCCTGGGACAATGAATTCACGGTGTTCTTATTTCAATTTCCAGGAGTGTATCTTAATTCCATATTTGTTTGGTTTGCTAGGTATGTATTGGCGAAAACTGCACCTTCCACGGAATCCTTCAAGTTTCTCATCTACTGTAACGTTTTCTCCGAGGGTGTTGGACTTCTGGCAATTATATACAAACAGAGAAAATATTTCCCGAATCGCTGTTATCTTGTCTAATTTTCTCCTTTCATCGCGAGTCACACGATTGTCAAATCTTAGGCACCACATGATGAATTTGAAACGTTTTATGTTCATAACGAGACGAAATTTTTCAATTCCATCCCTATCACTTCCCCACAGATCTTCTAAGCTTTGTCTGTTACTTTTGTTAACACCAGCCAAAAACAGAAGACCAATGAAAGCTTTTAATTCAATAATATCTATAGGTTTTACGTCTCTCTCTCGCTGAAAAGAAGCAATGATGCTCTCAATATACTGATTGGTATACAGAACTATAATCGACAAAATGGCGTCATCTATGAGGCAATTCCAACATTCCAAAGGCGTTCTCAATGCTTTCGCCGCACCTATAGGACCAGGTAACTTTCGAATAATATTGTGGGCCCTGAAACGTACTCTCTGCGATGGTGGAACTTTATTCCATTTTGTCCCTTTGTCCCTTCCAGTATAATACTTTAAGTACTTCCTCGTCGTTTTCACTGTCGTTTTCCTCTGTTTCTGAATCTTCCTGCCGAACTTCAACTGCGTCATCACAATCTGTGTCTACTTCATCTTCAAAATCCTCTTGAACTTCATCATTATCCTCTTCGAACAACATTTTTTGTATTTTTGCAACATGATTTGGGTCAAGGAGGTTGTACGTCTTACTGTAGCCTGCCATGATCAAGTGTCTCACACCTAAAATGATAAAATTCCTATAAAATAACGCAGTCAGACGCAGTGTATCAATTTGATACCTGATACTCAAACATTTTTAACTGACGATTAAACGGTCCAGAAAAGAAAATAAGTGCATTACACATTGTATATTAACATTGTACTACTTACTAAGTTATGTTGAGAACCAAATAAATGAATTGTTGAAATGCAACACGAACGGGCGCAGTGTTTCAAACTGATCAATCAGCACATACATCGACAACAGAGCAGTCGTATCGACACTGAAGCACACAACAATGACAAGCGTTCGCAAAAGGCTAGCTGCTAGCGAGTAGGCGTCAGTGCTGCCACTCGTTGACAAATAATTTACAGTAAACTTCGAGGTGTATCAATTTGAACAGCCGTGCCCGACGGAAGGTTAATTTGTAAACTCTACTGTTATAGATGGACAATATACAGTGTGTTCGGGGATTCTTGTTACAGACTTCTAGGACTTGGAGAGGGAAGTGAGTATATACACACATCAAAAAAATTTTTGGATCAGCCCGGTTCCCAGAATTCCTGAAGATAGACGTTGACTGTGGATATTGTATCACAGACGCAGTCCATTTGATTGTTCAGAGATATCACTAAACCCGCCCAAAGATGTAAACAACCATACACGAGCAGCGCCTATTAGACGGAGGGGGTCCGACAGCCGATCAGTTCCAGTGATTACACCACGAAGGAGGTACGCGGCTCGTGTTGTCTGTAGTTCAACCATGCCTAGACGGTCAATACCACGATTCGATCGCGTCCGCATTGTTGCTTTGTGTCAGGAAGGGCTCCCAACAAGGGAAGTGTCCAGGCGTCTCGGAGTGAACGAAAGCGATGTTGTTCGGACATGGACGAGATAGAGAGAGAGAGACAGGAACTGTCGATGACATGCCTCGCTCAGGCCGCCCTAGGGCTACTACTGTAGTGGATGACCGATTCAAGAAATCTAGAATGAACTTTGACAGGAGGCTGACGTACTGCATTGATAATGGCTAGTTACTAGCCTAAATCTAGATTTGCTTTAAAAAAGCCTGAAAGGAAAGAAAGACTGATAGCTGTGCTCCATAATTTTGAAAGCACATATTTAATTTTCGATGCCATGCTGACGATTTTTCCATCAGTAGCATGTAGCAATTTGCATTTTAGTTGGATGTTTTCCTCAGTGTCAGGCTTGAATGCAGCTATGACACTGGTCAATAAAACAGTGCTGGAGCGCCACGGGTATCACTAATTGGTTCTTTGCAATACAGAATACCATCTTCAGATAATAAATCTGGAAAAGTGGCATACTGCTGACAGTCCTCATCCTGTGTCTGAACATCTGTCAGCTCCTTGATAAGCACCTCATCTGCTTGCAAAACACCCTCCTATTTAATGCATATGCATTCTGATGAAAATTCCCTGGTTTATGACTTACATTGTAATTGTAATAGCTCAGTTTCAAGTCCCATCATCCTAGATGGCTACTGGTTTCATTCAAGTTCAATAGCCACAAAATAGCAGTGCAGTCAGTGCCATTTGAAATAAATAATTCTAGACACCTAGGCCAAAAGTTCCTTTTCTGTTGAGCCGGCCGCGGTGGCCGAGCAGTTCTAGGGTCTTCAGTCCGGAACCGCGCGACTGCTACGGTCGCAGGTTCGAGTCCTGCCTTGGGCATGGACGTGTGTGGTGCCCGTACGTTAGTTAGGTTTAAGTAGTTCTAAGTTATAAGGGACTGATGACTTCAGATGTTACGTTCCATAGTACTCAGAGCCATTTTAACCATTTTTCCTTTTCTGTTGTAGCAGAGTCATTCCTTCACATTAGTGTGTACAGGAAAATTGTCTACCGCTGGTAACTCACGAATCTGGTTTCACCCAGCCAAACTAATAATATGACCCAGGTACTGAACCTGGGTTTGGCAAAAGAATAATTCTCCTACTTCAAACTCAAATGTGCCCCTTGTAATTGTGATAATACATTCCGTATGTGTTCGGAAAGTTCCTCAGTCGTTCATGAGAGTAAAATATTATCATCTAAATAAGCCAAAAACACAGTTGGTTTTAATCCTCTCAACAAGTCTGCAAATTGGTGAAATGTGGCGGGCGCATTTCTTGACACGTTGACTGCCGTGAGGCCAGCAGTGAACACAGCAAAGCCTCATACCCAACGCTGTGTGCGAACCATTGGCCACAGTGGAGCCTCATGCTTTGTGTCCGACGTGGCCTGGTGGTGAAACATCCATCACTATGTGTGCAAAAGTCATTGTGTTAAAATAAAGGCACTCTTAAAAATTCAAATAACGCAAAGGGCACTACAAAAGCAGACTTTGGGTGCAATAGGAATCTAATGATAGCTTGATTTCTTATACAGGGTAGTAAAATATTTGAAGTCCCCCAACCTATCCAAGGCTTCATCTGTACAAGGTACGGAATATGTATCTGGTATTGTGACTTTATTTACTTCTCATATATCATCACACAAGTCTTAGGATTTCTCGCTATTAATTGATTTTTTCTTGTATAATTACTATAGGCGAGGCCCCGGAACTGGAGAAATGTTGTGCAACTCCAGCATCACGCTGCTGCTGAATACTCTCCTCCACAACCGACTACAAGTGATACAGGATTCAATAGTGCTTTTGCGCTATCAGTATGGCACTCCTGATCGGAATTCCATGATATGTTAAGCTAGTGGCTGGCAACTGTAGCCTCCTCTTAGCCAACAAACCAAATTATTATAGTACTGTATATGAAAGGCTTCGACATAATTCTGATAAATGTGACAACTTCCAATGGAAGCGATTTCTAAGGGTTGGTGTGACTGTATAAACTCTCATAGGCAATGATTTCTGTTAGCTATTCCTCGGCATTTTCTTGCCTCCCACTGAAGGCAATTCCTCATTAGATATCCCCTGTATGCTGGTCGGAATACTGCAAAAAAAAAAAAAAAATCAAAACACCAAGAAGGAGTTGTGCGACATAAATGAAAGTAGGTAGCCGCCCGGAGTCCCGCGGGATTAGAGGCGCCATGTCACGAATTGTGCGGCCCCTCCCGCCGGAGGTTCGAGTCCACCCTCGGGCATGGGTGTGTGTGTTGTTCTTAGCATAAGTCAGTTTAAGTCAGTTTAAGTACCGGTAGTGTGTAAGTCTAAGGACCGATGACCTTAGCAGTTTGGTCCCTTAGGAATTCACACACATTGAACATTTTTTTGAAAGTTGGTAGGTGTCTTTCTACATCTGAAAGATGATACCTTTCAAATTTCGCGCCAGTCACATAATAGTTGCGCTGGTAGCGCCACTATGAGGCTGCAGATCAGGTTTGCCTTAAACACTCACTGCAACAGTCATGAGTGTTGGCTACCTTTGAGACTGGACATGGTGAACTGATGTTAGTCAAGAATGCCTAAGGCGAAAAAGGCGCCATTATCAGCACCTCACCAAGTTTGAACAAGGTCGTGTAACATGGCCGCAAGAAGCTGAATGTTACTCCCACGGTAATGCAGAAAGACTTGGTAGAAATGTAGCCACTGTATGTGATTGCTGGCAGCTATGGTCAGGAGAATGTATGATTGCAAGAACACCGAGCTCCAGTCCGAATTTTACTGTTGGCACTACACACGCTGGCAGATGACGTTCACCGGGCATTCGCCATACCCAAACCCTGCCATCGGATCGCCACATTGTGTACCGTGATTCGTCGCTCCACACAACGTTTTTCCACTGTTCAGTCATCCAATGCTTACGCTCTTGAAACCAAGGGAGGCGTCGTTTGGCGTTTACCGGAGTGATGTGTGGCTTATGAACAGCCGCTCAACCATGAAATCCGTTTCCTCAACTACCGCCTAATTGTCATAGTACTTGCAGTGGATCCTGATGCAGTTTGGAATTCCTGTGTGATGGTCTGGATAGATGTCTGCCTATTACACATTATGACCCTCTTCAACTGTCGGCGGTGTCTGTCAGTCAACAGACAAGGTCAGCCACACAATTTTGTGCTGTACGTGTCCCTTCACGTTTCCACTTCACTGTCACATCGGAAACGGTGGATCTAGGGATGTTTAGGAGTGTGGAAATCTCGCATACAAACGTATGACAGAAATGACACCCAGTCACCAGACCAAGTTCGAAGTCCGTGAGTTGGGCGGAGCGCCCCATTCTGCTCTCTCACGATGTCTAATGACTACTGAGGTCGTTGATACGGAGTACCTGGCAGTAGGTGGCAGCACAATGCACCTAATATGAAAAAATATGGTTTTGGGGGTGTCTGGATACTTTTGATCACATAGTGTATGTATTCGTTTTGTTACGGCCGTATTTCCCGACCTGTTTGTACACTATGGCAAGTCCAGTTGAACTTTTGCATTACTGTATTGAACAGCTGTTTACGAAATGAATCTATCACCCCTTACGTTCGAATATACTCCTCAGTGCGTTGAAATCACAATTCACCACGTCAAATTTATCCTTCCCTTCCGACTAGACATACGTAATTTTTTTTTCATGACTAATCAATACTTCCCACAAACGTAACTTCTAAGTGTGATATGTCGTAACATAAGCCACAGTGCCTTTACGTTCAAGCAGCAGCATAAGATTTCTAACTATCATTTATAGATGTATTACAAAATATATATGATACGTCCACACTCACACCAGCTGGGTGTCGTTTTCACACTGCAAAAAAGCCTCCCGCCGTCACATACTTGTCGCTGAGTAAGGGATGTAAATGCAATTTTAAAAAAAGCCCTAGAGCCTTTTTTGTTTTATCGATTTCACCACTTCCACGAAACTTGTTCGTATTTTTGATAGTTGTAAATATAGCCAACACACAGTGGCGTCTATATATGTTCAGACCGCCAAGTCATAGAGGAGGAGATTAGTCTTTAAGGTCCCGTCGACAACGAGATCATTAGGGACGGAGCGTAAGCTCGGATTAGGGAAGGATGGGGAACGAAATCGGCCGTGCCCTTTCAAAGGAACCGTCCCGGTATTTGCCTGAAACGATTTAGGGAAATCACAGAAAACCTAAATCAGGATGGCCGGACGTGGGTTTGAACCGTTGTCCTTCCAAATGCGAGTCCAGTGTGCTACCACTGAACTACCCCGCTCGGTGGTGTATTCCATCCATAGCTACCGTAGACCTACCTACCGCGACCCAGATCATACAAAGTTCCCCCGACTAAGAAATCACTGCGAGTGCAATATGTACTAGAGTACCTCCATTCGGAGTTAATTTTTATGGGCCGAGCATATGGGTGGAGAAACCGAAAAATTGTTCTGTATCATTTCTAAGCTCATTTTTAAGTTCCCGTTGCTAAGCAACGTACCTGTTTAACGCTTTGGAGCAGGAAGAGAATCACCGCGAGACGGATCTGTTGTTGTTGCAGCTGGCAAAATTGAGTCTGTCAAACAAAAGAGCCTGTTAGAGCGTCATACAAATATTTTGTTTGTTACATGTGCGAGAAACGGCGACTTAATTATACAAACCTGTTTATATCATATAACATGTGTGTGCGGGAGCTGACCTTTCAAAAGGGAATACCACGTCATGTAGAAATCTCCTACAGGCTCAAATGCAAAGAATGCTTTATTCCAAGCGTACAATAGACTTCTGCTTGTCCGTTTCGCCGCACAAGCTGTAGGTACCCAAATAATTACTATGAATACATCGTTATTTAATTATGCAACTTCAAGAGTGTGCAGGATGTCTGTAAATTTGGTAATGCCGTAATGCTGATAGTGATTTTGAGGAGTGGTAGTGTGTTGTGCAAAGTATGGTCATGCTTTAGTTATCGCTACTAAAGCGTGATACTGACTGCACAACTCTGCTTATCCAAGAACAGAACCGTAGCCACACACTAGAAATAATATTCTAGAGCTCTTACTTCCTCAATATGTTATGACAATTAGTCTTTAGGACCACGGATTTGCTGGGAAAAGAGAATTTTATTGCTTACAACGTGTTTGAGCCGCTGAAATCAAGAAATGTGTGTAATGTAGTCTCGGACATTTATATGAAACTGAATAAGAGTCGTCGTCACGTGAACACTTTTGATCACTTCATGTTCCCTATACAGCTTGTACCATTACTATGTGATCTAGATTTTATTTGCTGCCTGACATGTTTAAAAGGGATGAACTCACTTCAAAGTATGAGCCTCGATGTAAGCACCGTGACTCGAATGTGCGGTGTCAGATTGATAGACCACCATCAGTGTCCCTTATGTTACTTTAGTTTAAGCTTTACATCTACATCTACATCCATACGCAGCAAGCCACCTGACGTTATGTGGCGGAGGGTACTTTGAGTACCTCTACCGGTTCTCCCTTCTATTCCAGTCTCGTATTGTTCGTGGAAAGAAGGATTGTCGGTATGCCTCTGTGTGGGCTCTAATCTCTCCGATTTTATCCTCATGGTCTCTTCGCGAGATATACGTAGGAGGGAGCAATATACTGCTTGACTCCTCGGTGAAGGTATGTTCTCGAAACGTCAACAAAAGTCCGTACCGAGCTACTGAGCGTCTTTCCTGCAGAGTCTTCCACTGGAGTTTATCTATCATATCCGTAACGCTTCCGCGATTACTAAATGATCCTGTAACGAAGCGCGCTGCTCTCCGTTGGATCTTCTCTATGTCTTGTATCAACCCTATCTGGTACGGATCCCACACTGCTGAGCAGTATTCAAGCAGTGGGCGAACAAGCGTACTGTAACCTACTTCCTTTGTTTTCGGATTGCATTTCCTTAGGATTCTTCCAATGAATCTCAGTCTGGCATCTGCTTTACCGACGATCAACATTATATGATCATTCCGCTTTAAATCACTCCTAATGCCTACTCCCAGATAATTTATGGAATTAATTGCTTCCAGTTGCTGAACTGCTACATTGTAGCTAGATGATAAGGGATCTTTCTTTCTATGTATTTGCAGCACACTACACTTGTCTACATTGAGATTCAATTGCCATTCCCTGCACCATGCGTCAATTCTCTGCAGATCCTCCTGCATTTCAGTACAATTTTCCATTGTTACAACCTCTCGATATAACACAGCATCATCCGCAAAAAGCCTCAGTGAACTTCCGATGTCATCCACAAGGTCATTTATGTATACTGTGAATAGCAACTGTCCTACGACACTCCCCTGCGGCACACCTGAAATCACTCTTACTTCGGAAGACTTCTCTCTATTTAGAATGACATGCTGCGTTCTGTTACCTAGGAACTCTTCAATCCAATCACACTATTGGTCTGATAATCCATATGCTCTTACTTTGTTCATTAAACGACTGTGGTGAACTGTATCGAACGCCTTCCGGAAGTCAAGAAACACGGCATCTACCTGGGAACCCGTGTCTATGGCCCTCTGAGTCTCGTGGACGAATAGCGCGAGCTGGGTTTCACACGATCGTCTTTTTTGAAACCCATGCTGATTCCTACATAGTAGATTTCTAGTCTCCAGAAAAGTCATTATACTCGAACATAATACGTGTTCCAGAATTCTGATAGACGTTACAGATATAGGTCTATAGTTCTGCACATCTGTTCGACGTCCCTTCTTGAAAACTGGGATGACCTGTGCCCTTTTCCAATCCTTTGGAACGCTACGCTCCTCTAGAGACCTACGGTACACAGCTGCAAGAAGGGGGGCAAGTTCAAAATGGCTCTGAGCACTATGGGACTTAACAGCTATGGTCATCAGTCCCCTAGAACTTAGAACCAATTAAACCTAACTAACCTAAGGAAATCACACAACACCCAGTCATCACGAGGCCGAGAAAATCCCTGACCCCGCCGGTAATCGAACCCGGGAACCCGGGCGCGGGAAGCGAGAACGGTGGGGAGGGGGGGGGGGGGGGGGCAAGTTCCTTCGCGTACTCTGTGTAAAATCGAACTGGTATCCCGTCAGGTCCAGCAGCCTTTCCTCTTTTGAGCGATTTTAATTGTTTCTCTATCCCTCTGTCGTCTATTTCGATATCTACCATTTTGTCATCTGTGCGACAATCTAGAGAAGCAACTATAGTGCAGTCTTCCTCTGTGAAACAGCTTTGGAAAAAGACATTTAGTATTTCGGCCTTTAGTCTGTCATCCTCTGTTTCAGTACCATTTTGGTCACAGAGTGTCTGGACATTTTGTTTTGATCCACCTACCGCTTTGACATAAGACCAAAATTTCTTAGGATTTTCTGCCAAGTCAGTACACAGAACTTTACTTTCGAATTCATTGATCGCCTCTCGCACAGCCCTCCTCACACTACATTTCGCTTCGCGTAATTTTTGTTTGTCTGCAAGGCTTTGGCTATGTTTATGTTCCCTGTGAAGTCCCCTTTGCTTCCGCAGCAGTTTTCTAACTCGGTTGTTGTACTACGGTGGCTCTTTTCCATCTCTTACGATCCTGCTTGGCACATACTCATCTAACACATATTGTACGATGGTTTTGAACTTTGTCCACTGGTCCTCAACACTATCTGTACTTGAGACAAAACTTTTGTGTTGAGCCATCAGGTACTCTGAATTCTGCTTTTTGTCACTTTTACTGAACAGAAAAATCTTCCTACCTTTTTTAATATTTCTATTTACGGCTGAAATCATTGATGCAGTAACCGCTTTATGATCGCTGATTCCCTGTTCTGCGTTAACTGTTTCAAATAGTTCGGGTCTGTTTGTCACCAGAAGGTCTGATATGTTATCGCCACGAGTCGGTTCTCAGTTTAACTGCTCAAGGTAGTTTTCAGATAAAGCACTTTAAAAAATTTCACTGGATTCTTTGTCCCTGCCACCCGTTATGAACGTTTGAGTCTCCCAGTATATATCCGGCAAATTAAAATCTCCACCCATAACTATAACATGGTGGGGAAATCTACTCGAAATATAGAAGGTCTGATATGTTATCGCCACGAGTCGGTTCTCTGTTTAACTGCTCAAGGTAGTTTTCAGATAAAGCACTTTAAAAAATTTCACTGGATTCTTTGTCCCTGCCACCCGTTATGAACGTTTGAGTCTCCCAGTATATATCCGGCAAATTAAAATCTCCACCCATAACTATAACATGGTGGGGAAATCTACTCGAAATATTTTTCAAATTATCCTTCAGGTGCCCAGCCACAACAGCTGCTGAGCCAGGGGGCCTATAGAGACATCCAATTACCATGTCTGGGCCTGCTTTAACCGTGACCTTCACCCAAATTATTTCACATTTCGGATCTCCGTTAATTTCCTTCGATACTATTGCACCTCTTATCGCTATAAACACGCCTCCCCCTTCACTGTCCAGCCTGTCCCTGCGGTATACATTCCAATCTGAGTTTAGAATTTCATTGCTGTTTACATCTGGTTTCAGCCAACTTTCTGTCCCTAGTACTATGTGGGCATTGTGACCGTTTATTAATGAGAGCAGTTCTGGGACCTTTCTTTAGACGCTCCTGAAGTTTACTATTAGCAGATTAATATTGTTATTCCCTGTTGCATTTTGCCTACTCCTACCTTGCCGCGTCTCAGGAGGCGTCTTGTCGGGCCTAGGGAGGGAATTCTCTAACCTAAAAAACCCACATGTGCACTCCACACGTACTCCGCTAACCTTGTAGTCGCTTCCTGCGTGTAGTGCACGCCTGACCTATTCAGGGGGACCCTACATTTCTCCACCCGATAGCGGAGGTCGAGAAATTTGCACCCCAGATCTCCGCAGAATCGTCTGAGCCTCTGGTTTAAGCCTTTCACTCCGCTCCAAACCAGAGGACCGCGATCGGTTCTGGGAACGATACTACAAATGGTTAGCTCAGATTCCACCCCGCGAGCGAGGCTTTCCGCCTTCATCAACTCCGCCAACCGCCTGTACGAACTGAGGATGACCTCTGAACCCAGACGGCAGGAGTCATTGGTGCCGACATGAGCAACAATTTGCAGTCGGGTGCACCCAGTGCTCTCTATCGCCGCCGAAAGGGCCTCCTCCACATCTCAGATGAGACCCCCCGGCAAGCAGACAGAGTGAACACTGGCCTTCTTCCCCGACCTTTCCGCTATTTCCCTAAGGGGCTCCATCACCCGCCTAACGTTGGAGCTCCCAATCACTAATAAACAGGAACGTGATTCTCTGTTTCTCTGAGTCGTATTGCGGTTAATTTGTTATTAATGTGTTTGATTGCTTCAAGTGAATTCAAAATGCCGAAAGGGAAGTTTTCATTCCAAGAAAAATATTCAGATGAATAGTTCTTCATAAAACGAGGGAGGCGTAACTATCAAGCAGAATGTGTAATTTGTAAGTGTTTTGATATTTTTTTGCGGATGGGGGAAGATCAGATATTAAGGATAATTTAGCTGACATCAAGCACAAACTAAACTTGCACTCTGGAAATACGTTAAGAAATGGACAGATAATTTGTTTCAAATTAATTCGAACAGGAGCAACTAGTAACAGTACTGAAATTAGCAATGTGCTGTCATATCGTTAAACATCATCATGGCTTTGAAATCAGTGAACTATACTTTCACGCTAAGCTCCAAACTTTTAACGCTTCCACAGAACTAGTTGCTCTGGACACAGCGTCAAATCGGCGTGCGCATAATGCTGACTTATAGGGTGTGTGAGTTCTGCCTCCACCACATACCCTACTTCAGGATCAGCTGCCATACCCCCCACGATTTCTTCACTTAATCCCTCGCATTGGTCTTCGGACACCCACCAAAACTCACCAATCGGCAGTGATTGTTGCATGGCGTGCCCACTTAAGTTATTTACATCCAAGTACATTATGTAAATCGAATCAGTGGAAGCCGGCCGCTGTGGTCGAGCTGTTCTAGGCGCTTCAGTCCAGAACCACGCGGCTGCTGCGGTCTCAGGTTCGAATCCTGCCTTGGGCATGGATGTGTGTGATGTCCTTAGGTTAGTTAGGTTTAAGTAGTTCTACATCTAGGGGACTGATAACCTCAGATGTTAAATCCCATAGTGCTTAGAGCCATTTGAACCATTTGAATCAGTGGATGCATCGAATCTATCACCCACACAAAGGTTATTTGCCTTCGCATGCCCATGGACACATTGGCAAAGTTCCCCACAGATCTCTCGCTCAAAGAAAAGGAGGATGTCAGCATCGGTCAATAATTCGATGCTGCACTACGTTTACTAGAGCACTGCGTCCCAAGACAACCCATGTGCAATATAATAAAAGGCGGGATCCAGAGAATATGTAGTCATGCATAGACTCCGGAATTTCTCGAAAACTTCCGCAAGCGAGCGCACGTCTGTATCCATGTAAAGCCGTGCATACTCTCCTAAAGTGGAGATGTTGAATTCGCACCAAATATTCACAGCATGCTCATACTCTGGATCGGTTGTGGCATCGCCTGTGAGGTTGCTGCAGAATGCAGTATGTCGGGTAGCCTGGTTTCGTTGAGTTTCGCCATACGATCCACATACTCGTACAGGAAAACCCCCTTCCTAGTCACAAGTTAAACTTTTCCTCGGCGGGAAACGCAGCTCGAGTGATATGTGTAACTCCTCCCGAGGTACAGTTCCACTGAGTTTCTGGAGTGGCGCCTGCATAAAACGTAGCGTATGAAGGAAGTGGAGCATAATTCTTGGTGTCATTCATTTGGAAAATGAAATGTGTTTCTCGACGTTCTTAGGTAAGATACTGACCTTTCTCCATGCCGAAATCAGCCAAATGCTCAACTAGAAAGTGAGCATCATACCCGCTTAAATTATGTAAGAAAACGGGCATGTGCACTGCTGGATGGTACTTCAAATACACGTGTTGTGAGCTGCGCCACGGAACTTCCCTGTAAGATGGCAGCGATCCCTGCGAGGAATTATTTTGCATTTCTGTCTAACGCCAATCCAAAAATATGACAGACAAGCACGTTATTGTGTATCACTGTAAAGCTTATCAACGTCCCCCCCCCCCCCCCCCCGAAAGTTCTTCGAGCTCAGTGAGCAGCCAAACTGTAGGATTATCCCGGCATAAGATTTGTAGTGGTTAAGACTGGAATCATAGGACGATACAATTTGGTACGCTGCCGCATATGGTACTCGTTTTTCTGTAAAGGTCATAAGTGAGGTCGTGGGGTCCCAGGAGCGAGGAGTCATTCAAAGTCGGTGTACACTATAAACGGTCATCTGTCGTGGTGGTGAGCATTTTTAAAGTTCATGAATTTGTTTTCCTCAGTAGGCATAATAACAGATGCCGGGTCCTTGGAAGCGCAGTCTACTAGATGTGCCACTAATAACTTGTCGGAGGAAAAATAATTCAGGCACCTTAAGCAAATATGCTTTACACGATGATTGGTTGATAGCTGCGTGGAAACGAGTTGGAACATACCTTTGATCCAAACGTATTGATAATTGTCTTTCTCTTTATTTTTCTCATCGGAGAATAAGAGCATGTTTACATGCATCTTACGCTCACTAACAAATTTTGAGAAATGGAGGGGGCCGACGACAGTATGCTTGTCCTGCTCATCTGACTTGCTTTTCTTCTCCAGGCCATAAACATGAACTAATATTCCGGTATTCTGGGCCTGAAATTTAGGTATGTCCTGGATCTTGACGGGAAACTCTATACCATCAAAGTTATACCCTCCAGGGGTAGTATCTTTAGGTACATGGTATGTACTGGAACACTCAGAATGATCCCTACAATCGTAATTTCTCTCGCAAGCTAGGATAGACCATGTAAAACAAGCCTGATCCTCTCTATTTTCCACATTAATACATGCCCGCTGATTAGCTATATCTTTAGGTGGCTCTATATAGCTAGGCCCTCCATTTACCAGATCATAGATATGTGCCTGGACGTCAAGGTGTAGTATTCAGCTGAGTGCTTTAGCTGACCCTCGCACTTTCATCTCGGAAAACCAGGCCAGTATAGAACCCAAGGAGAATTTACGAAACCACTCGGCCATATTCCCCCAAATGATAATTAAGACTTATCTCCTCAGTGCCACAATCAACTTTGGCGGGGCGGGGGGGGGGGGGGGGGAAGGGGGTGCGATAGTTTGACGCTGAGCACCGCACTGCATTTAGTGGCCAATGGCGGGATACTGCGGATGATTGACTACCTTGAGGAGCTCCTTTTCCTCTGCAGGAAGACACGCCATTAGAAAACCAACAGGATCGCGGTATCCTCCTGCCGGATTCTCGATCCACACGAACGAAATTCGCTCCTCAGAGGCGTCTGCAGTCACCGAGTATGACCTGATATCTTTCACTAAAAGGACAGGAGAGAAAAAACTGCCTCTAGCCGCAGTATCATCTCTATTACTAATACTATAACTACAACTAGGTGCCTCAGCTGGCACTCTTTGTGCATAATATACAACAGGCTCTAGATACTGGCTCCCAGGTTGATGCCATATTTCTTGACTTTCGAAAGGCGTTCGACTCCGTTCCGCACTGTCGCTTGCTCTGAAAAGTGCGCCTGTACGGTCTATCCGATGACATATACGGCTGGATAGAAAGTTTTCTAACAGACAGAGAGCAGTATGTCGTCGTGAATGGGGTGACTTTTTACGATTTACGTTAACGATTTGATTGATGGTATTGACAGCGGCATTAGACTGTTTGCTGATGATGCTGCAGTCTACAGGAAAGTAGTATCACACGAAAGTTGTGAACAAATCAGTGAGGAGTTGCAGAAAATAAGTGCGTGGTGTAATGACTGGCAGTTATGTCTCAATATTAATAAGTGTAACCTACTGCGTATAACAAGACGAAAATCCCCATTAATGTACGAGTACAAAATAAATGCCCAGTCTTTGGAAGCGCTAACATCCGTCAAGTATCTGGGTGTGACTATTCGGAATGACCTCAAATTGAATGATCAGATTACACAAGCAACGGGCATGTCTAACTCTAGATTGCGAATTATTGGTAGAATCCTGAAGCGATGCAGTCCTTCAACAAAGGAAATTGCTTACAATACGTTAGTTTCTCCAGTATTAGAGTGTTGTTCGTCCGTATGGGACCCTTACGAGTTGGGTCTGATTCAAGAGATTGAGAAGGTCCAAAGAAGAGCGACAAGATTCGTGACTGGTACGTTTAGCCAGCGCGAGCGTTACAAATTTCATTGAAAGTTTGAAGTGGGACGCACTTGCAGATAGGCTACGTGCTAAAAGGAAGGGGCTGCTCACTAAATTCCGAAATCCGATCTTTGCCGAGGATGTAGAGGATATATTATTACCACCAACTTTCAAATCGCACAATGATCACCATTCAAAGACAAGGGAAATTAGAGCTCGTACTGAGGCTTTCAGACAGTCGTTTTTCCCTCGCCCGATCCGAGAGTGGAACAGAGGGGAGGGGGATATGACTTTGGCCCTCCGCCACACACCGCTCGGTTGCTAGCGGAGTATATATGTAGATGTAGACGTAGATGTTTGCGGTGATGTGTTGATGGGTATGTGCTGTACCTCGAGAGATGGCCGTGGACATGATGGCGGTGGAGGCGGAGGAGGGGGAGCCGCTGCGGAATCTGGCGACTGCGACCAGCCTGGTTGCTGCAGCCCTCAGCCGCTAGCCTGAGGGCCGGCGGTCCACGGGCGCCGGAGTGGTACTGGGGCGGCGGCGGTAGCGAGATCCGTGGCGGCGGCTTCCCGAGCGGCGCCCTTCCCTGTCAAGCAAGCGCCTTCTCGATGTTATAGGCTTCTACGCTTCGCCGCCCCCGGTACCCGAGCCACGGCATATTGCACGAATTGCTCTCCTGTCGCAGGCGCTGTAAAATAACGAACATAATGAAGTACTACGTTCTAGACATTGCTTACTGCCGCTGTTGCTGCAAGGAAAGAAAGAACAATGATTATTTGTAAGCAGAATGAACATGTATCACCCATTTCGCTCTGGTTCCTCGTTCATCTCACTCATCTCCTCATGACGACGAAGATCTTCCTCCATCTCCTCCGTCGTCCGAGGTGGCCAAGCGGTTCTAGGCGCTACAGTCTGGAACCGCGAGATCGATACGGGCGCAGGTTCGAATCCTGCCTCGGGCATGGATGTTTGTGATGTCCTTAGGTTAATTAGGTTTAATTAGTTCTAAGTTATATGTGACTGTTGACCTCAGAAGTTAAGTCCCATAGTGCCCAGAGCCATTTGAACCATTTTTTTCCATCTCCTCCACCCACTGTGGCATTTCGCCCTCGCCTGAAATGGGGAGGACCCATCGATTCATCTCCCCTATAGCGCCTGCAACATAATGATCTAATAATAAAAAATACACACACAGAAACTACAGCAAACAAGAATATATACATGTATTTTTAGAATATACACTCATTTGAGGTCCGCGATGGTTCCTTTATATCCACAGCACATACCTTTCCCTGTCCTCCTTCTTCGTCTGCCAGGTAATCGTTTACAACAACAAAGAATATGCATCATATTACATATACCATGAAATCTAATTACGTGTACACAGTACCAGGGAGATGATATATATGAGATACAATGTGACAAACGAACAGGCGTAAAATGGACCGAAGAACGCAAGCAAGATCACAGCCGGAAGATGAAAGAAATATGGGCAACCAAAAAGGCAATCAAGATGAACCGGAGACACAAAGCCGACAAGAAGCATGGACAGAGGACCGGAAACAGAAACACAGCGAGCGAATGAGGGAAGATTGGGCAGCAAGGAAGGCAGCAAAAGGAACTGGCCATGTAGTTTAGTCCAAATGCGCTCTTTAAGGGCAAAACATCTATATATACTGAAACAATACGAAATACTCAGTGAATAGAAAAGAAGTAACGTTTTATCGTTTTTGATCCTCGCAATCAACTTCAACAACAACAACAACAGCTACAACATACGACGTAAACAATGAATCTTTTTACAAAGGCGCTACACACATACGACATACGCTACAACAATACGAAATTCTTAGTTAAAAAGTAAGATTTATCGATTTCGATCCCTCGAAATCATCTAGTACAACCTCAGACTCGTTGGTCGCGTCATATTATGTATTCGATAATATATATATATATATATATATAGATTACTTACGAAGACATTACTGCTGCTGCCACTGCTGCTGCTGGTGCAGCTGAAGCCACTGTTGTTGCTGCCACTTCTGTTGCTGCCACTGCTGTTGTTGCGGCTGTTGCCTCTCGGCCTCTTCAGTTACTCACTGGATGTACGCTAAAACAACAAGATATGTATTCAATGCGAAAATCTCCGTAAAAAAAGCTACAGTCATATCAAAACACTTACAAATTACACATTCTGCTTGATAGTCACGCCTCCCTCGTTTTATGAAGAACCATTCATCTGAATATACACTCCTGGAAATTGAAATAAGAACACCGTGAATTCATTGTCCCAGGAAGGGGAAACTTTATTGACACATTCCTGGGGTCAGATACATCACATGATCACACTGACAGAACCACAGGCACATAGACACAGGCAACAGAGCATGCACAATGTCGGCACTAGTACAGTGTATATCCACCTTTCGCAGCAATGCAGGCTGCTATTCTCACATGGAGACGATCGTAGAGATGCTGGATGTAGTCCTGTGGAACGGCTTGCCATGCCATTTCCACCTGGCGCCTCAGTTGGACCAGCGTTCGTGCTGGACGTGCAGACCGCGTGAGACGACGCTTCATCCAGTCCCAAACATGCTCAATGGGGGACAGATCCGGAGATCTTGCTGGCCAGGGTAGTTGACTTACACCTTCTAGAGCACGTTGGGTGGCACGGGATACATGCGGACGTGCATTGTCCTGTTGGAACAGCAAGTTCCCTTGCCGGTTTAGGAATGGTAGAACGATGGGTTCGATGACGGTTTGGATGTACCGTGCACTATTCAGTGTCCCCTCGACGATCACCAGTGGTGTACGGCCAGTGTAGGAGATCGCTCCCCACACCATGATGCCGGGTGTTGGCCCTGTGTGCCTCGGTCGTATGCAGTCCTGATTGTGGCGCTCACCTGCACGGCGCCAAACACGCATACGACCATCATTGGCACCAATGCAGAAGCGACTCTCATCGCTGAAGACGACACGTCTCCATTCGTCCCTCCATTCACGCCTGTCGCGACACCACTGGAGGCGGGCTGCACGATGTTGGGGCGTGAGCGGAAGACGGCCTAACGGTGTGCGGGACCGTAGCCCAGCTTCATGGAGACGGTTGCGAATGGTCCTCGCCGATACCCCAGGAGGAACAGTGTCCCTAATTTGCTGGGAAGTGGCGGTGCGGTCCCCTACGGCACTGCGTAGGATCCTACGGTCTTGGCGTGCATCCGTGCGTCGCTGCGGTCCGGTCCCAGGTCGACGGGCACGTGCACCTTCCGCCGACCACTGGCGACAACATCGATGTACTGTGGAGACCTCACGCCCCACGTGTTGAGCAATTCGGCGGTACGTCCACCCGGCCTCCCGCATGCCCACTATACGCCCTCGCTCAAAGTCCGTCAACTGCACATACGGTTCACGTCCACGCTGTCGCGGCATGCTACCAGTGTTAAAGACTGCGATGGAGCTCCGTATGCCACGGCAAACTGGCTGACACTGACGGCGGCGGTGCACAAATGCTGCGCAGCTAGCGCCATTCGACGGCCAACACCGCGGTTCCTGGTGTGTCCGCTGTGCCGTGCGTGTGATCATTGCTTGTACAGCCCTCTCGCAGTGTCCGGAGCAAGTATGGTGGGTCTGACACACCGGTGTCAATGTGTTCTTTTTTCCATTTCCAGGAGTGTATTTCTTGGAATGAACACTTCCCTTTCGGCATTTTGATTTCACTTGAAGCAATCAAACACATTAATAACAAATTAACCGCGATACGACTGAGAGAAACAGAGAATCACGTTCCTGTAAAGCTTAAACTAAAGTGACATAAGGGACACTGATGGTGGTCCATCAATCTGACTCCGCACATTCGAGTCAATGTGCTTACAGCGAGGCTCATACTTTGAAGTGAGTTCATCCCTTTTAAACACGTCATCTCATGGGACCAATATCGACACGATTATAGAAAATAAAGAAAAATAAACTGAGGGGCAAATTGAGATCTCAGATACCCAAACATCGGGGACAGAACCGATGGAAACAGGGAAATAGGGAAACAGACCTATAGTACTGCAGTCTCCGTTTTTAGGATGGCAGTTATACAGGAACGTTATCCACTGGTGGCCATCACCTCGCAGCAGGAAGAACTAGTACTAACGGCCCTCTTTGAAAAGATTTGGGGGGGGGGGGGGGGCTGGCCCAGGTCCCAACTTCAGTAGGGTCTATCTAGATCGTGGTGCACTCATTTTTGTCTGTGAGGGGGTGCACATGGTAGAATGGCTCAAGGACAAGGTGTCCATGATATCCCTGTGGGAAGATGCGAAGCTGCTGGTCAAGACGGCAGCAGAGCCTCTTAAGACCGCAAAGATATTATTATGGGTATCTAAGATCATTAAGGAAGTCTCTCCCAAGACTCTGTTCAGGAAAATAGGGGCCCAGAACCAAAAAGCCTCGACAGAAGACTGGAGAGTGATTAACCAGAAGGTTGCTCTGGAAGGACAAACCCTGGTGGTGGAGGTTGGTAAGAAGTCCCTGAAGGCGATGTGGGAGCAGGACCTGAAACTGTTTTTAGGGTACTCACAGGTCACCGTCAGGGTTCTCAAAGACCTCACAGATGGCAGTAAGACGGAGCCTGGGGAGACAGGAGGTGGACGTGGCCCTGATGCAAAAACCCTATTTATACAAAGGGGGTGTATCGGGCCTGAGAGGCACTGGAGGTAAGCTGACCTATGCTAGGGATCTAAGAAACTCCAGAACATGCATCTATGTAAGAAATGGCATTTCTTTCATGCCAATGATGGATTGCTGCTCTAGGGGCTTAGTGACCATTAAAATACAGCAATATGAGGGAGGTATCACGAGGGAAATTATTTTGGCCTCAGCATACCTTCCTTACGAAGACAGCTCTCCTCCTCCCTTGCAGGTGAGGAGATTGGTGAAGACTTGCCATCGGCAAGGTGATCAACTGCTGGTGGGATGCGACGCCAGTGCCCACAATCTAGTGTGGGGCAGCAAGGACACCAACAGTAGAGGTGAGTACCTTCTTGAATTTCTTTTAGATAACATCTTAGAGGTCCTGAATATGGGCGATGAACTTACATTCACGAATAGCAGAAAGGAAGAAGTAATTGACATAACATTTGATTCCATGAAGAAGGGTAGCTATGTCAAATAATGGCATGTGGTGTTGGAGCTATCCTCATCGTACCACATGTACATTAAATTCAAGGTTGAAATGGGAATGAGACAGATCATGACCTATAGGAATGCCAGGAAAACAGACTGGGAGACATATAGGAAGGACCTTGACTTAGGCTTATCGGAAATTAAAAACTCGATAAGGAAGTCAGTAGAATTTGAGGAAGTAGCAGAGGCTGTTACCCCTGCCATAGTGACAACTGCACAATCACCAGGAAGGGCACAAATAGGAGTGTTCCTTGATGGAATAACAAACTGGAAACGCAAAGAAAACAGGTACGGAGACTGTTTAATATTGCGAGACGTAAAGGACAATGGGCTAAATATCGTGAGGCCCTTGTCAATTACAATCTTTCAATAAGACAAGCAAAGGAGTCATCCTGGAAGGCATTCTGTGAGGAAGTGGAGGGCACGGCTGCATGAGCCAGACTTCACAAGATTCTCACTCGAGTACCAACCAATCCAGGAGGTACGTTGAGGAAGGAGGATGGGGAATATACAAAGACAGTACATGAGACACTGGAATTGCTCCTCAAAACTCACTTTCCTCAATATGCTCTGCCGGACAACACAGATGGGTATGTGACCCCAGAGAGACAACAGTTCTCAGGCACTCAAAGAGAGGACTGGGAAACGGCCAAGGAGTGTGTGAACTTTAACAAAATCCAGTGGGCGGTGGGAACATTCCAACCGTTCAAGTCACCTGGCCCAGATAGAATTTTTCCAGCTATCCTGCAACAGGCAGGAGGAAAGCTTATAAGAGTCCTATGCAGGCTATTCAGGGTTAGCCTATCAGTAGGAATCATTCCCAATGTTTGGATGGCAGTGAAGGTTGTCTTCATTCCGAATCCAGGGAGAAATGATCATATCAAGGCCAAGAATATGAGACCAATCAGCCTGTCCTCCTTCATTCTCAAAACATTGGAAAAACTGGTTAATGTATATGTTGGGGAGATGAGGCTAAGTAGAGTCCCTCTACACCCAAACCAACACGCATACCAACCAGGTAAATCATGTGAGACAGCTCTCCACCAGCTCGTTGGGAAGGTGGAAAAAGCACTTCACTTCCAAGAAATAGCCCTCTGCATCTTCCTGGATATCGATGGGGCCTTCAGTAACACGACCTTCGATTCCATGGTAAGGGCAGCAGAGGTCCATGACCTCGGGACCACTATATGTAGGTGAACCAGGGCCATGCTTAGTGGAAGTAAGGTAGAGGCTACGGTGATGAATGAAAAGATGGTAATTCAGACCACTAGAGGCTACCCACAAGGAGAAGTTTTGTCTCCTCTAGCCGGCCGGTGTGGCCGTGCACTTCTAGGCGCTTCAGTCTGGAACCACGTGACCACTACGGTCGCAGGTTCGAATCCTTCCTCGCGCATGGATGTGTGTGATGTCCTTAGGTTAGTTAGGTTTAAGTAGTTCTAAGTTATAGGGGACTGATGACCACAGATGTTAAGTCCCATAGTGCTCAGAGCCATTTGAACAATTTTTTTTGTCTCCTCTATTGTGGAATCTAGTGGTGAACGAACTCATTGAGGAACTAAATTCCAGACAATCCTTCTGCCAAGGATACGCAGATGACCTTGTCATAGTAATACTTGGCAAATTCACTGACACAGTCAGGAATATGGCACAAGGAGGAATGGTGCATTAAACACGATCTGAGAGTTAATCCTAAGAAGACTGTTGTGGTGCCATTTATGAAGAGACATGTTCAGCACACAAGTTGGAATCTAAAGCTCTTCGATGAAACTCTACCTGTGAAGGGGATAGAGAAATATCTAGGCGTAATCTTGGTTGAGAAGCTAACTTGGAGCCCTCATATTAAGAGGGGACGGTAGTCTGGTGAAAGAAGGTAGAACAGTGGGTTGCTGCTAAGGAGCTTGCTAAGGTGCAGAGATTGGCCTGCTTAGCCATAATGGGCTGAATTAACAGCACACCAACCTATGGAATGGAAACCATGCTGGATATGCCTCCACTTCACCTTTGGGTTAAGATGGAGGCAGAAGCTGGGGCCAAAACTGGGTCTCATTCGGATATCCAGAATCACACACTAACATAATGAGGTAAATATAGGTATGGCTGGGGAAATGCCTGCCGACTATATAATAACTCCCAACTGCTTGGACAAGCCCTACAACATAATAATTGGAAGTAAGGAGCAGTGGGAGGAAACAGTTCGACACCATACAGGGGACTTCATTTGGTTCACCGATGGGTCGAAAACAGATCAAGGCGTTGGGGCAGGGTTGTACGGGGTTCCGCCAAGACTGGTGAGCATCATCTCTCTAGGGAAACTGGCCTCTGAATTCCAAGCTGAAATTACTGCAATCAGGGCATGTGTGGAGGAGAGTATGCATAGGTGCTACAATGACCGTAGCATCTACATCTATTCAGACAGCCAGGCAGCCCTGAAATCATTGGCAGCTCCTGCAACGAGATCTAAGATTGTTGCAGATTGCCACAGGCCTCTGGTGGAGCTAGGGGGAAGCAATAGGGTGAACCTAGTGTGGGTCCCTGGCCACTCAGGGATTTGTGGCAATGAACAAGCTGATAGATCGGCTAGGATTGGGGCAACAACTCCATTTATTGGACCGGAACCTGTCTTGACAATCACCAAGGCTATGATCAAATTAGAACTACGGAACTGGCTTAGGAAACAGCACGTAGGATATTGGACCAAGGTCCATTAACAAAATCATCGTAAGGTAATGATGGCCAAGTCATGTTTTAAAAGAAGCTCTGTAATCCTGGGATTGAACAGGAAAGAGATCAAACTCATGACTGGACTGACGACCGGTCATGGGAACTTCAAAAAACAACTACACACAATGGGTACAATGGAAGAGGACCCTAAATGTACAATCTGTGATGAGGGTGAAAAAACTGCATCACACCTAATCCTCGAGTGCATGGCATTGGAGAGTAAAAGATACAGAATCTTCGGGACAACTAGACCTGAAGAAATTGTGTCTAACAAAAAACTGGTAGAGGGACTCCTTGCACTATTTAAGGGCACTGGTTGGCTTCACTAGATATACAGGGAGCGATACCGCACAAGAAATCCGGTGTCGGTGCGGGCAGTGGCGGGTCAGACTTAAGCTGTTTTAGCTCCCCTGTTAAAATCAATCAACCAATCAACCACTCCTCAAATTCACTATCAGCATTACGGCATTACCAAATTTACAGACATCCTGCACACTCTTGAAGTTGCATTATTGAATGACAATGGATTCATAGTAATTATTCGGCTACATACAGCTGGTGCGCCGAAACGGACAAGCAGAAGTCTATTGTACGTTTGGAATAAAGTATTCTTTGCGTTTAAGCCTATAGGAGGTTTCTACATAATATGGTATTCCCTTTTGAAAGGTCAGCTCCCCCACACACATGCTGTAGGATCTAAACAAGTATGTATAATTAAGTCGCCGTTTCTCGCACATGTAACAAAAAAAAATATTTGTATGACGCTCTAACAGGCTCTTTTGTTTTTTCGTTACAGCCTCAATTTTGCCAGCTGAACAACAACAGATCCGTCTCACGGAGATTCTCTTCCTGCTCCAAAGTGTTAAACAGGTTCGGTGCTTAACAACAGGAACCTAAAAACGAGCTTAGAAATGATACAGAACAATTTTGCGGTTTCTCCACCCATATGCTCGGCCCATGAAATTTAACTCCGAATGGTACTCTAGTACATATTGCACGATTTCCCTAAATCGTTTCAGGCAAATGCCGGGACGGTTCCCTTGAAAGGGCACGGCCGATTTCCTTCCCCATCCTTCCGTAATTCGAGCTTACGCTCTGTCCCTAATGACCTCGTTGTCGACGGGACCTTAAAGACTAATATCCTCCTCCTCCATGGAATGCACAAACCCCGACTTGGTGGTCTGAACATATAGAGACGAGACTATCAAAAATACGAACAAGTTTCGTGGAAGTGGTGAAATCGATAAAACAAAAAAGACTCTAGGGCTTTTTTTTTAATTGCAATTACACCCCTTATTCATCGCCAAATTTGTGACGGCGGGACGCTTGTCTGTTGAATGACAGCGACCACCGACAGTTGAAGAGGGTCGTAATGTGTAATATGCAGACATCTATCCAGACCATCGCACAGGAATTCCAAACTGCATCAGGATCCACTGCAAGTACTATGATAGTTAGGAAGGAGGTGAGAAAACTTGGATTTCATCGTCAAGCGGCTGCTCATAGGCCACACATAACGATGGTAAACACCAAGCGACGCCTCCCTTGGTGTAAGGAGCGTAAGCAATGGACAACTGAACAGTGGAAAAACGTGTGGAGTGACGAATCACGCCACGCAGTGTGGCGATCCGATGGCAGGGTGTGTGTATGGCGAATGCCCGGTGAACGTCATCTGCCAGCGTGTGTAGTGCCAACAGTAAAATTCGGAGGCGGTGGTGTTATGGTGAGTTCGTGTTTTTCATGGAGGGGGCTTGCACCCCTTGTTGTTTTTCGTGGCACTATTACTACACTGGCCTATATTGATGTTTTAAGCTTTTCTTGCTTCGCACTGTTGAAGAGCAATTTGGGGATGGCGATTGCATCGTTCAATACGATCGAGCACCTGTTCATTATGCACGGCCTGTGGCGGAGTGGTTACACGACAGTAGCATCCCTGTAATGGACTGGCCTGCTCAGAGTCCTGACCTGAATCCCATAGAGCACCTCTGGGATGTTTTGGAACGCCGACTTCGTGCCGGGCCTCACTGACCGACATCGACACCTCTCCCCAGAGCAGCACTCAGTGAAGAATGGGCTGCTATTTCCCAAGAAACCTTCCAGCACCTGATTGAACGTATGCCGGCGAGAGTGGAAGCTGTCATCAAGGCTAAGTGTGGGCCAATACCATATTGAATTGCAGAATTACCGTTGGAGGGCGCCACGAACTTGTAAGTCATTTTTAGCCAGGTGTCCGGATACTTTTGATCACATAGTGTAGAACGTCCCCTCATCGGCACCCCTGAGCGTATTCCCTCCTTTTACTTATTGTACTATCGACCCCGATGTTGATTACAGTGCACCAACCCATATTGGTGATTTCTTTCCAACCCTTTCGTCCGCGGGAGTGGTGTTGATTATCGCATAGTGCCAGACGCTTGTGCTTTATAACACTTCTTTGAGAGAATCTTAGCAGCATGCAGCACTTTCCGGAATCGCTGACTGGAAGACTTAAACGTCAGATAATTTTCTAGAACTGAGGAGAATCGAGATACGTAGCTGGTGTGAGTGTGGATATACCATAATTTTTTTGGGTGCTGTACGCATCTAAACGATAACTGTACTGCTTGTCTGAAATGTTTTGCAAATGTAAAGTTACTGTGGCTTATGTTGCAGCATGTCCAGAGAAAAGTATTGTGTGTCCTATCGTGGGGGAGATATAGATACAGCATATCGATAGCCATAAGCGTATGAGAGAGATTTTATGTGGAAAATTACACTGCTGGCCATTAAACTTGCTACACCAAGAAGAAATGCAGATGATAAACGGGTATTCATTGGACAAATATATTATATTAGAACTGACATGTGATTACATTTTCACGCAATTTGGGTGCATAGATCCTGAGAAATCAGTACCCAGAACAACCACCTCTGACCGTAATAACGGCCTTGATACGCCTGGGCATTGAGTCAAACAGAGCTTGGATGGCGGCAGATTCAACACGATACCACAGTTCATCAAGAGTAGTGACTGGCGTATTGTGACGAGCCAGTTGCTCGGCCACCATTGACCAGACGTTTTCAATTGGTGAGAGATCTGGAGAATGTGCTGGCCAGGGCAGTAGTCGAACATTTTCTGTATCCAGAAAGTCCAGTACAGGACCTGCAACATGCGGTCGTGCATTATCCTACTGAAATGTAGGGTTTCGCAGGGATCGAATGAAGGCTAGAGCCACGGGTCGTAACACATCTTAAATGTAACGTCCACTGTTCAGAGTGCCGTCAATGTGAACAAGAGGTGACCGAGACGTGTAACCAATGGCATTCCATACCATCACGCCAGGTGAAACGCCAGTATCGCAATGACGAATACACGCATCCAATGTGCGTTCACCGCGATGTCGCCAAACACTGATGCGACTATCATGATGCTGTAAACAGAACCTGGATTCATCCGAAAAAATGACGTTTCGCCATTCGTGCACCCAGGTTCGTCGTTGAGTACACCATCGCAGGCGCTCCTGTCTGTGATGCAGCGTCAAAGGTAACGGCAGCCATGGTCTCCGAGCTGATAGTCCATGTTGTTGCAAACGTCGTCGAACTATTCGTGCAGATGACTGTTGTCTTGCAAACGTCCCCATCTGTTGACTCAGGGATCGAGACGTGGCTGCACGATCCGTTACAGCCATGCGGATAAGATGCCTGTCATCTTGACTGCTAGTGATACGAGGTCGTTGGGATCCAGCACGGCGTTCCGTATTGCCCTCCTGTACCCACCGATTCCATATTCTGCTAACAGTCATTGGATTTCGACTAACGCGAGCAGCAATGTCGTGATACGATAAACCGCAATCGCGATAGTCTACAATCCGCCCTTCATCAAAGTCGGAAACGTGATGGTACGCATTTCTCCTCCTTGCACGAGGCATCACAACAACGTTTCACCAGGCAACGCCGGTCAACTGCTGTTTGTGTATGAGTTTCATGCTTGTGAAATATGTTGTTCTTACGGTGAGTCAGATTTATCTGTGCTGTAGGCCCACACTGTATACAGGGTGGTACATTGTTAGTGACCGGGCCAAATATCTCACGAAATAAGCATCAAACGAAAAAACTACAAAGAACGAAACTCGTCTAGCTTTGAAGGGAGAAACCAGATGGCGCTATGGTTGGCCCGCTAGGTGGCGCTGCCATAGATCAAACGGATATCAACTGCGTTTTTTAAAATAGGAACCCCCATTTTTTATTCCATATTTGTGTAGTACGTAAAGATATATGAATGTTTTAGTTGGACCACTTTTTTCGCTTTGTGATAGATGGCGCTGTAATAGTCACAAACATGTAAGTATGTGGTGTCACGTAACATTCCTCCAGTGCGGACGGTATTTGCTTCGTGATACATTACCCGTGGTAAAGTGGACCGTTTACCAATTGCGGAAAAGGTCGATATCGTGTTGATGTATGGCTATTGTGATCAAAATGACCAACGGGCGTGTGCTATGTATGCTGCTCGGTATCCTGGACGACATCATCCAAGTGACCGGACCGTTCGCCGTATAGTTACGTTATTTAAGGAAACAGGAAGTGTTCAGCCACATGTGAAACGTCAATCACGACCTGCAACAAATGTTGATGACAAAGTAGGTGTTTTAGCTGCTGTCGCGGCTAATCCGCATATCAGTAGCAGACAAATTGCGCGAGAATCGGGAATCTTAAAAACGTCGGTGTTGAGAATGCTACATCAACATCGATTGCATCGGTACCATATTTCTATGCGCCAGGAATTGCATGGCTACGACTTTGAACGTCGTGTACAGTTCTGCCACTTGGCACAAGAGAAATTACGGGACGATGACAGATTTTTTGCACGCGTTCTATTTAGCGACGAAGCGTCATTCACCAACAGCGGTAACGTAAACCGGCATAATATGCACTATTGGGGAACGGAAAATCCACGATGGTGGAACATCAGCGATCTTGGCGGGTTAATGTATGGTGCGGCATTATGGGAGGAAGGATAATTGGCCCTCATTTTATCGATGGCAATCTAAATGGTGCAATGTATGCTGATATCCTACGTAATATTCTACCGATATTACTACAAGATGTTTCACTGCATGACAGAATGGTGATGTACTTACACCATGATGGATGTCCGGCACATAGCTCGGTGCGGTTGAAGCGGTATTGAATAGCATATTTAATGACAGGTGGATTGGTGATTGAAGCACCATACCATGGCCCGCACGTTCACCGGATCTGACGTCCCCAGATTTCTTTCTGTGGGGATAGTTGAAGGATATTTGCTATCGTGATCCACTAACAATGCCTGACAACATGCGTCACCGCATTGTCAATGCATGTACGAACATTACGGAAGGCGAACTACTCGCTGTTGAGAGGAATGTCGTTGCACGTATTGCCAAATGCATTGAGTCTGACGGACATCATTTTGAGCATTTACTGCATTAATCTGGTATTTACAGGTAATCACGCTGTAACAGCATGCATTCTCAGAAATGATATGTTCACAAAGGTACATGTATCACATTGGAACAACCGAAATAAAATGTTCAAATGTACCTACTTTTTTTCCTTTCTTTCTTTATTGTTATTTTAAACACCTTGCACAAAGGTGGGCTGTCAGCAGCATAGTACGCTGCTCTTCAGCCTTGAGTGATACAATATAAGACATAAGGGGGGGGGGGGTACAGATGATACAATACAAATGGCGGGCACAAAACTGTAGACACAGAAAACATTAGACACGAAGCCGTTCATGCTGGACAAGAAAAAACAATAAAACCTGTTGACACGGCGCACGAACATTGACGACTGCGACGGCACATGTGAACAGTGGGGTGTGACGGCTAAAGAACACTAAACACAAACACAAAGGCGCACACACACGAGACACTGATGGCGATGATCTCCGGCGCGCAAATGTCCACTGAGCGTGTACGAGTCTGGGGACGTGCCAAGAGAGGAGGAGGGGGGTGGGAGATGGAGAGGGGAGAGCAGAGATGCCAAGGGCAGGGGAGATAGGGGGGAAGGAAGGAAGGAAGGAGGGGGGTAGAGGAAGCCCGGGGGAAGAGGGGTGGAGGAAGGGGGGATGGAGGGAAAAGGAGAGAGAAGGGAGGGAGGGTGCCCAAAGGAAAAAACACAGGAAGTGGGAAGGGAGGATCAAAGTTGGTAGGAAGGGTAGATGGAGGGGAGGAGAACATCATCAGGGAGGGTGAGCTGGCGGAAGCCACCTTGGGAGAGGGTAAGGAGGGTGGAGAGATGGAGAGCAGGTGGGACGTGGAGATACAGGCGCGGCACCGGGCGGGGATGGGAGAGGATGGGTCAGACAAGCGGGTGAGGAGGATCGCGTTTACGGGAGGTGTAGAGGATTCATATCCGTTCGAGGAAAAGGAGGAGGTGGGGGAATGGAATAAGGTCGTACAGGATCCGCGTGGGGGAGGGGAGACAGATGTGATAGACGAGACGGAGAGCATGGCGTTCAAGTATCTGAAGGGATTTGTAAAAGGTAGGGGTGGGTGGAGATCCAGGCAGGATGTGCGTAACAGAGGATAGGGCAGATGAGGGATTTATAGGTGTGGAGTATGGTGGAGGGGTCCAGACCCCACGTACGGCTGGAAAGGAGCTTGAGGAGACAGAGTCGGGAGCATGCCTTAGCTTTGATTGTCCGGAGATGGGGGGTCCAGGAGAGGCGACGGTCGAGGGTGACGCCAAGGTACTTAAGGGTGGGTGAGAGGGCTATAGGTCGGCCATAGATGGTTAGATAGAAATCGAGGAGGCGGAAGGAAGGGGTGGTTTTGCCTACAATGATCGCCTGGGTTTTGGAGGGGTTGACCTTAAGCAACCACTGGTTGCACCAAGCGGTGAACCAGTCGAGATGGCATTGGAGAAGGTGTTGGGAATGCTGCAGGGTGGGGGCAAGGGCAAGGAAGGCGGTGTCATCGGCAAACTGGAGAAGGTGGATGGGGGGTGATGGCGATGGCATGTCCGCCGTATACAAAAGGTACAGAAGGGGGGAGAGGACAGAGCCTTGGGGCACACCGGCAGAGGGAAAAAGGTGTAGGAATCCGTGATATGGATGGTGACATAGGAAGGACGTTGGGAGAGAAAGGAGCCGATCAGACGGGCGTAGTTAATGGGAAGGGCGAAGGTTTGGAGCTTGAAGAGGAGACCGGAATGCCATACGCAGTCATAGGCACGTTCGAGGTCCAGGGAGAGGAAGATAGGGGAGCGACGGGAATTAAGCTGTTCAGAAAGGAGATGAGTGAGGTGAAGGAGAAGGTCATCGGAAGATGACGGCCGAAAGCCACACTGGGTAACAGGAAGGAGGCAGTGCTGGTGGAGATGCTGGTGGATGCGGCGGGTGAGGATGGATTCCAGGACCTTGCTGAAGACTGAGGTAAGGCTGATGGGACTGTAGGAGGAGACGGCGGACGGCGGTTTACCGGGTTTAAGGAACATCAGGATACGGGAGGTTTTCCACAGGTTGGGGTAGTAGCCGGTGGACAGGACTACATTGTAGAGCCTGGCCAGGGTGGAGGGGAAAGAGACAGGAGCTTCACGAAGGTGGCAGTAGGTGACACGATCGTGACCAGGAGCGGTGTTGCGTTTTGTGCGGAGTGTAGCAATGAGATCCTGTGTAGTGATAGGGGCATTGAGTTCTGTGTGTGCCATGTTGTCCAAGTACTGGAAAGCAGGTGCGAGTGGGGGGGGGGGGGGACAGAGGTGTTAGTTCGATCATGGACATCCGGGAAGAGGGAGTAATCAAACTGGGGATCGTCAGGGATGGAAAAGACATCAGAGAGGCAGGAGGCAAAGTGATTGGCCTTACTAAGGGTGTCAGGGAAGGGGTGATCATCATGGAGAAGAGGATAGTAGGGGGAGGGTTTAGTTCCGGTAAGGTGATGGAAGGCTGACCAGAACTTGGACGAGTTTATAGGAAGGGTAGCATTTAAACGGGTGCATGTCTGTCGCCAGTCCCGGCATTTCTTAGCCGCGAACAAGTTTCGGATGTGTCGCTGGAGTTGCTGTTGGCGTCGTAGTGTGTCCGGGTCACGTGTGTGGAGAAAGCCATGGTAGAGACGGTGGGATTCATGGAGGAGAAGGATGGCCTATGGGGGTAAACTAGGATGGTGGGGGTGGATGGCGACAGTAGGGACGTGGGCCTCTATGGCCTCAGACAAGGTCTGCTGGAGAAAGGAGGTGGCATGGGTAATATCATCAGGATGGTGGTAGGTGAAGGGGTGGCTATTGACCTGTGTGGAGAGGATATCCCGATAGGCATTCCAGTTGGCACGGGAATGATCATGGATCGGGGGAGGGTCATTACGAGGGTCGGGGCGGGGGCGACGACCGTCTGAAACGGTGAGGAGGACAGGCAGATGGGTCGCTACCAATGGGGTCCGGGACATACATTGCTATGCGGCCAAGGAGGTTAGGGGAGGAGAGGATGACATCGGGAGTGGAGTTGTATTCGAGGCAGGTGTGTTGGGGAATGAGGACAAGGTCGTCTTGGAGGGGGGAGAGGAACCGATGCCACCGCCATAACTGGGTGGCAGAACGACTATGGATGTTGAGGTCGGTGGCAATCACGTAGGAGGAGAAGGTACGGTCAATGTGGGAGAGGAAGTCGAAGGGAATCGGGGCGTTAGGGCGGACATAGATGGGGGCGCAGGTGACGGTAAGGCCGGGGAAGAAGAGACTAAGGATCAGGTGTTCAGTGGGGTCAGGAAGGAGAGAGGTTGTAGCCAAACCAGGATCTGGTGGTGGTGACCAATGGCAACTCCGCCATGCACTATTGGGAAGGGATTATCGGAGCAGTGAAGGAGGTAGGGCGAAGTGTGGATGGTGTGGTGGGGTTGGAGGAAGGTTTCATTTAGGAGGAAGGCATCCACGCGGTGGGTGGCAAGGGTGTGCAGGAAGAGGTTCTTGTTGGTGGGAAGGGAGCGGATGTTGTTGAACAGGATATGGTGCTGTCGCACGATGACAAGGATTTAAACGAGGGTGTCGAGACGGGAAAAGGTGGAATGGGCCTTGTTGTGGGAGTAGGTGGCATACATTTTAAGGTGGAAGACGGAACGGGCGGCAAGGGATATCTGCTGGAGGGTGTGGGGGTGCTGGAAAGGGTGGACATTTTGGAGTACGATGGTAAGGAATCTGATGATGTCCTCAGCGATAGGGGGGGTGAAGGGAATTGCCAGGAGGGGTGGGGTGTCCAGAGGGTGGACAGGGACGGTGAGTTCAGGAGTGGTAGGAGGGGGTTGGGCCTTACATTTTTGGGAGTACGTAGGATGAGGGAGGTTACAGGTGTTACAGGAGGGAGGGGACTGGAGGTTGGGGCACTGCCGTAGGAAGTGTGCTTGTTTACAGTGCGGGCAGGTGGGAGCCTCGTGGCACTCAGATGTTGGGTATGCATTGTACCGCAAACACCTGTGGCAGTGGAGGGATTGAGGAGGGGAACGGGAGGGGTCAACCTTTTAACGTTGTTTAAAGAGGAGGGGCATCCTCCTTCAGGAGAAGGTCTATGGAGGGGGCGTGTTTGGAAAAAACCCGCATAAGGCAGGTGGGGCCAGCGGAGTTGTGAATGCAGCGAACTGCACGCACCTCCAGATAGGGATGCGCCTTGAGCTCCGCCAAAACCTCCTCCTCCATGATCGTCGGACTAAGCCGAGTGATCACGGCGGTGAGGGTCGGCGGGCGATGCGGGGGGGTTGGGGTTGGTGGGAGGGAGGCGGGGAAGGTGCAGGGGTGAGAGAGGCATTAGGGCCAAAGCGGGTGACAGGGATGCGGGAAAGGATATCGGTGTGAAGGGTAGGGCTGGTGGAGGAGATGAGGACTGAGTCACAGTGAGGAGTGAGGAGGGAGATGGGGGCACTGGGAAAATGTTGGCAAATGAAGAGGGTGAGGCTCTGGGCCTCAAGATGGGAGGGATCAGGACGGGAGAGGAGGCAGCAGTAGGAGGAGGGGGAGGAGGAGGAGGAGGGGGCACGGACAGGCGGAGAGACATCCATGGCATCCTGGCCAGGGGAAGAGGGACGAGGCGGAGCCTTTTTAGGTGCAGAGGGGGCAGGGGTGCCACTGGGGCTTTTGATGGCGGCGGAGGAGGTGTGGGGGACGGGAGCAACTGGAAGGTGGAGTGGAGTGGCAGGTCCTGGTGCTGGAGTTGGCGCCGGAGATGGTGAGGGCGAAGGCGATGGCGACAGCGATGATGCAGACGACGAAGAGGGCGAAGGTGAAAGTGGAGCATGGGCTGTGGCCCTCCGGGCAACCACCCTAGCGGGCTCTGCGGAATCGGAAGGAGCAGAGGGAGGGAGTGGAGGGAAGGGATCAGAGGAGGCGCGGGAGGGAGGAGCCGGGGATGGGGAGACAAAATGTGAGGGAGATGGGAGAGAGAGGAGTGGGGGGATGGACTGAGGGGGAGGGGTGACTGGGCACACCACGTGATAGTGGTGGCGGCGGCGGAGGGAGAGGTGTAGATGATGGCAGTGGTGGTGGCTGTAGTAGTGGTGGTGAGGGTCGATATTGTGACAAGGAGAAAGACACAGGGCAGGACAAAAGGACAGAATCAAACGATGGACAGGCAAGCGGACGAAAAACAGAAGAAAAAGGACGTAGAGCGACGAAGAAGACTGGGGCCAAAGCCCCACTCTGCTGCTGCTGGCGGGGGGCGATCCAGCTGGCTGTCAGGCAGGAACGCTGGCTGACTGGCTGGCAGGCAGGAACGCTGGCTGGCTGGCTGGCAGGCAGGAACGCTGGCCGGCGGGGACGCCGCCGCCGCTACTTCTGCTGCTGCTACTACTGCTGGCTGGAACCGTTGCTGGCTGGGACCGCTGCTGGCTGGGGCCGCTGATGGCTGTGTCCGCTGCTGGCTGCTGGCTGCTGGCTGCTAGGCTGGACCACTGCTGGCTGCTGGCTGGAGCGCTGCTGGCTGCTGCCTGGACCGCTGCTGGCTGGCTGGCCGGCAGGCTGGCTGGCTGGCACCTGCAAAAGCCTATCGCTTCGATTCGTGACCAAATGTCACAATCAAAGGGCGGTATTCTTGCGAATTACTGCCGGAGATGTGTACCTACATTCCGTAATTTAATTTAAAAAATCTACCTGTTACCAACTGTTTGTCTAAAATTGTGAGCCATATGTTTGTGACTATTACAACGCCATCTATCACAAAGCGAAAAAAGTGGTCCAACTAAAACATTCATATTTCTTTACGTACTACACGAATATGTAATAAGAAATGGGGGTTCCTATTTAAAAAAAAAACGCAGTTGATATCCGTTTGACCTATTGCAGCGCCATCTAGCGGGCCAACCATGGCGCCATCTGGTTTCCCCCTTCAAGCTAGACAAGTTTCGTTCTTTGTAGTTTTTTCGTTTGACGCTTATTTCGTGAGGTATTTGGCCTGGTCACGATCAATGGACCAACCTGTATATGAAAATTCAAGAAAAGCTGTATCACAGATCTCTCTTGTATTTACGTAAATGTGGGATCGACTGTGGTGTGATTTAGGCCCTTATGAATCTCAGCGCCTCATTTGTATTCTAGACAAGCAGCCAGTTTAGTAGACATTACTACTTGAGTTTAATAACTTCCACCATCTACCCCTCCCGGATGATGAGCTTCGCCCTGACATGTACCCTTCCTACCAAGTCTAACCCCATCTTCCTCCATCCTCCTCAGGGCTCCCTCTCCTCCCCCTCCCTTCTACTGAGAAGTTTTCCCCTTCTACTCCCCTTCAGTGTCTCTGCACTCCTTCCTGCCTTGTCTTCCCTCTTCATCTCTTGCCCCACCAGTCTCCTGCCTCTTAGTGTACCCGCTGACGTCCCTACTCTCTTCATCCCGCCGCTTCCTTTGCTGCCCCTTGCTCTCCCCTCTTTTTCAATCCTCTCCGACCTCTCCCTCGGCAGGTCCCACCTGGCAGTTTTATTCTTCATTGTGTGTGCTCCAAGTGGGTTTTAAGTGTGTGGTTCTGGAGTGTTTTTAATACTGTGGCCGACTTTAACCTGTGCATGTGCATTTAGTGTCTTCTTTGTGTTTTAAGAATCGCCAACAGTATTTTTTAACTGTACGATGACTTTTTTAATTGTCCCCCCATGAACGTCTTCATGTCAGTGTATTTTTACCCCCATTATCTCCACTTACTCTGTTTTATGTTCCCCTTTTTTATCGCCTTATATATGTAACATTTTATTCTTGTCTTAGTTGTCATGTCACTTGACTGAAGAGCAGCGGATTGTACCGCTGACAGCCCTCCCCTGCCCATATGGGGCAGGGGAATGAAATCACAATAAAGGAAAAAAATTAGTTTAATCATTTTCAAAAATAGCACTTTCTGTTTGGAGTTGGTTGTTCACTGTGCAGGAATAGGCTTTCGTGTGAAGTGTAAACATGAACTACGTTGATTCTATTTTAAATGCTAACAGAACAGTAAAGCTGTGAGGGTGGGTCCTGAGTTGTGCTTGGATAGCTCAGTCGGTAGAGACTTGTGTGCAATGGGCAAAGGTTCCGAGTTAGAGTCTCGGTCCGGCACACAGCTTTAATTTGCTAGGAAGTTTTGTATCTGTGCACACTCCGCTGCAGAGTGAAAAGTAAATTACCAGGAAAAGTTCGTCGAAAAGGAACTAGGGTCTCCGAGAACAGCTCCTTTGATTGAGATAGTGATGAAATCAAATAAGCGTGATTACAAGCAAACATTTAACAAGGAGAATCTGCACCAAAAAAAGGCGAAGACCATTCCTTCGGCGGGAAAGGTTATGGCGACTGTTTTTTGGGATTCGCAAGGGATAATCCTCATCGACTATCTGGAAAAGGGTAAAACTATTACAGGTGCATATTATTCATCATTAATGGACCGTTTGAAAACCGAGCTGCAAGAAAAATGCCGGCGATTGGACCGCAAAAAAGTCCTTTCCCATCACGACAATGCACCAGCACCCACCTCAGCAGTTGTGGTCGCAAAATTAATGGAAATAGGATTCCAGCTCGTTTCACATCCCCCCTATTCTCCAGACTTGGCTCCCTCGGACTACTGTTTGTTCCCCAATTTGAAGAAATGGCTGGCGCGACAAAGATTTTATTCAAATGAGGAGGTGATTGCAGCAACTAATAGCTATTTTGCATACTTGGACAATTCCTATTATTCGGAAGGGATTAACAAATTAGAACAGCGTTGGACGAAGTGTATAAGTCTACAAGGAGTCTATGTCGAAAAATAAAAAAGATTTACCCAAAAAACGTAAGTAGTTTTTATTTTTGCACGGACTTTTCAAACGCCCCTCGTATGTTCCCCCACGGTATTTATTGCTAACTAACGCTCTGAGTTGACAAAGTTACTGAAAGAGGTTGAGTTGCATGAAATCTCGGAACTAATTCTGTGAAATCGGCATAGTAGCTTGACTGTGATGGTCACCGTGACAGTTTGTTTGCAACCAACACCCAAAGATCCTACGGAGCTGAGAAAGTGCTGATAAGTGAGCCAGTGGCAGCTGTCTTACAACTGAAAACCAATACTTTCTGGTTTCCTAATATTCTGGAGGTGCAAGCGATGCTTACCATAATCTTCACTGGACTATGAGCAGAGTGGAGACACAGCCACTCCACGAATTAGGAATGCAGCTGGAATTGATCCTCCTCGTCTCTCGAGTGCCTCCTCTCTTCCACGTCATGGACATGACTCTCCTCATCCACGTCTTCCGTCGACTCCCTCCAGCCTCGTCTTCCCATCAACTCCTTTTTCGCGTCTCTAACAACGGAGCTTGCTGCTGTCTTCCCGCCAACAATACGCGTTCACAAATCCTTTAAGAATTTGCCAGCGCCGCCCGATGGCGTAATCGTTTCACAGGCTAGATGTCACGACCAAAAACGCTGTAGCGCCAACAGATAAATGAATCTCATTTATTCCCCTCTGTTTTAAAACCTTATTGTCGTGTGCTACGAACCGCTCGGCCTCAGCGTGCGGTCATCCAGGAAGTCTCAATAAGTGGCATATGTAATGAGCTGCGACCATTTAACGTAGTGTGACCTTTGTATTCAATATGCAAGGTTCAGAAGTCGAATGTTGGTGTAGCTCATGCTCTAATTCAAAGCAACAAAAAATTAAAAGGGTCAATATTATGGCATATTTGCTTGAACGGCATCAGTTCGCCCATTGAGCATTCCTATACTGTTCCACGTGACGAGTTATGACGCCTTTATGTTATTTTGGTAAAAAGAAATTAATGGCTGAGCCCTAACAAAAGACATATGAACGAGCAAAGGTCAGTGTGAATCTAATATTTTGCTTCTGGTGCCTCTAAAAGGATGAGCATTACGAATTCCTTCTCTAGGGAGTGTCCATTACATGATTCGTTTCCAACAACTGAGGCACCTTTCGGTAACATAGTGAGAAAAACGACCGACAAAACTGCATCACGTGTTGCTACAGGTGACACATACTGTCTTGCCAAGTCACAACAGTAAGAATATCTGGTTTTCAGCCCGGAAGTAAGTTCGTGAAACAATACATCTATTAGGGATCTTGTACATTGGTCCGAAAAACTGGAAAAGCCCGAAATCTGCCACTTACACAAAGATGCGAAATGAAGAGTTGCGAAAGCTTACACATTATTTCGTTATTGCCCTAAACTGTACTTAATTATGTACAAAACAACAAAAATTCCACAAAAACAATTCTTTCTTTTGTCACATAAGTTACGCATCTTATTATGATTATGATTATTATTGTTACTGTTACTATTATTGACAGTGGCTGTAATTGTACAAACTTGTTGATAAGCATAAATGTTATACAGCAGATTCTATTAATGTCTGAATCTAAAAATTTGTGAACACCCAGAATTCATACTCGCGAGCCGCCACTGCATTTAGCACTTAGTGGATGAACTCACGCTTTTCATTGTTTAGGATCAACTGCCAATTTTCGCATCATACAGATATCTTTTCTAAATCGTTTTGCAATTTGTTTTGATCTTCTGATGATTTTACTAGACGATAAACGACAGCATCATCTCCTAACAACCTAAGACGGCTGCTTAGATTGTCTCCTAAGACATTTATATAGACAAGGAACAGCAGAAGGTCTAGAATACTGCCTTGGGGAACGCCAGAAATAACTTCTGTTTTACTCGATGACTTTCCGTCAATTACTAAGAAACTGTGATCTCTGACAGGAAATCACGAATCCAGTCGCATAACTGAGACGTTATTCCATAAACACGCAATTTGACTACAAGCCGATTGTGTGGTACAGTGTCAAAACCCTTCTGGAAATCTAGAAATACGGAATCAATTTGAAATCCCTTGTTAATATCACTCAACACTTCGTGTGTGTAAATTGCTAGTTGTGTTTCAGGAGACCAATGTTTGCTAAATTCGTGTTGACTGTGTGTCAATAGACCGTTCTCTTCGAATAATTCATAATGTTCGCACACAATACATGCTCCAAAATCCTGCTGCATATCGGCGTTAGTGATATGGGCCTGTAATTTAGTGGACTACTCCTACTACCTTTTTTGAATACGGTGTGACTTGTGCAACTTTCCAGTCTTTGGGAACGGATCTCTCATCGAGCGAGCGGTCGTATATGGTTATTAAGCATGGAGCTATTGCATCAGCATAGTTTGAAAGGGACCTAATTCGTATACGGTCTGGACCGGAAGACTTGATTTTATTAAGTGATTTAAGTTGCTTCACTGCTCCGAGGATATCTGCTTCTAAGTTACTCATGTTGCCAGCTGTTCTTGATTCGAATTCTGGAATATTTACTTGGTCTTCTTTGGTGAAGGAATTTCGGAAGGCTGTATTTAGTAATTCTGCTTTGGCAGCACTGTCGTCGAAAATATTTCCATTGCTATTGCTATTGCGCAGAGAAGGCACTGGGCACTGGTTGTGTCTTGCCGCTAGCATACTTTACATACTTTACACACGACCAGAATCTCTTTGGATTTTCTGCCATGTTTCGAGACAAAGTTTCGTTGTGGAAACTATTATAAGCATCTCGCATTGGAGACCGCGCTAAATTTCGAGCCTCTGTAAAAGATCGCCAATGCTGGAGACATTGCGTTCGTTTAAATTTGGCATACCTTTTTTGTTTTATTCTGCAACTGTGTTCTGACTCGTTTTGTGGACCATGGGGGATCAGTTCCTTCTGTATTTCATCTGTTCGTTTCTCTTTGTCTTCTGTTTCTTTCCTTCTCTTATCTACCTCTTCTGTGCATCCTCATTCATTTTCTTTAAGAATCCTAGTATTCCGGAATTACTTCCGTTATTTACAATCCGTCAATTTGGAATAGAGGGTTGTGAACTCTGAGCATCTCATCTCTCTGGCGATTCTGGCCTACCGCTCGCTTCTTCCTCGTACTTTCTAATAATCGCTAAATCTTTGATGTGTCATGAAGCGACCTCATCTTACTCCTTTTTATTCTTGCCTTGCGCATTGTTAAATTCAACACCCGTTTGGATGTGATCTAGTTGCATCATTATCGCTTACGTTTGGACTTGACTGTTCTGTGGAAAAGGTCAACTGTTCCTCTATGAAATCACCATCTACCCTACCTTGGTTATTTATTCTTTGTCCTCTCATTTTCTCTTATTCCGCGTTCTTACTGCTGCTCTTGTTATTGATATCCAAAAATTCTGCAGTCTTTTTCTCATGCTCCTTTGAGCAAACAGTTGCGTTATCTAAGCCCATGTATCGACCAATGGTCGTCCCTTGTTCCCATATATAGAGTAATCTTTCCCCAATATAGCGCACGAGTAATTTACTTATTCTACCTGTTATGTTCCCCAAATTTTCTTCCCGATGACAAGTGCCCAATGGCTCATCAACATGCCGTAGTTCCTTCATGTCTTGCCAGTGCATAATGAGACGAAAAGTTACGCAGGATGAACCATATGTAAGCTCCTTCTGTTATCAAACCCAGTATTATTCCCAATTCCTTTTACTCTTGCTGTGTGCTTCCTCGTTTCATACGTGTTAATCATCTCATAAAACCCAATTCGACCGCAAACGCTCTCCCCCTTTTTCCCCCTCGGGGGCTCAGCATTCGTTTGCTGAGTACGGGCTTAGCGACTCCGGGGTTCCTGAGCTGGGGACTGGTAAACGCCACCAGTCCTCTGTCACCGTAAGCTCTGGTCATACTTCAACGACCACCGTGCGGCGCAGCGGTGGAATGTTCTGTGTTTCGGAGAACGTGGGTCTTGGCTTCACGGCCTGGACTGCGATGAAGGTACCTACCTCTATAAAAAAAATAAATAAATAAAAAATAAAAAATAAAAAAAACCCTTAACCTGAAGGTGTACTACGTGCTGAGGAGGTGAATGGCTGTTGAGATGAAGCAGTTTTTAGCGAGCTACCTCTGGGGCACTTGCCGCACCCCAGTAGAATCAGGCTTGCTCAGGCATGCAGGGTCGACTGTTGTTTCCCTAGCGTCAGGTGGGATCCTTATGGAACTGTCTCATGAAACTTCTACTCTTGACGGGATGGATGTACTGTCAGGCAACACCTACACCCACTCCTCAAAGAGAGCTCGGTTGGTCAGTCCTCCCGAAAAGAAATCTCCGAGTAATAGTAACAGGGCATTAGTGTGCCATAACACTTTCATTGCAATCAAGCGAAACGGGGGAAGCTTTGAGAAGATATCCCCTTTCTATGTTAACAAGGCATTGGAAAGTATTGCTGGGTCTCTGAAAAGTGTCAAATGACTACATAATGGAACACTTTTGGTTGAAACTGCTAATTCCACCCAAATATTCTAACTTCTGGGATGTAAAGCCTTAGGTGACTACACAGTCGAGGCTGAATTGCATAACACCCTTAACTACAGTAAGGGCGTGGTTACCTGCTCCGATATAATGGAGATGGACCCCGCGGCGTTGCGTGAAGAGTGGAAGAATGTGAGCGTCACGGCGGTGCAGAATTATATGAGGAGAGTCAATGGCAAATTGGAAAAATCGCCAACGTTTATTCTAACGTTTAGTACTCCCGAATTAACAGAATATATCCTTGCCGGCTATATCCACCTTAAGGTTCGCCCATTTGTTCCTAACCCCATGCGCTGCTATAAATGTCAAAGATTTGGCCATACCACTATGGGATGTAACGGGAAGGCTACATGTGGCAATTGAGGAGACTCTGCTCACGAGTCAGGGACTTCTTGTACACTTCCTCTGAAATGTGTTAACTGCTCTGTGGATCACCCAGTGTGGAGCAGAAAGTGTGGGGTTTTTCAACGAGGAAAAGAAAATTCAAGAGTTGAAAGTACAGAGAGACATACCCTATGGTAAAGCTAAAAAGGCTTCCAAAGCCATGCAACCACCGCTTTTTGCAGGTTCTTTTGCATCAACCCTTAAAACACCAATAGTTTGTGTGATGCCTTCACACAAACGCAGACCACAGATTCAAGTACGAGCACACGCACTTGTCGCTGTACCTGTGGGGGAAACGCTCCACTTGCAACTGATGTCGCTCGGAAGCCGTCAGCAGTAGACTTACCACCTAAGCCACATACCACTCCCCAACTTCAGAAGCTACCTAAGCCATCCCAACAACGACGATAGCCTCCTCCTCCTGTCAGTGAAGAAAAACGTCCTTCTAAAAGTAGTTCTAAGTCCAAGAAAGCTCTAGGTAAGCCTTCGGATCGACGAGCGCTCTCCCTTTCTGATGGCGACTATGCTCTTGAAGACATGGACTTCCAATCGGAGAAACTAGAGAACGCGGAACTGGCTAACGTTCCCCCTGACCTCCGAGGTAAATGACCGTCTCCGAGGGAGAAAGGAAAGAACCACCATCATCAACCAATGGCTTCCATGGGGACTTCTGTGTTGCAGTGGAATTTGAATGGATATCACTCACATTTGGAAAAATTGCAGCTGCTGGTCCAGGATGAACCTTTCTGCATCTGCTTACATGAAACGCATCTTAAAGTCACAGACACACCTACATTACGGGGCTACCACACATACAGGAAAGACGATACTACTGTAGGCAGGGCTAAAGGTGGAGCGGCTATTTTTCTTAATGACACATACCACTCCTCTCCCGTCCCTCTTACCACGCTCATCCAAGCAATTGCTGTGAAAGTTCTCTCACCGTTTACTAGCACAGTGTGTTCTTTGTACCTGCCCCCCATGACGCTTTGGATGCGGACGCACTGGCAGGCCTCTTCCAGGCACTGCCGCGCCCATTCCTTCTTGCGGGGGACTTCAATGCCCACAATGTGCTGTGGGGCTCGGCTACTACTTGCTCCAGGGGTTGGCTGATCGATCGACTCGTCCATTCTGAGGATATCTGCCTTCTGAACGTGGGTCAGATGGCTCACTTTTCCACAGCTACAGGGCCTTTTTCAGCTGTCGAGCTTTACTTTTGTTCCTCAGCTATTGCAGATTCAGTTCAGTGGGAAGTGGCTCCAGATTTACATTCCAGTGACCACTTCCCAGTGTGGGTTCGTCTGCCGCCTAGGACAGTGACCAGCAGGAGACCACGCAGGTGGATGATACAAAGGGCAAATTGGTTACAGTACAGTCGACAGGCTATTTTTGAACAAAAGGATTGTGCACAAGAGACAGTGGCCCATATCACTCATGAGATCCGAAGGGCTGCCGCAGAGTCCATCCCCAGGTCTAGTAACCACCTCGGACGATGGCCTGTACCGTGGTGGAATGATGACTGTCAATTGGCAATCAGGACCAGATGGGCAGCTCTTCGGAACTTCAAACGGTGTCCAACTACAATCTTCATGACTTCAGGTCTGCTAGAGCACATGCAAGGTGGGTGATCAAAGAACGAAAGAGGGCTTCCTGGAGGGAATTCACGACTTCCATTAGTCGGTCCACTTCCGCTGTGCAAGTTTGGGATTCAATAAGACGGATTTCAGGCAAGGGTAATCCACATCCCCTTATGGCCTTGTCAAATAATGGGGTCTTGGTGGACACGACAGAAGAGATGGCTCACGTTTTAGCTGAACACTTTTTTACTGTTACTAAGTCATCCGGACAAGCCCCTGTTGTTTAGGTATTCTGTTGGATTGAAGAGATGAGGAAGCTCAATTTTTTCTCGCGTAATGAAGAAGTCTACAACCTTCCATTCTCCGTGTGAGAACTGGAATCAGCTTTATCTGCAGCCAAAGACACTGCTCCAGGACCTGATGAGATCCATTATACCATGCTTCATCATCTGTGCCCTGAAGCGAAAGGTCAGCGCCTCTCTTGTTTCAAGCAGATTTGGTTTGACGGACAGTACCCCCACGACTTGGAAGGAGGCAATCTTAATTCCATTCTGGAAACCAGGTAAGGACCGTAGCGCCCCGAACAGTTATCTGAGTGTCGCCCCTACTAGTTGTATGGGTAAGACTCTTGAACGCATGGTTAACCGCCGCCTCGTCTGGCTGCTCGAGTCCCGAGGTTACCTGAGCCGCTCCCAGTGTGGTTTCACGTGCTACCGTTCCACTCTTGACAACTTAATTCTACTGGAGACGGCGATACAGGAGTCCTTCTTACGCCGAAACCATTTAGTTTGTATGTTTTTTCCCTCGAATAAGCATATGACACTACTTGGAGGTACAACATCCTTCGCCAACTTCATGAATGGGAAATACTTGGACGCCTGCCGCTTCTGATCCAATCCTTTCTCGAGGACAGGCGTTTTCGTTATCGCATTGGCGAAGTCATGTCTGATTGCTATGTTCAGGAGAATGGTGTGCCCCAGGACAGTGTCCTCAGTGTCACATTGTTTGCCATCGCTATCAATGGTATTTCCTCTGCAGTCAGGAGCCTTGTCAAATGCTCTTTTTTTGTGGATGACTTTGCAATCTTGTACTCTTCCTCTGCTCTTAGGACGACGACGAGGCAGCTACAACTGACCATTAGGAGGCTGGAAACCTGGCCCCAGACAGCTGGTTTTCGGTTCTCACCTGAGAAGACTGTGTGTGTCAATTTTAATCGTGCTCGTAGTAGTTTTAACCAACCAGAGCTTACAATGGGGGACTGTATTTTACTTTTTCAAGACACAGTGCGCTTTTTGGGTTTATTATTTGACTCGAAATTAACATGGCTCCCACACCTGAAAGACCTACGAACAAAAGGCTTCCGGTTGTTGAACATTTTGAAATGCCTTGGCGGAAAAACATGGGGAGCTTACAGGTCCCGCCTCCTTCAGTTTTATAGGGCATTTCTTCGATCACGCTTAGACTATGGCAGCGTGGTCTATGGATCGCCCGTATTTCCTACCTCCGGATGTTAGATGCTGTCCACCATGCGGGCATCTGGATATCGTCTGGAGCCTTTCGGACCAGCCCAGTTCAGGGTCTGTGTGCAGAGGTTGGTAAACCACCACTCTGGATTCGGCGGCATAGCCTTTTGGCTCGACAGGCGCAGAAAATCTCAGCGTCACCTCAGTCGTTGGCATTTAGTTCAGTGTTCCAATCCGCCTTCGAACGACTGTTCAGGAATCGACCCCAAGCAACCCAGCCATTTGGTATACGTGCTACGGCCTGCCTCAAGGATCTGGATCTATCGGGCATGAAAATACACACCAAGAGATGGAACGCACTGCCGCCTTGGTGTCTTCGGAGGCCCAAAGTGATTTAAGGCTTGACGCAGTACCCGAAAAATTGTACTCCAGATATGTTTTTTACAACTTTGTTTTCGTCTATTTTAAATATGCATCATAGTTTTATCGTTATTTATACAGATGGATCCCAGTAGGGGAATGCTCTCGGTTGTTCTGTGGTTTTCCCTGATAGGGTTTTTAAAGTGCGTCTTCCAGAACAATTTACAAATTATGATGCGGAGTTATATGGCACTGGAGAGGGTTCACAGACATCACCGTACGAGTTTCCTTGTCTGTTCCGACTCTCTTAGTGCACTGCAAGCGCTTCACCAAATGCTGATTCAGCTCATCCATGACTGCTTACAGCGGCTCCAACGCCATGGCAAGGAGGTGATCTTTTGCTGGGTACCTGGCCACGTTGGGATACAGGGTAACCACATGGCTGACAAAGCTGCCAAGGAAGCATGTTGGGATGTTGCTGTCCATCAATGTCCCATCCAGTTGCACGCCATTATCTCATTTTCTGACAGATGCATCCTGCGTCAGTGGGAGACTGAATGGTTGCAGGTGTCGGACAACAAACTGCGGTCGCTCAAACCGACCACAAAAGCTTGGCGGACTTCGTGTCAGCCTCGCCGCTGGAAGGAGGTTTTGCTTACCAGACTGCTCATCGTGCATAGCCCTTTCACACATGGCTTCCTCCTCCGGGGGGAGATCCCCCATTCTGTGAAGTTTGTGGCGTGCCGTTTTCAGTTCAGCATATTGTGGCTACGTGTGTCCTGTATACTGATATTAGAACAACCCTCGGTCTCGCTGGAGATCTGCCCAAAGTCCTCGCAGATACCGATACCATTGTTAACAGAGTGGTGGGGAAGAGCGGCAGACTTTAGTGCGTTATAAACTGCTCTGCACGTGGGGCAGCCTTCGTCCCCACCCATGAGATTTCATGTTGACTTTTCGTCAGGGCGCTAATGACCGTGATGTCAAGCGCTCCCTCAACCCAACTCATCATCATCATCATCATCTCCCCTTTTTAGACCGATTTAGCGCTGCATTTTTAACTCCTACGATACCTAACAAAATTAGTACACTCGCAATTTATTATTTGATGATGTGTGCGCCTGCTTTCACCTGCGCATCGCCAGCCACTCGCTGTCCTTGCAAGCGAAGGCGAGATTCCCGTATCTCCTACAAATAGGACCCAACTGGTAGCATGGAGCGCGGTGTCCTGTTAAGTTACATTGTGAGCACCGTACTGTGTATAAACCACTATCCATTTCCCGAGTGTTTCCTCGAAATTCACGCATGTCAATGTTCGTATTCTTTCTGTTAGTAATATGTCCGGATTCCTGATAAAGTGACATGCTCACAAATTTATTACTCAGTGATAAAATAACGACTATATGTTCAGTTGTTCCTACTATTGCTTTTTATGATGGTGTATGTTTAAGAATATTACACAAAAAAATAAACAAAAACCGAAAAAATTTGGATTCTGAAATTACAACGCAGGTAACCACTCAGACACGGAACAGAATCCGGAACAGACATGGAATAGAATCCACAAAACATAGATAGGAAGTTGAAATAAATACATGCGCTATTCATTCACGCCAGCAATAATGTATAGGCTACCGTAGTTTTAAATGTACCTCGTTAATGACTCATTAAACCACAAGAAATTTCCTGTATGATTGCTTCCCAGAATGTCCTATATTACTCAGATCCTGGTAAGATAAGCCAGTTTATTCAAAACCTCACGTGTAAGAGAGGAATATGAAAACTATCTGAACCTGAGACCCAGTGCTGAATTTGAGCTTGCGCAACGGGTTTACTAACGCTTTGATTGATTGGCGCTAGCAAAGAATCTGACAGTGCAGAGCTGACGTAATATTATCATGTAAAGGAACTGGTTACGATAATGAACTCAAGACTTACATAACACTGTAGTTTATTAACAAAAACATATTAATATTTGCGGTATCAGCCGCAATTCGGTCGGTCGCACTTTGAAATACGTGCCCCGCCAGTCATGCAGCCGCGCGGATGCGTTTGATTCCTTCGGATTAGACATACAGGACAATATGCATGCCACTGACACAGAAGTTCCCCGTACAGCAATGCCACAGCTCTGTGACAGGTATCAACAATTGTTCGACGGTACTCGGGGATGTGCAAAGATTGTCACTCCCACATTACACTGAAAGCTAATGAGCAACCCAAATTTTACCGCGCACGCTCTGTGCCGCATGCATTACGCGACGAGGTCACTACTGAAATTCGAAGACTGGAATCTGTTGGTGTCTTAAAACTTATTGCAGAAAGTGAGTGGGCATCACACTTAGTCGTGATTCGTAAACCAAATGGTAAGATTCGTTGTTATACGGATTTCAAACGAACGGTAAATTCACAGTCATTGATTCGTTCCATCTCGCACATATTCAGGAAATTTTGGATTGCCTAGCGGGAGGGCAGTTCTTCTCAAAAATTGATCATGCAGACGCTTATCTACTGAACCAAGACACAAAGAAAATTTTTGTTGCGAATACTCGTGTAGGTTTTTTTGAATATCAGCGCCAACCTTTCGGAAGTGCTTTCGCGCCTGCGTTGTTTCAAAAACGTCTCGAACAAGTAACGTCCAAGTTGCCTTCTTGTTTTAATTATAAAAAAAATGTTCAAATGTGTGTGAAATCTTATGGGACTTAACTGCTAAGGCCATCAGTCCCTTAACCTAAATTATTGTAAGGACAAACACACACACCCATGCCCAAGGGAGGACTCGAACCTCCGCCGGGACCAGCCGCACAGTCCATGACTGCAGCGCAAAAGACCGCTCGGCTAATCCCGCGCGGCTTTTAGTTATCTTGACGACATAATCGTCTCTGGGCAAACATCATAATAACACCTTAAAAATTTAGACTGTCTTTTTCCAGTTTTCACTAAGGCGGAAAACGAATGTAATTTGCAGAAATTTTGTTTTTTCATAACAACGAGTGAATACTTAGGACATATCGTCGACGCCAATGGCGCCCGTCCTCGACAAAACATTTGCAAGCAATTCAGAACTTGCCTTCTCCTAAGAATTTACGTGAATTGCAAGCTGTTCTCAGAAAACTGACTTCTTACATAAAGTTCATTCCTAATGCGGCGCAAATTGTCTCATCTCTGAAGACGTAAAAGTGTTCTTTTCCATTGGACAAAAGACTGCGACCAAGTTTCTCTTAGACTGAAAAATGCATTGCTTCGTCAACCTTTGCCTTATGCGTCACGATCCTCTCGAACCACTTGTGCTTCCTGTAGATGCCTCTTCCCATGGCATCGGGACGGTATTATCCCACAAAAGTGGAACTAGAACGCCCCATCGCATTTTCTTCGAAAACTTTGAACAGTACTCAGATTAATTATAGTCAGCTGGAGAAGGAAGCCCTGGTTATAGTGTACGGTGTCACAAAATTTCATCATTACCTCTATGGCAGAAAATTTTTCTTGGTCACGACCGTAAGCCATTGACAACCTTGTTTCATCCGTTAAAACAAGTTCCCAATCTGATTGCACAAAAGCTTCAACGTTTGTCGCTATTCTTGTCAAATTATCTGTATGATATTCTGTATCGCCAGACGGCAGAATACGCTAACGCCGACACATTGTCGCCGGCCGAGGTGGCCGAGCGGTTCTAGGCGCTACAGTCTGGAACCGCGCAACCGCTACGGTCGCAGGTTCGAATTCTGCCTCGGGCATGGATGTGTGTGATGTCCTTAGGTTAGTTAGAGTTTAAGTAGTTCTAAGTTCTAGGGGACTGATGACCTCAGAAGTTAAGTCCCATAGTGCTCAGAGCCATTTGATACATTGTCTCATTTACCTGTCGGCATAGATGCAGCATTCGACGCCACGGGATCTTATTGTTTATATATTGATTCTTTTGTTCGCAGGGGCTGGATTATTTGGCCATTGGATCGCACATGCCATGGAGCACGATCATTCACTAAGATTGCTAACAGGTTACATTCGCAATGGTTGGCTGCGCTCTCAGAAATGTATTCCCGATCCTTTCGTGCGAAGATATTTTGCGCACCGCCACAGTTTATCTCTTCTGAATGATGTGATTCTGCTTCACAAGCCTAACAAACAAACAAGTATGTTAATCCGCGCCCCGTTGCAACAGCAGGTGTTAAGACGTCTACGTAAAGGTCATTGGGGAACAGTTCGCACTAAGCAGCTGGCGCGCCAACATTGTACGTGACTTGGTTTAGATAAGCAAACAGAACGTGTGACGGCACACTGTCGCACATGTAAACATAATGAGGCCGCCTCGCGCCAACAATTTTTCTCCTGGCCATATTCCACGGCAACGCCTCCATACTGAATTTGCTGACCCTTTTAGGCAATCCCGTTGGTTCTTAATCGTCAATGTCAATAGGAAATACACTTTTCTTATTTCAATGTTTTCGACGATTGCCACCAGCATTATCAAGGCGCTCGATTATGTATTTTCTCTCAAAGGCGTGCCACAAACAATTGTTTCTCACAGTGAACCTCCTTTTTTTTTTCAACGGAATTTGCACAATTTTGCAAACAAAGTGGAATATACTGTAGCATATCAGGACAGTACCACTCTCGCCACAGTCTCACGGTGAGGCTGAACCGCACTGCACTATCACAACGAGCGAACCAGAGCCTGATCTCTAGAATTTCTGCTCCTTCTCTCTCTTGTTGTGGAGTGGGCCCGTTCTGTACAAAATTCTGGCTGGCTGTTGTTATGGTTATGGTAGTCTTTCAGTTTTCCCTCTGTGATGGGTGATTACAGAAATGATTTTCCTTCCTGGTAGACCATTGTAATGATTTCCTCTCCTGGGTGCTCTGTTCTTATTATGGCTCCTCTTATTATTGCAGCATAGTGGAGGTCCGCTGAAGTTTTTGTGCTCTTTCCTTCATTACCTCACCTTGTGCTCATGAACAGTAAGTTTTAGTTCACCCACTGTGCTCTTGAATGCTTCAATTTCTTCATTGCAGCGACCTGCTATTACCTGTTGGTAATTTGTCAGTAGCTTCATATAGCAACACCGAATAATTTTATCTAGGCTGCAAGGAGTGTCTAGGTATTGGTTCTTCCTAACCATCACTTCGAAAAATTTCACTGGACTTTTGCACCCTGATGCCATTAAATCCTTGCCTATTATCATCTTGTGCTTACCGCGTTCATTCGTTTCTTGCGACCAGTAATTCATGAGGAAAGTGTCCCCAAATTCACGATATGAGGTAAAAGTCACAGCTGTTTGTCTCATTCTTTCCGCTGTTACTCCTGCAAGATGTGCACAGACAAACTCTAATTTATATGCCAAAGGCAAAGAAGTTGATAATAACAAATCAAACTGTACCATCCAAGTTTTAGGGTAAGGCGTATTTCCATTATCTTTATAGTTTTGGAACTTCCAAGGCTGATATGAAGCATTTGTAATCAAATGTTTCTTCCTCTCTTCCACACAACTTAACAGCTATTACCAACGTTCGTCACATCTATTCTCATCTGGACTCTGCATGAAAGCTTTCACAATTGCTGTGCCCTGAATTGGATTCACTACCTCTGACCGTGTGACCTGCTCAGTGGTATGCAGCTGTGGGTTTCACTAGAGTCCATTTCTGTTGTTACTGCTAGCGGTCCCATCCTTCAAAGTTTGCTGTGAACTTTATCTGGCTCCTCATTTCTCCTCTGCTGTCGTTATCGTGTTACACTTGTTCTGGAACTCAAGAGGCCCCTGCACTTACCGGTTTTCAGCTACAGATACTGGGTTAGTAACCTCTGAACCTATACCCTCTTTTCGGTTTTCGTCGTCTACTATCTCATGCTTTTGAACTTCTAAGTAATGTGTGACTTCCTCTATCTGCTTGTCGATCTGCCCTTCAGTTCCCTCTATCCACTCCTCGATCTTGTTTACTCAATTCTTTACTTTTTCCTGCCTCTCGTGCAACTTTGTTTAATCTTGTTGCAGACCCATAACCTGACTGTGTACTGCCCTTCATGTATGGTTCTGTCGTTTAACTTTTTCATCTCTTCTCACAATTCAGTCGACTGTTTTCTCCTCTTGGTGATTGATTTTTGTGCTACTTTCTTGGCTTCTTGAGCATATTTCAGTGCTCATCCTACCATTAACCTAGACTTCTCTGCTTCGTCCCTCACTTTTTTCTTAGCTGCTTGTAGTTCTACATTTACTCGTATATCTAGATAGATACTCCGCAAATCACACTTAAGTCCGTGGCGGAGGGTTCATCGAACCACCTTCACAATAATTCTGTATTATTTTACTCTCGAACAGCGCGTAGAAAAAATGAACACCTATATCTTTCTGTGCGAGCTCTGATTTCCTTTATTTTATTATGATTATCGTTCTTTCCTTTGTGGGTCGGCGTCAACAAAATATTTTCTCATTCGGAGGAGAAAGTTGGTGAATGAAATTTCGTGAGAATATTCTGCTACAACGAGAAACGCCTTTGTTTTAATGATTTCCACCCCAAATCCTGTATCACGTCATTGAAACTTTCTCTCCTATTTCGCGATAATCCCAAACACGCTGCTTTTCTTTGAACTTTCCTGATCATATCTGGTGAGGATCCCAGACTGCACAGCAGTACTCGAAAAGAGAACGGACAAGTGTAGTGTAGGCAGTCTATTTAGTAGATCAGTTACATTTTCTAAGTGATCTGCCAATAAGACACAGTCTTTGGTTTGCCTTCCACACAACATTTTCTTTGTTTTCTTTCCAATTTAAATTGTTCATAATTGTAATTCCTAGGTATTTGGTTGAGTTTATGACCTTTAGATTTGACTGAGTTATTGTGGAACCGAAGTTAAACGGATTTCTTTCAGCCAGTGGTGGCTGCTGTATAAGAGCACAAAAGCATTCGAACACCCTACCTTTCGACAGCTTACGGATTTATTGATTATTTTTCTTTGAATGTTGTTAAACTTCTGCTGTGTCTAAAAGACACAGCACTTAAATCTACCGAGCTACTGCTCCTCTAGATTCGTGAAACTTGGCATCAGTGTCGTGAGCACACCTTCAGTTGTGCACGTTTTAAGGAGTTTTTGCGCATGCACAGCTTGCGTGACATAATTGCGTTACGGGTCAAATACATGGTTGATAAATAAAGTACATGGTTCATGACGTGCACAACTATACTTCATACGGCGAGAGAAGGGCTCTGACACTTGACGGGGCCTTGGCGCACGTGCTCCGCGCATCCATGACGGCCAGTAAGACCGTGAGCTTTTGTTTACATTACCGTGGCAATGCCCCATGGTTGCCATAGTGTTGGGCGACCGCTGCTTTCAGTCACTTGCGCTACGTGCTACGTTCAGGTTTGTGCGTATACGTGTGTATTCCGCTACTTATGTGAGTTTCTTGCCACGTGTATAAGTGAAAAAGTGTGCATAATTGTGTATAAGTGGAAAATGTTTGCTGTAGTGCAGAGAAGAGGGCTTTTGGAAAGGGCCTACACTGAAATCCCAAGCACGCGAATTTATATACAGATTGCGTGTTTACTTTGAAAGGAAAAGGGGCAAAGGTGAGCATTTGATATTGTTGTTGTGGTCTTCAGTCCTGAGACTGGTTTGATGCAGCTCTCCATGCTACTCTATCCTGTGCAAGCTTCTTCATCTCCCAGTATCTACTGCAACCTACATCCTTCTGAATCTGTTTAGTGCATTCATCTCTTGGTCTCCTCTACTATTTTTACCCTCCACGCTGTCCTCCAATACTAAATTTGTGATCCCTTGATGCCTCAGAACATGTCCTACCAACCGATCACCTCTTCTAGTCAAGTTGTGCCACAAACTCCTCTTCCCCCCAATCCTATTCAATACCTCCTCATTAGTTATGTAATCTACCCATATAATCTTCAGCATTCTTCTGTAGCACCACATTACGAAAGCTTCTATTCTCTTCTTGTCCAAACTATTTATCGTCCATGTTTCACTTCCATACATGGCTACACTCCATACAAATACTTTCAGAAACGACTTCCTGACACTTAAATCTATACTCGATGTTAACAAATTCCTCTTCTTCAAAAACGCTTTCCTTGCCATTGCCAGTCTACATTTTATATCCTCTCTACTTCGACCATCATCAGTTATTTTGCTCCCCAAATAGCAAAACTTCTTTACTACTTTAAGTGTCTCATTTCCTAATCTAATTCCCTCAGCATCATCCGACTTAATTCGACTACATTCCATTATCCTCGTTTTGCTTATGTTGATGTTCATCTTATATCCTCCCTTCAAGACACTGTCCATTCCGTTCAACTGCTCTTCCAAGTCCTTTGCTGTCTCTGACAGAATTACAATGTCATCGGCGAACCTCAACGTTTTTATTTCTTCTCCATGGATTTTAATACCTACTCGGAATTTTTCTTTTGTTTCCTTCACTGCTTGCTCCATATACAGATTGAGTAACATCGGGGAGAGGCTACAACCCTGTCTCACTCCCGTCCTAACCACTGCTTCCCTTTCATGTCCCTTGACTCTTATAACTGCCATTTGGTTTCTGTACAAATTGTAGATAGCCTTTCGCTCCCTGTATTTTACCCCTGCCACCTTCAGAATTTGAAAGAGAGTATTCCAGTCAACATTGTCAAAAGCTTTCTCCAAGTCTACAAATGCTAGAAACGTAGGTTTGCCTTTTCTTAATCTAGCTTCTAAGGTAGTCCCATATTTCTACGGAATCCAAACTGATCTTCCCCGAGGTCGGCTTCAACTAGTTTTTCCATTCGTCTGTAAAGAATTCGCGTTTGTATTTTGCAGCTATGACTTATTAAACTGATAGTTCGGTAAATTTCACATCTGTCAACATCTGCTTTCTTTGGGATTGGAATTGTTATATTCTTCTTGAAGTCTGAGGGTATTTCGCCTGTCTCATACATTTTGGTCACCAGATGGTAGAGTTTTCTCGGGACTGGCTCTCCCAAGGCTGTCAGTAGTTCTAATGGAATGTTGTCTACTCCCGGGGCCTTGTTTCGACTCAGGTCTTTCAGTGCTCTGTCAAACTCTTCACGCAGTATCATATCTCCCATTTCATCTTCATCTACATCCTCTTCCATTTCCATAATATTGTCTTCAAGTACATCGCCCTTGTATAGACCCTCTATATACTCCTTCCACCTTTCTACTTTCCCTTCTTTGCTTAGAGCTGGATTTGCATCTGAGCTCTTGATATTCATACAAGTGGTTCTCATTTCTGCAAAGGTCTCTTTAATTTTCCTGTAGGCAGTATCTATCTTACCCCTAGAGAGATAAGCCTCTACATCCTTACATTTGTCCTCTAGCCACCCATTTTGCACTTCCTGTCATTCTCATTTTTGAGACGTTTGTATTCCTTTTTGCCTATTTCATTTACTGCATTTTTGTATTTTCTCCTTTCATCAATTAAATTCAATGTTTTTTCCGTTACCCAATGATTTCTACGAGCCCTCGTCTTTTTACCTACTTGATCCTCTGCTGCCTTCACTACTTCATCCGTCAAAGCTACCCATTCTTCTTCTACTGTATTTCTTTCCCCCATTCCTGTCAATTGTTCCCTTATGCTCTCCTTGAAACTCTGTACAACCTCTGGTTCTTTCAGTTTATCCAGGTCCCATCTCCTTAAATTCCCACCTTTTTGCAGTTTCTTCAGTTTTAATCTATAGTTCATAACCAATAGATTGTGGTCAGAGACCACATCTGCCCCTGGAAATGTCTTACAATTTAAAACCTGGTTCCTAAATCTCTGTCTTACCATTATACAATCTATCTGAAACCTGTCAGTATCTCCAGGCTTCTTCCATGTATACAACCTTCTTTTATGATTGTTGAACCAAGTTTTAGCTATGATGATGTTGTGCTCTGTGCAAAATTCTACCAGGCGGCTTCCTCTTTCATTTCTTCTCCCCAACCTATATTTACCTACTACGTTTCCTTCTCTCCCTTTTCCTACTACCGAATTCCAGTCTCCCATGACTATTAAATTTTCGTCTCCCTTCACTATCTGAATAGTTTTATTTCATCATACATTACTTCAATTTCTTCGTCATCTGCAGAGCTAGTTGGCATATAAACTTGTACTACTGTAGTAGGCGTGGGCTTCGTCTCTATCTTGGCCACAATAATGCGTTCACTATGTTGTTTGTAGTAGCTTACCCGCACTCCTATTTTTTTATTCATTATTAAACCTACTCCTGCATTACCCCTACTTGAGTCTGTATTTATAACCCTGTATTCACCTGACCAAAAGTCTTGTTCCTCCTGCCACCGAACTTCACTAATTCCCACTATATCTGAATTTAACCTATACATTTCCCTTTTTAAATTTTCTAACCTACCTGCCCGATTAAGGGATCTGACATTCCACGCTCCGATCCGTAGAACGCCAGTTTGCTTTCTCCTGATAACGACGTCCTCTTGAGTAGTCCCCGCCCAGAGATCCGAATGGGGGACTATTTTACCTCCGGAATGTTTTATCCAAGAGGACGTCATCATCATTTTATCATACAGTAAAGCTGCATGCCCTCGGGTAAATTTACGGCTGTAGTTTCCCCTTGCTTTCAGCCGTTCGCAGTACCAGCACAGCAAGGCCGTTTTGGTTAGTGTTACAAGGCCAGATCAGTCAATCATCCAGACTGTTGCCCCTGCAACTACTGAAAAGGCTGCTGCCTCTCTTCAGGAACCACACGTTTGTCTGGCCTCTCAACAGATACCCCTCCGTTGTGGTTGCACCTACGGTACGGCTATCTGTATCGCTGAGGCACGCAAGCCTCCCCACCAACGGCATGGTCCATGGTACGGGGGGGGGGGGGGGGCACGGCAAAGGCTTCCCACCTACCTTCAAAGTTGGCCGCCGAGTTTGCGGTATCGGCCGCCATTCGGTAAAATACGCGCGCCGCCAGTCGTGCCGACGCGTTTCCTACAGCCGCTACCACAGCATCAGTGCAGGCACGAACGATTACGCCGCTGCCAATGATATCCGAGCATCCATCCTCTCTCCGGGTCTACTTAAGTTCAAACATCGATGCAGAGGCCCATTTTGTGTGTTTGCCATTTCATGACATTTACAGACTTTTAGCAGTCGTAGCTCGTCACCTAGGGGCATAGTCGTTGTATTGAAGACTGACTGAATTATAAACCTTTGTATCTGTATATATTTTATTGCAAAAGTAAGATAACTGGTAAATCCTAGAATTAACCGGTGAAACCTAAGATTTACCATCGAGCACACCGTGATGGTAAGTCTCAGGTTTCAGCAGTTAATTCTGGGATTTACCAGTCATCTTACTTTTACTGTTACGTACACACTGAAGAGCCAAAGAAACTGGTACACCTCCCTCATATCGTGTAGGGGCCCCGGGAGCACGCAGAATTGCCACAACGCGATGTGGCATGTACTCGACTAATGTCTGGAATAGCGCTGGAGGGAATTGACACCATGAATCCTGCAGGGCTGTCCATAAATCCGTAAGAGAACGAGGGGGTGAAAATCTCTTCTGAACAGCACGTTGCAAGGCATCCCAGATATCCTCAATAAGGTTCATGTCTTGGTAGTTGGTGGCCAGCAGAAGAGTTTAAACTTAGAGGAGTGTTCCTGGAGCCACTCTGTAGCAATTCTTGGACGTGTGGGATGTCGCATTGTCCTGCTGGAATTGTCCAAGTCCGTCGGAATACACAACGGACATGAATGGATGCAGGTGATCAGACAGATGCTTACGTACGTGTCACCTGTTAGAGTCGTATCTAGACGTATCAGGGGTCTCATATCACTCCAAATGTACACGCCCACACCAATACAGAGCATCCACCATCTTGAACAGGCCCCTGCTGAAATGTTTCCATAGCCGTACACGTCCATCCGCTCGATACAACTTGAAACGGACTCGGCCAACCAGGCAACATGTTTCCAGTCATAAATAGCCCAATATCGGTATTGGGGGTCCAGGCGAGGTGTAAAGCTTTGTGTAGTGCAGTCATCAAAGGTACACGAGTGGACCTTCTGCTCCGAAAGCCCATATCGATGATATTTCGATGAATGGTTTGCAGGCTGACATTTGTTGGTGGCCCTACTCTGAAATCTGCACCAATTTGCGGAAGGGTTGCACTTCTGTCACGTTTAACGATTTTCTTCGGTATTTGATATTAGATGTGGAATAAATTAATATCTGAATGTTCTGTCCACGTACCGCATATGTTCCACACTCCTGTATCCACTAAAGCAAAGCGTGCAAGGGAAGTTACAACAATACAGGGTTATTACAAATGATTGAAGCGATTTCACAGCTCTACAATAACTTTATTATTTGAGATATTTTCACAATGCTTTGCACACACATACAAAAACTCAAAAAGTTTTTTTAGGCATTCACAAATGTTCGATATGTGCCCCTTTAGTGATTCGGCAGACATCAAGCCGACAATCAAGTTCCTCCCACACTCGGCGCAGCATGTCCCCATCGATGAGTTCGAAAGCATCGTTGATGCGAGCTCGCAGTTCTGGCGCGTTTCTTGGTAGAGGAGGTTTAAACACTGAATCTTTCACATAACACCACAGAAAGAAATCGTATGGGGTTAAGTCGGGAGAGCGTGGAGGCCATGACATGAATTGCTGATCATGATCTCCACCACGACCGATCCATCGATTTTCCAATCTCCTGATTAAGAAATGCCGAACATCATGTGGAAGTGCGGTGGAGCACCATCCTGTTGAAAGATGAAGTCGGCGCTGTCGGTCTCCAGTTGCGGCATGAGCCAATTTTCCAGCATGTCCAGATACACGTGTCCTGTAACGTTTTTTTCGCAGAAGAAAAAGGGGCCGTAAACTTTAAACCGTGAGATTGCAAAAAACACATTAACTTTTGGTGAATTGCGAATTTGCTGCACGAATGCGTGAGGATTTCCTACCGCCCAGATTCGCACATTGTGTCTGTTCACTTCACCATTGAGAAAAAATGTTGCTTCATCACTGATAACAAGTTTCGCACTGAACGCATCCTCTTCCATGAGCTGTTGCAACCGCGCCGAAAATTCAAAGCGTTTGACTTTGTCATCGGGTGTCAGGGCTTGTAGCAATTGTAAACGGTAAGGCTTCTGATTTAGCCTTTTTCGTAAGATTTTCCAAACCGTCGGCTGTGGTACGTTTAGCTCCCTGCTTGCTTTATTCGTCGACTTCCGCGGGCTACGCGTGAAACTTGCCCGCACGCGTTCAACCGTTTCTTCGATCACTGCAGGCCGACCCGTTGATTTCCCCTTACAGAGGCATCCAGAAGCTTTAAACTGCGCATACCATCGCCGAATGGAGTTAGCAGTTGGTGGATCTTTGTTGAACTTCGTCCTGAAGTGTCGTTGCACTGTTATGACTGACTGATATGAGTGCATTTCAAGCACGACATACCTTTCTCGGGTCCTGTCGCCATTTTGTCTCACTGCGCTCTCAAGCGCTCTGGCGGCAGAAACCTGAAGTGCGGCTTCAGCCGAACAAAACTTTATGAGTTTTTCTACGTATCTGTAATGTGTCGTGACCATATGTCAATGAATGGAGCTACAGTGAATTTATGAAATCGCTTCAATCATTTGTAATAGCCCTGTATTAATGCAATAACGACAAGAACGTTACAAAGATGTTCTCTACTGTATTTATTGCTAACTAACGCTCTGAGTTACCAAAGTTACTGAAAGAAGTTGAGTTGCATGAAATCTCGGAACTAATACTGTGAAACTTGTACAGTAGGCTATGATGAACAACACTCATACATCCTACAGAAATGAAAAAGTGCTGATAAGTGATCCAGTGGCAGTTATCTTAAAATTAATTACATTATTCTCTGTTTCCCTAATATGGCGGCGCTGTAAACGATGCTTACCATAATCTTCACTGAACTATAAACAGAGTGGAGAAACAGTGACTCCGCAAACTGAGAACTGTGATGACACAATGATTGGGACCCTGTACCATTGAGCAATCTCCGTCATGCAACACATAGGTTGCAAGTTGTCATAAGTTTTATAACGATGTCGAAATGAAAAGATTTTGTACATTGTGCTTTGTGATAAGATACAGTAAGAGATGTTTGTTCTGTTTTATGGTTCGAGCGTGGCGCATGGCAATAGAAGTCTTCCCATAGTCAAGCTGCCCTCTTGCAGGTTAACATTGCGTTAAAACGACGGCCGGTTTACAAAGATCTCCTGAAGCAACTCGCCCGACCCTACATTAATAACTGAGACAAAAAACTTCAAGAGTTGTAAACTGTAATGAACTTATATATGGATTCAGTTTATGTTCAGATTTAGCCACTAGCAGATGAAGTCTGTATATAAGCATTATGAATGTTCTGTACGTAGCAATATCACTCCAGTGTAACAACTATTGTAACAAGTTTTTAAAAGAAGAACATAATAATTTTGAAGAATTTCGGAAATTTACTTGCGGACTGATTTTTGACTGAGTGATTTGAAAAGCCTATCGTGTGTCAGTCGAATGAAGTTCGCTAGGTGTTGAAGATTCACCTATTACGCAGCTCAAGCTTAGATCCAAGGTAATAAGATCTCTAGTTGAAATTACGTTTTTGAGATTTTGTGGACACTAATTCATGACAGGTTGAACGAAAGTGAGGTGCTGAAGATCTTTCTAAATACAAACGAACTGTATGTCCTTCCTGAAGTGAAGAACTATAAAATAAATTTTAAAATCAGTTTTCAAGTCACAATTCTTAATCACAAATCAGAGACTATCTTTACAAAGATTTCAGCAACATAACAGTGTGTTTGAATGTTATAAGTTACGCTGCATACAATATTAATGTAAAAAGGTATCATATTACGAAAATAGCTCTGATTAGTAATATTCAGAAGTTAACGCATTCAGCAAGACAGATAGCGCAGACTAAGTGGTACCTTGATTAGTGAATTAATTACAGGGTTTTTCACAAAAAATACTGATAGATTAGAGATAATTTACGGCGTATTCTTCACACGAAGTGCCTGTCTGGGAGTTATTGTACCTGCAAGATATGAACAAGACCGTGGTAAGGCGATTTTATAATCACAAATGTTTCAAAACCTATTGATAACAACAAGCTTATGCCCTTGACGATTGACCGCCATATTATCGCAGCGTCACATCGTGTCTGACAGGTGTCACATTCCATCGACCAGCGACAAGAACGACAAGCCACTGAATGCTGCGACCGTGACAGGACATGGTCCAGGGGCAGCAGCAGCACAACAAGCAAGAAAGAAGAAGAAGCCATTCGGGGAAAAGGTACGGGGCTTTCCTCTGTTCACGTGGCGCGATAGTAAAAGATGTAGTTCGAGTTTGCACACGCTGGTTTCGTGTTGCTGTAGCAGTCAGTATCGGCAGTACGCTGGTACCGCACCTCAATCACAGTCTGCAGTTGTAGTACGGTGGCAGCACAGCAGAGGTGCAGTTGGAGTGGTTGGCATGACATCGCAGCAATGACGGCACAGCATAGAGACATTTCATAGCAATAGCAGCTACCGCTTGTAAAATAAAATACAGATCCGATGAGTCAAACCTGGTGACTATTGTATATAAATCAGACTTGACTGTTGAGGATGTGAAATATATGCATAGCGATGAGAAGGCAACAGTGAGGCTAATGACTGTTACATACACGTACTTGTGCCTGTTACTGTTTAAGGGAGATAGTGATTACAGTTGTTACATTCTTGTCAAAGCAGTGTACCATCCTTGTAGATAAAAATGGAACGCTTAAGTCGTAAATTGTATGAAATATTACGGTAAGTAGGTAGTAACAAAACTGAATTGTCTACTAAAATAGAACACCGAACTGTCCAATAAGACAGATAGTAGTAATGAAGAATTAAAATTAGAAATAAAACAGGTGCACGACGATTTCACTGAGGAACTGGTACAGAAATATATCAACAGTACAAAATGAGACAGAAATGGTAGACCACAGATTAGATACTTATTTTTAAGAAATCGAGACAAGAGACGGAGAAATCAAAATGCAAATAGAAATATTAACTAATGAACTTAGTGAAGGGAGTTCAAGACGAATAAAGAAATGTTACAAGAGGTAGTGACAGTGCAAGAATCAGTAAATAACAAATTAAGTACACTGAGAGAAGAAGCATCGAAAGCTTTAAGTGAAATAAATTCTAACAACTTCAGGTTTCCAGGAGAAGGGTTAAGAATGACAAAGAGCAATGGAGAATATTCTCTGACTCAAACAGAGATTATGAAACATCAGGACAAAGATTATTATTAAATTAAGTGATCAGCTCTTTGAGTAACAATATGTGGACCAAAGAGAAGTCAGATCACTGAAAAGTGTATGAAGGTATATTATATTGGGGGATAGTGTAAGGAATCAACAGCGCAGAATCTGTATACCTAAGCTTGAAGTAGAAAGACTTATAACTTATATTCAACATGGATATATTCGCTTTGGTCTTAAAAGTGTATAATGCATTTAGATAAGTTTTATTATTGGAAAAACATGGTTAGGTTAGTGAAGAACAATATATGTGAAGTTGTTTAACTTGTCAAAAGGCTTAGAATTTGAAAATGTATTTTAATTCAAAACGTATTCCTTAATACTGAATATGTTATCACATTTGAGTACAGTGCAGATTCCTATTAAAATAATAGATAAAAGCTTCGTAGGGAAGCCCCTGTTATCCGGGCTGAAGTGGCCACCTACACGTTCTTATGGAGAAGTACCGACTATTCAACTAGCGAAGGAAAGGTGCTGGTGCTGGTACTAGTGCTGAAAAGAGGTTATGTAAGCATAATATCAGAGCCCAAATACAAAACTTACAGGTCGGAGACTTGGTTATGGTAAGAGCACACCACCGGAGATAAAAACTGAATAAAAAGACAGATTTGGTATACTATGAGAACGAGGGGCCTTGGGAGGTTCTAGAAATACCTCACTGTAAAGCCGCAGCATTACGAGATCCAAATACAGGGAAAATCAAAGGTCTTTATAGCAACGACCACATAAAACCTTATAGACTATCAATTAATAGAAAAATAGACAAGGAGTTGACATGGTTTCGAGTGCTCCATGTAAGAAAGCAAAAGGGGATGTATAGTGGGGAACCATAAATTAACACCTATTAAACTAGTAAAACGTGTTTGGGAATCATTGCTTTGGACATGCAAATTAAAATAGAGACAAATTTCGGTAGATGCCATCGGTAGACGAAGTGTTCGCTATTCAGGAAGTAAGAATACTGTTAATATTTGGCTGAAGTGGAATTTAGAAGTACTGCACAAGAAAAATGAACTACTTGGAATAATAATCAATTGATCGAAAGCAATGTGTTAGGGATATAAATCTGTAAACCCTAAAATGACCTAGTACATAATTTATCCACGAAGATGGTAATCATTAGGAATGTATCAGTGAGGGACCAGAGGTGCACTACTACAAAAGAGGAAGTGTGAAATAAAAATAAATTACTGATTCTCAGTAAACACTTGACTGCTGGAAACAAGCTGTAGCTGTACAAGTTTTGTTTCACTGCTAGAGAAGAAAATAAATAATTACATATAACTACAATAATAAGATTAGGCCTCATGGCATTGAGATATTACAGAATGAAGTACCTAACCAACGATACACTGCGTAAATTTTATATGTAAAAATTGAGCACCTTGATTTACTGTTCATGTTATCTACCAGAATACAAACAACATAGATTACAACACAGAAATGATGCTAGCTGGGGTAGTATTCAGCTGAGAGTAGTACAAGAAACCTAACAAGAATACTACCATGTACCGTCGAGCAATTTGTGCTATGCAACACATGGATTGTAAGCAGTCGTATGTTCTCTAATGATGTTGAAATGAAAAGATTTTATATGTTGTGTTTTGCAGTATGGTACAGTAAGAGATGTTTGTTCTGTTTTCTGTTTCATGGTTCGAGCGTGGGGCGTGAAAGTAGCTGAAGAACCAGTGTCCCCATCATCACGCTGTCCTTTTTACTGTTCAACACTGACATTAAAACGACGGCCAGTTACCAACGAAGACCTCCCAGAGCGACTTCCCCGACCCTACATTAATAACTGTGACAAAAGATTTTAAGAGTTTTAAAACAGAAATGAAATAAAACATGGAATGAGTTCATGTTCAGATTTAGCCACATGCAGATGAAATCTGTATATAAGCATTACGAATGTTCAGTACGTGGCAATATTGCTGCAGTGTAACGACTGTTGTAATAAAGCTGTTAAAAGAAAAACATAATAATTTTGAAGATTTTCGAAAATTTACTTGCTGAATGATTTGTATGTGAGTGATTTGTAAAACCTATCGTGTCTCAGTCGAACGAAGTGTGCTAGGTGTTGAAGTTTCAGTTATTACGCAGCTCAGGCTTAGATCCAAGATAGTAAGATCTCTGGTTTATTGAAAATACGTGTTTGTGATTTGGTGGACTGTATTTCATGACAGTTTGACCGAAAGTGAGCTCCTTAAGATCCTTCCAAGGATAAACGAACTTCATCTCCCTTATGAAGTGAATAATTACGAAACAAATGTTAAAATCTGTTTTCGAGCCACAATTATTAAGCACAAATGAGAGATAATTTTTGCAATGAATGTGAAACTCATTTCAGCAACAATAACAGTGTGTTTGAGTATTATAAATTACGCTGCGTAAAATATTAATGTAAAAAGGATATGGTATTATAGAAAGAACTCTGATTAGTGATATTCAGAAGTTAAATCATTCATTAACACAAATAGCGCAGACTAACTGCAATAATGATTAGTGGATTAATTATACTGATAGACCAGAAATCTTCATACGAAGTGAATTTCGGTGGGTTACTATACCAACAAGATATGAACAAGTCTGTGATAAGGCGATTTTATAATCAAAAATGTTTCGAAACCTATTGGTAACAACAAGCTTGTGCTCTCGACGATCTACCGCCAAAATTGAACCTGCTACCTGATTAAAATTTTTCTTTGGCGCTATTCAGAGGTGTGCGCCTGTGGTATTAATTTCACATTATTGTAGTAGCACTTCATATCTGACAAGTGGCACATTTCGTCAACCAGTAAGAGGAACGGAAGAACGCAGCTGCAATCTAGCCTCCACGTCTCTCGATTGACTACTCTCTTCTGTGTCACGGACACAACTCTCCTCATCCATGTCTTCCTATCGACTCCCTTCGTCCTTGTCTTTCCATTGGTACCTTTTTCCAATCTCTAAAAACTAAGCTTGCTGCTGTTTTCCAACCAATACTATGTGTCCACCAATCCTCTTAAAAGTTGCCAGCAGCTCCAATGGAATAATTGTTCCACAGACAATATTTCGCGCGCCAAAACGCTGAAACATCAACAATCCAATAAATCACCTTTATTCCCGTCTTTTCTAAAAAAATTCATGCCATGTGTAACGTCCATATGACATCTCAACTAACACACCAATCGATGCTTATTCTGCCATCAGCCAGTCTCAGTTTACAGGTCCCATGAAAATGTAAAAAGCTTGCTAGGAGGCTAGTTGCCAACTCTGGTACAGCATCTCTCCATAAAGTAGGTCAGAGCTGTTTTTGAGTTTTTAAGGAATGCCAGGAGATGTTTGTCGCCCTAAGTTCAGAAGCTCCCAGCACCCACCCTCTGGCAGAGTCTTGTCTTTGGAATGAAGGCCATTTTATCTCAGCTGCTAATGCACTGTCATAAATGAACAATGAACAGTGCTCCGTCCACTCCAACGATTTTAATCCACGGAGTATGAGGGGGTCAGCCCACCTGCCATTCTTGCCTGTTTCTGCCTCTATCCCTAGCTTCCCTCCCTCCCTCCCATGGCTGGTTTCGCTGGGCCTCACTACGTGATGCTAGTCTCATCTTCACAGCGCTGCTCGCTTCCAAAGAAGCACAGAAAGCAACTTAAAGTACCCAGCACCGAGTTAGATTATAAGAAAATTAAGAAGAGTAAGTGAACTCATCACATCCCGTCATTGCAATAATATAAATCCCTTCAAGCTAATTCTATTCCCTCCAATTTGTGCAATTAAAGATTCTCAAAGAATGAAAAGGAGCTCGCCGAAGCACTTGCCACATTTCACGGTCACATGCCAGTCTGCAATTCCCGAGCACTGATGAGCATATGGAGAAATACAAACTCCCAGTGATGGCAGACTGATTGCTTTGATCAGTGCCAAACAGCGTCACAGGAGACCTACGAGAAGTGTGTGTGTGTCTATCGTCAGGATACTGCCACGAAAGTCAAAATAGCCCAATGTCCTAATTACAGATCATCTTACTAAATACTACTGACCACGGACTGGATACCGACCTCCTGTGATCTCGTGGCATCAAGTGGCAGTATTCTGTTGATCGGCAAATTCCTGTGTCTGTTGCACCCAAGAAGCCACGCAATACTTGTTTGTGTGAATCAACGTCTCCAAACACGAAGATGGAAATTTTCATATCTCCTCTGAATACTGTATACCTATTAGCTACCGCCGGAGACAAAGGGAAAGCTAACGCAATTTCGATATCAAAAACAGAGTGAAATAATCCATTTCCACTGCCTTGTCAAATTAATTTTTTAACAATCTACAGGAGTCAAATAGATCTCTTAAAGCACTCACTTAAACCGTACAGTGACCCTTCGTCGTAATAAAACATATTTTCAACGTTTGAGTATCACATGCAAACATTATGCAAATCAAGTAATTGAATTTCCGTGACAAGATCATAGCACACTCGGTCATCTTTTAACGCAGATGCAAGTAAGTTTAGAGGCAGATGGATCTCTTTTTTCCAGGACAGCATCAAAGACAGCAGTCAACTCGCGTGTATCACTATTACCTCAATAGACATATAGTAGAACGTTGCCTCGACGAAAAAAATTACTGTTTATCTGGTTCTGGGTGCTTCCATGTCAACGTTTTCTCGTATTCGTCTTGCTGTCGCATACTCGTTCCCTTGTACAAGAACTGTTCTGCATCAAGCAGAAGACATGGAAGTACTTTCTCAATTTCCCCCAATTTCGACTTATTTTCCCTCAATTTATATGTATTTTCCGTAATTTTTCGTAATTTTATCGATTTTATGTCACTTCTACCCATACGATCATGACATCACTTCTCATTCCGTATTCTGAAACAGCTTGTAGTATAGTTGACAACAGATGGCGCAAATACACTATTTTACTGACTGGGGAACATAGTATAACACTGTACTCGAAATTATCCAGTCACCTCCAACCACATATTCTACAGTTACAGCACGTTTTCTCTGTTTTCTGTATGTCTGTGTCACGAAAGAGACCCGAGTTAGTGTTCGAGTGTGTATCCGCCGAGCGTTATATCCGGAGCGATGTTGGGATGTGGATTCAGAATATGCCAAGTCCGGGATAGGGCTTGAAGGTGGATCCGCCACGCATAATATCTGGAGCGATGTTGGGATGCAGATCCACAGTATGCCACATCCGGGATAGGATTTGAAGGTGGATCTGCCGCGCGTTACGTTCGGAGATATGTTCTATGTTTGAAGTTGGATTCACTAGCAGGAATTCCGGGTCATGGGAGCCTTCCGCAACACGGACACGCAAACAACAGAGCAAACGCGCTGCAACTGTAGAATATGTGGTTGGAGGTGACTGGATGAAAGGTGACTGGAAGAGAGAGATGTGGTAAAAATCTTATTGAGTTCTCTGTCGGATGAAGTTAGCGGAGCTTTTATGGTTCGCAATTTTTCTATGTTGGACGGTACAGAATAACGATGATAGAACGTTTGGGTGATAGGCGTGAATGGACCCTGAGGGGCACAGACCTGCTTCAGGCTGCAGTACCTGTGTGATGTCGAGTCTTCCTGATTTTCCCAATAATAAACACCACCGTTACTGTTCGTACTGTCTTTTATACTACCTCGTGTCGCAAGAGCAGGCTTCGTTTGGCGCTGACCTTACGCATCGTACACCGTTGTGCAGAGCTACAACATATTCCCTCGAGTGGTCAAAACACAGTCCTGTCGCATTAACTCAGCTCATTCTGTTTCTATACGAGTTGCAGAATGTGGTAGACATAGCGTTCTCCGACTTCTGCTCAGTTCCGACTTAAATGGTTCAAATGGCTTTGAGCACTATGGGACTTAACTTCTCAGGTCATCAGTCCCCTAGAACTTAGAACTACTTAAACCTAACTAACCTAAGGACAATCACACACATCCATGCCCGAGGCAGGATTCGAACCTGCGACCGTAGCGGTGGCGCGGTTCCAGACTGTAGCGCCTAGAACCGCTCGGCCACCCTGGCCGGCCTCATTTCCGACTTAAATTGGAACGATCACATGCGCAAAGCTGCAGGGATGGCGTGGCAGAGACTGAGGAGCAGTTACAAGATGCACAGGGACTTTCTAAAACCACGTTGGAATTTTACTGCAGCTAGGTTCGAAAAAGGTGACTCGTTTCGAGCTATGAGAGTGCCACGAATATGATTCACTAGCGACTGTAATCATTAAAAGACATCTCCATAGGATGCAACGCAGGGCCCGCATCTCGTGGTCGTGCGGTAGCGTTCTCGCTTCCCACGCCCGGGTTCCCGGGTTCGATTCCCGGCGGGGTCAGGGATTTTCTCTGCCTCGTGATGGCTGGGTGTTGTGTGCTGTCCTTAGGTTAGTTAGGTTTAAGTAGTTCTAAGTTCTAGGGGACTTATGACCACAGCAGTTGAGTCCCATAGTGCTCAGAGCCATTTGAACCATTTTTTTGCAACGCAGGTATGTGGTTGACTGGAAAGACTTGATTCCAAATCACATACAGCATTTCTACCAGAAAGCGTAACACTATCAGCGAGCCGGTCGCGGTGGCCGAGCGGTTCTAGGCGCTTCAGTCGGAGCCGCGCGACTGCTACGGTCGCAGGTTCGAATCCTGCCTCTGGTATGGATGTGTGTGATGTCCTTAGGTTAGTTAGGTTTAAGTAGTTATAACTTCTAGGAGTCCGATGACCTCAGATGTTAAGTCCCATAGTGCTCAGAGCCATTTGAACCACTATCAGCGAGTCTTGTGTGTACCTGTAGAACCAACGCCGCTTTTTATGCAGGGTGACGGTAACATAATCGTTGTGACAATGTTTTTAACAGCGCAATCCTTACGCGTAATGTATGTTGCTGGCGGCAGAATCCTTCCTTGGCGCCGGCCGGAGTGGCCGTCCGATTATAGAAGCTACACTCAGGAGCCGAGCGGCCGCTACGGTCGCAGGTTCGAGTCCTGCCTCAGGCATGGATGTGTGTGGTGTCGTTAGGTTAGTTAGGTTTAATTAGTTCTAAGTTCTAGGCGACTGATGACCTCAGATGTTAAGTCGCATAGTGCTCAGAGCCATTTGATTTGAACCTTCCTTGGCCAGCTTCGTTGGCTTAGCTATGATAACGTGTTCCTATGTCCACCGGGTGGCCAAGAGACGGTACTGTTGCACTAGCTCAGCTCAACATGTTTCTACACAGGTTGCAGAAGGTGGTGGATATAGTGCTCTCCGACTACTGCTCAGTTCCGACATAAATTGGGACGATCACATGGACGAAGCTGCAGAGATGGTGGGGCAGAGTCTGAGGGACAGTTAAAAGATGCAAAGGAATTGTCTAAAACGATGTTGGAGTTTTGCTGTAGCAGATAGGTTCGAAATAGCTGACTTGTTTCGAGATATGAGAGTGCCATGAATATGATTCACTAGTGACTGTAATCGTTAAAAGACGTCTCCATAGGACCCAACGCAAGTATGTGGCTGAATCGAGAGACTTGATTCGAAATCACATACAGCATTTCTACCAGAAAGCGTTACACTATCAGCGACTTTTGTGTGTGCCTGTATAACCGAGACCACTTTTTATGCAGGGTAACAGTAACATGGTTGTGTGATCGTGTTTTTAATAGCGCGGTCCTTACGTGTAATGTATGTTGCGTGCAGTAGAATTCTTCTGTGATCAGCTTCGAATGTCGATTCTCTGTGGTGTTCCTCGAAAAGAACATCGTCTTCTCTCCAGGGATTGCCATTTGTACTACCTGATGAGTGTAATCCGACTACTGGAAAAGAAAAATTACTCGCCATGCAAAGCGACTCTCATGATCAATTTAATTGATTAGCCTATCAGTTTGGTATCAGTGACATGCTGATATGCCGCCTGGCGGGTGTAGGCGATGGCTAGGGCATCACAGATACGATCGTCCACTAGTTTTTTTTTCCGTTGCGGTGTTATCTTTTAATGAAATTTGAACCGTCCACCTATACAGGGAGAGACAACCATCGTAATAAAATCAGATGTGTTACCGAATTTATAAAGTGATTCGTAATATAAAGCTTATACTTACAACTTGTCTGTGCTGCTACCTTAAGAGACTTCGTATGTGGCGAGATATTTGGCTACCTTAAGAGAGAGAGTTCGAAAGTGAGGGGGACAGTGGTAGATCTTAGCACTCCGTCATGAGCCAAAAATGAGCTAAATATTCTACTCCTGTGATGCATGACGTGACAGGTAAGGAGAGATATTTTTTCTACTTGATAAGGGAATATAGTCTATGCCGTAGTCCTGTAAGGGATTTCCACAACAAGTAACGATAATTCAGCGACGTGAAAACGCGTGTATTGTCCGATTTCTTCTGTCTCCGGAAATAACTCGTATAAACGGGAGGAATCTACATTTCGCGCGAGAAATTGCAGGTGTATGGCCAACAACATCACTGCCTCGGATTGGGTAAAGCAGATTTTTTTAACCTGTGGGGGTGGGATTGTTTAGAACTACTGTATGCGTCTAAGCTGCAGCATCCTGCCCGCGGCAGCGAGGACTGGCGAAGTGACCAGTGTGCTGGGTGAGCGCGACAGAAGCGGACGGGTGTTCGTTACGTGAGACAAGATTCAAAATCATAGACGTGTGCTCTGGATGTCTACATCTACATCTATATCTACATGGATACTCTGCAAATCACATTTAAGTGCCTGGCAGAGGGTTCATCGAACCACCTTCACAATTCTCTATTATTCCAATCTCGTATAGCACGTGGCAAGAATGAACCCCTATATCTTTCCGTACGAGCTATGATTTCCATTATTTTATAGTAGTGATCGTTCCTCCCTATGTAGGTCGGTGTCAAAAATATATTTTCGCATTCGGAGGAGAAAGTTGGTGCCTGGAATTTCTTGAGAAGACTCCGTCGCAACGAAAACCGCCTTTCTTTTAATGATGTCCAGCCCAAATCCTGTATCATTTCTGTGACACTCTCTCCCATATTTCGTGATAATACAAAACATGCTGCCTTTCTTTGAACTGTTTCGGTGTACTCCGTCAGTCCTATCTGGTAAGGATCCCACACCTCACAGCAGCATTCTAAAAGAGGACGGACAAGCGTAGTGTAGGCAGTCTCCTTAGTAGGTCTGTTACATTTTCTAAGTGTCCTACCAATAAAACGCAGTCTTCGGTAGGCCTTCCCCACAGCATTTTCTATGTGTTCCTTCCAATCTAAGTTGTTCGTAATTGTAATACCTAGGTATTTACTTGAATTTACGGCTTTTAGATTAGGCTGATTTATCGTGTAACCGAAGTTTAGCGTATTGATAATAACCGAATTCCTACCACTTCAATTATCCCCAGATGCCCTCCATGCACTCTGGCATACACACGCGTCCACGACTACGACTGCGGCGGCAGCGGAACTTTTCACTGACCTCTTTACGTCGGCGCTGGCGGTGTATATGATGACGGAGGGCGCCTCGGTACAGGAGCGCGCAGGGATGCGCGAGTGTTTCCAGCTGTCTCCAACATCTAGCCCTGACAGCTTATTGCAACGGACTGGATGGTGGTTTAAACGAATCGTGTTTATTGCTTCTCAGAACATCGCAGTGGACTCTGTCTTGCAGTGGTATTTGCTCTTGTCTCTATCACGCAAGAACCTTCCCCCTCCTTCCGAATGTAGCGGAGAGAATCAGTTTAGGAAGTCTATAATAATTTTAAAAACTAAATCGCGATGTCAAATTATCGATCGATTAATTTATTGTTTCCTATTGTTGTACTGTGTGCACGCATTGCGTTGACCTTAGCAGTCAAGTCCCACAAGATTTCACACACATTTTCTAACAGAGTGAATCTTTTTCCTACCAATTTTTTTCTGGAAGTGATGGGGAGGGACAGGCGAAGGGTAGGGGGGGGGGGATGGAACGTCCTCTGGTGGTGGCACTGTGCACTATCTCAGTCGATCCCTGTGTGTCAAGGTGAGTGCACACAGGAAAATTTTCCAATAAGACGACACCTTCAATCTGCCATAGTGTAATTACATAATTAGGACATGTAGTTGCTTGATGTGAGCTTCTCCTACCAAATAAAAGTGAGATCCAGCCCCTGGAAATTGAATTTTATAAGTAGACAGTATATCCTATGCTATATAATTGAATTTCTTGTTGTGAGATCCTTTCTCTCCAGCACAGACAGCAGCTTAGAGCTCATGGTGGAATCCATTCTCAGTCAGGAATTTGCCCTGGAAGGACAGTGTTCTCGCATGTGTCAGTATTCCACAGCTACTTACCAAGTAAAAGCTGCTTCGTTTGCCATTTGGTCCGACTTTGAACGAGGGTACGTGCAGAGCTGGCAGGACACAAGGAGAAACAGAGAAAGAGCATGTGTTTCAATAGGAATTTTTTGGATGTTTTTATTCGGGGATTAGCGTTACATCTGGTCTGTCAGTCGCCTGGCCAAGCAAACACCTACATCTGGCGTGTCGTTTTGCAGAACCCCAAATAAGCTGCATGTGCTGTGGCATGAGCCAGCATTGGGCGTGGCCCAATGGACAGGGAAAGTCGGATGGTGCATGCTTCGCTATCGAACGATTTTTAACAGTGTAATTATTTGTGATGGGTGTTTCATGAGGGTATTCCTTGCGCGATCAGGATGAAAAGAAAAGTGATCGATTTAATTACCTCTTTTCGATATATTTTCAAGACCTGCATCTTCTCAAACAGTGGAGAATGAAGAAAAGAGAGATCCAATCCCAGCAAACTGAATTTTTTACAAATAAACAATATACCCTCTGCTTCATAATTGAATTTCCTCTCTTTAAATCCTTCCTCTGTACCACAGAGTTGTCAGTTTCGAGGCATGGGAAGGGGTGAAGGGGAGGGAGGTGATTGGGGTGTTTACCAGAGGGGGAGGGGTTAATTAATTGATCGATTTAGTTAAGTAGTCCATCAAATTCATAGAGTGAGAGTGGGCTGTTCAGTAACTCAGATCTGAAAGTGTACCTATATCAGCGTGAGGGAGGGGTTAGGGTGGGAGGTTTCCTGAGGAGTTGGGTGGAGGAGGGGGAGAGGGAGGGGTGTGGGAACAATAGGTTAAGAAGCTGTCAATCGAAAGGAAAGATTATTTCCAGGTGGTCATAATCCATGTAGCAGAACCATAGATTAAAGACCTGTCAATAAAAAGAGAACAATATCTTTGCCCCCAAATGTATGCTTGCCCCTGATGTAGACACCCCACACTAACAAAATGCACCAGCACCGCCCTTGTCGCCCTACTAGGAGGTACATATGGTCAGTGGGAGACAGTACCAGTAAAAGAGGAAGATTTAAGCAGTGGCAGGAAAAGAGAGAGGAGACAGTGGAAATTAAACAGAGAGATGACTGGACATCATACATAGGCTTCTGGGGGGAGGTGGGGAGGGTGTTCTGGGCTGTCCAAGACTGTTGAACTTTAAACATTTACATATAGGGGAGGGTAAATTTTGTATCTAAATTTTAAACATGTGGGTGTAGGGGTAATATATACTTGGACCCCTGTCCTAATTTTCGAGCTGCCGAGGTATGGTGCAGACAGTGGTAGTGGCTAAGAAAGACAAAATGGGAGACTCTAAGGGAGAGTGGAGACAGTGGCAGTGAGGCATACTGTTTATCAATGGTATCAATGGGAGGAATAAGAGACAGTGGGAGAGAGACATAGACAGTGGACATGAGACGGAGATGCTGAGTTTCAAGGCTTCACAACAAAGAGAGACTGGATAAAAGTATTTAGAATGTCTTGTGTTAAGCCCAAATATGTTGGCATGGGCAAATTTTTGGTGAGGAAAGTGGAAAGAGGACTGTAGCAGCTTGTTGCCCGCTTTTCTATCAGTCTTTTAAAGAGGGACATATTCATATCGTTTTTCTACGAAAGTGGGGAACGACAGGCTCATTAATACAGAACTGACTCATAAGTAAATTTACGGCTTTCAATACACAATTTTTTCTGAGCTCACTTTCTGCATTCTCAATTCTGATTTTCACACACATTTTCAGAGTAGATTGCTGTAGCTACGAATTTAAATAACATTTACAAATATATTTACAATTTGCATTGTATTTAATTATAATAACTTTATAGAAAGAAAACAGCTGGAACACATGGACATGATGCGCCTTTGCTGAGATCATGCCCCATATTTCACACACGTTTGCTATGCAGTCCAGCCTTCACTTTTATTACAACACAGAGTTTCCTTCATCCCACTGCAAAAATAAAACAATGCATTACTAGACATTGCTTTATTAAGAAAAACGTTTACTTTCATGCCCTCCCTTATTTAAGAAAACTAGTAATAGCTATTATGATACACCTTATTATATTACAATAAACATTATTTGTAATGTAATAAAACAAAAAATAGTTCTTATCTATGTCTCCTGTTTTCCATTGTGGCTTTGAAAGAACTAACACATGAATCATATGAATCATGAATGAATGTGCAAAGGTTAAATATACCTAGAAAGAATACCAGTGCTACGATGCTTTCATGGAATAGGAGACTGAGGGAAGAGAAATAAATTTGTTCGAGAAGTAGTGACGGAGACAGTTATCAGGAGCCCAAGACCACCACAGCTATGGAACTGGATGATAGCTCAACCATGACCTACACATCAAAGGAGAAAACTTATACAACTGACAAACTTACAAGTTCATCTTCCGATGCCATTCAATAACGAATTACTGTAAAATATAAGTATGCTAAATTTAATTTTCTTTTTAATTTGGTTTAATTTACTTTCACTTCACTTTAAAACAAAAGGCTAAGTGTTATATGGACTTTCACATTGACAAAATATCTGGTGCCTGTAAGTCAGTGCTTTGGAGTGTTCAGTCCCTGCTCATTCCCTGTTGTGCCCCCACAATTCAGGAAGCAGATATCAGTACCCTAGTAGTAGGGCAAGGTTCGTGCCAGCGCACTCTGCATTGTTGTCAAATTTATTCAAGATGGCGGCGATGACGTCAGCCATCATGGCAGCATGTAGACTTGGCAACATCCCATGACGTCATCCAAGATGGCGGATTTTGGCAGGAAAATAGGCCAATTGTGCTACATCCACTAACCTAACCTCAAGAAAAAATCGCGGGAAGTTTGAATTTTGGCGGGAAAATAGGTCAATTGTGCTACGACCACTAACCTAAGCCTCCAGAAGAAAAAATGGCGGGAAGTTTGAATTCCAACAGCATAATGCATGCAAAGACCGTACTTGTCTTTATTATTATTAATTATCATTTATTAACATTCATTATCATTCATTGTCATTTATTATCATTCATTATCATTTATTATTATTATTATTTGTTATTATAGGCCTACCTCCACTAGAAAATTGCGGCAAATTCAAATTCCAACACGATCTTGTCTCGAAAACTGTACTTCTATTTATTATTATCATTTATTATTTATTCAAGATGTCCGATTTTCTCGGCGAGAAAGCCGTTTTCCTTACATCCATAAGAAAAATCTATCACAAGTTCAAATCCCAACACCATAATTGATCACACGTACGAGCTTCCTCCGTCACTTATCTTTTAACACTGGTAGCCCATCATAATCGCGTCAAATAATAAACTGCACTTATAGTAACATAAGTCACGTCCTTTGATTTTGCAGGAGGGAAGGGACTGAAGACTTTATTTCAAGCAGTATGCTCATCACTTGTTCTCCAACACAGTCAGCACACACGTATTTGATATCGCAGTGCAGTCAACACGACGTCCGCGCTCCAACTGAATTAGTTCAAATCCTCGCCACCCCATAGCCAGCGCACGGAGACACTGCCGACGCCTGTCACGTGAGGCGGCCGCTCGCGCTGGACTGCCGGTACGCTGGGGGACAAGCCCAGCGATCGCTCCCACGTCGTAAACATGTCTTCACTGGACACGCTGGAACTTGCCGAGTTTGACGTCACAGCGGTCCCTTGTCCGCTCACCACGTGTATTCGTCGCCTCTGCACGTTTCCCGCCAAAATTGTTTGCCTCAGAGCTGAATCACACAACGGTCGACCGTTCCCTGCCACACTTTTGGCGCCAGAGTTGTTTTCCTGGGCACGTTCAAACCTATCGATGCCGACCGCTCACCGCCCACCACGTGCCCTTGTGCAACTGAGAACGCAGTGCTACACATTTGGCGACAAAGTTTGCTCCATACTGGAATCCGCCATGACTATATAACAGCGCATTTGGTCCGCACTAGAACGCTCGCTAATTGACTCACGTGTGCATAATAACTGTACAATCGCTGCGCCGCCACCCCGCTTACGTCACACACGCTCCATACACGCGACGGACATAGTCTTCTGTAAAAACCTAAGTACTTAACACCATTTCGTTTTTAATCATATTAGATAATGGAATTTACAATTTCATATACGTATGCAAAGGTGTTCAACTACCTAATTTGAACTACTTTTCGAGGACCAGACAGCCACCTCTTCCTAGGAACCAGCGCCGAGTTTGAATTCTGGGAGTAAAGAAAGGTCACTTCTGCTTTCTCTAGCAACCTAACAAAATTGTTGTAAATAAAGGGCACTTGTACTAACCTCAGCAACCCGACCGCCACGTCCTCCTAGGAACCAGCACCAAGTTTGAAATCTGCCATTAAACAAAGCTCACTGGCGCTTCCGCCACCAACCTAAGAAAATTGTTGCAAACCAAGCTCATCACCGCTAAACTAAGCAACCAGCACTCAACCTCTTCGTACATGTTTCAGGTAAAAGGACCCACCCTGCACTAGGCCCATGGATGGAGGAAATAATTTACTTTATTTAGGAATGGAGTATATGTATCACAACGACATGTTCCACACCATACAGATCTGCAGTACCCTCGTACATAACTCATTTATAATGTTCTAGACACACGCTTGCTAATTGTAAACAGTTAAAAATAACTCATAGCACAGCCTACAGACATGCGAACCGCTCGTAAATAATGCACAACATTTACGTCCAAATAGCCAAACAACTGCTAATTTTCGGAAATAATTTCAGTGCATAGGCAGATGGAAGGAGGAACGAGTGTACTTTATTTATTTATTTGCGACATATCTTTTTGAAACTTTTACTTCTCATAGGTTTCGATATGTAAGGCTGACAGAAGGCAGTTTCTGAACTCCAGTAGTGCACTACACTTGGCAACACAACCACACCCATCAAGATATTCATTCCAATCCAGACCTGTAACTCCTCTACAGATAAATTTGTCCAGTTATTTGTCGACTCACTCACAGTCTGACCACATTACCGTTATTGCACAAAAACAGCTCAGACTGCGCTGTGCTGTTCGGGGAAGTAAGGAAGGACTGCACTCTATTTATTTCAAGCCATTTTATTTAGTAGAGGAGTATATTTGTCACAAAACACCCACACTGATACGACTGTGGTCATCTGACACAGCCCACAAACACGTAAACAGCTCCTAACTTCACCACACAATAGCAAACAGCTCTTAAATAATGCATTACACAATATCAGCAGATGAGCTCTGTACTCTTAAATTCTCCAAATAAAGCAAAGAACAGTGCACAGACATGCTCTCAAAATAGTGCAACAGACGCGCCTAAACACCCACAGCAGCCAAACCGATCAAAAGTCTCCGCTCGGCCTCCCCCCCAAACATGACCTCAGCACAGTCGCATTCGCGCCTGACACCGGAGAAACTGATATCGCCTATGCGCCTAGATTACGCTCCAAGGCAGGCCTCGCGTGTGTGGTCGGCGGGGAAGGGGGTTCCAGAGTCTCCAGCCAAGTTCAGCTTCCGAGCGCTTCTGACAGCCAACACATGTGAAACCTGCATTGTTCTTCTCGTGTATACCTTCAGCGTCTCAGGTCTGGACCTGCCTTCACGTCTATTGTCAGAGTAGCTCATAGCTCGTTGACACACACGATTAACGCGGCCGGGGAAACATTTACTACTCGCATGCAACCGAGATGGTGATGGAAAACCAATGACTCTGATCTGCGCTGCAGGCGCGTGTAATCATTGAGAATACTATATTTATTTTTTCGAACAACTTATTTAACCATACAGTGTATCTATCAAGCTATCACAAAACACCAGTCCCAGATGTGCCCTTGGCCATGTTGCACAGCCCACAGACACGCACCCAATCATAATTTCAGTATACACTATAGCAAACTGCTTCTAAATAATACCTCACACAGATGTATAGATACACTCAGTACTCGTAAACTATTCTAATAACGCATAGCAGAGCCTGCGGATCCGTTCGCAAAATAACTCAGCAGACGTGCGCAGGTACCCCCCACTCCGCACCCTGCCCACAGGATCGTGAAGTTACGCATCCGTCTGATTTCAGACCTCGCGCAGCCCCTGCTCGGCTTCCGCAAGCGTGGGTTGGCGCGGTCAACGCGCTCGCCAGCGGTCAAAGCACACACATACGTCCGACCAGGACCGCGATCCGTCACAATCCCGAGCCGCAACCACCGAACGCGGGTGAAAGTCAACTTTATATCAACGTAGCATAATTCCAAAGCGCAGCCTCCATACGCTAGACACATCATAGCAGCACATGTCTTTACCTCCTATGACACTGTAGCACACTGCACATTGCTCCTCACACGACATTACACGGCCGTTTAACTAAACATAACTACACATCCCTGCTGTCACCTCGTCGCATGACCAGCCATCTAAAACCTTCTCAATATTATTCTTACTTTACAACATTTTTTTTAAAAAAAATAAGATCTAATTTATAACTGCCACCGCACCTAACCTCACAGACGTCCCACCATCAACATACGCAAACGTCTTCAACCCTATCTTGACACTCATATATCACCCCACAAACCATGCCCATCAATTAATTTACCATTCTCATCCCCTCTTTTCAAATTACAAACGTAGCCTCTATCTAAACACCAATCAACTCATCTTTCTCGCACTTTCAACAGTAAAATTAATTTTACACACACCCAGAAATACCAAACGCAATTAAAGTGTCAAACTTTTATACAGAGCATCAAGCACAAACGACACTCACACCAATATTCAAAGCCTGGTCCATATTTACCACCTCCACCTTGAATTAAATGTGGTGTCACCGCCAGACACCACACTTGCTAGGTGGTAGCTTTAAATCGGCCGCGGTCCATTAGTACATGCCGGACCCGCGTGTCGCCACTGTCAATAATTGCAGACCTAGCGCCACCACACGGCAGGTCTAGAGAGACGTACTAGCACTCGCCCCAGTTGTACGACGACTTTGCTAGCGACTACACTGACGAAGCCTTTCTCTCAATTGCCGAGAGACAGTTAGAATAGCCTTCAGCTGAGTCCATGACTACGACCTAGCAAGGCGCCATAAGCCTAACAGTGCTTGTAATTAAAGAGTCTCATTTGTATCGTCAAGAGCGATGTACCACAATGATGGAATAAAGTTAAGTATTCGAGGAGCTATGTACTTTTCTTTATAGCATTCATTACGTATCCTGTTTCAGACCTCACGCCAGCCGGCGTGTGTGTACGCGTGCATTTCGGTTACCCGTCACTGTGGACTGGCTGTCTTGTCAGTCCACAACATTAAATATTATTACCATTGCCGCAACATTCTTCCAGCGCTCGATTTGTACCTATTTTTCCGCTCTTAACTGTTGTCACTAGCGGTCGAATATCACTATCTATAGATTGCAAAAATTTCCACATAAAAAAAATCTCGCCCCACCGTTTAGAGACTCCTGTATCCGAACACATAGCATCATTCAACTATCACTTGCTCTTATCTAATAACTTATCCATCAGGTCTGGGGGCAACGTTACCCCTTTCTTTCTTTCTTTCAGCAGCAGACAGCTATTTTTTTTACAGTGGTAGCTAAACTGCGCCATCAACTTAACATCACCATTCGCGAAACATATCTTCAAATACGTAAACACACTTACTCAATTACACAGCGGTCCCGCTGAGGACATGACCTTCAATATAACAGTTCTTAATCCAATAACCACCGAAACAAGTACTAAATGCTCAAACTAATCCCATAGCGCATTACAAAGCGAGTGTCCAAACGCCGCCAGCGGCATGTCAAAGCCACATAGCTGTCCATCTAAACAGCCGTCCACTCAGCCCCAGGACCAGAATGCTGAAGTGGGCTCTCCCTATACCTGTTCTCCACCTATTGTCTAACAACATACAGTGCACAAATGGATTCCTGAATAGCGCAGATCTCTATCTCCCCCTTGCATCTCCAACAGGACATGTAAACAGTGTCTCCCCCAGCCAGTGAACCCGACGTCATTCACCCTTTGCTGAGAATTTCCACTCGCATATATAAAACCATATTCACTCCTGCCAAAACTCACTTAATAATAAAAAAGCATTCTCCCTTTCTAAGCATAGATGAGCGTGCATTTATCTTCACCTATCTGATCTCTGCAGTTTAAGTCAGAGAAAGACATATCTATTACCTTCTGCAACCTGTCTATAAACAGAACGATCTCAGTTAGTACAACAGGACCTTGTTTTTGACCATTCGCCGGAAATGCGCGCAATGTTGTACACCCCAAACTAGGTACAAGTACAACAGATCCTCAACACCCTGTCATCTTTATCCTCTACCATCAAACAGTGAAAAAGTCACGAAGGCACCAATGTGATCCTCCCCCCCCCCCCCCGAATAACTCAGAGTGCGACCATCCAAGAATTCCTAACAGCTCACCAAGTCCGACACCTCAAACTACAGATGCCTATATGAACAAGATCATATTAAATAGACACACGCTGCAGATACCCCTTTAAAGTTTGGTCACCCATACTCTAAGCGAATGAGAAGCTGCCTCTGGCCCTTGTTAAAACAGTGTTTTCTAACACGCCTTTGCACACTGCCAAGCATTTCGTCTTTCTGCTGCGACTTCGATGTCACTGTCTGATTCTAAACAGACATTAACACGGACTGATGCACGGCCTCTCACAGGAAACTATACCTTGCACCTTGTAAATCATATTCTTACAGTCGATAGCATAACACTGAATGATTTTAAATAAAGGACAGCCACAACACAAGGAAACTAGAAGAGCCTGCTGGCGTTGTAGCGACTTCCCTCGAAAGTGATTGACCACCTCTACATTTAAACTCATATGTCGCAGTGACCAAATAGTTTATAACTCTGCATTCCATTTCTACTGATTGGTCATTTTTGCACACAAGTACGGTATCACCGTTTTCGGTGCTAGCAACCCCGGAAGTTGCAGTCCATCAACCAAAATTTGTCCCCCAACTCAAGCAGGCATTGTCGGTCAATGATTATGTCGTACCCAATGCACAGATGAGATGGATAAGACACCACCGATCTACTGTAATATTATCCATCACACCTGATATCGCGAAAAATTTTACAGTAAGTCCAACACTGGCCGATCATGTAACAGCTTGTTTTCTTAATGTCAGTATCATAGCTAAACCATACATCCTCTACGTTGCAAGTATCATTGCGAACATTCATAGATGACTGCTCAGCACGTCCATTCACACTTAATTCTCGAACACATAACGACGATCAAATTATACCAGACAACGCTATACATATTTCTAAGACCTCGCGCATTGTACTCAATCAATCTCTCTGCGTATGGCGGTCACAGAGCTATCTAGTCCTCTTACGTTACAAGACCATCCTCACCTCGGCATTGACCAACCTACCCCACAACATCGCTACCCAATTATTCCTCAACCGAGAAGACGAATACAGCTACACTCCACCTCTCTTAACTGAATAGAGCTTTCCTAGTCCTAACCCCTCATCCAAGTGCACCACATTTCTCGAAATGTAACCAAGTCTTGGAGCTTAGCACACCATATCGATCTATAGTAACAGATCTAAAAGTGCCTTAATTTAATAGCATACAGGTAAGAAGAACAAGAACGGAGCGATATTTATACACAATGTAGTTCGATACATTTTTAAGTAAATCATCCAATCTATCATGTGTCCATGAGTCCATGATCGGTGGATCGAAGGTTCCGGTAGGAGAGAGAGAGAGAGAGAGAGAACATAAACACGCACACACTCCTAAGGCTAGAACGTTCAGCACTTAAAAACGGGCAATAATCTTAGATCGCTTACTTTTTCCGTCCTGTCAGACATACATCCTTCTCCCCGGTCACCCTACGCTGAGCTATCTCTAGCCCAATCGTAAAACTTTTCGTTTCCATGATACGAGCCCAATATAGCCCTGCAGACACGTCTAGTGCCCAATGATCACACCAGATCATGAGTCAGAAATAATACTATTACTCCATCAGGTCTATATAAAAATGATAGTTATTAGCAGCCGGTACATCCTACAAGCAAACAGATACGCATAACAGCAGCGTCCAACATGTGAAAATTACAAGTCATCCCGTCACCAACTCTGTAAACTCCCGTCTGTCGGGTAAGTGTGTACACAATGATTACAGACCCTCACATATACCCACAGCTAACTTAGTTATGACGCTGAAGTCTCGATTTTACACCAAGCATGCGACAGGGTGGGGATCGCGTAAATCAAAGTGCGTTTAGAGGAATGTGTCAACTTTAATCACACATGAGATGGAAGTCCTCTGATGACCGACGGGTTCACTGTTAACGATCGCAAGTAGACAGTGCTTTAAACCACATACCGAGCACGTAGCCGCATCCGACTAGAACGCTGGCTATATCACGTGACTAAAGCATCCAAATAGCATACCGAAAAAAAATCTACCTTCAGCAACTTTTCCTTCTCTAGAATAAATGAGTCAACGTTTGAATCGTACCTATTCGCAGCTCTGTCTCAATCGATCATCCTGTACACCCTCTGGTATCATTTAACACAGATGTGAGTAAGTTTAGACGTGAATGATTCTCGGTCCTCCTGAAAAGCATCAAATACAGTATTCAACACGCGTGTATCACTGCTACCTCAGTAGACATACACTATAATACGAACTCAACGAGAAAAAATTGACTGCCTTCCTAATTCCGCTCGCTTCGATGTCATCGTTTTCCTGCATTCCTCTTGTTGTCGCATACTTGACTCCATGTACAAATGCCCCCCTGCGAACCAGAAGATAAGCAAGTACGTTCTCATTTTCACCGCATTTCGGTGTATATTAGGTTAGTTTATATCTATGCGCTAATCAGTAATCGCATTTCTTTCGATTTTATGTCAGATCCATCCATGCGACCGCGACATAAGTTATCGCACTGTGTTCTAAAATTGCCTCTAAATGTAACCAAGGCGTATCCAGTCACCTCCACATTCGAAGAGCGCTTGCTCTGTTTTTCTGTATCTCTCTATCTCGCCTTATGATTGGCCCAGACTCTGATTTTGATGCATCGGCTGCATACTGTTGCCAAATGGATGCGCAAGACTGTGAATTGCTGCAACCTTTTCCCTTGCACTACAGAAAACTTGCACAGGCCAAGCATTGATTTGTTTCCTATAACAAAAAAAAATTACTTTTAAATCGGAATTTTACGTTCCCATTCAGTGTAGTGCTCCCAAATTAGATTAGTCCGATATTCGTTTTATCGATATACATTAACAGAGTCAGTAAAACATCAAGAATAGATAGCAATCCAACAGCAACGTGGTAACAATGCATACACGGCAGTAGCAATCAGCAGAGGTCATGGCAGTGCTGTTGCTGCTGGGGTACTGGTTATACTTCGAGGTTTACTGCCCCTGTTAACATTTATCGATAAAATAAAAATCGCACTAGACTAATCTGGAACGAGTCTCTCAAATGAACACATAAAATTTCACTTCAAAAATCATTTTGTTTGTAACAGAAAACAAACCGACTCCATCTGACGACACTATGCATCACATGGAAGACATGTTGAGTACTATTGGTTTGGGCTGGCGCGAGCTACACAACGCAAAAACGAAACTGCGAGTATTTGCTGAAAAACCAAAGAAAATATGTCTGATGACTGTTACGAGAGACACTGTATTGAGCCAACACTCGTCTTGCTGTGGGTAACCTTTGCAGATGATACCTCACTGTTATTTGGTGCCAAACAAAATGATGAGTTAACACTGGTTGCAGTTGAGGGCCTATGTAAAGTAACTACTTATTTGCAGGATAGAGTTTTGAAGGTTAATATCAGCAAATCATGGTTACTGCCATTTAAACTTGCAAATTCACTCCAAACTGCCGCTAATAATCTAGCTGGAATTGAAGCAGTAGACACAGAAGACCGTAGATTTCTAGGTATTTACCTATATGAAAATCTACAATAGGTAAACCATATCGATTTTATTACATATTATTTATTATGTATTTCGTTACATCTAATTACCCAGGTATCGAAAGTTCCAATCAGACATTAAACACATTTGCACAGATTGATTATGGGCTAGAGATATGGGGCTGTGCTGCTGACATACAAATGAACAGAATATTAACACAGCAATAAAGAGCAATCTGGATTATCCCTGTAATCGGTTGCAGAGATTCCTTCACAGAAATCTTTGTACACCTTAAATACATCATTGTCTACTCACTGTGTCTCTACAAATTAACTGCATTTTTGTGACACATCAAAACAAATCATTAAAGTTCTCTGCTACACGTCTGTAATACAAGAAAGAAGTATTGCCACTATAAACAGAGAACTAAAATAAAAACAGTGGACCTTAGTCCATTCACTGATGGCCAGATATGGTATGATAAACTGCTGAACTCTATAAGGAATAACAAAGGGAAAGTATCCATAGCAAAACTTAAATCCTTTTTTATTCATATATGATTACACTCTGTGCATGAATCTTAATACGAAACTAAACTAAAATCTTACTATATTTTCGTATTAAATCCTGATTATTTGTAATAATTATGATGTGACATCCAGTTGTCTTGTTTACTAACAACACTGATATTTGTAACATGTATATGTTATGACATAAGCATATGTAAAATGTAACTGCTCTCTGTATGTACAAAACCTGACATTCTGTTGTCTTACTAAGTACCCTGATCTTTGTTTCATGTTGTTATTGTTGTGTTCAGTCCTGAGACTGGTTTGATGCAGCTTTCCATGCTACTCTATCCTGTGCAAGCTTCTTCATCTCCCAGTACTTACTGCAACCTACATCTTTCTGAATCTGCTTAGTTTATTCATCTCTTGGTCTCCCTCTACGATTTTTACCCTCCACGCTGCCCTCCAATGCTAAATTTGTGATCCCTTGATGCCTCAGAACATGTCCTACCAACCGGTCCCTTCTTCTTGTCAAGTTGTGCCACAAACCCCTCTTCTCCCCAATTCTATTCGATACCTCCTCATTAGTTATGTGATCTACCCATCTAATCTTCAGCATTCTTCTGTAGCACCACATTTCGAAAGCTTCTATTCTCTTCTTGTCCAAACTATTTATCGTCCATTTTTCACTTCCATACATGGCTACACTCCATACAAATACTTTCAGAAACGACTTCCTGACACTTAAATCGATATTTGATGTTAACAAATTTCTCTTCTTGAGAAACACTTTCCTTGCCATTGCCAGTCTACGTTTTATATCCTCTCTACTTCGACCATCATCGGTTATTTTACTCCCTAAATAGCAAAACTCCTTTACTACTTTAAGTGTCTCATTTCCTAATCCAATTCCCTCAGCATCACCTGACTTAATTCGACTACATTCCATTATCATCATTTTGCTTTTGTTGATGTTCATCTTATATCCTCCTTTCAAGACACTGTCCATTCCGTTCAACTGCTCTTCCAAGGCCTTTGCTGTCTCTGACAGAATTACAATGTCATCGGTGAACCTCAACGTTTTTATTTCTTCTCCATGGACCTACTCCGAATTTTTCTTTCGTTTCCTTTACTGCTTACTCAATATACAGATTGAATATCATCGGGGACAGACTACAACCCTGTCTCACTCCCTTCACAACCACTGCTTCCCTTTCATGTCCCTCGATTCTTATAACTAATATCTGCTTTCTGTACAAATTGTAAATATACTTTCGCTCCCTGTATTTCAGCCCTGCCACCTTTAGAATTTGAAAGAGTGTATTCCAGTCAACATTGTCAAAAGCTTTCTCTAAGTCTACAAATGCTAGAAATGTATGTTTGCCTTTCCTTAATCTATTTTCTAAGATAAGTCGTAGGGTCAGTATTGCCTCACGTGTTCCAACATTTCTGTAGAATCCAATCTGATCTTCGCCGAGGTCGGCTTCTACCAGTTGTTCCATTCGTCTGTAAAGAATTCGCGTTAGTATTTTGCAGCTGTGACTTATTAAACTGATAGTTCGGTAATTTTCACATCTGTCAACACCTGCTTTCTTTGGGATTGGAATTATTATATTCTTCTTGAAGTCTGAGGGTATTTCGCCTGTCTCATACATCTTGCTCACCAGATGGTAGAGTTTTGTCAGGACTGGCTCTCCCAAGGCCATCAGTAGTTCCAATGGAATGTTGTCTACTCCTGGGGCCTTGTTTCAACTCAGTTCTTTCAGTGCTTTGTCAAACTCTTCACGCAGTATCGCATCTCCCATTTCATCTTCATCTACATCCTCTTCCGTTTCCATAATATTGTCCTCAAGTACATAGCCCTTGTATAGACCCTCTATATACTCCTTCCACCTTTCTGCTTTCCCTTCTATGCTTAGAACTGGGTTTCCATCTGAGCTCTTGATATTCATACAAGTGGCTCTCTTTTCTCCAAAGGTCTCTTTAGTTTTCCTGTAGGCAGTATCTATGTTACCCCTAGTGAGATAAGCCTCTACATCCTTACATTTGTCCTCTAGCCATCCCTGCTTAGCCATTTTGCACTTCCTGTCGATCTCATTTTTGAGATGTTTGTATTCCCTTTTGCCTGCTTCATTTACTGTTTTTTTATATTTTCTCCTTTCATCAATTAAATTCAATATTTCTTCTGTTTCATGTATACTCATAAATAATCACTTCTCCATATATAAAATGCGTCTACTCTGTTCCTACAAATCATAAAAATTTGCTATGATGTTTGCAAAAGTCATTACTTGGTGACACCAAGCAACAGAATCCGATAAGTAAACAAATATTTCCTCTACTTGGGCAAAGAGGTCTTTACTACAAATTTGTGTCATCTCTAACCATTCACATGTGCATACCTGGGTTGCCCTTACACACACTCTACTGCAACAACCACCTGTTTTACCTCACCACGTGTTCTAAAAAAGCCTCTAAAATATTTGCACCATCTGTGCAAATAAATTATAAACGTAATGAGTAGATGATATTTGGAGGCAGTGTCCTATTTTTTATCATAGATTTTTCACTGATCATAAAGTGAGGTGACCCCATGTATCGCCAGCTACCAGAAAACAATTTAACCTAGTTTCATGAACAAACCTGTTTGAAAAAAATCTGTTAAATTACGAATTTAACTAAATACAAAATGATTTGAAAAACAATTAATTATAAATTTTAATCAAATTTGAAAATTATATATTTTTGAAATGTTATAAATTAGATCCCCAAATCTAAATATTAACAACCTACATAAAAAATATAAACACGTTTTTTTCATTTGAGGAATTTAATAAAATTCTTATTCTATAAGTTAGATCAAACAAAATATGACTGTATGGTGGGAAGAATTTAAATCTGACAAAAATATTTTTGTTGAATGAAAAATACATATTCTCAAACATCACATTAAACCACCTTTAATTTTAGGACATTTCAGCAATTTAAAACATAAAGATGCTACTGATTATTTTAAATTTCTTTATAGAGAATCATTCTATCTACTCGTATATCATTTTCATAGTCATACGAAAACAGATAACTTACTATACAGATATTTTGGAAGGAATTTAAACATCATGCTCTCTATTTTCTATGAATGAAAAAATTAGCAAATTATAACTTTATTAATATCACTAGCATTTATAGGAAAATTTCAATTTCTATTAAATAAATTGTCAAAAATAATTCCAAATTTCTGTCAAGTATATACATTATTTCTACAGTATCTCACCCAAGAATTAAAATTCATAAATATAAAAAAAAATGTAGAAAGGTAATTTTTTCATATCAATTTAAAAATTCTCAGATCATATTGTATGCTGAGCATCACACAATTAAATTTTTTTTCCATGAAAAATGTATAACCTAAAGTATCATGTGTAACTGAATCATTAAAAGTATCACATCATTTTATAGCAGGTCTTTTGTGTTGCTACAGTTGTTTTCTTTGAGTCATGTTTATAACATAAATAGGATAATTTGTTTCAAAATTGTATGGACTTATAACAATACATCCTTTTATTTGTGTTACACATTTAAAAACCAGAAATGAATCATAAGCTTTTAAAAGTTATTTGGTGTGTCTAACTACCACATCTCTTGAGGAAAAATTTCATTCCTTCCACTTTTTAAGTAATTAAACTGTAGTTTGACATTAGCAAATAATAAAGAATCAACTAATTACTTTTGCGATTTATTATGAAAACAACAAAAATAAAATAAGACATGTCAAGCTCTATTGAATTATAATGATTTGTTATATGTAACTGAAAATTATTTTTACTACTGAACCCAACAATTTCTATATTTTGTAAGTCATAGAAAGATATTACTGTTTCGGGATATTTTAGTCTTTCTTGCCTTAATTCAGGTTCATATTCTGGTTCATATTTAAAAATAGGAACTCGAATTTCTATTTTTCAAAAATAGTTTTACATTCTTTTGCTAAAGGTTTTTTATTTCGACTCCAAAATTACTTAAGTCAGACCATTTCAGTAATAGAATCTTCAGCACTTGAAAAATATGTAAAAATTATAGTTAAATTTCCACTTTAGTTCTTTTATCATCTTCAAAAACCTCCTAATGTTTATAAAGGAGAAACAACTTCCTTTTTTATTTTTTATTTTAACATTATTAAGTATATGTATTTTAATATAAATTTTAACAAAAAGCGATGTTGAAAAATTGAATAAAACTGAAGAAGAAATAAAAGGATTCTTGATAAAATATTATAGTTACAAAATCAAATAATTTTACTACTTAGTTATCAATTATTATTTTATTATATTTTCCTTCACATGTAGAGCAATCTGAACTATCAATTTGAATACTATTAAACTCATATATAACTGAACCTGTTTTTGATGAACCCAGCCATCATCAATATTTATATTAATTCCAATATCTTTATTAGTAATATTCAAATTATTTATACTAGTCTCATTTATTGGAAAAAAATAGACTTAATAGCACTCACACTCATTCAGTTATAAATATTACAATTTATGAAAATCAAAATAATTAATTCTAAATTATCTGCTATATCAGCACCATTAATACCTAACAAATTATAAATTACATTTAAAGGAAGCAACAATATTAGTTTCTTGATGAAAATATTTATCTATTCCTACAAACATCCCATCAGCTGAATTAAAATTTATTTTTTAATGCAAGTAGTATAATTTGTGGTAAATTATTAGTAACAGATTTCTCCTTAGCATCTCCAATACAGTCTTTTATATGCATTCTCCATAATAATGTTAATTAAATTTTCATTTTTTAATATATATATTAGGTTTTTAGAATGAATAAATAATTCTAAACTTTTTAAATTACATTGACAAATAGGTATTATTTTTGTTTCTCCATGACAGTATAATATTTTTTGAAGTAATATTTCATGTTAAAAAAATTCTATAAGAACCAACTATTCCAACCTTTCTGTAACTATCTCTTTATGGAAAAGATTTTTTTAAAAACTGATCTATTATTTTTAATTGAAATAAGGATCTCATTTAATGCTGATAAGAAATATTTAATTGAATGAAAACTGATTGGGAACCAAAAATAACAATTCCAGAGAAAAAATCATGCAACAAGCATGGCCAAATTCTATTCAATGTTCTGTAATAAGATCAAGTGGATGTAGTAGAATAATTTCAATAACTGATAATTATATTTTAGCTTCAAAATGACTAAATTAGAATTACATTAATTATTTGTGTATTAATTCTAAAATTTTGATTGAACAAAATATGAAGAAATTATGAAAGAGGGTAAATATACTTTATTATTTTTATTGACAAAAATGATGAAATTATACCATTAGATAAATGCAGAGCTAATTCAATTATTTAATTTCATAACTTTGTTCTTGAAAATAAAGATATTCTTAAGTGATATATTACTAGAGGTGTACGCAGAAGAATAGATTGTTTTTATTTAACATAATGATTTTCAAAAGCACCAAAACAATTACTTAGGAGTAAGGTAAATTTTCAACATTTTTAGATAAGATGACATAAGTTTAAAAAATATATACTATGAGTTTGATAGTGTGGATTTGCAAATTGAGAATATAAAGAAATGTGTAGTAAATGTCAAAATAAAGATAAATTTGGATTTATTACAATTGAGACGGCAATATATATTAATAAAGGTAAATGTAGACTAAAATTAATGATTTTTTAACAATAGAAAACGAAAAACGGAAGTCGAATAAACATAACACATAAAACACAAAAAATGTAAAACCATGAAGTGTTAAAGAGGATATTATTAATGTTTTTATCTTTTTTAAATATTTACAAAATATGACCATGAAGTAGTTAGAAAAGCTAGATAATAAAGAAAGAGAAAATAAGTATTAAATGTAGAACAGAATATGAAAAATATAAAAAACATGATTAACCTGTTATTGATGCACTGCAAATAGATAACGAAGGAATTGAAGCCTTAGGTGGAAATGTATTAACAGCTATAAAAAGGCAATTGGAGGATTGAAAAACAAAGGGTTCTTTATAATCATCATAAATATTTACATGAAACTGGTGATATACCACTGATTAGACAATATGATTATACATTAAGTAAATCAGAAATACAGGATGCATTGAAGAAAAATGAAGATGATAAAAAAAGCAAAAAGTTGAAAGAGAAAGAACAAATTCTTAACAAAATAAACATAACTGGAACAATGCATGAACTAATCAACCATAGTGAAGTTCAAGTGTTTGGATTAAGGCCTGTTGGTGCACTTAAATTTTTGGGTAAATTAGCAGTTAAATATGATGAAGGCAAATTAACATTCGATGGAAAGGGTACAGAAGGTTTAATGAACTAAAAAGCAGATTCTATCCGTGTTATTGGTACAAAATTTATTACTACAAATTATCAAAACCTCCATAGACATTATTTCTTTTGGGAGCATTGCATTCTGAAAAGAATACAAGTACAATAAAATCAAGTAGAGGTATTAGATATAATAATTTGATAAGAGAAATTGTTGATGTCTATTTCCCAAAATTATCAACAGATTCACACTCATGTGTAGATGAAAACACTGGTGAAAGCAAAATAAAATAAAATACAGGAAAACCAACTGAATGTACACTGAGGAGCCAAAGAAACTGATACGCCTGTGTAATATCGTGTAGAGCACGCGAAGTGCCACAACACAATGTGCCAAGCATTCGACTAATGTCTGAAGTGATGCTTTAAGGAATTTACACCATGAATCCCGCAGGGCTGTTCATAAATTCGTAACAGTATGAGGGGGTAGAGCTTTCCTCTGAGCAGCACACTGCAAGGCATCACAGATATGCCCAATAATGTTCATAACTGGGGAGTTTGTGGGCCTGCAGAACTGTTTAAACTCAGAAGAGTGTTCCTGGAGCCACTCTGTAGCTGTTCTGGATGTGTGGAGTGTCGCATTGTCCCGTCAGAGTTGCCTATGCCCGCCGGAATGCACAATGGACATGAAAGGATGCAGATGATTAGACAGGATGCTTACATACGTGTCACCTGTCAGAGTAGTACCTAGACGTATCAGGGGTCCCATACCACTCCACCTGCTCTCGTCCCACACCATTACAGAGCCTCCACCATCTTGAACAGTCCCCTGCTGACTTGTCCAACCAGGCAACATATTTACCAGTCATCTACAGTCCAATGTTGGTGTCGACGGCCCAGGCGAGGCATAAAGCTTTGTCTCATGGAATCATCAAGGGTGCATCAGTGGCCCTTCAGCTCTGAACGAACATATTGATGACGTTTCGTTGAATGGTTGCATGCTGGCACTTGTTGTTGGCCCAGCATTGAAATCTCCTACAGTTTGCGGAAGGGTTGCACTTCTGTCATGTTGAATGATTCTCTTCAGTTTTCATTGGTGCCATTCGTGCAGGGTCTTTTTCCAGCCTCAGAAATGTCGAAGATTTGAGGTTTTACCGGATTCCTGATATTCACTGTATACTTGTGAGTTTGTTGTATTGGAAAATTCGCACTTCATTGGTACCTTGGAGTTGCTGCAGCATCAGTAGCCGAACTAACAGCTGCTCCAGACACTTGGTGTCTTATATAGGCATTGCTGGCAGTATTCTGCCTGGTTACTTATGTCTGTATTTGCATACGTATGCCTGTACATTTGTTTTGGCCCTTCATTGTATATGAATGAATGAAGCTAAAATTTTAATTAGTTCCAAATAAAAATTATTGTAATGAAAAAGTTACAATAACTTAAAAGTGTTAACAAAAAATTTAATGATTTTTATTATTAATAATTCAAAAGGTATAACTTTTTAATAAGGTTTTTTAATAATTTACCTCAGATATGGAAATCAGAAAAATATGGAAAAGGATGAGCAACTTATTTATATTTATTCTGCTCCAGGAACAAAATTAGAAAGCAGATTGGCTAGAGATGATCAAGGAATAAATAAATTAGGCGAACCTGGTAAATACTTGATGTTCTTATAGAATAATAAAGAAATAAAGAACGATATGATTCTGATAAAAAACGTCAAAAAATCGAAAAAAGAAATTATGTATTCTAGAGATTCACCATCAGGTAAAAAATTAGCAGAAAAAAGCATTATAGGGCTAATGTTTGCTAATAGGAAATTATGTGTGGACCTCAATGAAAATGGTTGGTTGATATAAATTTCTTAAATAAGATTACTTTATAATTTTTTTACAATTTTTAATTAATATTCATTTTATTAAATCATTATAAATTTTTAATCTGCATAAATGCATAACATTAGTAGTAAATATACTTTGCTGCAAAAACAAAATCTAAAGCAATTAAAATAAAATAAAATAATGAGCAATTAAATACTACTGATAATTTTTAACAGATGCTCAGAAGGAAAGAGAGAGTAAAAATGGCAGAAATTTTTATATGACAATAAGTATACCTGTTGTAAAGGAAAAGGAATAATGAAGGACGATTTTTTCGTTGGATGAATACTTGGCTGCTGCTGGTTCATTAACAGACAGAGCAGCTGCTGTTGAAAATACAATAATAAATAAGAAAAAAGCTCAAACAGAATTGGAAGAAAAAAGACATAATTTAGCATTACAGAAGAAAGGATCTTCAGTTAAAAAAATTTAACGAAAAAATTTCCAAAAAACAATAAAAATCGTACTAGGACTTTATCAGACTTCGATGTAGGATATCTTGCTAAGAAAATACAAATTAAACACTTTACAGGGTTTTTATTATTGACAAATTAAGTAATAAATAAAAAAATTGAATGTCGCACAATTAATTTAGATATTTCTTATACATACATTTATTATACAATTTCCTAATTGCAAAATTAAAAGATAAAGTTAACACAGTTCCAGTAAATTCAAAATAAAAATATCTGGCGAAATTTAATCTTATATGAATGGATAATCCTAATCATATCTGATGTTTGAAATGTAAACAATTTACCGACTCATCCTAATAGAATAACAACAAAAAATGGAAGACAAGGAACAGAAGGTATATGTACATTTTGTAAAAGTAAAAATGTAATTTTCTGAAAACCATTTGCACCTGCTGGGATGGAGTCTGATAATAACTATCAATAAATTGTTAATTAATTATATAAACCGATGATAATAATTTTTAAAAGAAGAAATAGTATTTCTTTTGGTATAGATGATTTCTAGCAAACAGATTTAGTACAAATGGATTCTGAGAATAAGTAATTTTTAAGAAAATTTCTCTAGGAGAACAGTGGTTTTATTATTATTTAAAAACGAACATGAACACTCACAACAGCAAGAAACTTCTTTTTTATGTAGGGTACGTGCTCCCATCTGTTATAGACATAATCAAACCTCACACAATGATGACAGATGGGGGCTGTCAAAAGAGCAGGCACTACAAATCCATGAACGCTAACTGCAGCTGAAGATGATCTCAAACAGACCGAAATCTGTAACCTCATAAAAAAAGACGTTCCTTGTGGCTGAGACAGTCCACATTCATTTTTAAGGATTCTGGGAACTTGAAAGTTATCTCAAAATAAATGAGGGATATAAATATTTATTAATTATAATTGATGATTTTTCAAAATTTACTTGAGCTCTCCTAGTTAAAGATAAAACTGGTAAAAATATGTTAAGCTTTTAAAAACATTTTGAAACTAATATACTGAACAAATTTATAAACAGATATTGGTAAAGAATTTTATAATAAAGACTTTCAAGACTCATTAAAAAAATATAAACTATTTCATCACTAAACTCTTTTTAGAATTATTGGCTTCAGTTGTTGAAAGTTTTAATAGACCATTTAAAGAAATAATTTGAAAAACTTGATCTTCAAGGTAATTATAAATGGGTTACTTTAGGTGAAAAAAACTAGTTGATGGATATATAATTGTTGTGTCCAGGAATCCTGCATACTCGTTTTGCTAGACAAACAGTAAAAAACTCGTATTAATGAGTTTTATTACAATAAGACAAGATATAATTACTTAACTTTGATAGCTGTGTCGCAAGCAAAGGCCAACAAAGAAAATAATCAGTCTTTGTCAGAATAGACAAACACAAGTCTGTTCTACACAGAGGTAGCTAAGTGGCTATCATTGAAGCTGCTATCGAAGTGGACTGCCACCAGTCAGGCACAGCGCTTATGTCGCCTTCACCTAGGGACCGCTGCTTTCATGTTGTCTTCCTGGAGCGAAGTTGGTCAGCATGCAATTGACTGACCTCTTCTCACAGTCATCTCTTCTCTATTGCTCCTGACTGGCGAGCCGGCCATGACTTTACCCCATCACATTCCTCCCCCCCCCCCCCCCCCGCCTCAAAGCAAAAGATCATCGTTGTACATGGAGCACAACAACGAGTGGTTGTGGGGGGGGGGGAGGGAAGGCAGGATCATGGACGCTTTCATAGACCAGAAGCTGTGGCTGCAGAGAACATCAGACTTCCAGTCGTACCCCATGATCCGACCTCCCCTCAGGTGGAATCGTTCCCTGGAAAACACCAGAAGGGTATGCGTCCACTGCCTGAGGCCCATACCGAGATGTAGATGGTGTCGGCAGCTGCGGCGTAGGCGGGACAGCTCCATCGGTAGGACGAGAGGAATCACAGGAGGCGAAGGCTCTGTCTCCATGGGGTCGACTCACTGTGTCGTGATGACATCCTCCGGCACCTGCTGTGGCCATGCTGTCCTCGGATCTGTGAATCTGGGGGAAGAGATACAGAAGGATCACCATGCACATGACAATGGCGAATTCGTTAGTGATGTCAGCGCTGCAATCCGTCTGGGCCTGAAATGAGATACATGCATGCACCAAGTCGACGAAAGATCTGGCCTCACGACCGCCGTCTGCTGACACTAAAAACCCCGAAAAACACAATATCAAGGGGCGCAAAGCCATACTTAATACCTTTGTTTGACGCCAGATGCTGAGGAGGGTGGAGCAGGTGGAGCAGTGTCCGTTGGCTTCAGCCGTGCATCAACTCCGAGGACGATGGTAGATCTCGTGGATGCGAACAATAGGAGGTGAGAAACTGTTGCAATGCTTGATCTGTGGTGTGTGTGTTGCGAAGTTTGTTCATGCTGCTTGAAGGTTCTGACAAAACATTCAGCGGACTACAGAAAAGATCAGTTTGGATTCCAAAGAAATGAGCCAATACTGACCCTATGACTTATCTTAGAAAATTGGTTACATTTATAGCATTTGTATACTTAGAGAAAACTTTTGACAGTGTTGCCTGGAATACTCTCTTTGAACTTCTGAAAGTAGCAGGGGTAAAATACAAGGAGCAAAAGGCTGTTTACAACTTGTACAGAAACCAGACGGCAGTAATAAGAGTGAAGAGGCATGAAAGGGAAGCAGTGGTTGAGAAGGGAGTGTTACAGGATTGTATGCCGATCCACAACGTTATTCAATTTGCACATTGAACAAGCAGTAAAGGAAACCAAAGAATTATTTGGAGTAGGGAGAAGAAATAAAAAGTTTGAGGTTTGCTTTAATTCTGCCAGAGACAGTAAAGGACTTGGACGAGGAGTTGAATGGAATGAAAAGTGTTTTGAAAACCGAATATAAGATGAACATCAACAAAAGCAGCAAACAAGGATAATGGAATGTAGCCGACCTAAGTCAAGTGATGCTAACGGAATGAGATTAGGAAACGATACATTGGAAATACTAAATGACTTTTTCTATTTGGGTAAGAAATAACTAATTGTGGCCGAAGTAGAGAGGATATAAAATATAGACTGTCAATGACAAGAAAAGGATTTCTGAAGAAGACAAATCTGCTAGCGTCGAATGTAGACTTAAGTGTTAGGAAGTCTTTTTTACAGGTATTTCACTGGAGTGCAGCCATGTGTGGAAGCGAAACATTAACAATAAACAGTTTAGATAAAAAGACAATAGAAGCTTTCAAAATGTCGTGCTTCAGAAGAATGCTGAAGATTAGAAGGGTCTATCATGTAACTAATCAGGAAGTACTGAATAGAATTTGCGAGACAAGGAATTTGTGGCACAACTTGACGAAAAGAAGGGATTTGTTGATAGGACACATTCTGAGACATCAGCCACAATTTTTGCAGTTGAGGGAACCATTGGAGATAGAAGTCATAGGGGGAGACCAAAAGATTAATGCAGAAAGCAGACACAGAAAGATGTAGGTTACAGTAGTTATTCAGAGATGAAGAAGCTCGCACAGAATAGAGTAGCATGGAAAGCCGCATCAACCCAGTCTTCAGACTGAAGGCACACCAATGAAAAACTTATCAGATAGTCTGGAATGTTTTTAATTTTTCATTTGTTCCTTTTTTGAATTTGAAGAATGTTTATCAAGGCGTGACACCATAAATTTTCATGTATCAATAAATTTTATTTTCAGATTTTCTGTTTTTTTTCTAGAACTAATACATCTATTTTGATTTTTTGCTATTAAGTCTATCCCCTTCTCTAGTAACGCACATCTTTTACAAATAAATGGGACTCATATTCTGTTAGAATCTGTCAAGAAAGTGGCACAAAAGTTAGTTTTTTAAATTGCAAATTACAATCATTACCCAATGGATATACAATTTTTCCTGTTAAATGGTCGTGATGAAGAACTTTTTTATTATTTTTTGTATAATGTTTTCTGCACAGAGGACAAATTTTAGATGTATTGTCTCTTGACTGTTCTTCAGCATTAAAGGGTTCAGTACTTTCTTCCAAATAAATGTTTCCTATTTCTTCAACTTCCTCATACACACATTCTACAATTTTTCCGGCAATTTGATCCTATATATACCACAGGATTTTCTATAGTGTAAATTTATATATTTTATGTAATTACAAATGATGCTTGATTTATGTTTTTGATATTTTATAATACAAGGTAGGTTCATTAATTTTAATACAGTTTGATTTATTTGTTCATTATTAAGTTTATATAAATTTTTGTCCATAGATACCATTAATAATATCATCTCCTGTTAATACAAGATATTTGTTAAAATATTTTAATAACTAACTTTAAAAATCTGCATAAATAAATTTGGGAACTTTTTCAGTATACTAGCAATTTTTAAAACTTATTTGTGAGCCTTTCTCTGGTATGCTACTTTTAATGACTTACTAATTAAGCAACTTTTTGTGTGATTGTCCAATTTTTCTTTATTATTAAAAAGCAATAAACACAATCGACAAATACATTTTCCTTGCTCATGTTTTCTTATCTGAATTGCAGTAAGTCTAGAAATCTTTTATCCAACAGTAGTGTGAGTTATTTTCTACTCTGAAATACAGTAAGTTAATATGTTTTACTCTTTTAGATTTTGGTATTTTTAATGGGTATGCTTGATATTTTTCATCAAATGAATGATCATTAATAGGTGTATTAATTTTAGTCTGATTTTTTAAAATATCATCAAAACAGGAAATGAAATTTTAGATATTTTTTTTCCAGTATCTATAACAATTTCTTTATAATTACTTGTTCTATCTGGACATTCAAATTTTTCTCTCTACTGGATTTAATGCTTAGCTATAGACCACAGAAATCATGTTTGATTGTTATTTTTTATACTAATGCAAGCTTCTGATTCGTTATTTTTTCTGGTAGTTCAATGTAAGATGAATCTCTTAATGGAACAAATATATTACTTGTTAACTGTAATCCAATAGTTCTACTTAATCTCCATCGCAATCCACATATTTGAAAACTAGACACTTAAGTTAAAATATTTTGTTTCCTTTTCTTAAATTTTCAGATATATATTTTTCGGTAGTAATGCTATAATTTTGAGTTCTATGATCAGTTTCCACAATTTCATTACTGGGCTGCATTCTATACTCACAATAACATAAAAATTTATTTATTTTTAAATCATTGCAGAATTTTAAATTTTCTTTCACTATTTTAATAACTTTTGGTTTTGATGCATTTAAGAAATGATTAGGCACAATTATGTGTATATTATTTTACAGAGTTATAGTTTGTAATCTCTTTATAAATGCGTAATTAGCTAAATAATGATTAACTGTTTTTCTATAATTTTGTTTTCCTAAATATATACAGTAGAAAAAGGAAGTATTTCTATTAATTGATTAGCTTCATCATTTTCAAAAATTTCATAACTATTTTCAATATTAGAATAAGTTAATTTTTCCAATATTTTCTTTTGATTAGTTTCTGATTGTTGATGATGTTTAATGGTAAAATTAATTAATTCATCTCTTCTTAATTAATAATATCCCCTTAAATTATTTCTTTGATGATAGTCACAAAGATGAACCCCTGTGAAGTTGTTTGATTCCTCATGCATTTATAAGAAATTATTAGATTTTCAAAATGAAAATTAAAAATTTAATAGATTTTAAAAACGCAAAATAAAAAATTTAATAGACCTTTAAAAATTTCAAAATGAGTTTAATTTTTAAATTAGTTGTGTATGTTTGAATACTAAATTTGGAAAGCTAATTTATGAGATAAAAAGTTTATTGGATTTTTAGAAATGAAAAATAAAAAATTTGTTATAATTTTAAAAAAGAGAACACGATTTACATATTTTTAATATGGGTTTTGAATTTCTGAATACTATATTTGGGGTGCTAATTTATAAGATAACACTTTATTAGATTTTTAAAACAATGAAAAACTGAGTTTACAGTTTACTTTATAGATTGTGGATTTTTGAATTTTTGATTTGGTAATTTCAACGATACAAATTTATTAGATTTATTAAAAATGAGAAAATTTAGTTCGTTTTTTATCAATTTTATATTATTAAAGTTTTTATTTTAAAATTTTTTTTGTGCAAGATTTTTTATTCAGTTAAAAATTTATAAAACTGATTTTCAATCTATTCCATATTCAGTTAAAAGTTATTATTAACTGATTTTCAAATCATTCCATGTGCAGTTGAATTTATAATTATTTAAAATCTTAAGTTTTAACTGATTATGACAAAAAGTGGGGCAGTGTTGCCAAATTCCACCTACTGTAATGGTAATTATTAGAACCAGTGGCAGATCATGGCCCAAATTCTGGGGAAGTCATGAAACATTTTGAAAAATCCTCTTTCCTTTCCTTTTAACATATGTATATCTAGTGTTGCTAACGACTGCACCCACCACCTGCCCCACTACATCCACCACTACTACTACTACTATTACTACTGCAGCAACAACGACGACGACGACGAAGGTTACCACCACCACCACTACCATTACTACTACTACTGCTACTACTGCCACTGCTAATAATTATTAGTAAGGACACTGACTTTTATTTACAAACTTGTAAAACAAATTAACTCGATGACACTTGTTCTTCCCGACTCTTTTGATGACATAGTCAAGTATTTACAGTACTGGTTTTTCAGTTGATGTACAAGAAAGAGCAGATAAGCGATCCTGAACCATACTGTCCCTAAAATACGTTTTTACTCGTTTTAAACAAGAAAAACCCCTTTAAGCTGAAGCACTCGTTGCAGGAGTGGTATCAGTTGGGCAAAATAGTTTCAAACCCTCTGGGAGAATAGGGTCTGTTTCATTTGCCATCATTCTGTTGGTGTTTCCCAAAATTGAAGTGATATGTTTGTTTATGCTGGGAAGAAAATACAGTCTCAATTTCCACACAAAACGGTGAGCGACTGAACGATGCACCATACATTTGTAACAATGAATCGTCTCCATCTATAGGGAAATGCTGACCATAACAATCGAACTGAGTAGTATCGTTTAATTTAAGGAATTTGAAAATCATATTTCCAGTTGTGTTACGATATTATCTGAAGTACATCTGTTTGTATATTAACTTCAATGGATTGCGAATGTATTCATATGTCATTTCGGCTCTATTAATGGAAACTTCAGTTTGTGAATTAGTTGAGCTTTTCGTGAAATTTACAAAGTCGACAAGTTTATCTTCATTTTTTTAAGTTTTTCATGTAAGGCATGCATTCTGAGCCAGCATTTTTGCAAAACTGTGCATCATTAGTTTTTTCTAAAGAATACTGAAAAATAGTTCAGTTTTTAAAATTGTACTTTGAAAACTACAGAGAAGAAAAACGAAGTCAAAGTCTAGGAGGTTAGTTTTGAAACCACAAGCTTTTCTTGTACTCATTGCACTAGAGCCTGGACTGTCAGTTATTTCATCTGAAACGTCAACTAGCCCCAGACGGTTTTCGTGAATGGTAGATATTATTTTGGTGTTACAGTTGGATCTCGTTTCACTGTTCAGTGGAATGCGTTTACCAACAAACCTATGCAGAATAGCTGTGCACTTGGAAGACTGGTGGAAGAAATCAGGAATACCTTGAAGTGTGCAGAAATAAATCCTTGCTGGTTTTATGCATGAACAGCTCTGTTGCAAAACTAAATTTAAACGATGCGAAAAACAATGAGTAAAAGTGCTTGGGGTTGGGGGGGAGGGGATAATTCACAGATCTTAGCTTGCAGGAAATTTAATTCTTTCGCCAGAACTGAAGTACCATCATAGGTTTGGGCCACCAATCTGTTCTTCATGTTATGATTCCGAAACACGCCACTCATCACAGTAAATGAAGCAGCAGCACTTCTAATTTCGTCAACGTCATCAAAACTAAGAAAATTTCCACGAATATCACAGTTGGAATCCACTAATCTCTCAACAACACAACATTGTGACTTGTCTGAAACATCTGTAGCTTTCCCCACAATGCAGGCATAAAATAAGGTACTATCCAAACATGAATGTATATATTCACAGATCTCCTCATCTATACATTCAATTAGTTTGTTCTGTATAGCTTTTGAATATCAGTGGAAGTAGCCCATTTTCTTCCAGTTTGCTTTCAGCTCTCCGTTTCTGTTTAGCATGAGTTTAAAAACTGTACTGAAATTTCCAGGATACAGGGAATCTTCTGTCTCATCATGACCTCTGAAAGCCACCTCCTACTTACACAAAAGACTTCGGATGTCAGCTAGAATTTTCGTGATATCTGTGCTATCTTTCAATTCATTCTTGTGTATGATAGTCATCAGTTTTTCATGTTCATTAAGTAGCCCTGAAATGCTAAGCACTTGTTTGGGTGTTCTTTGTATGAAAGAAGCATGTGCTAAACCACTAGACAGATTCTTCAGATCGTTTAAACCTTCAGCGGACCATACAGTTTTTCTTGTGCTTAAGAGCAAACATTGCCAACAGAATCATTGTCCTTTCATATGGGTACCATATAAACACATGTATTACTCATACCATGAACTTTCTAATGCACTTGTTTTGAACTTATCTTTTTGATGGAGGTGTAGTGCCAGTGTTTAACATCCTTTCTTCAAAATTTCATGTCTTTCTGTTTCAAATCTCCCTGAAAACACAATTCCTGCAAGGAAATAATGATTTCCTCACTCGAAAGCGTTATATCACTACTTGTACAAGGTTGGGCTTCATCCATATACAGTACATTACACACGAGACATCTAACGTAAGAGAAACCTACAGCTACTGGCCTCCTTTGCCATGGAAGCACATGGCAACATGACTAACACACCCTCTACTCCATCTTCTGATATTACTAGTTATTTCATGGCTACCACAGTAACCGAGCGTCCATAAGCGGCCTGGCATGCGATTGGCCTCCTTGCCTGGCCTCTACTTGCCAGCCCACACTCCGTCAGAGCACGCAGGTAGAGTGTTCCAAGCAGTCGCCGTTGCCCACAGACAGTCAAACGGGACGGCAAGCAAGTTCTTCCAGGCTGACGTCCGGTGAGGACCTGAGTATGGGGGCTGTATTGCTGACGAAACGCTGTTATCACGCAGCATTGTAAACACGCAGTGAGCCAACCCACTATGAACAAAAAGTCAGGGTGTTGAATGCAGATGAGAGGGAGGGGCGCGTACCTTGGCAATGTGTGATCTAAGGTTCTCAACCAGAGTGGGATCTCATTTGGGTGTGTAAGTGCGGAATCTTCTACAAATTCAGCAGGGACCACAAGGTGTTCGCTGTAAAGCATCTCTGTGACTGAAGGCTTCAAATCTTCTTTGAACGTCAAACGAATACTGAGCAAGACCAAGGGTAACGCCTTGGTCCAGGATGTCTCAAGGCACAAGAAGGCTGCTTTGCATGTGAGTTGTCAACGTTCGACTAAGACGTTGCTCTGGTCATGGTAAGCGATGGTGCATAACTTGTCAATACAGCACAGGGTGCACACTTTCGAAAAAACTGGGACTCAAATTGACAGCTATAGTCAGTCATAAGCAAAGAAGAGCAGCCGAATCGTGCAATACGTGTACTGAAAAACGCATTTGCGGCGCTATCAGCAGTAATGTCCGTGGATGATACAGTTTCAATCCATCTAGCCACTTTATCGAAGGTCAAAAGTATGTAGTGGTATCCCTCAGACGATAGGAGAGGGCCGGCCGCTGTGGCCGAGCGGTTCTAGGCGCTTCAGTCTGGAACCGCGCGACCGCTACGGTCGCAGGTTCGAATCCTGCCTCAGGCATGGATGTGTGTGCTGTCCTTAGGTTAGTTAGGTTTAAGTAGTTCGAAGTTCTAGGGGACTGATGACCTCAGATGTTAAGTCCCATAGTGCTCAGAGCAATTTGAACCATTTTTGATAGGAGGGGGCTGAGAATGTTGAAGTGGACGTGACGCGGTTGCCCTTTTGGTACCTCAAACTTGTCTCTTTTGGGCTGGATATATATGGCCGAAAACACCTTTCACCAAGGGACAGCCAGTACAATCGGATGCAGACAACCCACATGGAGATGACACACGTGGTCAGGGTAGTCGAGCCTGGTAGGTGGTGAGGAACCACTGTAAGGTTCATAGCCATATCCTGTTGCAGTGCCTGTATTCCTGCGTCCTCCGCCTGCAGATCGGAATCACCCACATGTCGTTGCAGGACTGCACCTACCCAGGAATCGCTCACATCCTTGGTGATGGAGATACATGCACCCAGAATTGGGTGTTTGAATGTGACAGCGTTACCTAATGCAACTTTCAATGCCTCTAATGACTGGATTGTGCTGTGTGATCTCTGCACCCGACATTTACCAGATGTTTCCTTCCCAGCCAATGCATCTGTGAGGGGCGCCTGGATGAGGGAGGCCTTGGGAAGAAGTTGCCGATAGAAATTAATAGTGCCGAGGAATTGGCATAATAGCAGAAAAGTGGACAGGCTAGAGAGGTTGCAAATAAAGTACACCCAATCTCCTGGTGGTTGAATGCCATTTGCGTCCACTGTACGTCCGAGAAAAATGATGGACTCAGTTCAGTTGAGACTTGTCATGGTTGACCTACATGCCGCTGTTTAGTAACGTCATGTTGACTTGTTGCAGGTAGATTTCATGTTCCTTGATCAAAGAGGAAAATATTAAAATATCGTCTAAGTAAGCATAGCAATTCGGCATCTTGAATAAGACTGAGTCGATGAATTGTTGCCTCGTCTGAGCCGCATTTTTTAGGTCATGGGGAGTGAAACAAAACTCAAACAGGTCAAACAGAGTAATGAGTGCAATCTTAACAATGTCATCCGAGAACACAGGGCTCTGCAGACATGTCTTAAGGTAATCAAGGACCCTGAAAAAATGTGCACCATTAAGAAGTTGTGCAAAATCATGAATGTGGAGGAACGGGCAGTTGTCAACGATAGTGTGAGTGTTAAGGCAACTGCAGTCACCACACAGCTAAAAATCACTATCTTCCTTAAATATCAAGTGTATGGGAATGACCAGTCTGAAGAAAATACGATGCCATCCTGAAAGAGTCCTTGGACCACAGTTTTCACATGATGAAGGATTTATGGGGTTGCAGACAATGTGCCCTGTGACACACTGTGGGGTGATCTGTAATACTGATCCTATGGCACCTTCCATTCGTTATTGTGCCTACTTTATCGTCACATAACAGTAGGGGTGGGAGATGGGGTAGCTTTCCTGAAGATAACGCCGTCACTAGTCACTAACCTGAGATATTGAGAGCTGCAGGCCGGGCTGATGTGGAACAGTTGCCAAGGTAAGTTTCACAATGGATGATGGCTGTGAAGATTTGAGGTGATGGAGTAGGCATTACGTGTATACCAGTTCTTCTGAAGCAGCATCTATTAAGCGTTGTCTCTCCATTCCACACATGGTGGGTATCAACCTCGGAGTGTTCAGCAGTGAGGTCGACACGCGAGGAGGCCAGGTATGCGAATACAGAGGTTCACTCGGAGAGGGTCGATCGGTGCAGCCAGCAGATGCAAGTCAAATGTTCGTGTTATGGTGAAGTTAAGACATTATTCACAGTTTGGGGTAGAGGCTGAAAAATCATAGGAAGTTAGTACCGAGGACAGGGTCATCAATGTCAATAACATGTGAGATCCATTTATAACACGCCAGGAACCAGTTTGATCGGTTGTTCGACTGTGTCGTGTATCTGGATGTTAGTCTTGTTCACTGCACATAAGGCGAGTTTTGCTGGCAAAGTGCATGCGGTGGTGATGGACTTTGGTATGATGCCTGTATGCGCACCTGTGCCCACTAAAACCTGGTGCTGAGATGAGGTGTCCTTTACAAATAGTCATCCAAGTGAGAATGTAGAGCATTATGTGGCTCCCATCCTTGTCTTGTTGTGCCTAAACTGGCCCGCGTGAGTCATTTGGGGATGTCGAGGATGGTCTGCAGTTCCTCGCCAAGGATCTAGATGTGCTGTGAAACCAGCAAAGCGGGTTAGCTGGGTGTGGGGCGCACTGAGTGCTGGCTACACCAGCTGCTGTAGCCTGCTGAAGTTGCTCAGAACGGTCTAGTGATGCATCAGGGGAAGGCGGAAGGGCTTGAGGAGTGGGTAGAGAGAGATTTTGGCATTCCCCACCAGGTGGCTGCAGGTCACGTGGGCAAGTTGCACCTAATCTGGCCCAACCTCTGCCACTCAGTGGCGGAAGAAATAAATCACTGTTGCCACCCTGAGAATCTTCGGCGCATTCATTGCTGGAATCATATGCTGATGTAAGATAATGTTGTATGCCTCGTCAGCCAGCCATAATTTAATGTTCAAGGCGTCAGCTGCATGTGATAAAAAATCTGATTGTAGCTCCTGTAGCAGCTTCACCGACCAAAGTGTGTAAAGGCGAGGTCCAGCATGTATTCGGGTCCCACCAGTGCATGCAGAAGACACCTCAGTTTTAATGGAGATCTGTTTTTCAAATGTTCATCATGGATTATGTGGTGAATGGCATCTACAATCTGCAAGGCGCGGGGGGAGGGGGGGGGAGCAGCAGAGGCGTTCAATGATGATGGCTTTGGCAGTGTTGTATTTACAAAATGTTGGTGGACTCAGGAGAAGATCACTAATTAAGGTCTGTGTAGTCCTGTAAGTGACTAATCAGGCATATGAATTGCGCGTCATCATCTGTGATTCCAAGGACATCCAGAAGGCTGCTCACAAGTACAAATCATGTTGTCGACCTATCTTTCTGTAGCTGGGCAATTTTGGGAACTGGCCAGCTCGTTTATGTTGTGGGATGACTGGTAGAAGTGAAGAATGGGTCGATGAGCGACGAGGAGAAAGGGCTTCCAATGCAGTGAAGGCAAAATTTCGATTGAGATAGTTTGATGTAGTGCTGTCCTGCTGTGGAACGTTGTCTGAGTTCCGTGTAGAGGCGACGAAACGATCCAACGACACGTTATCTGTATGTGGGTAATTGGCACAGTAGGTACGACCGTGGTCGCTGAGACACGATGCGGAACTACACTATTGGCCATTAAGATTGCTACACCACGAAGATGACGTGGTACATACGCGAAATTTAACCGACAGGAAGTAGATGCTGTGATATGCAAATGATTAGCTTTTCAGAGCATTCACACAAGGTTGGCGCCGGTGGCGACACCTACAACGTGCTGACATGAGGAAAGTTTCCAACCGATTTCTCAAACACAAACAGCAGTTGACCGGCGTTGCCTGGTGAAACGTTTTTGTGATGCCTCGTGTAAGGAGGAGAAATGCGTACCATAACGTTTCCGACTTTGATAAAGGTCGGATTGTAGCCTATCGCGATTCCGGTTTATCGTATGGCAACAATACTGCTCGCGTTGGTCGAGATCCAATGACTGTTAGCAGAATATGGAATCGGCGGGTTCAGGAGGACGATTCAGAACGCCGTGCTGGATCCCAACGGCCTCGTATCACTAGCAGTCGAGATGACAGGCATCTTATCCGCATGGCTGTAACGGATCGTGCAGCCACGTCTCGATGCCTGAGTCAGCAGATGGGGACGTTTGCAAGACAACAACCATCTGCACGAACAGTTCGACGACGTTTGCAGCAGCATGGACTATCAGCTCGGAGACCATAGCTGCGGTTACCCTTGATGCTGCATCACAGACAGGAGCGCCTGCGATGGTGTACTCAACGACGAACCTGGGTGCACGAATGGCAAAACGTCATTTTTTCGGATGAATCCAGGTTCTGTTTACAGCATCATGATGGTCGCATCCGTGTTTGGTGACATCGCGGTGAACGCACATTGTTAGTGTGTATTTGTCATCGCCATACTGGCGTATCACCCGGCGTGATGGTATGGGGTGCCATTGGTTACACGTCTCGGTACCTCTTGTTCGCATTGACGGCACTTTGAGCAGTGGACGTTACATTTCAGATGTGTTACCGCCCGTTGCTCTACCCTTCATTCGATCCCTGCGAAACCCTACATTTCAGCAGGATAATGCACGACCGCATGTCGCAGGTCCTGCACGGGCCTTTCTGGATACAGAAAATGTTCGACTGCTGCCCTGTCCAGCACATTCTTCAGATCTCTCACCAATTGAAAACGTCTGGTCAATGGTGGCCGAGCAACTGGCTCGTCACAATACGCCAGTCACTACTCGTGGTGAACTGTGGTATCGTGTTGAAGCTGCATGGGCAACTGTACCTGTACACGCCATCCAAGCTCTGTTTGGCTCAATGTCCAGACGTATCAAGGCCGTTATTAAGGCCAGAGGTGATTGTTCAGGGTACGGATTTCTCAGGATATATGCACCCAAATTGCGTGAAAATATAATCACATGTCAGTTCTAGTATAATATATTTGTCCAATGAGTACCCGTTTTATCATCTGCATTTCTCCTTGGTGTAGCAATTTTAATGGCCAGCAGTGTAGTTTGAGAAACGAAAAGGACTGTTGCGAAACCCAATGTGGCACTAACAGGGGTACATTTTCAGTTTGATACTGGTAGTATGGATCCGCCGTGTTAGTGTGAGAAACATTCATGAAACGTTGAGGTGAAGGCTTGACTTTTGTGAACGGAATGCCGTTGTTTGGAACAGCTGGCATGGTTCTATACACGGTGTGCTTGGGTATGCTCGTATGTGTCATCTTGTATGGTTCCCACCACTGCGGCCATGGGAGGTTATGTCGACTACATGGTGTACACAACTGGCAGGATGAACTGAATCACTTGCGAAAGTGTCATTAGACGTAATAAGCTGTTGTACCTCTCAATCGAAATGTTTGGAGGCTAATGAAAACACTGGGTTGACTGCACAAAATGTTCCATGCTGACTGTCCATGGTCAGTGTTGACCTATTGTGCTATGATAGCTACGATGCCACGACGTAAATACAAGTTCTAAAGTTGGCACTACCACAGACAGCGACGACAGCGCACTCTAGGTGGAGCGGGAGAGCTCTTACGAGATCCGCTCCAGATTCTGCCCATTTGATCAAGGGCAGAAGGCCGGGATACTTCGCTTCAGCTTCGCACCTACGTACTAAGTTATGTATGCCTCTGTAAATATTCGTGCACCAGTAAACCACTTTTACTCGCAGTACCGACGTGTATTCTCTTTTCCTGCTCCTACTCACTTCCTTCATTCGTCCAACATTTCAGTTTTCAGGAGCAGACCCACGCCTCGCCTTCCAGGCGGGATACAAAACATGGCGACGATCAGGGATTAAATTTTTTTTTCCCTCTCATATCATTTGCGTTTTTGCTCGGTACTGCTTTCTTTCCGTGCTAGCCTCAGTATAGGACTTTCATTTGTGTAAGCCATGGCTTCGCCACAGGAACAGGCTTCGCTGTCCGATCTTGTACGTTTTCAGGCTCAGCAAATGACGCAGTTTCTTGCTGCCATAAATGGACTGGTCACACCACAAACTGCAGCTACTTCGGTGCCTCCGACGCCACCGCCTGTACCGACGCCGTCGCCGACGGCGCCGCCATTTCGTTTCTTCTATCCTGACGTTGAACGCTGGCCAGAATACATCGCACAACTCGAGGCACACTTTGCAGTATACAACGTACCAGATACAGAGCGGCTTGCCTTTTTCATTGCCAACGCGGGTGTTGAGTTGTACCGTGTGCTCGTCAAATTGTTTCCCACCACCCGCCCAGAAACTAAAACTTACGACGAAGTGATTGATGCTTTGAACGCCCACTTCCGTGACAGTGTAAATGTGGTAGCTGCACGCTACAAATTCTTTCGCCTCCGGCGTGGCCCTACTCAGTCGAGTAAATCTTGGTTAGCGGACCTTCAGGGACTCACTTCTGGTTGTGACTTTAATTACTCGTGTGGACGCTCATATGTGTATATAATGATTAGAGACGCTATTGCGCAGAATGTGGCGGATCACCGCATCCGCGAGCAAATATTCAGATTTAAAAACCCGTCTTTGCAGGAAGTAGTGGACTTGCTAGACAGACGAAAGCGCGGTTTAACACGTGCCCTGCCACCCAGTCCCAGCACGCCCAGCCACGCCGCACCGCTCGCGCGCACGTAAACATATTTCAAGCCAAGCTCCTACTCTGGAACTGAAATCGTGTCCGAACTGATTTCGTGCCCACCCATGGGACAGTTGCCCATCCTGCCAAGCACAGTGTTATTTTTATAATAAGAAAGGCCATGTGCAAGCTGTGTGTAGTAAGCGAAACTCTAATTCACAACATGTCTCCCGTTCGCGTGACTCGTGTGGGCGTCACCGCATGCTCATGTTTCACATCAGCCTATGGACGTTAATGCCATTTATTCAAAGCCTTCTGCTTTACATGCTTCTACAGCTCGTCGTGTGCATGCCAGACACTTCCTCTCGCATTCAACACGATGCGAGGAAACTTTTTGTGACTTTGCGCATTTGTGGACGTCCGGTTTGCATGCAGCTGGACACTGGTGCTTCTGTTTCTTTACTGAACGAATCGACGTATGATTTGCTTGGTTCGCCTCCGCTTCGTCGTTTACATTCCACACTGACTGCATTTGCTGGACAGGATATCTCAGTGCTTGGCATGTGTAGTTTGCAGGCCACGTATGGTGCAACGACCCGTACAGTGCCTTTCCATGTGCCCCGCTCTAGTGATGCTACGAACATTTCTGGAATGGACGCATTTGAACTTTTTGGCCTCGCAATTCAGGACAATGTACTTTGCATCAACGCTAGTGACCGTGCAGATAGTGTTGTCGCACTATGCGGTGATTTTGCTAAACTCTTTTCTGTTGGCCTTGGTTCTGCCACAGACTTTGCAGCTCATGTTGTAGTTAAAGACAATGCCATGCCTATTTTCCGGCGCGCACGCCCGGTACCGAACGCACTGCGCGACGCCGTAGCTGCTGAACTTTTACGCATTTGCAAGACAGTGGTGTCACTGAACCTGTTTCTGCGTCGCCATGGGCTTCGTCTATAGTGTGTGTGAAGAAACCAAACGGTCGTCTCCGTATTTGTGTCTACAGTAAAGCCCCAGACAGTCGTAGCTACGTTTCCCTTACCGCGTCCTGAAAACATTTTTGATAAGCGTAGTGCGGGATAATTCTTTTCCACAATTGACTTGTTGTTGTTGTTGTTGTCTTCAGTCCTGAGACTGGTTTGATGCAGCTCTCCTTGCTACTCTATCCTGTCCAAGCTTCTTCATCTCCCAGTACTTACTGCAACCTACATCCTTCTGAATCTGCTTAGTGTATTCACCTCTTGGTCTCCCTCTACGATTTTTACCCTCCACACCGCCCTCCAATGCTAAATTTGTGATCCCTTGATGCCTCAGAACATGTCCTACCAACCGGTCCCTTCTTCTTGTCAAGTTGTGCCACAAACTCCTCTTCTCCCAATTCTATTCAATACCTCCTCATTAGTTACGTGATCTACCCATCTAATCTTCAGCATTCTTCTGTAGCACCACATTTCGAAAGCTTCTATTCTCTTCTTGTCCAAACTGTTTATCGTCCATGTTTCACTTCCATACATGGCTACACTCCATACAAATACTTTCAGAAATGACTTCCTGACACTTAAATCTATACTCGATGTTAACAAATTTATCGTCTTCAGAAACGCTTTCCTTGCCATTGCCAGTCTACATTTTATATCCTCTCTACTTCGACCATCATCAGTTATATTGCTCCCCAAATAGCAAAACTCCTTTACTACTTTACGTGTCTCATTTCCTAATCTAATTCCCTCAGCATCACCCGACTTAATTCGACTACATTCCATTATCCTCGTTTTGCTTTTGTTGATGTTCATCTTATATCCTCCTTTCAAGACACTGTCCATTCCGTTCAACTGCTCTTCCAAGGCCTTTGCTGTCTCTGACAGAATTACAATGTCATCGGTGAACCTCAACGTTTTTATTTCTTCTCCATGGACCTACTCCGAATTTTTCTTTCGTTTCCTTTACTGCTTGCTCAATATACAGATTGAATAACATCGGGGACAGACTACAACCCTGTCTCACTCCCTTCACAACCACTGCTTCCCTTTCATGTCCCTCGACTCTTGTAACTACCATCTGCTTTCTGTACAAATTGTAAATAGCTTTCGCTCCCTGTATTTCACCCTGCCACCTTTAGAATTTGAAAGAGTGTATTCCAGTCAACATTGTCCAAAGCTTTCTCTACGTATACAAATTCTAGAAATGTAGGTTTGCCTTTCCTTAATCTATTTTCTAAGATAAGTCGTAGGGTCAGTATTGCCTCACGTGTTCCAACATTTCTGTGGAATCCAATCTGATCTTCGACGAGGGCGGCTTCTACCAGTTTTCCATTCATCTGTAAAGAATTCGCGTTAGTATTTTGCAGCTGTGACTTATTAAACTGATAGTTCGGTAATTTTCACATCTGTCAACACCTGCTTTCTTTGGGATTGGAATTATTATATTCTTCTTGAAGTCTGAGGGTATTTCGCCTGTCTCATACATCTTGCTCACCAGATGGTAGAGTTTTGTCAGGACTGGCTCTCCCAAGGCCGTCAGTAGTTCCAATGGAATGTTGTCTACTCCCGGGGCCTCGTTTCGACTCAGGTCTTTCAGTGCTCTGTCAAACTCTTCACGGAATATCGTATCTCCCATTTCATCTTCATCTATATCCTCTTCCATTTCCATAATATTGTCCTCAAGTACGTCGCCCTTATATAGACCCTCTACATACTCCTTCCACCTTTCTACTTTCCCTTCTTTGCTTAGAACTGGGTTTCCATCTGAGCTCTTGATATTCATACAAGTGGCTCTCTTTTCTCCAGAGGTCTCTTTAATTTTCCTGTAGGCTGTATCTATCTTACCCATAGTGAGATAAGCCTCTACATCCTTACATTTGTCCTCTAGCCATCCCTGTTTAGCAATTTTGCACTTCCTGTCGATCTCATTTTTGAGACGTTTGTATTCCCTTTTGCCTGCTTCATTTACTGCGTTTTTATATTTTCTCCTTTCATCAATTAAATTCAATATTTCTTCTGTTACCCAAGGATTTTTACTAGTCCTCGTCCTTTTACCTACTTGATCCTCTGCTGCCTTCACTACTTCATCCCTCAGAGCTACCCATTCTTCTTCTACTGTATTTCTTTCCCCCATTCCTGTCAATTGTTCCCTTATGCTCTCCTTGAAACTCTGTACAACCTCTGGTTCTTTCAGTTTATCCAGGTCCCATCTCCTTAAATTCCCACCTTTTTGCAGTTTCTTCAGTTTTAATCTATAGTTCATAACCAATAGATTGTGGTCAGAGACCACATCTGCCCCTGGAAATGTCTTACAATTTAAAACCTGGTTCCTAAATCTCTGTCTTACCATTATACAATCTATCTGAAACCTGTCAGTATCTCCAGGCTTCTTCCATATATACAACCTTCTTTTATGATTATTGAACCAAGTTTTAGCTATGATTATGTTGTGCTCTGTGCAAAATTCTACCAGGCGGCTTCCTCTTTCATTTCTTCTCCCCAACCTATATTTACCTACTACGTTTCCTTCTCTCCCTTTTCCTACTACCGAATTCCAGTCTCCCATGACTATTAAATTTTCGTCTCCCTTCACTACCTGAATAATTTCTTTTATTTCATCATACATTACTTCAATTTCTTCGTCATCTGCAGAGCTAGTTGGCATATAAACTTGTACTACTGTAGTAGGCGTGGGCTTCGTCTCTATCTTGGCCACAATAATGCGTTCACTATGCTGTTTGTAGTAGCTTACCCGCACTCCTATTTTTTTTATTCATTATTAAACCTACTCCTGCATTAACCCTGCTTGATTCTGTATTTATAACCCTGTATTCACCTGACCAAAAGTCTTGTTCCTCCTGCCACCGAACTTCACTAATTCCCAATATATCTAACTTTAACCTATTCATTTCCCCTTTTAAATTTTCTAACCTACCTGCCCGATTAAGGGATCTGACATTCCACGCTTCGATCCGTAGAATGCCAGTTTTCTTTCTCTTGATAACGACGTCCTCTTGAGTAGTCCCCGCCCGGAAATCCGAATGGGGGACTATTTTACCTCCGGAATATTTTACCCAAGAGGACGCCATCATCATTTAACCATACAGTAAAGCTGCATGCCCTCGGGAAAAATTACGGCTGTAGTTTCCCCTTGCTTTCTGCCGTTCGCAGTACCAGCACAGCAAGGCCGTTTTGGTTAGTGTTGCAAGGCCAGATCAGTCAATCATCCAGACTGTTGCCCCTGCAACTATTGAAAAGGCTGCTGCCCCTCTTCAGGAACCACACGTTTGTCTGGCCTCTCAACAGATACCCCTCCGTTGTGGTTGCACCTACGGTACGGCCATCTGTATCGCTGAGGCACGCAAGCCTCCCCACCAACGGCAAGATCCATGGTTCATGGGGGTAGGACGATTGACTTACGGGACGCATACTTTCAGATTCCGCTCGACGAACAGTCACAGCGCTATTTTGCGATAAACACCCACCTTGGATTGTTCAAGTTTTGCCGCCTTCCGTACGGTTGTGCTTCGGCTCCTACTATTTTTCAGTCTTATTTGCAGCAGTTGTGTGCCACTGTTCCTGGTTGTTCCAATTATCTGGACGATATAGTTGTATCAGATCGCACACCTGACGAACATTTGCAGAATTTGCGTGCTTTATTTACTGTACTTTTGCAGGCAGGACTAAAATGTAACAGAGAGAAGTGCAAATTTTTTCAAACTGAGATTCAGTATTTAGGACATACGATTAACGGGCAGGGTAGCCATCCCTCGCCGTCACATCTCAGTGTGATCAGAGACTTGCCAGCGCCCAGGAACTTGAAAGAACTTCAGTCTATGTTGGGCAAAATCACTTATTATATTCGGTTTATACCATATGCAACGCAGATTGCAGCGCCTTTGTGACGTCTTGAACGTTCTTTTTGTTTGGTCTTCGGAATGTGACGCTGCTTTCCACAAGCTCAAATCTACTTTGTTGAGTGACCGCTGTTTGATTCCTTTCGACCCCTCCAAACCAGTTGTTTTGGCTGTCGATGCATCTTCTCACGGCATCGGAGCGGTTCTCTCGCACCGCATTAATTCTGTCGATCGCCCGATCGCTTTTGCGTCTAAGTTGCTCAATTCTGCCCAGCAAAACTATTCTCAAATCGAGAAAGAAGCAGTAGCTATTGTCTATGGAGTGACAAAGTTTCATGATTATTTGTACGGTCGCAAGTTCTATTTGGTCACCAACTATAAGCCTTTGACGGCGTCGTTCCACCCGTCAAAGCCAGTTCCGGCCCATACTGCACAAAAGTTGCCACATTGGTCTTTGTTTTTGTCTAACTACAATTACAAAACCTTGTTTCGGCCTATGGCCCAGCATGGCAATGCTGATGCTTTGTCTCGGCTACCTATCGGTCCTGACGAAATGTTTGATTCTTCCGAATTGTCATGCATGTTCATTGTTTCGTAGGATAAGGAATTAGCTGATGGTTTTCCAGTGGATTTTCGTCGTATTGCTTCCGCGACAGCCGCCAATTCTTCTTTGCAGATTCTTTTGCGGTATCTTCGCACTCAATGGCCTCAATCTGCTACGCAGATTCGTGATCCACTTGTTCGACGTTACTTTGCGCAATATCACAACTTGTCTTTACACCACAGTGTGATCTTGTTACGAACTGACTACGATCAGTCTCATGTGGCTGTACCTCGTTCGTTGCAGTCGGAAATCCTCCAATTATTGCATGCTGGTCATTGGGGTATGCATGAAGAAATTAGCGCGACGTCACTGCACTTGGGTTGGCATCGATAAACGTATTGAGAATTTGCTTGCTAACTGTCGTCCTTCCGCGGAGCCTCAATCTGCTCCCCGCCAACGCTTCTTTGCGTGCCTAGCTCCTACTGCACCTTGGCAGCGCGTTCATATTGATTATGCGGGTCCTTTCTGGGACACCCGCTGGTTGATAGTTATTGATGCGTACAGTAACTTCCCTTTTGTTGTCCCTATGTCTTCTACTACATCTACCAGCACTGTTCGGGCTTTGACATCTATTTTTTGCATTGAGGGCCTTCCTGAAGTCTCTGACAATGGCCCCCAATTCGTGTCCTCAGAGTTTGCAGCGTTCTGTACTGCAAATGGCATTCGCCATCTGACCTCAGCCCAGTTCCACCCCAGTCAAACGGCGAGGCTGAATGCTTTGTGCGTACATTTAAGTCGCAGATGAGCAAGTTGTGCGCCACGCACTCTCGCGAGCGCGCGCTACGGACCTTCCTTGCTTCATATCGCTCCCAGCCGCGTGGCACCCGTTCCCCAGCGGAATTGCTACACGGCCGCGCCCATCGGTCGCTCCGGCAGCTTTTGCACCTGCCGCCGCGCGCTCCTGCTGCTTCGCATCGTGAAAGGTGGCTACACTGAGCCACCGCGCCAGAGAGTATTGTTCCGCCGCCTCCACTGGCAGTGATTATTGAGACGCAGCGACAGGCAGTTCTTGCCGAGAAGTTGTGGTGGACACTGCTTGTAGCTGAAGTCAGAGTGAGATGCGGTAGTCGAGAGTGTTGTTCCATGTTTATGCAGTTATTTGATGGGAGAGATAGCAGATGTTGTTCCAATGGAGATATTGTAATGATCTGAGTGCTTTTCGTCAATATAAATTAAGGTAACTAACTACTGTTCTTTATTTTCTTATTATTTGTGTGTCCTGAATAATGATTCATTACAGGTTCAGTCAACAAAGCATCTGGCGTGTGTTCTTGTATTAGAGTGTAATTCTGGGTTTCTTGCACAATTATAGTATTTCTAATTTTCTTTTATCACGTCAGTATAAATGATATTTAAAAATTCTTGTCTTGTTGAAGAAGAACCGTGCCAGATGTGCGTTGAGTCATACTACCACATACAGAACAGCTACACTTGAGCTTGTTGTTTCGTAGGTTTTATAGTTGCTGGGGACTTAATTAATTAATTGTATTAACTGAAATGTTCATTTCATTCTTTGTGGTTGTTACATGCAGTCATATTGCGTACAAAAACTAGTCAGGGCCAGCCGTTTACGAAACAGCGTAATCGGACATACAGCGACAGAAAATTAAAAAGTATTTGCACAGCATTCTTATATATCTTTATTATAATTAAGCCCCCATGCACGTGGCGACCGCTGCTTCGGATCGTCCCTTGGAAATCTTCTGATTGTAAAAATAGTAGACCGTAGCATTGTTGTAGTCATTTGTAGTTTAGTAATTGTAGTCTATTTTGCATGTGTAGATTTGGTAATTGTCATTCTTCTAATGGTATTTTCTTTTTTTTTAGAATTTGATTTGTTGTCTTGTATACGCGTTTGACGCTTTTGTGCAATTATTTCAATTGTTCGTCAATCGTGTTTGAGGGAAATATTTCGAGTGAATGGTATTGTTGGACATAAGGAGGCATTGTGTGTAATTTTCGTACAGTGACGAGTTTTGTAAGTTTTGTAAATGATTACGCGATCAATGAAAAGGCAAAAATGATGAATAGTGAGAATGACGAAATTGTTAACATGGCGAACTCGCCAACACAGGAGAACAGTGTGATGAATAATGAAGTGGAAAACAATGTAATAAGTCGGGAAAATAGTCCGGAACCATTTCAAAATTTTTCTCAATCAGAAAATTCACAGAATACGAGATTAACGATAGAAGATTCTGAAATAGTATCGAACACAGATAGCTTTATGGCTATGCAGAAGGAAGTTAGTTTTGCGGGAAATGTTAGGGGCGAAAAGAATTTTGAACCATTTAGTATGGAGCAGTTGATGGGTGTAATATTAAATTTGGGATCTGAATTAAAAACAGGGGGATCACAGATACGATCTGAATTTAAAACAGAGATGGGAACTTTACGATCTGAACTAAAAACAGATATGGGAACACAAATAGGAACAATTAAAACAGAGATGGAAACAATGGAAACACGGTTAGGATCTGAATTAAAAACAGTGGCAACACGTTTAGAAACAGAGATGGAAACAATGGAAACACGGTTAGACTCACGAATAGGGACATGTTTCAAAAATATGAAAGATGAATTAAAGAAAGAAATTAGAGAAGAAATACAACCGATTTGGAATGCTCACAATAATAGATTAATTGCAGTAGAGATTAGACAAAAGGAACAGGATAGAGAACAGGAAGAAAGAGATCGCGTGATAGTACAGAAATTTTCAGAGTTAAATTTACAACGTGCAAAAGATAAGGAAGAAATATTTGAGAGAATCGAGGAATCCGTACCAAATGACAGATTAAATAACCTAACACAACAGTATGAACAGTTAACTATTAAATGCGTTAATACTGAAACGCGAGTCGTGACACTTACGGAAGACGTAAATAAACAGAAAGAACAAATTGGTGATTTATCGGAAAGAGTGGAGGAGATTTCAGATAAATTGACAAATCTTAGTTTAAATGGGGACAGAGATTCAGATGACACAGCTCCATTGCCATTTTCAGAAACCGAAGAGTACCAGAGCATAAATAAACATGTTGAAAATCAGGGAAAATTTAATGAACGCGTGAAAAGGGAATTTGAGGCATTAAAAAAGCAAGTCAAACAAATTGAAGGCGAAATCGTAGGAAAAGACGGCAAAAGAAATTTAGAATCACAGATACCAGAGGGGTTTGAAGAAAATAATTTGTTTCATTTACGGGATGCAACAAGAGAGCGCCAGGCGCGCGAACTTGACAATAATCGACATTGGGACTGGGACAGACGCGGTAGGTCTTTGTCGCCACGAGGCGAAAACTTTGACTATAAACACTTTTTGACTGTTCGGAAATTTAAGATCTTCCGCAATTCTAAGAATGACATACATCCATGTGCATGGTTAGATCAATTTATGTACGCACTCCCACCAAATTGGCCACTAAGTCACAAACTGGAATTTATGTGTGGATATTTAGAAAACGAACCGGCGACGCGGATGCGCGCACTCATTAGAGATTGTAATAATCTGAATGATTTTTATCATGCATTTCTATCGGCATATTGGTCCGAAAACACGCAAGACAGAGTCAAACACAGTCTTATCATGCAGCGTAATTTCAAACAGTCTGAATTCCGCACGCCAGCGGAATATTTTGAAGACATGATTCGAAAGAATCAGTTCCTTTCCAATCCTTATAGCCCGACTGAATTAATTCGCATTTGTTTAACCAAGCTGCCACAATCCATAAGACAAATTGCTTTAGCCGGAAGATGTAAAGACGACATTGAGACTTTTAAGACTTTGCTACAAGAACTCGAGTACGACAATGACGACGGGACTACCTGTAATTTTTTCAGTAACAGTAATTATGATAGATTTTCAGAGAAAAGGGATAGTGATCGGAACGGACGTTATAGCGGTAATTTTGAGAATGACAGACGAAACAGACAGGACAATAGATACCAGCCTTATGACAATAACAGACGTTCTAACAGAAGTTACACAGACAGTTATAATAACGGTAATTCCTACCGGAATGATCAATCATACGGAAACAGTAATCGGTATCATCAAGACAGATATTATTCATACAGTAATAGAAATTCTTACCACAGAAATAACCAGGGTAGTAGATACAACAATAATTTCAGAAGTGACAGTCGAAATTACGCAAGAAGTAGTTATGCAGACAGACAGGAAAACAGAAATTTCAATAACAGACACAACCAAGAATTTGTATCTAACAGACAGGAGGGACCTAATTGGCATCCTCCACGTGACAGAACTTCAGAGAGACAAGTGCAAATCGTAGAAATGGATCCGCGAAATGACGCGAATAATCAAAGACGTGACGCAAACAATCGACAATGACTTGCAGCTTCGGCTTCTGGCAGCAATATAGACGGTTCAGAAAGTAATGACACTACGACTTTACACTACGTACGCCTGGAAGACATGAGAGACATTTTGTTAGACGAAAAGGAAAATAATGTAGACGCATTTTTACATCCTGTTATTGAAGTATGTGTGGGTAAGAATAAGTTCACTGCAGTTTTAGATTCTGGGAGCCCATTGAACGTCATTAGTGAATCAGTTTTTCGTATATGTGAAAGGACTATTGCCTGTCCTGTGTTACCTATTTCTAAAACTACAATTCGAGGAGCGATTTCTGGAAAAGGTGTAGAAGTTAAACAACAGACCAACCTAAATTTCAATTGTCAAGGATACGAATTTTCTGCTAATTTTATTATTGTTCCATTACTCAGTACACAAATTATATTAGGTATGGAGTTTCTTAACGCACATAAGGCAATTTTGAACTTTAAAGAAGGAAGTGTGAATTTGACTGTTGCCGGAATGCCGAAATGTTTGAAATTTTTCGAGTGTTTAACAAGATCTGAGTCAGATACAAAATGTTTCAGGTTTCTTACTTCTGATGTTTTCGTTGAGCATTATGACGACAATGTGTTTATTCATGACAATGACAATGGATACAGAGACGCGATGGATGATATAATTAATAGCGAAGAACTAATTAATGAAAAGGTTAAGAAAGCTGAGGTGCCAGATGACGTTGCAAGAGAAGAGCTGCACCAAATTTTGACTTCACATGCTACAGTGTTTAGTCATCACACGGGAACTATACAAGGCTTACAATATTTATTTAAAGTAAAAGAACACACACCATTTCGCGGGAAAACGTACGCTATTCCTTTGGCTTACAGAGACAAGGTTAAGAATGAACTTCAGTACATGTTAGATCAGGGCATTATTGAGCCTGCAGTCAGTCCTTATACTAGCCCATTACACGTTGTTCTTAAAAAGGATGGGTCAATTCGTTTGGTTCTGGATTCCAGACAGATAAATAATATCATCATTCCTGAAACTGACCGTCCACAAAATTTAGATGAACTTCTTCAACATTTCCGTGGAATTAAAGTTTTATCCATGATTGATATGCGCGCAAGTTTTTGGCAAATAGAACTCCACCCTGATTGTAGAAAATATACTGCCTTTTTAGCCTTTGGTAACTGTTACCAGTTTCGGAAATTACCGTTTGGACTTACTGTATCTTCAGCAGCATTCATTCGCAGCTTAAATGAAATTTTACCTGTTTATCTTCGTGACAATATTACTTCATATGTTGACGACATTCTTATTGCTAAACATTCTTGGAGTGAGCACAACAAAATTTTGGATTAATTATTACGTATTTTTGCAAGAGTTGGCATTACAGTGAACTTAGAAAAATCTGAATTTGGTCGTTCTCAGGTGAAATTTCTCGGTCACATTATTTCTACAGAAGGTATTCTTCCTGATCCAGAAAAATTAGACGCTATTCGTAATTATGCTGTTCCTACCACAAAACGTGATGTTCGTAGTTTCCTTGGTGTCTGTAATTTTCTTAGACGCTTTGTTAGATTGGACAATTTGGCCACACCTCGTTTATGTGAACTATCCGGAAAGAAATCTAATTGGTGTTGGGATGAGGAAGCTCAGTCAGAATTTGAACAACTTCGTGATGCTTTAGTTGCTGCTCCACTTCTTTCACACCCGGATTTATCTAAAGATTTTTGTTTGGCGACGGACTCATCATACAAAGGCCTAGGTGCACATTTATTTCAAGAGATAGAAGAAAACGGCGTTGTAGTACAAAAGACTATTGCATTTGGAAGTCGTGTTCTCTCGAAATCAGAAAAGAATTATTCGATTACGGAACTTGAAGCTTTGGCTGTTGTTTGGGCTTTTACAAAATTTCGCACATTTTTGTTTGGCAGACATACTAAGGTTTACACCGATCATCGAGCACTGGAGTTTCTTATGTCGACAAAATTAACTCATGGCAGATTGTCACGATGGGCGTTGTACCTACAGGAGTTTGATTTTAGTATTGTTTACATACAGGGTTCTTCAAATATTGTTGCCGATGCTTTATCACGTGCACCTATGGGTTTGAAACAAAGTGCTGAAGAGGACTGCAAGGAAAACAATTATTGTTTGATGTATATTCAAGGTGTTGCGTTTGAGAACTTTATTTCGTCTTCGCTCCAGGACATCGCTAAGGAGCAAAATAAGGATCCAATCTGGAAGGACATTAAGGAGAAGTGGAGGAGAAAGGAAAGCGTAGCGATTAGACAGCATTATTTAGTTCGCAATGACATTCTTTTCAAACGAAAATCGGTCGACAACTCTGTTTGGTTAGTTTGTATTCCTGATGAGTGGGTTAATAAGCTGATTTGGTATACGCATTTCAGTTATGCACACTTTGGTCCCAGAAAATGCTTTCATAAATTACGAGAAAATTGCTACTTCAATAATATGGAAAAACGTATTCGATTTGTTCTTGCCAAATGCAAATTATGTCAAAAGGCTAAGCCGCCGACAGTTTCTCACAGAGCACCGTTGTTTCCTATCATTCCAGCAAAATTAAGGGACATGGCTGCAGTTGATTTGTTCGGTCCAGTGGTTCGATCTACTAATGGTTTTGCGTACATTTTCGTAGCAGTGGAGTTGACATCAAAATATGTGTGTTTTACACCGTTACGCAAAGCAACAGCTCGTTCAGTATCTAATGCTTTCATTAACCACTTTCTTAAAGAAGTGGGTCATGTTGATAAGGTTATATCAGATAATGGATCACAGTTTCGTTCTAAAATTTGGCTTCGTACTCTACGGCGTCGTAAAATTAAACCAATTTTCATTTCACTTTTTCACCCTCAATCTAACGCTTCAGAGAGATGGATGAAGGAAATCAATAAATTGTGTCGTCTTTATTGTCATCAGAATCACAGAACTTGGGATCAGTATCTTCATATTTTTCAAAACATTCTGAATGAACTTCCTAATGACTCAACTTCTTTACCACCTATACTGATATTAAAAAACAAAGCACCGACAAATCGCATTTCTGAAATCGTTCCTTTTCCGCCTACACGGAAACTGCGGCATTCTGAAGTTGTCAACCTGGCTCTACAAAATATTGCATCTGCGGCTGCTAGAAGAGAGAAATCTGCTAAGCGTCCTGGTCGTTTAAAAATCTTGTCAGTTGGTCAGAAAGTGTTAATTAAGTCTCATCGTTTGTCTCACAAAGGAAAAGGCTTGTGTCGCAAATTTTTTCTGCTTTATAACGGCCCATATGGAACTCGCAAAATTATTCATGATAACACTGTCGAAGTAGAAACTCTTAAATCACGACGCTCTAAGGGAACGTTAAAATTTTTGTGGAATGATATACTTTTGAAAAATTTTTGTAGAATGACATACTTTTGAGAAACTAACAGTTGTATGTAAACACACGGAGAGTACAAGGATACCGCGCTGTGTTTTGGTGGCAGCATATACTCAAAGCAACAGTCAAGTCTGCGCGCCGCACAAGGCAGTCGTTGACCGCAAACAATCACTTCCTACGTCACGCGCCTACAGCTGATCGAGCGCTCAGTGCGAATGCACTGACAGCCGTAAATAAATACACAGTCTAATTTCTCCAACTAAATTCAGTATAAAGCTATAGTGACTTGATGAATTCTGTTATTAACATTCAGTATTTTTCAGGATACGGTTCTATAAAATATTTAAGAACTTCAGGTAAATTCTGTGCGTGTCCGACGTTAAGACGACTTGCTATCGAGAAAATTTCAGGAAAAATGTCATTTCGAAGAAGAAAGTAATAAACTAAAAAGGTAATTATTAATTGAGTTTATTTTTCAGGTAACATATTTCCACTTAGGTACGTACTTTAGACGTAATTTGCTGCTCGCGATTACGTGATTCATACTTTGTGCTAATTACATGTTCAATGAAATTACTTGTGAAGCGACGTGCTTGCGTACGTTAACTGATTTTGACAATTATTATTAATGAACTGGATTGTTACTTGTGTATATTATGCATCGCTTGGCTGCACTGCTTTTTCACTGATGTTATATTTTTTTTATTATGTGCCTGCTGTGCCTATTTATTTAAATTATAATTGTCACCTGATTAATTGTGCTGATGTGGTTAGGTATGTAAGTTATACTTTGTGATTTATCTGCTTGCGCCTTCATGTTTACTTATTAAGATACGATGCTAATGACCTGTTTAGTACGTAAGATATATGTTTACTGCTATGCGTATGGATTGCACATTTACACATTTCTGCTTGTTGTCATAACTATACGTTAATTTGGTATATAGCAATGCTGATGTACAGTGTACGGACATGGAGTGTGGGTTACGATGTGGTATGGGTTACGGATTGTTCGCTTGGCGAAGCCTCGTTATAGAAATTGTGCTGCATCCACTTGTTGACAGTCTGTTCACTACTGGTATATTTACTCGCTGTTGCTTGTTTTGCTTACGCTCAGTGCTTTATATTTTAACATAAGAAAAATGAACTGCAGTAATTCGACGAGCGACTTTAGTACAAGAAACGTCATAGAAGTCACATGAGCTGGAGGTTTTATGGAATCTGTATAAATTTGTGCTAATAGAAAGGAAGCTAACGACATGACATACCAACACAGTTATTACACTGCATTTTTCGTGAGCAATTGAAATAGGAAGTGACACTTGACACAAGAAATACTCCACATGTTTGCTTCTGTTTACCATAATTCTTGAAGTGGTGTACACACTGTGAAATATTAGGATCATTCACACTCCATAATCGTACTTAATTACTGAGAGTTATTCGAACTAAGTCTGTTAGAGGTCATGTATGCATTCTTTGTTTATAATTCATAATGAGTAGAAGATTTTGGTCAGATGGATTACACAGAGGTTGTGTGTTGACAGTGTGTCTTCGGATTGTATGGGATGAGGAGGTTTGCATTAGGATTTTATCTGTACTCGATCGAGGAGACTGACTAGAGGAAAGAGTTGTTATGGAAGTGAAATGATACTGGCAATAAGGTTTATATGTATCGACGTATTGAAGAGGTATTATGGAGGTATTGAGGATATATGAAGTTGATTGGAGTTATGGTGTATAAGAGGTAAAATAAGTGAGGTGCATATTTTTTTTTGTTGTTGGTCTATATGGAACAAGGAGGATGAAGATAGCAGACTAGAACACTAAAATGGAAGGAAGATTGTCTACACACACTTTGTTAAATTACTAAGCAGTATGTACTTTTTTTTGGAGAGAGGAAGTTGTATATCTTGGCACACTGACAGTTGTTCAGCAACCGTACATTTTGATCTGGCTTGGCAAACATTGGTCTTGACATGATGACTATGACGTTAACTTAACTATTATTGACTGTTATACATTTCTGTCACTACTACTTGATACACATGATGAACATGAAATTTTGACAGAAGTGGAATCACAGTTAACACTATCCAATTACACAGTAGTACTTAATGTGGATGAAAGATGAGTGAGTGTGTTTTGTGTGTTTTCCTTTCCTAATCCTACCCACCTATCTCCTAAATATTATTTTATTTGTTTGTAGTGGCTTGCACTGACACCCATAAATATTATAGGTTTACTGATGTTTGTGTATTTGTAATAGTAATATGACAATTATCTGATATCATTTGTGTGTTTGTTATGATTTGTATGTTTAGTGTAAGAGCATTGTAAAAGCATTTGTATGTGCATTCAAACTATTGTTCATGCTTGAACTGTCTGATTAGTGATGGTGAAATTATGGACTGTTACTTGTGCCTTTTCTACATGATTGGTGCCACTAGGACATGTTTAATTTCTGCTGATGAACTGTGTGATCAGTGATAGTGAATATTATGGACTGCTGTCTGCACCTACTCAACATTGCTGGGTGCCACTGATGGACTGCTTCTACTGAAATGATGTCACCTGTTGGAGTCTGCACCTACTCCACAATGCTGGGTGCCACTGATGGACTGCTTCTACTGAAATGATGTCACCTGATGGTGTCTGCACCTACTCGACATTGCTGGGTGCCACTGATGGACTGCTTCTACTGCAATTATGTCACTTGATGGTGTCTGCACCTACTCGACATTGCTGGGTGCCACTGATGGACTGCTTCTACTGAGATGATATCACTTGTTGCTGTAGCACCTATTTAACATTGCTGGGTGCTACTGCTGGAACTGTCAACGACTTGTTAGGAAAGCATTTTATGTGAATATTGTATAAACTGATTTTTTGTGTATTACTGTTTGTGAAAAGTTATGAGACTCTTACCTGTACATATTCGTCATTGCTGACGCTATTGATTGAACTGTTTAACCACATGATATTTGTGTAAACTATTATGTAAAGTCATATGTATGAAAAAATTTGTATTCCTTACTGTATTTTATATATTAGGCTATTGTAAGGTCAGTGCAAAGCCAAAATTTTATCTAGTTATATGATACTTACGTATTAATATTATCTTTTATTTTTGTCTGTATTTTTTTGACAAATTTGGTGGTATTTTCAACACCAATGCTGGCAAAAATACCATCAAATTCTAGCCCGTGGAGGAAGGGCATATGAAAGGTGGCTACACTGAGCCACCGCGCCAGAGAGTATTGTTCCGCCGCCTCCACTGGCAGTGATTATTGAGACGCAGCGACAGGCAGTTCTTGCCGAGAAGTTGTGGTGGACACTGCTTGTAGCTGAAGTCAGAGTGAGATGCAGTAGTCGAGAGTGTTGTTCCATGTTTATGCAGTTATTTGATGGGAGAGATAGCAGATGTTGTTCCAATGGAGATATTGTAATGATCTGAGTGCTTTTCGTCAATATAAATTAAGGTAACTAACTACTGTTCTTTATTTTCTTATTATTTGTGTGTCCTGAATAATGCTCCATTACAGGTTCAGTCAACAAAGCATCTGGCGTGTGTTCTTGTATTAGAGTGTAATTCTGGGTTTCTTGCACAATTATAGTATTTCTAATTTTCTTTTATCACGTCAGTATAAATGATATTTAAAAATTCTTGTCTTGTTGAAGAAGAACCGTGCCAGATGTGCGTTGAGTCATACTACCACATACAGAACAGCTACACTTGAGCTTGTTGTTTCGTAGGTTTTATAGTTGCTGGGGACTTAATTAATTAATTGTATTAACTGAAATGTTCATTTCATTCTTTGTGGTTGTTACATGCAGTCATATTGCGTACAAAAACTAGTCAGGGCCAGCCGTTTACGAAACAGCGTAATCGGACATACAGCGACAGAAAATTAAAAAGTATTTGCACAGCATTCTTATATATCTTTATTATAATTAAGCCCCCATGCAATCGTTCTGGCTTGGCGCCGCACGATTTGGTGTTCTATCGCGTTTTCTCTGGCAGGCAGCACTGGGAGCAGGGACGCATTCTTCGCCGGCTCGGCCGCGGCTTATTTCTCATTTCTGGTCCCTCCAGCACTGTCAAGCGACACCGGAACCAGATCCGTTTGTGCCGTCCTCGGTTTTCTGCCGCTGGTTGTTTTCCGGCAGAATTGGAGACTTGGCGGCCTCCGTCGCCACCGATGGCGACCCCTCCGCTCACTCCGAGGGCGCGCCTCCCGTCGTCGCACCCGCCGGTCCTGTCCCCTGCACTGGACGGACGCCTCTCCGCCGCCACGGCCCCACCTCTGGCCGCTGCTGCCGCTGCCGCCGCGTTCCTCCGCGGTGCCGGAACCGATGGACGCTGATGCTGCCGTCACGCCGCCACCGCCGCCGTAGCTCATGGATGTTGTTGGTCCACCTCCTCATCCGAGCATACCCAGTGGCGGTGCGCGGCTTGGGCAGGTTTTCCACGTGGCGTTTTCCTTGCCCCTCGCGAGCAATTCGGGGTCGCGGGTGGACAGCGCGCCGCCGGCAGTTCCGCTGTCCACCCCCTCAGCTGCGCCGCCCCTGGGTCCTTCCACCCACCGCTGGAAGCCATACTCGACGACGGTGCGTCGTTTCAGGGGGGGAGGGATGTGGTATCGATAGCTTCGATGCCACGGCGTCAATACAAGTTCTAAAGTTGGCACTACGACAGACAACGACGACAGTGCACTCTAGCTGGAGTGGGAGAGCTCTACGAGCTCCGCTCCAGATTCTGCCCATTTGATCGAGGGCAGACGGCCGGGATACTGCGCTCCAGCTTCGCACCTACGTACTAAGTTATGTATGCCTCTGTAAATATTCGTGCACCAAAAAACCACTTTTACTCACTCGCAGTACCAACGTGTATTACCTTTTCCTGCTCCTACTCACTTCCTTCGCTCGGGAAACCTTTCAGTTTTCAAGAGCAAACCCACGCACCGCCTTCCAGGTGGGATACAAAACCTATGTTGCACGATAACCACACACAGTGTAAATACGTGCAATAAACTTGACTCGGGGTCTTCACTGTGGAAATTCACTATCCTAACAGTAAAAGAACAAACAGGAATAGTCCAACAGTTGATTACAACCGACTTTATTCACCGAACTACAGGGTGTACATAAAGTCCAGGACACTTACAATTACGTATTGCACAAGAACTAAACATTGTACAGATGTCATACATAGTGCATTTTGAAGAGAAACTCTCAAAGTTTTTTTTACAAACATTCGATATGCGAACCGTGAGTGACCCAGCAGACGTTAATATGGTAATCGAATTCTTGCCATACCCATCCCAGCATGGCATTGTCGACTGTGGCAGTCGTTTCCTGTATTCTCTCCGGAGCTCTGCTACATCGTGTTGCAGAGGCGGTACATACACCAGATCTTTAATGTGTCCCCACAGAAAAATGTCACACGGAGTGAGATCTGGTGACTGGGGAGGCCATTTCATGAAACAGCTGTCCCCTTCTGTAGCACGGCCGATCCATCGATGTGGCAGCTCCGCGTTCAGGTACCCAAGAACATCACGATGAAAATGGGGTGGAGCCCCATCCTGCTGAATGATGACTGGAGAGTCCGATTCCATTTGAGGCATCAGCCATTGCTGCAACATGCCCAAGTAGGAATATCCAGTGACAGTGCTCTCGGCGAAGTGCTCTCACACCTGAACTCTCCAGGTTTGCGACTAGTGCTGACTATTGGCAGATTAACAAACTATGCTGTGGCGACATACATGAAAAAACTCTTTCAGGGCTTCTCTTCAAAAAGATATATGTATGATATCTGTACAATATTTGGGTCTTATGCAATAAATAATTGAAAGTGTTCCCGTACTTTATGTACACCCTGTGTGTCGTTAACACAAACAATAACAAGCATGCATACCATCCACCCAGGAAACATCAAGCACATTGTTCATGTAGACTAGAGCAACACAGTTCACCAATCGACCATCACTTCGTTGCTATCGATAGTAGCCACAAGTGCTTGGTAACGATGGCTTCATACTAAGCTAAAGTATGTCCTCATATTCTAGCTAACCTGCTAAACTCCAGCAGCTATTGGAGCTATAACGAAAATTTGAGTGCCATTTATGGTTAAGCCAGGGAGCACAATTACAGTATTGAAAACTGTAATTATAGTATCTAAAATACTGCGATTGCCCTGCATTCAGGGTAAATCATACATTAATCTACATTAAACTACATTTAACTGGGAAGGACAACATTATCAAAAAACAGTGACCTCCTCAAATGCTAGATATTGTACCAACTAGCACGAGCTTGCATTAAATGGAATCACATTCAGAGAGGTACATTGAAAATGGGAAGAACAAATGCAATCAATTCCTTGACAACAGCAAATTTAATTTAAAACATAGATCTAAAATCAACAAAATATCAGTTTGCCAGTACAGTAGGCAGAAACATGGCATTAAGTTCGTAGATATGGTTAGGCTTATCAGAAATCGTCTTGCCAGGTGTCCTGCCCATCAGAAGAGCTAAAATATTCAGCAACTTCTTGTCCAATTCCTATACATTTCTTGGAAGATTTTCGTGGCCCAGCCCTCAAAGGCAAAAATGATGACTTGTTCTGGTTGTCTTGCTGCCAGTATCAGAAACCAAATTTCCATGTTCATTCTCTTCATGCAGTGTTTCCCTTGTGTGTGCAGGTATCTCAAACATTGGCTTCGATGTAGTAAATTGTGCAGATAGCTACGATGCCACAGCATAAATACAAGTTATAAAGTTGCACAACAGCTACACATTTGTCAACATTACGTAACATTCGCTTTCGTGAGCTCCCAGTTGGTGCACATCGACAGCGCAGAAAGATACGTATATAGATTCTTTTCTGTGTTTACTTCGTAGATTCTTACTTAAATTGCGTGTGATTTTCGTATAGGAGGTGTAATTTCGAGTTTTAGTTACTGTAATCGTAAATTCAGGCAGATTGTCGCGCAGTTGTTAGGCATTTGTACAGGTTAGTTCATACACTCTTTGCGTGTTTCCCTTGCGTTATCTAGGCACGGACTCGTGTTTCAGTAACTGTTGTTCAACATCGATTAGAATGGACAGGGACTGTGATTGCTGTGTTCGGATGAGGGCTGAGTTGGCATCCCTTCGCTCACAGTTGCAGGCGGCGCTGACTTCGGTCATGCAGCTTGAGACTGTTGCCAATGGGCACCACTGTGGGGAGCCGGACTTGGGTATCACGGGGATGTCTGCCTCGTCCCATCCGTCCCCAGATCGGTCTGCCGCTGTGATTGCCCCGGTTGCTGCCCACAGTGGGGCTGAGCCCCCGCCTGTGGTTGATTGGGAGGTCATTCCAAGGCGTGGCAGGTAGCGAAAGACGTCCCCGGAGGCTGATCAGAAAGCCTCCCCGGTGTGTCTGACAAACAGGTTTCAGGTACTGTCTCTGGCTGAGCCAGATGCAGCTGCCTGCCCTGTTTCAGAGGATGATTCTCACCCTTCAAGGTACGGGCAATCGCAGAGGGTGGGCTTATTGGTAGTTGGGAGCTCCAATGTTAGGCGCGTAATGGGGCCCCTTAGGGATATGGCGGCTAAGGAGGGGAAGAAATCCAGTGTGCACTCTGTGTGCATTCCGGGTGGAGTCATTCCTGATGTGGAAAGGGTCCTTCCGGATGCCATGAAGAGCACAGGGTGCAGCCAGCTGCAGGTGGTGGCACATGTCGGCACTAATGACGTGTGTCGCTTTGGATCTGAGTAAATTCTCTCTGGATTCCAGCAGCTATCTGATTTGGTGAAGGCTGCCGGTCTTGCTGACGAGATGAAGGCAGAGCTCACCATCTGCAGCATCGTTGACAGAACCGACTGCGGACCTTTGGTGCAGAGCCGGGTGGAGGGTCTGAATCAGAGGCTCAGACGGTTTTGCGACCGTGTTGGTTGCAGATTCCTTGACTTGCGCCATAGGGTGGTGTAGTTTCGGGTTCCGCTGAATGGGTCAGGAGTTCACTACACTCAGCTGGCGGCTATACGTGTAGCGGAGGCTGTGTGGCGTGGACTGGGCGGTTTTTTAGGTTAGAAGGCCTCGGGAAAGTACGGGGTGGGCTGCAATCTCAAAGGGTGCATGGCAAATACAGGACGTGCTTGGATCAAGGAATAGTAGGAATTGTAGTTTTAAATTGTTGTAGTTGTGCTGAGAAAGTCCCTGAGCTTCAAGCGCTAATAGAAAGCACAGATGCTGAAATCGTTATAGGTACAGAAAGCTGGCTAAAGCCTGAAATAAGTTCTGCAGAAATTTTTACGAAGCCTCAGACGGTGTTCAGGAAAGATAGATTAGGCAGAATTGGTGGTGGAGTGTTTGTGTCTGTCAGTAGTGGTTTATCTTGTAGTGAAGTCGAAGTAGATACTCCGTGCGAACTGGTATGGGTGGAGGTTATACTTAACAGCCGAACTAAGTTAATAATTGGCTCCTTCTACCGACCCCCAGACTCCGATGATATAGTTGCTGAACAGTTCAGAGAAAATTTGAGTCTCGTAACAAATAAATACCCGATTCATACGGTTATAGTTGGTGGGGACTTCAACCTTCCCCCGATATGTTGGCAAAAATACTTGTTCAAAACCGGTGGTAGGCAGAAAACATCGTCCGAGATTGTCCTAAATGCTTTCTCCGAAAATTATTTCGAGCAGTTAGTCCGCGAACCCACGCGAATTGTAAATGGTTGCGAAAACACACTTGACCTCTTAGCCACAAACAATCCAGAGCTAATAGAGAGCATCATGACTGATACAGGGATTAGTGATCACAAGGTCGTTGTAGCTAGGCTAAATACCGTTTCTTCCAAACCCACCAGAAACAAACGCAAAATAATTTTATTTAAAAAAGCGTATAAAGTGTCACTAGAAGCCTTCCTAAGAGACAATCTCCATTCCTTCCGAACTGACTATGCAAATGTAGACGAGATGTGGCTCAAATTCAAAGATATAGTAGCAACAGCAATTGAGAGATTCATACCTCATAAATTAGTAAGAGATGGAACTGATCCCCCATAGTACACAAAACAGGTCCGAACGCTGTTGCAGAGGCAACGGAAAAAGCATGCGAAGTTCAGAAGAACGCGAAATCCCGAAGAGTGGCTAAAATTTACAGACGCGCGAAATTTGGCACGGACTTCAATGCGAGATGCTTTAATAGGTTCCACAACGAAACATTGTCTCAAAATTTGGTAGAAAAGCCGAAGAAATTCTGGTCGTATGTAAAGTACACAAGCGGCAAGACGCAGTCAATACCTTCGCTGCGCAGTGCCGATGGTACTGTTACCGACGACTGTGCGGCTAAAGCGGAGTTATTGAACGCAGTTTTTCGAAATTCCTTCACCAGGGAAGACGAATGGCATATTCCAGAATTTGAAATACAAACAGCTGCTAGCATGAGTTTCTTAGAAGTAGATACCTTAGGGGTTGCGAAACAACACAAATCGCTTGATACGGGCAAGTCTTCAGATCCAGATTGTATACCGATTAGGTTCCTTTCAGATTACGCTGATACAATAGCTCCCTACTTAGCAATCATATACAACCGCTCGCTCACCGATAGATCTGTACCTACAGATTGGAAAATTGCGCAGGTCGCACCAGTGTTTAAGAAGGGTAGTAGGAGTAATCCATCGAACTACAGACCTATATCATTGATGTCGGTTTGCAGTAGGGTTTTGGAGCATATACTGTATTCAAACATTATGAATCACTTCGAAGGGAACGATCTATTGATACGTAATCAGCACGGTTTCAGAAAACATCGTTCTTGTGCAACGCAACTAGCTCTTTATTCGCACGAAGTAATGGCCGCTATCGACAGGGGATCTCAAGTTGATTCCGTATTTCTAGATTTCTGAAAAGCTTTTGACACCGTTCCTCACAAGCGACTTCTAATCAAGCTGCGGGCCTATGGGGTATCGTCTCAGTTGTGCGACTGTATTCGTGATTTCCTGTCAGGAAGTTCGTAGTAATAGACGGCATATCATCGAGTAAATCTGAAGTGATATCAGGTGTTCCCGAGGGAAGCGTCCTGGACCTCTGCTGTTCCTGATCTATGCAAATGAACTGGGTGACAATCGGAGCAGTTCTCTTAGGTTGTTCACAGATGATGCTGTAATTTACCGTCTAGTAAGGTCATCCGAAGACCAGTATCAGTTGCAACGCGATTTAGAACAGATTGCTGTATGGTGTGGCAGATGGCAGTTGACGCTAAATAACGAAAAGTGTGAGGTGATCCACATGAGTTCCAAAAGAGAACCGTTGGAATTCGATTACTCGATAAATAGTACAATTCTCAAGGCTGTCAGTTCAACTAAGTACCTGGGTGTTAAAATTACGAACAACTTCAGTTGGAAAGACCACATAGATAATATTGTGGGGAATCGAGCCAAAGGTTGCGTTTCATTGGCAGGACACTTAGAAGATGCAACAAGTCCACTAAAGAGACAGCTTACACTACACTCGTTCGTCCCCTGTTAGATTATTGCTGCGCGGTGTGGGATCCTTATTAGGTGGGATTGACGGAGAACATCGAAAGGGTGCGAAAAAGGGCAGCTCGTTTTGTATTATCACGTAATAGGGGAGAGAGTGTGGCAGATATGACACGCGAGTTGGGATGGAAGTCATTAAAGCAAAGACGTTTTTCGTCGCGGCGAGATCTATTTACGAAATTTCAGTCAGCAACTTCCTCTTCCGAATGCGAAAATATTTTGTTGAACCCAACCTAGATAGGTAGGAATGATCATCAAAATAAAATAAGAGAAATCAGAGCTCGAACAGAAAGGATTAGGTGTTCGTTTTTCCCGCGCGCTGTTCGGGAGTGCAATGGTAGAGAGATAGTATGATTGTGGTTCGACGAATCCTCTGCCAAGCACTTAAATGTGAATTGCAGAGTAATCATGTAGATGTAGATGTAGAAGACGTGATGCCAAATGTATTCACGGCTACTGCCCTCCCTCTGCTCAGCCTGCAGTTGAATAATGTTCATTCCAACACTGTGCAGGGTCACAGGACAAAAGAATTATCCAATCTGACATGTCGAAACCTGTCTTTCAATTTTTATATGGTATGAATGCATTGAAAGAAACATAATATAAAAAATTTAGCTTCTACGACTCAATGCAAATATTATTATTATTTTTTTTAAATGTTGAAAATTGCCAAATTCGTAGCTCGACAGGCAGCTAGGAAAATGTATACTCTGGCCGCAGCTGCGGACAGACAGTGTACGAGTATGCACAATACGGAATGTGCATAGCCTTGCCTGACAGAAAATTAATAAACAGATAAAACGCCACTACAGGATCGTAATTTGTAAAGCAAATTTTAGTTTCTGTTGATAGTTTCTCTGACACAGTCTTTCGCAGTTTCTTTTCGCTTAAAATTTCAACTCATTTAATATCCAGTACCACTTGCAGTTGCCTTTGCGGTACAGCTAAGTGTTAAAATGGAGATAAAACTGAATTAATTTTCTTTGTGTTCTCTTCGTGTATGCTGGCTAACAGCATTTGCCTATGCGCAGATTCCGCAGTTTCGCCCAGTTAATGTTTTCAACCTTCCAAAGGTGAAATATCAAGAAAGCGGTAAGCAGTCGAAATCATCTTTTTCTTCTGAAGACCTACATATGCATTATTTATTAGTTAATTTCTTGGACGTTCATTCTAATGTTGACATTTCGTTAGATGTAGTGGAAACATTAGAAGAAATAGGAAATAACTGACGATTCTATGACCTGTTGTTCGAACGATGATTGTTGTGCTAATTAAAGTCCAGAACAAAAACACAATACCGTCCTAGCCTGAAGAATATTTGTACGGTAATAACTTTCAGTGTCGAAGAAAACCTGTTAATTTTTTGGTTAAATGAAGGAGGGAGGAAGCGCTTGGGGTTAAGCAATGTGCAAAGCCGGTTACATTTCTTAAACTCTGAGATTGAATTTATAAATGGAACAAAGATTTACACAAAGTACGAAACACATGACAAAATGAAACTCGCAAAACTGTGAAAGAAAAACTACTCGAAAGCCTTAGGACTGCTCGTGAGAGTCAGTGCATCGTTACCCATGGAGATCTACGTAACTGTGCCCTCTGAATTGCAAGTGAGATTAACATTACAGATTTCCACGTTTATTCGACCTAGTTAAACAGATTCGGGAAATTACACAGAAAAGTAAGTCGAAAAATAACGGAGTTACTTCAAGTAAACTTGTAAATGAGAGGTTATTAATACGTAATACTACAGAAAAATCCGTAGCTGTGGTGACCACGAAGCTTCTTGTTATCCCCTAAACTGCCGTGTATGAAGCCAATAAGTCAGGTTTCGTGCAAGAACTGCATGCAAAGCGCTTTTTATCATTTCGGGCAAAAAGAAAGACAAAGCTCTTTGTGCAGTTGGTGAATACCAGGACACATTTGTATACAACAATACTAGTGAGAAGTATCAGTGGATTACTGTTTCCTCAGCTCTATACCTGTCTTCAGGGACCTCAAAGGAAATTAGAACCAAAAATGAAAATAAGGACTGTTTAGTTGCAAAATCTTGTAATCGACGTAGCAAAACCTGGGAAAATGCGAGAGAATAATTTGCAATATTACATCCGAAACGTCTTCTCATCTGTTACAGCAAATAATTCACTTCATTTGTTGGACTCTTTGTCTGGGCTTAACATCATGTCTGTTTTTAGGAGGACGAGGAACTGGTACAGCCTCTCGATGAAGAAATTTTTCTACACTATGAAACATTTTTCAGGAAATTGTTGGAGAATGTGATTTCTGATAGCTCTTTGTCGTTTCAGGTTTACCACCGGAACTGTATTGTTAAACTTCAGTCGTTTGTGCAATGTCGGTTTGCATCACCATATTTTACGAAATTGATCTTATGTGCTTAGTGCGCAACACTACGTGCAGAACAACAGCCACAGTCATTTCTTACTCCATCCCAATTCTGTCTAAATAAAACTATTACTTGTTGGGACGTGCCTAAACGCTAAAAGTATTATCACCTGTGCAGGTTTAAACAAAATGTTTGTTTTCGTCATCCACAGACACTTCGCATTTTGGTAATGACTACTGGAAATAATGAAGGAACTGTTTCACTGTTAGTAAGATATGCATTATACAAAAATTATCATAAGAAGTGTGATACAGAAATTATAATAAAATATTTCATATCAATATATTATGGTGGAAGTCCTCTGTATTGTAGCATCATATATTGCCTTGCTTTTCTTTCCTCTGCTCGTCACTTGTGTAACAGTTACATCTGCAACAGTTTATCTGACGATGTGAACTGCAAGATGTTAAAAAAACTAAGAGGCTGAGACATTTTTGATATAGTTTAAGTGCTTAAAGTTCGAGTGTGTGCACCTTAGACTATCCGCAACGGGGCGCCAGGTTTTCTGATTATTCGCAGATCTCGTGCCATAGAGGATGGGCTGTACAAACCGCTTTTATAAGCTGTTCTTCGTGTGGCAAAAAAAAAAGAGTATCTTTAACATTAAAAAAATACTTGCAGAGCGTCTTAACAGCTAAAATGTTGACAGTGCATTACTTTCAGCGTATTCTTAGCGCATAAAAAATTTCAGGTTACATTTCGACATGTCGAATTGGACCATACCCTTGTTACTCCAGCCACATTAACACTTAGAATCGTTGCAAACCTGAGGGAGAGACAAATCAATAAGTTAACACATTTTGCATATTTTCAATCAATAATCCCATATAGAATAATGTTCACAGGTAATCACCTTCAAGAAAGAAAGACTTCATTGCTCAAACATGTTCTGCAAGAATAATATGTGGTACTCACCCAGGATCACTGCTTTACAGTATACTTATTCCCTCATGAAGTTTGTTGAAAATAATCCACAGCAGTTCAAGAGGAACAATGATGTACATAATTACAATACCAGAGGGTAAAAAGGCATTCATTATTCCATATTAATGTTGCCTTTAGCACAAAAAGGGGTATTGTATTGTATGGAACTGGAGACCTAGAAATGACGGAGAGGTTTCGTCCCCGCCGTAGCCCACAGTGGTTCACAACCCTACAACAGGCTACGGCAGTCCACTCACCACACCGCCGCCCCACACCGAAACCAGGGTTACTGTGCGGTTCGGCCCCCAGTGGACCCCCCGGGAACGTCTCACACCAGCCGAGTGTAACCCCAATGTTTGCGTGGTAGAGTAGTTATGGTGTACGCGTACGTGGAGAAAGTGTTTGCACAGCAATCACCAACATAGTTTAACTGAGGCGGAATAAGGGGAATCAGCCCGCATTCGCCGAGGTTGATGGAAAACCGCCTTAAAACCGTACTCAGACTGGCTGGCACACCGGACCACGACACTAATCCACCGGGCACATTCGTGCCAGATACTGGCACGTCTTCCCACTCAGAAAGCAGTGTGTTAGATCACACGGCTAACCAGGCAGGCTGAATATGAGTTACTAACTCACATCTGTGTATTTAACATAAAAAAACTGATAAACGTTCAGCATGTAGCCATATTTGCAAATTAATTTGGAATGTGAATGTAAAATGATTTATCGTGTAAATGATCCATGGAATTTGAAACTAAGTACTGTAACTTTCAGACGTGGCTGAGTACTGCTTTACATTCATTTAAAACACGTGCGGCAGGACGGTCTTGTAGTTGCCCCGGCCTGACTTGCTTCTTGTGACGTAGCTGGGTTGGGAGAGTGAGGACTTGCCTTCTCGCTCTTCAGTTAACCAACAGTTGTCAGACAGTGTGGTCGAAAGCAGTCTAAAAATCTTGTTTATTTGTTTATTTATTTAATTTTTTTGCATAGAGTCAACAAAAATGATGACTATTGCAAATGTCAGTGTTGTTTACATAATTATGAAGATGTTAAAATACAAACAAAACAAATAGTTGACATAAATTAGAAAGACTATAAAACAAGCACACAAAGGGAATGTGGTGTCACAGAAGTAGGTATTCAACTACAATATTTATAATTTCTAATACAAACTATAAGATCACGTGTTTTCAACTTAGAATTCAGACAGAGAGTACAAACATTTCTTTGCCATCATAGGCTCATAAGTCTTTTGGAAATTTGTTAAACCAAATTTGACCACTGATGTATGGGCTGCAATCTGTTATTTTCAACTTTGCTCTTTGCCTAGAGTAACTATTCATATTCTAGTGTTGTGGTCGTGTATGTCATTGCATCTTCTTGATTCTTTTTGATGATTTACAAAAAATAAAATTACCATATATAAATACAGGGAATACACTGTAAGGTACTTATGTTGCACAAAAATCTCTCTAACAGCATCGTTATGACCCAGTTCATGCATTATTCTAATTGTCTCCTTCTGCATCAACATTAATCTATTGAAATATGTATCAGCTGCACATCCCCAAAGTTAATTACCATAATTTAGGAAAGGATATATTGTTCCATAGTAAACAGTTTGAATAGTAGAGTTTGTAACTATTTTGCAAGATGACTGAGTAGATATAATCCGCAACTAATCTTTCCACACACAAAGTTAATATGCTTTTACCACTGCAAGTATTTGTCTAAGTATAGGCCCAAGAATTTGCAGCTATTAGTGTCTGCTGCCTCAATTCCATATATATTATTTATAGAGGTATGATGAGAGTTAACAGTCTTGAATGATAATAGTTGTGATTTATTAACATTGACCTTTAGCTCTTGTTCTTGAAAATACTTAATTATAGTTATTACTCCATCTGTTGCAGAAGATGTAAGTTCACAGGTATTTTTGCCAAAAAACAACAGAGATGTGTCCATCTGCTTAGCTCACTATTATGGAGTTTTGTGGCTGGGTGACATCATTCACATAGACTAAAAGGAGAAAGTGACCAAGAATAGATCCCTGGGGGACTCCTTGTTTGACAGTTTCATTAGAAGACTGGGCGATTGCAACTTGGTTATTAATTTGTTATGTTATCTTTGTGCACTGCTTCTGGTTTGTCAAGTAGTAAGTTAGCAGCACCATTTCTGAATCTTTTAAGCCATATGCCTGGAGTTTCTTAATTAATAGATCATGTTTAACTGAACCAAATGCCTTGATAAGATCAAGGAATATGGCTGTTGTCAAATTTCCTTCATCTAGTGCACTATATACACAATGTAAAAATTCAGAGATTGCTGTGATGGTGCTGTAGTTTTTCCTGAAATCATGTTGTGTTTCATTGAGTAGGTTATTTGTTGTGAAAGCAAAACATATTCAAAGATTTTACTAAATATGGGGATTAATGATATTGGCCTAAAGTTTTCAACCTGTTTTTGAGATCCTTTCTTGTATACTGGTTTTACTACACTCTTTTTAATGAGTCTGGGTAGGTGTTTTCCATAATACAGCAGTTAATGAGATTGGTAATAGGTTCAACTAATTCTTTGTGGCACTTTTTAACTAGGGCACTAGATATCTCATCCCATCCAGCTGAGTGCTTGGTCTTTAATGTGCAGATTATTCGATTTATTTCATGTTCACTCACAGTTCTGTATTCAAAGTTTGTACATAGGGGTGAGGAAATATTTATCTTGCTGTTTTGGTGAACAGGTTGAGTTGAAATGCTACATGGAGTAATGAAATACACTCCTGGAAATGAAAAAAAGAACACATTGACACCGGTGTGTCAGACCCACCATACTTGCTCCGGACACTGCGAGAGGGCTGTACAAGCAATGATCACACGCACGGCACAGCGGACACACCAGGAACCGCGGTGTTGGCCGTCGAATGGCGCTAGCTGCGCAGCATTTGTGCACCGCCGCCGTCAGTGTCAGCCAGTTTGCCGTGGCATACGGAGCTCCATCGCAGTCTTTAACACTGGTAGCATGCCGCGACAGCGTGGACGTGAACCGTATGTGCAGTTGACGGACTTTGAGCGAGGGCGTATAGTGGGCATGCGGGAGGCCGGGTGGACTGCACCGCCGAATTGCTCAACACGTGCGGCGTGAGGTCTCCACAGTACATCGATGTTGTCGCCAGTGGTCGGCGGAAGGTGCACGTGCCCGTCGACCTGGGACCGGACCGCAGTGACGCACGGATGCACGCCAAGACCGTAGGATCCTACGCAGTGCCGTAGGGGACCGCACCGCCACTTCCCAGCAAATTAGGGACACTGTTGCTCCTGGGGTATCGGCGAGGACCATTCGCAACCGTCTCCATGTAGCTGGGCTACGGTCCCGCACACCGTTAGGCCGTCTTCCGCTCACGCCCCAACATCGTGCAGCCCGCCTCCAGTGGTGTCGCGACAGGCGTGAATGGAGGGACGAATGGAGACGTGTCGTCTTCAGCGATGAGAGTCGCTTCTGCCTTGGTGCCAATGATGGTCGTATGCGTGTTTGGCGCCGTGCAGGTGAGCGCCACAATCAGGACTGCATACGACCGAAGCACACAGGGCCAACACCCGGCATCATGGTGTGGGGAGCGATCTCCTACACTGGCCGTACACCACTGGTGATCGTCGAGGGGACACTGAATAGTGCACGGTACATCCAAACCGTCATCGAACCCATCGTTCTACCATTCCTAGACCGGCAAGGGAACTTGCTGTTCCAACAGGACAATGCACGTCCGCATGTATCCCGTGCCACCCAACGTGCTCTAGAAGGTGTAAGTCAACTACCCTGGCCAGCAAGATCTCCGGATCTGTCCCCCATTGAGCATGTTTGGGACTGGATGAAGCGTCGTCTCACGCGGTCTGCACGTCCAGCACGAACGCTGGTCCAACTGAGGCGCCAGGTGGAAATGGCATGGCAAGCCGTTCCACAGGACTACATCTAGCATCTCTACGACCGTCTCCATGGGAGAATAGCAGCCTGCTTTGCTGCGAAAGGTGGATATACACTGTACTAGTGCCGACATTGTGCATGCTCTGTTGCCTGTGTCTATGTGCCTGTGGTTCTGTCAGTGTGATCATGTGATGTATCTGACCCCAGGAATGTGTCAATAAAGTTTCCCCTTCCTGGGACAATGAATTCACGGTGTTCTTATTTCAATTTCCAGGAGTGTATTTATTAAAAAGGTCACAGGTTGTTCTTGGATCTTCTATTAATTTTGCCTCATGCAATAAGCTTGTTTCTTTTGTATTCACATTTGATGTTGCTTTCCGGTAGTGACTGATGAGCTTCCAAGATGCTTTACTCACATTGTCAGATTTAATGATTGTATCACTGTGCACCTTTTTCCTGAAATTCGAAAGCTCTGCCTTAAACATTTTCTTGGCTTTACAATACTTTTCCTTAAGGATAATATCCTCTTTTGATTTATAAAGAAAGAAGAGGTCATGAACATCCTGCTTGAGTTTAATCAAAATACTTGGTTTCTTTCTATGTATTAGAGTCCTTTTTACATCATTAAATGAGCAACAATGATTAACATGTCTCAAAATTGTTTTATGGAATTGATCCCATTTCTTGTTGAGCCTTTTACCTTATAAACACAGTTCCATTCCTCCTGGGCTAGTTTATGTTTAAGGCGATTTGTATTGTGATTGTTCAAGATTCGTTTCTGTTCAGTGACATTTGTTGCTTCTGCTGCTTTTACACCCGTGTACTCAACAGACTGACAATAGTGGTCAGAGTAGTGAAATTCTATATCTCTGTGACTAACACTGTTAGTAGCAAGTTTACTGATTATCACATAATCTATTCTGCTTTAAGTGTACTTTGTCAGTCTTGTATCAATGTCTGTTATGTTTACAAGGTTATATAAATTCAGTATATCTGTTAGCCTCCAGCTAGGCATGTCGTGAGAGTTTGCATTAATATTCAAATCCCCAAGTATAGTAAGATTACTAGGGTCACTTAAACTAATTACTGGTCTGAAACTATTAAAAAAGTGAGACACAGCTGCATTTGGTGGATGATACATTCCTACTACTTTGCGCTTTGTATAGTTATTACCCTCTCCCTTCAATTTAAGAGTAAGTCCAGTAATTTCTGGATTTATTTCACTACTGTGTTTATCCAGGAATGACATTTTACTAGTAATTAGTGTTTCTTGGACAAAAATAGCCATCCCACCACCTTTATGTAGCTGTCTACAGTAGCTGTTAGCGAGAATATAACCCTGTAATTTACAAAATATTAATTCCTCAGCTTTAAGACCATGATCAGTAATCACAATGACTTGGGGGCCATGTTCTGTCACAAAAACTTGTAGAACATCTAGTTTATTTCTGAGGTACTGAATAGTTATGTGTATTAGTTTCAGGGCGTTTCCTATCTGCTACACTACTATACTGTACCGACCAGCTTGGCTCTCGCGAGAAACATTGTCTTCAGTAACAAGCACATTATTCCTTTCGTTCCATACTAGTTTTTTGGCTGGGGTGTGAGACTGAGGGCTAATTTGTTCATTTACTAGGTGTGCTAATTTGGATCTTCCCTTTTTGTCCATGTGAAGACCGTGGGTTGGAAAACATGACTTATCAAACATGCTTACAGCAACTAATTTAACATTAGAGAAATTTGTACAAAAACTTTTTAAATCGTGTCTCTTGCTATAATTAATTACAATAACATTTGTGCTGCTTAGAAGAAGTAATACTCTTAGATAATTCTTTAACATTGTGACTGCATTATTGCAGTATATGTCGTTAGACGCAGCACAAATCACAATTGAATCATTTCTAACATGTTTATTACTTACGACAGGTTCACTAAAAAAAAAAATGTTGTGTGACGACGGCCTCCCGTCGGGTAGACCGTTCGCCTGGTGCAAGTCTTTCGATTTGACGCCACTTCGGCGACTTGCACGTCGATGGGGATGAAATAATGATGATTAGAACAATACAGCACCCAGTCCCTGAGCGGGGAAAATCTTCGACCCAGCCGGGAATCGAAACCGGGCCCTTAGGATGGACAGTCCGTCGCACTGACCACGCAGCTATCGGGGCGGACGACAGGTTCAGTAACGTCCTTGAAATGTGCACCAGGTCATACGATGCCCATGCTGCACTAGTGTCTGTCGAGGGAAAGGGAATTTTTATCAAAATTCAATGAAGGCGCGGTTGGACGATGAAATCTGGGGCCGCTGGCAGAGTGCGGTAACAGTCGACAGCCAGCGGGCCAGGCAAGGTAAACATGGCACTCGCGGGCGCAGCGCTGCGACGGCGGTATTGCACGCACGATTTGTTTTGAGTGGAGCAACAATGTGGCAGGAAACTGCAGCGTTGCTTTAAGTTATTGCGATGTATGAGGCGGGGCACTAGGCCAGAGCCAAGAGTGGCGATTTGTAAGTGGCTGACGTGTGGAAATTTATCCCTGCCATAGTTCCTGTCTCTCTCTGACACTACGTCAGAAGCGAGGGAGAAACCAATATAAATAGACGGGCAATTTTAGCTTGGGACAGAGTGTGCCAGGTCAGTTGAGCATTGGGACAGACCTGTGCTGGTCTATGCTTATAGGGGCCAGTCTGGCAGCAATGTTATAAGTATTCTGCAAAAACTTGTACTTTGTTTCTATGTACTTGTTCAGGCTATATTCCGCCTCTGGGGACACAACACCGGGGCAGGACGGAACGGCAGCCTGGAACTTGGAGATTGCACGGTCTGCCTGAAGGAGGACAGTGACAGCAGTCTGCAGCGGGTCCAGCAGGGGCTCGGTTCCACTAGAGTCTACGGGCTACGTTCACTTTCCACCGGGCTCCGGGCGAGGCGTACCCTGCGGGAGGCGCAGTAGCGCAGCGACAGTGACAGAGATGGTGGCGGGTGTTGCCATCTGGCAAGCACCACTATCGGCAAGTTGCGGCACTGCATCCAGGAAGGAGCGGGTTCGAGTCCTGTCCTATCCTAGGAGCAGTGACGGCCCCAACCCACGGGTGACCAGTACACCCACCTTCGTCCCACGGTCGGACCGAGCGAGGTGGCGCAGTGGTTAGACACTGGACTCGCATTCGGGAGGACGACGGTTCAATCCCGCGTCCGGCCATCCTGATTTAGGTTTTCCGTGATTTCCCTAAGTCGCTCCAGGCAAATGCCGGGATGGTTCCTTTGAAAGGGCACGGCCGACTTCCTTCCCCATCCTTCCCTAATCCGATGAGACCGATGACCTCGCTGTCTGGTCTCCTTCCGAAAACAACCCAACCCAACCTACGGTCGGACAGAGTAGGCTAAACGTGGTGGAGGGTGGCGATGTCCAGGGACTGTAGCAGTCTTCAGAATGGCGGGCAGCAGAGCGGCGTCAGTCGCAACGCCCGGCGAGCGGGAGAGCGCGGCCGACGTCCATTGGCGACCGACGTTGATGATGGCAGCAGCAGCGTTGGCATACCGGGAGTTGATGAGTCGGCTGGACTCGCGGGACAGCACGCTGTATCACTCTGCACTACCCCTTGATGCTCTTGAACTCCTGAAAAAATACGGAGCGTTGGGTCCGGGCTTCAGCTCTGCCAACTGGAGTCTCGGGTTCGACTCACTGACCCCGCAACACCCATTACATTGTGTGTCGGATTTATTTTCAGTAATTCTTGGGCTAGTCCCTTGCTGTGGCTATCACCAAAGATTTCTATTTTCCTTCTGATCACTTTATTTAATTTACAATCACTAATTACACTAGGCACTTCACTTACGTTTCTTAAACGAGATTGTGCATATGGCTTGGGAGCAATTTGGTTATTTGCAAAGTGAGTTTGTTTGCCATTTTTGGCGTAGTTATTAGCTAGGTCGGCGAATTTGTTGATGTGCACTGACATTGAGGAGGAAGCACCGGTTTTCACACCTTTGCACATTGTCTTATCCCGCCATTGCTGTGCAGACCAATCAGAAGTACCGGTACTGTTAGAGACAACTAAATGTTCTGCTTTCACAATACAAGAATAACGGGTGTCCGACTTACACGGATTTATTCCGTATTTCGCGTGCAGTTTTTTCACTTCATCCTGCAAGAGTCCAATAATTGCAACATACGAAAGGTTTTCCTTTTTGATACCTTCGATCGTCCTTGCTGCCTCACAAGTACACGTTTCTTGAGCATTAACGGTTGCTGCTTTTTGTTTAGAGTCTACACAGTTCCACGTGGTCGCGTAGTTATCGTCACTTCTCACTGAGGGGTCAATCTTTCCGCAGCGAAAATGAAATTTTTGATTACACTGAAGACCGACGAAGCCACTTTTCACAATTTTCGCGCACTTTTTACAATATTGACACGTCATAACATTATTTTCGAGGACCTCTACATTCAAAACTTCCGCAGCTGACGCCATCTTGAATGGGTGCTTGGTTTCCCAAAGCCGAACAAGAGAGCGATACACAAATTGGGCGTGGACCGCAATAAGGATTGAACCCAAACCACAAGCTGAGTAGTTTCGTGCGCTGTCATTCACGCTGAGACAACAACTGATCCTAATTACATTTACCTGGCCACTTGAATTTGCACGCTTGTCTGACTTCAATGCTACACTACTGGCCATTAAAATTGCTACACCAAGAAGAAATGCAAATGCTGAACGAGTATTCATTGGACAAATATATTACACTAGAACTGACATGTCATTACATTTTCACGCAATTTGGGTGCATAGATCCTGAGAAATCAGTACCCAGAACAACCACCTCTGACGGCCTTGATACGCCTGGGCATTCAGTCAAACAGAGCTTGGATGGCGTGCACAGGTACAGGCACAGGCCCATGCAGCTTCAACACGATACCACAGTTCATCAAGAATAGTGACTGGCGTATTGTGACGAGCCAGTTGCTCGGCCACCATTGACCAGACGATTTCAGTTGGTGAGAGATCTGGAGAATGTGCTGGCCAGAGCAGCAGTCGAACATTTTCTGTATCCAGAAAGGTCCGTACAGGACCTGCAAATGCGGTCGTGCATTATCCTGCTGAAATGTAGGGTTTCACAGGGATTGAATGAAGGGTAGAGCCACGGGTCGTAACACATCTGAAATGTAACGTCCACTGTTCAAAGTGCCGTCAATGCGAACAAGAGCTGACCGAGATGTGTAACTAATGGCACTCCATACCATCACGCCGGGTGAAACCCCAGTATGACGATGATGAATACACGCTTCCAATATGCGTTCACCGCGATGTCACCAAACACGAATGCGACCATCGTGATGCTGTAAACAGAACCTGGATTCATCCGAAAAAATGACGTTTTGCCATTCGTGCACCCAGGTTCGTCGTTGAGTACACCATCACAGGCGCTCATGTCTGTGATGCAGCGTCAAGGGTAACCACAGCCATGGTCTCCGAGCTGACAGTCCATACTGCTGAAAACGTCGTCGAACTGTTCGTGCAGATGGTTGTTGTCTTGCAAACGTCCCCATCTGCTGACTCAGGCATCGAGACGTGGCTACACGATCCGTTACAGCCATGCAGGTAAGATGCCTGTCATCTCGACTGCTAGTGATACGAGGCCGTTGGGACCCAGCACGGCATTCCGTATTACCCTCCTGAACCCACCGATTCCATGTTCTGCTAACAGTCATTGGATCTTGACCAACGCGAGCAGCAATGTCGTGATACGTTAAACCGCAATCGCAATAGGCTACAATCCGACCAATATCAAAGGCGTAAACGTGATGGTACGCATTTCTCCTCCTTACACGAGACATCACAACAACGTTCACCAAGCAACGCCGGTCAACTGCTGTTTGTGTATGAGAAATGGGTTGGAAACTTTCCTCGTGTCAGCACGTTGTAGGTGGCGCCACCGTCGCCAACCTTGTGTGAATGCTCTCAAAAGCTAATCATTCGCATATCACAGCATTTTCTCCCTGTCGGTTAAATTTCGCGTCTGCAGCACGTCATCTTCGTGGCGTAGCAATTTTAATGGCCAGTAGTGAATTAACTCGGAAGCTACGCAACGTGTCGAATTTTTTTCGTGACAATTACTTCCCAGCACAACCTAACCTGCAACACGCTTACTAGCCTTTCAGATTGTTTTTTGACCACCATGTATAGTTCCGGCCACGATACTAAACTTTGATGTTCAGAAAGGATTATTTTACATGGCGAGCGTGCCGTTTTTGGCGAAGTAAGCAAAATGGAATAGGAAAGGGAGAATTTGAATGTCCCAACTTGTACTTAAACGTGAAACGCGTGAAAGTAGTGCACTTAATACTGAATTACAGCTCCAGCTTTCCTTGCAGCATTAGTCCAAAACTTTTCGTTGGCTTCTATTTTAATTAAAAAGAAAATTTAAATGGAGAACATTATGTACTGATGGCCTACATAATCTGAAGAAAGGATAGCATTTACACTCTAGTTATTAGCAACCGGAGATTTTGTATTTACTTTAGTGATTATTTCGCGTTTCAGCAGCTGCTATATATCAGACAGTTACTGATTTCTGTAGTGATATACAGGGCTATTACAAATGATTGAAGCGATTTCATAAATTCACTGTAGCTCCGTTCATTGACATATGGTCACGATACACTATAGATACGTACAAAAACTCAAAGTTTTGTTCGGCTGAAGCCGCACTTCAGGTTTCTGCCGCCAGAGCGCTCGAGAGCGCTAGAGGTGGGCCAAACGGTTATTCTGGAGTAACCGTTATCACAGTTCCAGTTATTCTTTGATAACCGTTGCCTAGTGCCAAGTTATTTTTCGCTAGCGAATACCGATAACTCCGACAGTTAAATAACGACATAGTTGGAATCCATCAGTTTAGTTATCAGTATAACTGCGAGTAGTGTGAAATAGCAGGAATGTCATATGAATCGTGTCATAACCTCAGCTTATTAACTCCGGGTACATTTTAGTTGATGTTAGAACGATTATTAGTGTTTCATATTATATGTTTGTAGGTTATCGGTCGCTATTAGAAATATTATCTTCGCAGCTGCGACAGAAAGTACGCGGAACTTCGCCAAAGCACTGTTTAAGTAAAATGTTAACAACGTGCGTTTTTAATATGTAAACTGAGTACTGTAGGTTAAATTCGAAGCTTAATTTCTTGTGCTGCTCACATAATAGAATAAAGTGTACAGCCTAATAATACAACAAAAAATATACGTAATGTGACAGATTCGTTTACTCCTGTGCTGTAAAAGCTAGTCCTATTGGGGAAAGTGTAAATACGCTAATCCAAGTTTTATGTCAGATTTGTAAACTGCTCGATTTCTCCAGCGACAGCATGTTTATAACATATGAAGACATGCAGATCGAAAAGGTTGACAGTGTTACATTTCTGGGACTACAACTCGATAATAAATGCAGTTGGGAAGGGCATACCACATTTTTTCATTCTGTTATTTCATAAGGGAGCATATTCTGTGGTAACTTATCAAACGTAGCAAAAGTTTTTCGCATGTAAAAGCGTGTAATAAAAATCGTTTGTGGTATCAATTCAAGAACATCATGTAGGAACCTGTTCAAGGAACTTTGAATTCTAACCACTGCTTCCTAGTATGTTTATTCCTTTATGAAATTTGTTACAAGTATTTCCAACCAATAGCTTAATACATAATATCAGTACTAGAAATGGGAACAGCAATCTACATAAAGACCTAAAATTACTTACCTTGGTCCAAAAGGGGTCCAATATTCAGGAACATGCATTTTCAATAAACTGCCAGCAAGTCAGCAACCATTAAAAACTTGCTTTCAGATAAGGCACGGTTTACAGTGTGTTTGAAAGACTACTTGATACAGAAGTGTCTGATTCCACCCATCATCAATATGCCGGAAATGGCTATTTTAAGTGTGTCTATGACGTCACTACATACACATGGCAACAAATACGAAGATACATATAAATAATACAATAACATTTCCCACCAAAAATACAATCAAACCAATGGGACAACTGCGGGAAGTTGGGGGTTTTAGGGTGAGGACAAGCTACTAAAAAAAACACACCATGATCCCAAAACACAAAATGAAGAACAAAAAGAAAAAAAATTACAGCATTCTGTTACACCAACAAAAATCTGCAGGAATCGGACACTTCCCTTGAACAATATAGGTCAACTATAGATGACCATGCCAAAACACCAATACCCACAACTAAAAGTACGAAAATTGGAATCAGACATTTCCCTTGACCTATATAGGTCAACCTCAGATGACGATACTAAAACATCAACACACACAACTATGAAAATGGGAGTCGGTAATTTCCGGTGACCTATATAGGTCCACCACAGCTACTGATGCCAAAAAACCAACACCTACAACTGCGAAAAATAAAACCACAATCCCAAAAGTCCACAAATCAATCATCCCTACATAAATTAAATCACATTCAATACATCATAAATACACAAAACATCACAGCTAGAAAAAAAAAATTTAATTACCACCAGCAAATTCCGGCACTGCAACCTAGATCGACAGCCCCCCCCCCCCCCCACACACACACAAACCAACTCATAAACACCGTGCCGTAATGACATTCACACACCACAACACCTTTACGTCGAAGCAGACGGGTGGAATCAGACGCTTCCATTGACCCCTCCTTCTACTCTGTAGATGAATATCGTAACAGAGACTGATAGTCCAGCTTAGGTAAAAATTCTGCTATATTTCAGTTTTGACAGCACTTGGTTGCAACAGTCAAGATCGGGTATTCTGTGTACGATAAATTTATTAAAAGTACGTAACTGTGTTTTATTCTGTCAGTGTACCAATTCTGTAAATATTAGCAGTTACTGTGATATATTCACATATTTTGACAATCTCCTGACAAATGATGAGGATAATAATTATTATATTCCACTGTATTATGTTATACTTTCTGACATGTTATCTGCCATTCGCGATGGCCAGCGGCTATTTCCGTAGCAGTACGAAAATATTTGTTCGCTCCAGTTACTATCCTCTCTGGAAATATCACCTGGAACTACGACCTTTAACTGGAGTCACCGTGTCAGGAACGTCTAGACACACAGTTATTCCGTTACCAGTTTCCAGGTTATCTGTGGTGGTAGACTGATAACTACCAGAGAACTAGAACTACGAGCCAATAACGATAACTGCCAGAGGAGAATACCGGTCTCTGACAGTTATTTCCATAGTCGCTCGAATTCCTAAGTACCTTTCCTTCTACTACCCATCCAAGCTAAATTAACACATAAGGCGGTGGCTTAAGGGAACGACCGTACTTGTTAATGCCTGTACTGCAGCTCCTATCAGCCACGGCTCGGACATTAACTTTATTTAATTGTTTATGCTAAAAGTAACGAAGGCCCACGAAATAGTACACAGTTCTTATCAACAGATGGCGCGCAGTCTCACAGTTATTCCCATGGTCTATAGAACGCCTTCCAAATGCGCAGTACGATCTTCGGTCAACAGATGGCGCGAGGCACTGTTGACACTAAACAGTTATTGAAATAACTGCCAGAATCAGAGGAACAGTTATCGCACTAACCGTTACTTCTCAGTAACCGGTTATTTCTATCAGTTACGTTATTTTTTGCCACCTCTAGAGAGCGCAGTGAGACAAAATGGTGACAGTAGCCGAGAAAGCGTATGTCGTGCTTGAAATGCACTCACATCAGTCAGTCATAACAGTGCAACGACACTTCAGGACGAAGTTCAACAAAGATCCACCAACTGCTACCTCCATTCGGCAATGGTATGCGCAGTTTAAAGCTTCTGGATGCCTCTGTAAGGGGAAATCAACGGGTCGGCCTGCAGTGAGCGAAGAAACGGTTGAACGCGTGCGGGCGAGCGGGCAAGTTTCACGCGTAGCCCGCGGAAAATTGGCTCATGCCACAACTGGAGACCGACAGCGACGACTTCATCTTTCAACAGGATGGTGCTCCACCGCACTTCCATCATGATGTTCGGCATTTCTTAAACAGGAGATTGGAAAACCGATGGATCGCTCGTGGTGGAGATCATGATCAGCAATTCATGTCATGGCCTCCACGCTCTCCCGACTTAACCCCATGCGATTTCTTTCTGTGGGGTTATGTGAAAGATTCAGTGTTTAAACCTCCTCTACCAAGAAACGTGCCAGAACTGCGAGCTCGCATCAACGATGCTTTGGAACTCATTGATGGGGACATGCTGCGCCGAGTGTGGGAGGAACTTGATTATCGGCTTGATGTCTGCCGAATCACTAAAGGGGCACATATCGAACATTTGTGAATGCCTAAAAAAACTTTTTGAGTTTTTGTATGTGTGTGCAAAGCATTGTGAAAATATCTCAAATAATAAAGTTATTGTAGAGCTGTGAAATCGCTTCAATCATTTGTAATAACCCTGTATGTTAAGCTCTTCAAGAATTTTATTTAAGTATATAAAGGAAGATGTCAATAAAATTTGATTAGTGAAATACATTCGACATGTCAAATAGACTACTTGTTAAAATCTGCTATATAGTTCATTAGAGGAGAGATAGCGTGATCCCAAGCCATTCTTGTTTATTATAGAAAATCTCTGACAACAGTGGTACATCGGCCATATAATTGCAGATACCATTTACGTAAGCAACGATAATGATCAAGTCTTTCGTATATATTTAATTTTAATGAGCGTAATGAATACACATTCGCACTTGTATACTTTCAAGGAAATTAACTGTGTTTTTCCTTTTTAACAAAAAAAATTACAAAGCTTGTGTTTATTCACTTCGCTCCCACCTGACGCAAGCATCTAATAAATTTATTGTCTTCCTCGCGCGCCCAGTACGACTTTCGATTGCTTCGGCAGTTTTATAATAATCATATTTCTTTTCGTTCGGCATTTGTGCCGTGGGTAATTTGAATCCCAGAAGCACATATGATGTCTATAATACCGCACATCTTTCGGAACTTTACATTCTCTTCGGACCACTCCGCCGCTCACGCAAGTCGTGTCAACGACGAACGTAGACAAAATAGTAAAAGAAAGCCTTCCGTTCTACACGCAGAGAACGCGAGTTTCCTTTCGTGGTTCGCTAAACTCACACGTATCAGTCATTTTAGAATTCGGTGTGCACGCAAAGACGTCAAACACGACACTGAACAAACAGATTGCGCGAGTCAGAGCTGTAATGATTTTTAGTCTACACGCTACGAATTGTCTGTGTCCACAGATTCGAACAACCTTGCTCAAACCACCAGTTCCAACTTCCACGTTTGCGCACATCTCATATCTACCCAAGTTTCCGGTCCAGTTGCAAGTTAGTCCACATGCTACAATCTGCGTAGATGTAATGTGCTCAGACAGATCGTTACATATGGATAGGTCTTTAATCAGGCCCTGCACGTGAACTACAATAAATCAACAAACACTGTCCTAGAATAACTATATATTTCCTTTAAGTAAAAAAAAATATTATCCTAGAAAAAATATTTATTCAATCTAATAACGCTTCATGAGGAGAAGAGTCGGATCGTTAAACTGATTATGTGAGGTAGGCACTACGTCGAATCTTCGAAGGGATTGTGTAGGGTACTACACTACAAAAGAATTTTTTCTGTATTTCCTTCGTATCTGCGAGGATGCTACTATACATTTACCATAGCCTTCGACTGTGCTAGTAGCAAATCGATCGTTTTAGTTAATAACAATGTTTTCGAACATGTAAAACATTAAGGAAACTGCAGTAAGCAATTAAACTTTTCTTATTCGTTGCGGAGTAACTCAGCAAAGATGCAGTCAAGAACAAGTATGTTATGAAATAAAGATTTGCAACAACAATTCTGAATGTAACCTGCAAATATGGAATATAATCTCTTAACATCATAGTAGAATGCACGCTATAGGGAGAAGTTAAAATTCGTATTCCATTTGTAGTTAGCGCGCTGTGTTCAGGAATTTGCGCTATTTAATCACTACCCATAAAATGCGCAGAATGGTCCTAGCTTCAATGTACACAATTATCAACTATCGTGAATGTTCATTAGTGCATAAAGAGATATCTCTCTCTTTGTTAGTGCGGTTAAAGGTTGAATTCTGTGACTGCATGTTCTAGACAGGAGACAGGTGCCTGCGTCAAGCAAGGTTACATCTTGCTATTATAACTGATGAACTCAAAGCCAGAAAATATATAAATAGCTTGTTTCAGTCTATAGCAGGAGAAAATAAAGCAGAAATATCTTTTCGATTTTATAAAAATAGAAAGCATCGTACCACTGTTTTCGTGTTGCAATAAACGTCAATTTTTGACAATTTTGCTCATCGTCGTAATGTTGGCATTATGACAGTCCTAAATAGCAAATGAAAACAACAAGCAATGGTAGATGTGTGAGGTTATGCAATGTGATTATATACTTCGCGTGACGGTGGTGTTGATGGATAGTTTTGACAGCATTGCCAGTGCCCAAAGTTTATAGGGATTTGTTGTCTACGCTAGCAGGGTGGCATACTGTTTTGAAATGAGCTGACAACATGGAAAAGGGGACAGTCGCAAAGGTGATAAATGACTTTCTCACGACGACTGCAGGAGAACTTTCACTGTGTAAAGGAGACATTGTGCAGGTAATTATAGGTCACAGACAGATGTACTTTACGAACTTCGCCACTTTTAGCAGAGGCGACTGCTTTGCCAGATCAAAAGTGTTCATAATTATAGACTGTTTCTAAATGTTAATAGGCCTAATGTTTTTCGTTTAAAGTTAACCATGGAAGACTATAGTGAGACAGAACAGCATGCACTGGCTTCATTTATGGGCTGTGTTAGACTTTTGCAAACAAATGATTTAATTCACAGATGTATATTATTAACTTTTGTGCATATGACAGAGGCTTAAAAGCCTCATGCTGGGAGCAATGAAACTGAGATTCTTTATTGATTGTAAAATATATATAGTATATGAATGCAATATTGAAATTTGAGCTGTCATACTAAAATGAATACTGTAAAACAAAATAATACGAGGGTCAGTACTAGAACAAATTGCTATTAATAAGTCAACATTGTTCACTGGGCATGGTCAGACAGATTACATCACATCGTAGGGACTATATATCAAAACCACTTCAAAAACTAAGATAACAGACAAGAGACATTACACAGCACTGACATTCTAAACAGTGGTTACAAACAATTTTTAAATGATGGTAGCAGCAATGACCATGCAATCTTGCATGGTCATTGCCGCTCCCATCATTTAAAAAAAAATTTACAAAAGATTTTTAAATTTCAACTACCGCTCTCACCAGATGACGGTGTATTGGATGTGAATGGTGGGGAGTGGCTACAGGGCAATGTTCAACGTTACCATGTTATAAATAGCATATATTGCCTGAGGATGCACCGATAAGTGGTGCGAAACCGGTCGCAGATTTAATAAAAATCATTGATACAGCCAGTGTGGAATTTTCTTTGAAAAAACTATTGATTTGGTTTTTATTTGGTGCTGTTGACAGAACAAATGGAAGTCATAGCTTAAAAATGTGTCAACTGCATTGTGTGGTCATGATTGGTAGAGCAGGCACATTTGCTTTGAGCCTGTAGGCCATTTTTTGCAGGCAGATGTGATAGAATCTTGTATCCACCACTGTGGTTCATAGTGATTGGTTGTTTAACGTTTTCATTCACCTGTCATTCTGTACTCTTGATTGTAAGTGGCTACTTAACAAGCATGCAGATCTTTGGAAACTGTATGGCCTTGCCACATTAATTTTGACATTTATAACCCAGTAATTTGTACAGTATCTGAATCATATGTGATACATATGCTGTCTTAGGTACATATTAAAATATCTTCCCCTTACTGTCCCACCATGTCATGCTATGAACATCACTGCTATGAGTGATATTGAGAATCATGCTTTATTTTGACTGTGACTCCCCACTGACTTGTCGATATTGTCTAATAAAAAGTAAAGTTGAAATTAGGCTTGTTTGTTTTAGTCTCCCTCGCCCCACGCCCTATAAAATCTCAGTTATGGTGACAGACTGATCTGTAGAAGAGCACAATGTCAAGGACAGATTGGAAGGTAACAGTTCGGTAGCAAGTTGTGATAGCCAACAAATGTGGGCATTACAGAAGCGTTGTATTCCACTCATCTGCTTTGACCCATGACGTCACCAAGATGACGGACACCACTACTTCCAACATGTACAATATGGTGACCATTATGTCACTACATGCACAGGCAAACAAATATAAAAATGATGCCAGAATATTTCACTGCAGCAATAAAATGAAACTAATGGGACAACTGTGGGAAGTGGGGACTTTAAGATGGGGACAGGCTATACACATGACAATATGAAAAACAGCACCATCCCAAAACAAATATTTCCCACAAAACAAACACACAAAATTCTCAACATATGACATAACACTACAAACATGAAAAGCACAGGAATTTTACATTTCATGTGACCTATATACATCAAACAGAACCTTTGATATCAAGAAACCGACACATGCAAGTCCAATATGTAGTATCGCAAAATTCTTGTAATCTATATAGCTCAAACAAAGCCAACATCCAAACAACCCCAACCTCTTAAGCCTGCTTTTAACCAACCCCAACCCACCTACTACCACTCCTAAACACAACACGCACAAAGAAATTAAAAGAAAAAAAAAGAACAAAAGAAAATGAATCCTCAAAGATGTAAAGATGAACAATAACAAGAATAATGTGTAAGTAAAACCATCTTCAGGGTGGCCAACCGAGTTCTCTTGAACGAAGTCCCTGTCGGATAGATCACTAAATATTTTCATGGCTACACAGCCACATATATAGGTCCCCGGTCCAAGAAGATGGGACTAATCAACTTCATGCTTTCATTACACGCGACACCTCACATAATTAGCAATCAAGCCGAACTACTGTAAAAGCCTTATGGTTGTTGTCATGTCATTGCCCATCGCAACCCGGAATGAATAACTATTAAATTTTTCTATCATATCGATCTCTAACAAAAAACAAGGAAAAACTATTACATTGTGGTCTGTAAAAAAACATACAGCACTAATCGTACTGTCACAAACACACATGCACAAACCCCCAAAACAGTAGGCCTAAATCATTGTAACTCGTTAGTGACACAGCTCACTTTTCCAACTACGGAAATACGGAAGCGTCCGATCCCGCCCGTCTGCTTTGACCCATGACGTCACAAATATGGCGGAAACGATCATAAACCACGATTCCAATATGGCGCATATAAAGTTGTTACGTACACATTATGAGGACGAAAATACATCGGAAAACAAACACACACGTGTTCCACAAACACCTACAAACGACACCTAAAAACACGCCACTCTCACAAACTAAATTCCTCGCCGTTGTGACGTCACACACCACAACAGCCTTACATCACGGGTCAAAGCTGACGGGTGGGATCGGACGCTTCGGCCGACCCCCAACTACTTCACAGAATGATTACACAAAGTCAAATGACCCAATACCACACATAACACAAACATCTTCAAATGTGAACATCCACCATGAGGCCACACCACCAAATACAACAACGCTCCATCTGAAAACGTGGCCCGACTTGGAAACAGTGTGCCACAGTGACATCGCACAACACAACACACTTACGTCAGGGGTCAAAGCAGATGGGTGGAATCTGATGCTTCCTTTGACCCCAAATGTTAATGTGGAATAAGGGTTTTAACCGATGGACCTATGATATGTCCGAAGATATGCATTCACTCTGTTTTTAATGTGGTTTTTTGTATGAATCACAAACTGCAAGATAATTTCATAAAAGCTGTATTATACAGCAAACAAATATTATATGAGTAATTTGGTGTATATAATGTAAATATATAGTATATCAACTACAAAATACACAGTGTGTGGGGCAGTGTGTAACTCTTACCAAAAATTATAATCAATAGAGCACCTCAGCCTCTCTTTTGCCTACTCCTGTCACGCACTGACGCCCAGTGAGCTATTGTCCCATCTGATGTTGATAATATTTGTCAACCTGATAATGATTTAAGATCAGAACTATTTGAAAATAATAAAAATTATTAATATAACTGCTTTTAGGGGTCTTAAGACATCTTTTCTGAACCTATTTTGAAAAATGAAGAAATCGCATGACATTTGCTTAATCCACAATCCTTTATTTTGTACATGATTGGTTTCAGAACACTTAAAATTCCATTATCTGATATATAAAATAAAATCACTTGACCATCTGAGGTCAGCATCACCCCATTATTGTCATAGAACAAAGATTCCATGTCAAAAGGACCACAGATTTATTAAAAATGGTACCCCTGTCCTGTGGTGTTCGACCGGGAACACAAACATAACACTGTGTAATGATTATGTAGTTTTCCTGTTAGTGTTCCTGGTTGCACAGCGTGGTAGAATAATTTTTATGGGATTTGTGATCCTTTTATCCCTTTGATGAAGAATCTTTGTTCCATGACAACAGTGGGGTGAGGATGACCGCAGATGGTTAAGTGATTTTATTTTGTACACAAGATGGTGGAATCTTAAATTTCCAATACTGTTTGTGTACACAATAAAAGATTGTGGATTAAGCACCTGATGCACAGGTTCACCATATTACAAAATGGACTTGTGCAGTTGTTGCTGCCCAATAACAACTACTTTTTTTTCTGGATCATTTAAGAGCTGTGGAACACTGCCTGCAGGAAAAGTTTTGAGCACTTGCTTTTAATTATTAAACTAAAACTTGATGTAGAAAATTAATTTTAGAGTAAGTTGATGTAAGTTTGTTGCCAGCCGGAGGCAACCATCAAGTTCAGTTAGATGCCATATGAGCAACAACTTGTAATTTGCAGCTTTTATAAAAACAATATCTTACACTGTAGACCCTGTGGAAACAGTAAGACAAAACAAAAAGTTCCTCCTGTCCCCATTCTTGTAATGCCTACAGTTTAACAGAACACATTCCCTGCAAACATCTAGTTGTATTTATTGGTATGATTAGAATCCCCCCTCCCTCCCTCCCTCCCTCCCTCCCTCCCTCCCTCCCTCCCTCCCTCCCTCCCTCCCTCCCTCCCTCCCTCCCTCCCTCCCTATACTCGTGCAGTCCTTGTATGTACACAAAATATTTGTGACTCAGTATCAATGAAGCTTCTCCTCCTTAACATAATTCACAATAAACATTTAAGAATACTTTACTGGTGCAACTGCATGAATATAACCCAAAGATTTCCTGATCATTTGTAAAGGTGTTAGTGGCACAAAGTTTGTGTCCAGTCACTCATGGATGAGTCAGGAATTGAAGCTGAGACTAGCAAAGCTAAAGCAGAAATGCTTAACTCTATTTTCAAATGTTCCTTTACTGCGGAAAATCCAGGAGTATTGCCACAATTTAATTCTTGTACCACTGAAAAGCTGAGTGAAATAGATATTAGTGTCAAAGGAATTGAGAACAGGTGACATTGTTAAAATTGAAGAAAGTCCCAGGGCCTCATGGAATCTCTACAAGACTCTACAGGGTGTTACAAAAAAGTACGGCCAAACTTTAAGGAAACATTCCTCACACACAAATAAAGAAAAGATGTTATGTGGACATGTGTCCGGAAACGCTTAATTTCCATGTTAGAGCTCATTTTAGTTTCGTCAGTATGTTCTTCCACCTACGCTGAATGGAGCATGTTATCATGATTTCGTACGGGATACTCTACCTGTGCTGCTAGAACATGTGCCTTTACAAGTACGACACATATGGTTCATGCACGATGGAGCTCCTGCACATTTCAGTCGAAGTGTTCGTATGCTTCTCAACAACAGATTCGGTGACCGATGGATTGGTAGAGGCGGGCTGATTCCATGGCCTCCACGCTCTCCTGACCTCAACCCTCTTAACTTTCATTTATGGGGACATTTGAAAGCTCTTGTCTACGCAACCCCGGTACCAAATGTAGACACTCTTCATGCTCGTATTGTGGATGGCTATGATACAATACGCCATTCTCCAGGGCTGCATCAGTGCATCAGGGATTCCATGCGACGGAGGGTGGATGCATGTATCCTTGCTAACGGAGGACATTTTGAACATTTTCCTGTAACAAAGTGTTTGAAGTCACGCTGGTACATTCTGTTGCTGTGTGTTTCCATTCCATGATTAATGTGATTTGAAGAGAAGGAATAAAATGAGCTGTAACATGGAAAGTAAGCGTTTCCGGACACATGTCCACATAACATATTTTCTTTCTTTGTGTGTGAGGAATGTTTCCTGAAAGTTTGGCCGTACCTTTTTGTAACACCCTGTATACTGAATTCGTGGCTGAGTTAGCTCCTCTGTTAACTATAATGTATCCTAGATCCCTCAAACAAAAAAACTGTGCCTAGTAGCTGGAAGAAAGCAAAGGTTACACCTGTCTACAAGAAGGGAAACAGATGTGTCCACAAAACTATTGTCCAGTATCCTTGGTACTGTCTGCAGCTCGTGGTCTTGCAGTAGCGTTCTCGCTTCCCGCGCACGGGGTCCCAGGTTCGATTCCCAGCGGGGTCAGAGATTTTTTTGTGCCTCAAGATGACTGGGTGTTGTTGTGTCATCTTCATCATCATCATCATTGATCCCCGTTACGATCGGAGGAAGGCATTGGCAAACGACCTCCACTAGGACCTTGCCTAGTACAGTGGTGCGGGTCTCCTGCATCGTCCCCTACACTCTTCGGAGTATGGGACATCATCATCGTCATCATCATCATCATCATCCTTGGTATTGATTTGTTGTAGAGAACATTTTTGTAGCTCAAACATAATAAGGTATCTTGAACACTAAGACCTCCTCCATGCCAACCAGCATGAATTTCAAAAAGCCATGGATCAAGGCTATTAGGAAGGTGCAGTATTTCTTGATGTGTGAAAAGCATTTGAGTCATTAGCACACTTATGCTTATTATCAAAAGTATGATCATATGGAGTATAAGACACAATATCTGAATGGATTGAGAATTTCGTTCTAGGGAGGATGCAGCATGTTATCTTAGATGATGAGTCATCGACAGATGTAGAAGTAACTTCAGGTGCGCCCCAGTGAAGTATGTTGGGTCCCTTGCTGTTGTATATTAATGATCTTGCAGACAATATTAATAGTAACCTCAGACTTTTCAGAGATGATGCAGTTATCTACAAAGAAGTATAGTCTGAACGACCTTGATAAGATTTCAAAGCTGTGCACTGATTGGCAACTTGCTTCAAATGATGAAAAACAAAATTGTGCACTTCACAAAAAAAGTGTAGCATCCTATGAGTATAATATTAGTCAGTCACAATTGAGATCTGTAAACTCACACAAATACTTGGGTGTAACGCTTAGTGGCGATGAAGAGGAGTGATCACATAGGCTCAGTCATGGGTAAAGCAAGAAGCAGACTTTAGTTTCCTTGTAGAATACTAGGAAATGCAATCAATTTACAAAGGAGATTGCTTATAAATCACTCGTGTGACTCATCCTAGAGTATTGCTCAAGTACTTGGGACCCATGCCAAATAGGACTAGCAGGGGTATTGAACCATATACAGAGAAGGGCAGCATGAATGGTCACAGGTTTGTTTGACCTGTGGGAGAGTGTCACTGAGATGTTGAAAGAACTGAACTGGCAGACTCTTGAAGATAGAAGAAAACTTTCCCAAGAAAGTCTGTTGACAAAATTTCAATAACCAGCCTCAAATGATGACTCTAAGAATGTAATGCAACCCCATACGTGTTGCTCCCAAAGGGATTGTGAAATTAAGATCATATTAATTACAGCACACACAGAGGCACTTAAACAATCATTTTTCCTATGCTCCATACATGAATAGAACGGGGAAAAGCTCCAGTGACTGGTACAGTGGAACATACCCTCTGTCAAGCACTTCACAAGTGTAGATGGAGATATATGAAAGCCAGAAAAACAAAGGAGAGGCCTTTGTCTTGACAAACCAAAGCATGCACTGTAAGCGATTGAAGATGTTACTTAAGTGGAGAGAATTGTGAGCAGTATACTCTTGAGCTCGAATCAAATAGATTTCTAAAAGTATGTTCCATCTCTAATTACTTCATGGTCTTCCTTTTTATTTCTGTAAGTTTTTTGTGTCCCGTCTAATTTTTTTTATGAGTATCCACTATTCATTGGTGAAACTCATATAAAGTTCTTCCAGGAAATAAATCATCCACATCTACAGTTAATTTATGTATTCTGTCACAACTGGGTTTGAGGTTGAAGCCTCATTATGAATATGGGGCAACATATGGTATGATTTCAACAAAAATATGTAATTTTGTCCTTCCTTTCCAATTTTTGTGGACTGTTTACAATTGTTAAGGCTATGTTATTATTATTATTATTATTATTATTATTATTATTATTATTATTATTATTATTATTATTATTATTATTCTGTGGAGGCTATAGCTTTGAAGTTCATTATGACAGAATAAATGAATAAAGAATTTAACTATGGCTGTGTATGCTTTGTTTCGTGAAATAATGTCATCAGCGGCAGACCCATGATGGTCCTCCCTGTAAAAATGGATAATCTCATCCTGCGAAGCCCACTATAAGATGTCTGCAGTCTGAAGAACCTGAGCATGTGTTTAGCTGCCACTTGACAGTGAAATCTTAAAAATTTTTTTCCCAGATAGCCTCTAAAGTAACAGTTCCACTGCTATGAATCTTCACATAAAATACGCCACATAACAATGGAGATCATGAAAAATTTCAATCTGATTGTGTGAGATCATTATATTTACAGTGTGTCCGTTCTTTGTTGTTCTGTTATGTAGTCCTCCCCCCACCCCCCACCCCCCCACCCCTCTCCATCACATTTGTGTTTTGGTATACACTTCAGTGTGCAATAAACAGATTTGAATGTAGCATATGTAATTTCCAGATTCTGGAGAAAATAGATCGTCACTGGTGTAATGGTATTGTTAATGGTACATGTGGAAAAGTACCATTGAACTACTTGATAGAAGTGGACCCACCTGATCTGCAAAATGATTATGAACTCTTTGCCACAATTGCTGATTTTCCTGGACAACAACCTGGTGATCTTTCATTCAGGAAAGGTTGGTTCATTTTCATTCTAGAGAGAGTGATTTATATTTTCTATGTATGTGTGTCACATTTTCAGTAATATAAAAATAAATCACTTTGTGTTGCATCTGTGTCTATTTTATGTAATAAACTAATCTGTGTCCAGTCCACCTGTATGCAATAATGTAAATCTTTCATTCAATTCAGAATGTGCTGACTGACAATGGAAAAAAAACAATAGATTAGTAGTACCAGTTTTACTTGTTGAATTCTGTTCCGTTCCTGGTCTTAATATTTTTGAAGGTAACTTTGTTAAGATTTTTGTGAAATAATTGTGTCTAAGATTTTAATAAAACACACTTAGCATATTCAATGCATATTGTAAACAAAGAGGGAAAATTTAGGAGAAATGTGGTTTTTTTAATTTTTCAGGTGAGCTGATTATTGGCATAAAAAAGATTGATGATAATTGGTGGGAGGGAAGTATTGGAAGTAGGAAGGGTATGTTCCCTACAACATACACATGGAAGCTGGACTCATCTTACATAAAGGTATTTCTACTATTGATTCAACACAGAATTTAATGAAAATACTACTTACTTAGTTTACATGTATTAGCCTACCCTTAAAAGTATGGTATACTGTTGGGGAAAGAGAGAAAAAGTAGCGGAAGTGAAAGATATTATGTTCCTTTATAGCTGGAGTCATGAATGATGGCGGTAGAGTTTAGGAGGCTTGTCCTGCACACCTATATATCACGCGTTCTCCAACAGCCAGTGAATGTTCAGCACTGCTCTGAGTGCTCTGCTGTGAATATTGTAGCCAATGTGAGCATTAAACGTAATCATAACAAATTATTTAGTGAATTTTTATTCCGTTTGTTGAGAGTTGTCACCTCTGAATGTCCCCCCAGGGGGTCCACAACTCTTTTGTGGATACGTGCGTAGCGGGCACGAGACCCCGAGCTAATATGGCCTTCCTTCCTTTCCGGGCTGCATACCTTCCCTTTCCGCATCCTTCCCCATCCCCCATCTTTGCCCCCCCCCCCCCCCCCTCACCTCCGCCTCTTTCCTTCCCCCCTCTGGGAGTATGTTTTGTGCCTACGTCCGGAGACGGACGCTCGAACTGTAACAAATTCTTTGCTTTCTCCGCTTGCAAGTCTTCGTCCTTCCTTTGTCCTTCTCTTTTCCTTACCTCTTCTCTTTGCCCTTTTCTCTGCTGCGGCATTTGAGACCTCTCTTCTTTCCTTTCCCTTTCTCTTTTTTCCTCCCTGTGCGTGTCTGAAGGCCGACCCATGCATTTCCATGCGTAGCCGGTGACGGGGTAACGCATAATTCCCCGCCCTGGGTAGACAGGTAGGACACGTACGTACCCCCTGGTGATGGCCAGGCCCAGGGAGGGGTGATTACCCGAGCTGATACCTTCCGAAAGTGCCGATTGGTCCCTCCGTCTGTTTGTCGGGAGGTGTGACCTGTGGTGTGAACAATCACCTAAGGCGGGAGTGCCCTCAGAGAGGGCCCCCACAAGGAAGGAACGCGCCATCGGGGACGCCCGTAATCATGGGGGATACTTTCGCAGTCATCTTCTACTATGTCAGCTCACAAGCGTAAGTTCAATGAGTCTCAGCCACAGACAGTCCTTCCATCGTTGCCACAGTTCCTTGTTGTTTCTCGGTCTGACGAAGGTCACGACTTCTCCACGGTCAACCCTTTCATTATTCAGAAAGGTGTCGACGCAATTGCAGGTCCTGTAAAGTCTTGTTCCAGCTTACGAAATGGCACCTTGTTGTTAGAAACAGTCAGTGCTCTCCAGGCACAAAAATTGCTGCGTACTTCACTGCTATACACCTTCCCTCTCCGGGTGGAACTGCACCGTACTTTAAATTCATCACGTGGGGTCGTTTATACATGCTCCCTCGACGGATTGTCCGACGAGGAAATTCAACACTACCTCTCTGACCAGGGCATAACGGCAGTTCATAGTCGTGAAAAGGGTTGACATGAACATCATTCCAACCCGTACTGTCTTCTTGACATTTGACAAAGTTCAACTCCCATCGAAAATCAAAGCAGGCTATGAGATAATTTCCGTTCGCCCTTACATCCCAAACCCTACGCGTTGCTATCGGTGTCAGCGGTTCAATCACACTTGCCAGTCCTGTTCCAATCCGGCCAAATGTGTTACGTGTGGCAAGGATGCCCATGAGGGTGCTTGTCCACATCCATCCACTCGTTGCATCAACTGTATGGGTGACCATGCTGCTTCCTCTCGAGATCGCCCCATTTTTAAAGACGAAAAGCTCATTCAGGAAATCAGAGTGAAGGAAAAGGTGTTGACCTTTGCTGCTCGAAAATTATTCGCCAGTTGACAGCCCACCGTGCCTCAGACAGGAAAATACAGCACTGTCCTTGCCTCTCCTAGGCCAACAAAGGAGGCGGCCATGCAGACTTGTGACCTTACCTTTAGTGCCACGGTCGTCAGATCGGCCAGCGCAAAGATCGCCCATTCAACCTCCCCACTTTCGCCTGCCCACTCTATGGCTCACCCTACACCGGGTTCTGCTAAATCTGGAGCCCAAAAGTCAGACACCAAGACTTCGAAAAAAGAGCATACTCGTGAAGATTTTTTACGTACCCCAACTTCACAACCATCAGTCCCTCCTTCATCTAAACATCATGTTTCCAAGAAGGCTAGTAAGAAACCCAGTTCCTCTCCTTCTCCGCCACGGCGTGTCTCATCTACAGCACCACCTGGCGGTAATCGCCCTCGGCCGTCTTCTGTGTCGCCAAGGCGCACTGCTGGCGGCCGATCAACCAGCTGATCGCTGGTGGCAGGAGCTGCTCCTGAACAACCTATGGATCAGGATCTTCTGCCTTCAGCTGAATGCCATTCCATGCTGTCGGTCGCAAGCTCTGAGCAGTCGACGAGTTGACGGCAACCTTGGTCACATTCCTCCATTTTCTGTTCACCCTATGTCCATCATCCACTGGAATATCTGCGGCCTTCGAGCCAATCGGGATGAATTGTTGATCCTCTTACGATCCTACTCGCCGGTCATCTTCTGTCTTCCGGAAACAAAGCTGCGTCCCCATGACCGCTTTGTTCTCCCCCATTTTCAGTCCGTCCGATTTGATCTCCCCTCTGTTGAAGGCACTCCAGCACATGGAGGACTCATGATTCTTCTTCATGATACTCTCCATTATCACCCAATCCCTTTAAACACTTCCTTCCAAGCTGTCGCTGTCCGTCTTTCCCTTTCTGGATATACCTTTTCTCTTTGTGCTGTATACATTCCACCGCCCACACCAATGGCACGAGCTGATCTCCTTCATCTTCTTGGTCAGCTTCCACCCCCGTATTTGCTGGTTGGGGACTTCAATGCCCACCACCCGCTTTGGGGATCTCCACATCCTTGTCCGCGTGGCTCATTATTGCTAGACGCCTTCCACCAAGCGGATCTAGTTTGCCTCAACACTGGGGACCCTACATTTTTGTCTGCTTCCACGACAAATTTCTCTCATTTGGACCTTTCGGTCGGTACTGTTCCGCTAGCTCGGCACTTCGAATGGTTCGCCCTTGACAATACACACTCGAGTGACCACTTTCCATGTGTCCTTAGACTTCAGCCTCAACAGCCATATATGCGCCCGCGACGCTGGAAGTTTGGCCAAGCCGATTGGACACATTTTTCGTCTCTAGCGGCATTCAGTGACCGTCACTTTCCTAGCGTCGACGATGAGGTCACACATATTACAGACGTTATTCTTACAGCTGCGGAACGTTCCATACCACGCACCTCCACATTGGCCCGGCGCCACCCAGTTCCTTGGTGGAACGCGGCATGCCGTGACGCAATACGTGAGCGGCAACGTGCTCTTCGCGTTTTCCGCCACCATCCTACTTTGGACAACTGTATCCGCTATAAGCAGTTCCGAGCGCGATGCAGTCACGTCATCCGCGATAGCAAGAAGAAAAGCTGGAAATTCTTTACTAGCTCATTTAACATCTACACTCCCTCCTCAGAAGTTTGGAGTCGGATTCGACTGTTCTCAGGCGCGCCTAGTTTCTCCCCGGTCTCTGGGCTCACTGTCGCGCATGATACATTAGTGGACCCCGTCGCAATTTCTATCTCATTGGGTCAGCACTTTGCTGAGATTTTGAGCTCTTCAAATTACCCGCCAGCGTTTCTCCCGAAGAAACGTGCAGCGGAAGTGCGACCTCTTGCTTTCTCCTCTCAAAATCGCGAAAGCTACAATACTGTTTTCTCCATGCGGGAACTCCAACATGCACTCTCTTCTTCTCGCTCCTCCGCCCCAGGACCGGATGGTATCCACATCCAAACGTTGCTGCATTTATCATACCATAGTCTGCTTTACCTCCTTCGCCTTTATAATCGAATTTGGACCGACAGTACTTTTCCCAGACGATGGCGGGAAGCTATTGTTGTTCCTGTTCCGAAACCTGGAAAGGACAAACATCTCCCCTCTAGCTATCGCCCCATTTCTCTCATGAGTAGTGTATGTAAGGTTTTGGAGCGTATGGTGAATTGCGGTTTAGCTTGGTGGCTGGAGTCCGGCAGTCTTTTAACACCTGCCCAATGCGGTTTCTGAAAGCATTGTTCTGCAATTGACCATCTTGTTGCTCTCTCCACTTATATCATGAACAATTTTCTCCGGAAACGCCAAACAGTAGCAATATTTTTTGATCTGGAGAGAGCGTATGATACCTGTTGGAGGACAGGCATCCTCCGCACACTGTTCTCTTGGGGATTTCGAGGTCGGCTGCCCCTTTTTCTCACGAATTTATGGCATGGCGCACATTTAGAGTGCAGGTGAACACCACTCTCTCCTGTACTTTCTCCCAAGAAAACGGGGTACCCCACGGCTCCGTGCTGAGTGTTGTACTGTTTGCCATTGCCATAAATCCGATTATGGATTGTCTCCTTCCTGATGTCTCGGGCTCCCTCTTTGTGGACGATTTTGCGATCTACTACAGCTCTCAACAGACCAGCCTTCTTGAACAACGTCTTCAAGGATGTCTCGATCGCTTCCACTCTTGGAGCATTGAAACCGGCTTCCGTTTTTCTCCCAGTAAGACCGTTTGTGTTAATTTTTGGCGACGTAAGGAGTTTCTTCCACCCTCCTTACATCTAGGACCTGTCAACCTTCCATTTTCAGACGTCACTAAATTCTTGGGTCTTATGTTTGACAGAAAACTGTGCTGGTCCTCCCATGTTTCCTATCTTTCGGCTTGCTGTCTGCGATCCCTCAACACCCTCCGTGTCCTGAATGGTACCTCCTGGGGAGTGGACCGAGTGGTCCTTCTCCGCCTCTATCGCGCCTTAGTGCGCTCGAAATTGGATTATGGAAGCATAGTGTACTCCTCTGCTCGGCCGTCTATTCTTCGGCGTCTTGACTCTATCCACCACCGTGGATTACGTTTAATGTCTGGTGCTTTTTACACCAGCCCTGTGGAAAGCCTTTATGCTGAGACTGCAGAACCTCCGCTGTCCAATCGGCGAGCTGTCCTTCTCAGTCGTTATGCTAGCCATCTGTCTTCCATGCCTGCTAATCCGGCCCATGACATTTTTTTCGACGCCTCCTTGGATGTAGGGTATGCAGGCCACTCTTCCTCCCTACTACCACCGGGAGCCCGCTTCCGTCAACTGCTCCATTCTCTTTCCTTCCACTTTCCTAAAACCTTCTTGACAACTTGGGGTACAACACCGCCTTGGCTCCGTCCCCGGGTCTGCCTGCTCCATGACCTTGTCAATTTCCCAAGGATGGTACCCCTTCACTTGTTTATCATCGGGCATTTGCTGCTCTATGTGCACAAATGAAGGAAGTCACATTTATTTACACTGATGGCTCGAAAACATCGTTAGGTGTAGGGAGTGCCTATATTGTTGGCGACACCCCAAATCGATTTCGGCTTCCCGACCAGTGTTCGGTTTATACTGCGGAGCTTTACACTGTTCTCCAGGCTGTCCAATACATCCGTCACATCAGCGGATACAGTATGTTATCTGTTCAGATTCTCTCAGCTCTCTCCTCAGTCTCCAAGCTCTCTACCCTGTCCACCCTCTGGTCCACCGGATTCAGGACTGCCTGCGCTTGCTCCATTTGGGGGGCGTCTCTGTGGCGTTCCTCTGGCTCCCAGGACATGTTGGTATCTGTGGCAATGAGGCGGCCGATATAGCGGCCAAGGCTGCAGTCTCTCTTCTTCGGCCAGCTATTCGATCGATTCCCTTCGCCGATCTACGGAGCATTTTATGTCGTCATGTTGTTCTTTTATGGCACGCCCATTGGTCGACACTTCCCCATAATAAATTGCGGGACATGAAAGCTCTTCCCTGTGCTTGGATCTCTTCCTCCCGAACGCGTCGTCAGGAGGAGGTAATTTTAACTAGACTCTGGATTGGGCACTGTCTTTTTAGCCATCGACATATTTTAAGCGGCGATCCTCCCCCACTCTGTCCCCACTGCTCTCAGCTGTGGACGATAAGACACCTTTTAATTGAGTGCCCCTATTTTACTCCATTACGCGCCCGTCTACAGCTATCGCCTGATATATCGTCCATTTTAGCAGATGACACGCGCTCGGCCGATCGCATTCTCGAGTTTATTAGTGCCAGTGAGATGACGTCAGTCATTTGAAGCTCTTTTTGGGGACAACCAACCCCTTTCTTTAGTGGATTTTTTAGCTTTCCTTCTGCTTTTAGTTTCTCCAATTTTTTGAGTTTCGTTCCCATTGCTGCTGCTTTCCATTTTCGTTTTTTACCATTTCCTAAGTCACAGACCGGGCGCTAATGACCATAGCAGTTTTGTGCCCTAAAAAAAAAAAAAAAACTCTGAATGTGATGGTACGCAACACATTCCATTTCTTCAAGCACAAAGCACGTGTAGCTTCTGCTCATCACTATAAACTCTCCTTCTCCTGGAAAGTCAGACCTAACTTTCTGATATATGTTCCACTTTGCTTTCTAGGAGAGACTTGAGCTCTGTGACTGTACTGCAAATAACAGCTAACAATTCATGTATGAAAATGTGTCCTGGTTATCAGATGGTAGGAAGGTAGATCTGAAGATTTTCCTTCTATTATATTTAAAAACCTTTAGAACAAATTGTTGGATTTACAAAAACCCATAAACCTCTATAAAATGTCACATTTTTGGAGGAAAAATTACAATCTACCAAGTAGGTATTACTCTGAACTCGAATGCTCTTATATATTGAGGTGTGATAATGAACCACACAGTTGAATCACTTTTAACAAGACAATTTTATCCTGCCATGACCTAATACTCTTAAGCACACTGAGATCGACAAAATAATGGGCAAAAGAAGAAAGAGCTGAAAGAGAGAGAGAGAGAGTGTGTGTGTGTGTGTGTGTGTGTGTGTGTGTGTGCGCGCACCAAGTAAAACATATCCATATTTTATGTAAGTTGTTGTTATGAATATTTCAGAAGCTGTCACTTTTTTTCTAGGTGAAATGTAAACCTAAAGTTTTAAATATGACAGCAAAAGTGAAGATGAGTATGAAAGCTCAGCTAGAGGAGGAGATAGATTTGTATGAAGGAGAAATATTGACTGTTACTGAAGTTATTGATAAGGATTGGTATAGGTAAGTATAAAATTAAAATACTCAGTTATTCTCAGATGAGAATACATCACACTGTTTAGTGTAATTATGGTAGAAATGAGAATATGGAGCCATGTTCTTGGTTTTCCATGATGTGTCCAAATCTCTAAAAGGGAAAATGTTAATATACCTTTACAGCTAAGCTGGTACATAGTCATTTGGCAACCTTGCCACCTCTTTGCCAAGGTATTATTTTCCTGAAGACTCGATTCAAAACTGAACACACATAGAGGGAAATAAAATAATTTAGATTAGAAAAGAGTGATTGAATATATTTATGGCATAGATAAATCATATGTTTTGTAGAGCAAAATGTAACAGCATAGAAATATTCATCTTTACAATATTGAGACTTAACAAATTAGTGGGACTAGAAAACGCTTGTGGAACTGTAGCATCCACAGTTTTTAAAAGTTTCCACTTTGGGAGAAAGCAAGAAGTAGGAAATACAAAAAAAGGGGGGAGGGGCTTGGTGCATATGTGTCAGGTAAAAGGAAAAGAAATTACAAGGCACAAGGGGAAGCTAAATCAGTGGAAAAAATGAGTCTGTAGTATTGTGAAAATATATGGGAGTAAGAAGGAAAGAATTGGTCTGTTTTTGAATCAGTGGGATAGGAAGGTATTTGCTAGAATGAATGTCTCATTAATGTCTTCTTGCAAACCTATGGCTGCTCTCGCTGAGTCATGCTGAGTTGTATGTCAGAGGCCTTGGTGGTTGTTAGTAGGGGGCTTCAGTTCCCCCTGGATAGTTGGCAGTGTCAGAGAGATCTATGTCTGGGACAGGTGCTGCCAAAGGATAACCTGTAGGAGTTTGCCACTGTTGTAAACAGGTGCTGCAGTAGTTATCACCCTACCTTCAATATTTATAGTTGGGGATGTGGCTGTGAGCACTCACCGGTGTGCTGACATGGCAGCAACTGTTTCTGTTGCAATATCAGTTGATTTCCCACAGCCTTGGCCATGAGGAATTTCTGATCTGGCCTTTGCTTCCAATGCTGGCATACTGGATGCCCATAACTTTGTCGCTGACTTGAAACATGGCTACAGGTGTGTGTGTGTGTGTGTGTGTGTGTGTGTGTGTGTGTGTGTGTGTGTGTCATGATGCTGAAGTAGGATGCCTCTTGCCATTCCAGTTGCAGAACTCTGATAATGTGATGGACCTAAGTGTGGCTTGTTGATAACCACACTGCAATGACTATAGAATACATTTTTGTTAGGGCTCTGATTACAGTTGTGGCTGTTGTTAATACCATGTAGACCACAAAAGGGAAATTAGATAAGACATCTACAACTGTAAGCCAGTTATTTCCCAGAAATGGTCTAGTGGTGCCACTAACCCGCCTGGATAGTCATGTTAGCATACTGCTTTTGGGATTCAGGGAGACGCACTGGCTCCTGATCGAATTTGCTCAGCAAATTAACAATGAGGGCTGGTGTCCTGGCCGGCCTAGATTTGGTTTTTAGGCAGTTTCCCCACATCTGACTAGATGAAGACAGGGCTGGTATTCACATCCCACCTTAGTTATACGATTCACAGACATTTAGCAAACATAATCACAATTTCGTAGTGGATAACATTAGATACAGACACATGGGGTTAAAAAATTCTGTCCCATTGAGGGGGGAGGAGAAGGGGAAAGGGTGGAGGAAGGAAGGACATCTGGCCACCCTCTACCAGTAACACTGCCAAATCCAAAGATAACATGCCAACCCCCTTGAGGGCATGGGACAAGGCCAGGAAGAAGAAGAAGGAGAAGGTCTAATGGCATAACTGTGTAGCTGTTCCAATGCTTGTTGCTGCTTCATTCTAGAGGAAAATAATTGGAGTGGGGCTTCAACTGTAAATGTAAGATGATCCCTATGTTAATCTATTACACAACATAAAAGCTTTGACCTCAGCAGCAAGATTTTCACGTGTGAATGTAAGGTGACACTGTATATTTTGAATGAGGAATTTGGGGAAAAATCTCATCTTTTTATCAGGTAAAATGGTGTGTTGTCCATTATGTGTGATGCTAATACTAGGAAAGTTATAATCTTCCTCACTTCCATTTATGTTCCTGTTAGGACTACGTACCTGGGAATTTCTTATTGGCATAACTAACTACCTTCTATGAGCTGGAAGCATAGGTGTAGAGTCTAGTTGAAAATACTTTCCGATGTTTTTAAGAGAAACTGATGCACCAGTGACCAGATTAAAACTTACTGAGATATATGATATTACTAAAGAATAAACTGCAACCAGACACACTTTTTGAATGAATGATTTATTTCATTGCTCTAATTTTGGCTGTACCAAAGTACAGTAGTGGTATATTTCTACAGCTGTGATATATGTACTGCTGTTTTTGTGCGTACGTCAGTTTTGAAATTCTTAAACGCCACATGATTAATAACAACAACATGATAATAATTTAAACCCTCCAATCCCCCATATGCAGCCTTCCAATCAAAATCAATATTCATGCAAAGTAAGATTCATGTCCAGCTGGTATGGTGGCTTGAGTCTCATAATTTATTAGCCACTGCACAGTGTGGATTTCAAATGCGCTGTTCTGCAGTTGGCCAGCTCATAACTTTGTCCACCCTTGTCATGAATGGTTTCCTGTGGAAATAACAGACTGTGGCCATGTTTTTTTCGATTTGGAGGAAGCCTACGACACCTGCTGGAGGACTAGTATCCTCTGTACTATCTCGCATGCCCCATTTACGTCAGGAATTTTTAAAAGGCCGAGTTTTCAAGGTACGTGTGGGTTCTGCCATGTCGAACACTTTTATTCAGGAAAATGGCAAGCCTCAGGGTTCCATCATGAGTGTCATCCTATTTGTTATCATCATTAACCCTGTAATGGCCTGTATCTCACCGGGCGTCTCCGGCTCCCTTTTTGTTAACGATTTTGTGATCTATTGCAGTTGCTCATGGATTTGTCTCCTTCAGCAGCATCTTCAGCAATGTCTCGTTCATTTTTACTCAAGTAGCATTGACAATGGCTTTTGATTTTCCACTGACAAAACCATTTGTATGAATTTCTGGTGGTGCAATTCGTTTCTTCTGCCATGTTTACATCTTGGGCCTACTGCTCTTCTGTCTGTTGAAACTACAAAATTCCTGTGGCTCATACTCAATTTGAAACTTTCTTGGTCTTCCCACGTGCCTTACCTGGCCGCCCGCTGTAAGCGGTCCCTCAGTGGTACTTCCTGGGGAGCGGATCGGACCACCCTTCTCCATTTGTATAAGTCCCTTGTCCATTCGAAACTAGACTGAGGATGTTGCATTTATGCGTCTGTATCTCCGCCCCTCTTATGCCATCTCAATGCTATCCTCTATTGTGGCATCTGTTTGGCCACTGGCGCCTTTTACACTAGCTCAGTTGATAGTCTGTATGCAGAACCTGCCGAACTATCACTGTGACACCACTGTGACTTTCTACTCAGCAAATACGTATGCCATTTGTCTGCTAAGCCTGGCCACTCATCCTACGCCTCCTTCTTCGATGACTCATTTGATCTCCAGTATGGGGCACATCCCTCTTCTGTTACCTCCTGGAGTTCGTTTTCGGCTCTTGCTCTGGCGGCTGAACTTCATGCTGCCTGCCTTTTCGTACATCTACATAGATACTCCACAAACCACCAAAAGGTGTGTGACGGAGGGTACCCTGTATCGCTACTTGTCATTTCCCATCCTGTTCCACTCGCAAATAGAGCGAGGGAAAAATGACTGTCTCTAGGCCTCTGTATGAGCCGTAATTTCTTGTGTCTTATCTTCGTGGTCCTTAAGTGTGATGTATGTTGGAGGCAGTAGAATCGTTCAACATTCAGTTTCAGATGCCAGTTCTCTAAATTTTCTTAATAATGTTTCCCAAAAAGAACACCGCCTTCCCTCCAGGAATTCCCATTTGAGTTCCCAAAGCATCTCCATAACACGTACATGTTGTTCGAACCTACCAGTAACAAATCTAGTGGACCGCCTCTGAATTGCTTTGATGTCTTCCTTCAATCCCACCTGTTACCGGTCCCAAACACTCGAGCAGTACTCGAGAATAGATCGCTCCAGCATCAAATATGCAGTCTCCTTCACAGGTGAACCACTCTTTCCTAAAATTCTACCAATAAACCAGAGTTGACATTTTCCTTCCCTACCACAGTTTTCACATGCTCGTTTCACCTCATATCGCTGTGCAGTGTTATGCCTAGATATGTAAATGACTTGGCTGTGTCAAGCTGGACACTAGTAATACTGTATCCGAACATTACAGGTTTGTTATTCCTACTCGTCTGCATTAACATAAATTTTTTTCCACATTTAGGGCTAGCTGCCATTCATCACACCAACCGGAAATTTTGTTGAAGTCGTCTTGTATCTTCTAACAGTTACTCAACTTCGACATCTTACTGTACACCACGGCATCATCAGCAAACAACCGGAGACTGCTGCCCACCCTGTCTGCCAAATCAGTCATGTATATAGAGAACAACAATGGTCCAATCACACTTCCCTGGTTCACACCTGATGATACCCTTGTCTGATGAACACTTGCTGTTGAGGACACCACACTGGGTTTTATTATTTAAGAAGTGTTCGAGCCACTCGCATAGCTGAGGACTTATTTCATATGCTTGTATCTTTGTCAACAGCTTGCAAGTGGGCACCATGTTAAATGCTTTCCATAAATCTGGAAATATGGGATATGCCTGTTGCCCTGCACCCATAGTTCCCAGTATATATGTGGGAAAAGGGCAAGCTGAGTTTCAGCTTTTGGAACACTGCTCAGTATTTGTAGCAGGCCTTTTCACCCTGTATCAGGCCACGCATTACATCTGGTGACACAGGCTTTTCAATTGCGTCATCTGCTCTGACACTCTGTGTCCTTCAGAGCCTCTGTGTGCTGTACACCATCCATCCCTTAGTGCAACGGGTCCAGGAAAGCTGTCACTTGCTCACTCTTGTTGGAGCCACTGTGATGTTTATGTGGGTTCCTGGTCACATCAGTCCGACAGGAAATGAGGCCATTGACGCTGCTGCCAAGGCTGCAGTCCTCGTACTTCAGCCCGCTAGTTCTTCCATTCCCTCCGATGATCTCTGTGTTGCCGTCTGTCAGCAGGTGTTCTCACTTTGGCATCACCACTGGTCCTCCCTTCATGGGAACAAGCTCTGGGTTATTAAGCCTCTCCCAACAGCTTGGACAACCTCCTCTCGGCCCTCTCACTGTGAGATCATTTTAGCTAGGTTGCTTATCGGACACTGTCTGTTTAGCCATCGTTGTTTGTTAAGTGGTGCTCCCTCACCACTTTGTGTTCATTGTACTCAGCCTTTGATGGTCTGCCATTTCCTGATGGAATTCCCTTTTTTTTAACCACTTAAATTCTTGTTTGTATTTGCTGTCTAAGTTATCAGTCGTTATAGGGGGCTGTCAGTCGTGTTTTACTTTTGATCCATCATAGCAATATGGCGAAGGACATTTAATCCTTAGTTCAGGACCTCCATTTCTCTGTTGTGTATTTTATGGACCTTTCTTCAAGTCCTTGTTTTTAGCTGTCTTTGCTTCCATTGGTCAGGCTTAACATGTAATCATTTTTAACTTCTTTTTTTCCTTCATGTTCTAAGGTTCTGACATGGGCATGTATGACGCTAGTTGTTCTTGCATCCTAAAAACCAAAACAAACCTAAAGAATGAATGTTCTTTCCCTCCTCTATGTATTCTTTAATAATGTCTGATGAAATGGCAACATCCCTTTCCACCTTGAATTTCAACACCATGGCCCCTTGACTGTTACCAGAAGCAACGAAAGCAAAAATCCAAACCCAACTGCAAGTTTACCAGCATGATATTTAGGCTGATCAAAACAAGACTAATAAACTTCTGCAATCCCCCCCCCCCCATAATTGTGCCCCTATTATTACTGCAATTACAGCACTACAAACCTCCACACAAAAAGAAAACCAGTCACTTACAGACTTGGTACTGATACTCATGTCATGAGATGTAAACCATAAACTCTGCAGTAAACAAAATGAATAACACAAATATAAAATTTTATCAAACGATGTACCTTTTCTAACTGATCATCACAAGTGATTGCACTGGCAATGCCACATAAAAAACTTTGTGTCCTGTTATGGGAGAAGCATCACAAGAGAGGTCTAGACGTGAGCGTCTAGGGAAGTTATTCCAGCGGTAGTTTCCCTTTTCCTTCCACTTGTGATGATGAAATGATAATGAGGACAACACAACACCCAGTCCCTGAGCGAAGAAAATCTCTGACCCAGCCGGGAATTGAACCCGGGCCCCTTGGCGTGACTGACCACCGCGCTGACCACTCAGCTATCGGGGCGGACAATGCCACATAAACACATCCCTAGTTATAGTGGTGGTCACAGGTGATAGTCCATTAAATAGCTGCATTTACCTCGCCTCGCCTTTCGCCAATGAGCCTATGTCATTTCAAAAGAATATATTGATTGTCTTTTGTCACTACGTAAATTCAACAGAGAAACAATATTAATTGAGATTGGAACCCAACATTTTCCTCTTTCTCTGAATGTGTTTATGAGGAAGGGGAACAGGCATGACAAACTCCGCCAATAATAGGAACAGTCTCCACAATGACTGTAATTCCTAACAAATACCATATGCCAATATATACAAAACTAACAAATATGACAAATCAGATATCAACCAACCACAAAAATCAAACACTTCAACTGTGGCACGTACTAGAACTAGATATAATGTAAACGAACACCACAATGGCAGTTATAACTGAAAGAAACAAACAGAAACATCATGCATGCTGTCTGTGAGACATATGGTGCCACACTTGAGATAATGTACTAATTTCTCATGACATTTAGTAGACCAAAATTTTTAAATCCTGTAGCACAAACGAAATAAACAAAAGCTTCTCATCAAAAGGAAGAGGTCACTAATAACACATAAATTGAAACACTTGATCATGAGTAATCAGCATGACATATTTCTTCTTTTGTCTTTAATACAAAAGAAACTTCAGAGGGAAAAAGAACAAGTAATTCATAACTATCAGTCTGGGATAGAAACACTGAGCATATTGGAAACAAAAATGTAAATGGGCTATGGTCTATAATTACATATTGCTATTCTGTCTTTTTGCATTTAGTTGAATTAAAAGTTTCTCTCAATTATTGTAGTGCAAACCCTCATCTTTCCTTTTATTGCCTATGAGCTTTTATGAAAATAATGTTTGGTTCTGAAAGACAAGCATTCATTTTTTATTAGTAAATGTTTCTGTTATCCTATTACAGTTTTCTGATCATACTGTTGTCATTTTACCTGTAAGATTTGAAGTCTCAAAGAGTTTATTCATTCATACTATGCATTTTTTTAAATTTCATTTTAGGGGTTGCTGCGGGGACAGAATTGGAATTTTTCCCGCAGCTTACGTCACTTTACTACAAGACTCCACTGATGTGATGGATGGTGAACATACAAACATTCAGAACCAATCCCTTATTGTTAATAGTGCCACATTTAATTGCACGGATATTAGAAAACCAGCTGTTAACACTCTTGGAGGGCAATCATCAAATGAAGGATCACAGAATGAATATGTAACTAGCACAGAACGTGTCAAAGCAGACCTAGACAACTTGGATGTGATGAACATTTTAGATGACGATTATTTTAGGAAAAATATGCCATCTGTATTTACCAGCAACAGTGCTCCAGTTACTCATACGTATAGTTCAGAAGTGTCATCAACACGCGATGTTCAACACATGGAAGTTGATATTTGTCCTTATGGTGTAACACTGTACCCCTTTTATGCCCAGTTTGACAATGAACTAAGTTTTCATGAAGGTGAAATAGTGAGTCTTGTCAGACATGTGAGCAAAGATTGGATAGAAGGAAAAATTGATGGTAGAAAGGGGATATTTCCATCCAGTTATGTGAATATCATTGTAGATTGTCAGCCCCAGTCTGAATTTTCAGTGAGTAATGACAGAAGTGTACTTCATGAAGTTGAAAATGTGGAAGTGAGGAAGAAACATGACATACTTCCACCAAATTCATTTGCTGTGGTATTGTTTAATTTTGATGCACAAATGGATAGTGATCTGACTGTAAAGCAAGGTGAAGTTGTTTGTGTTCTTCAGCAACCTAATCAAGACTGGTGTGAAGTAAAAAATTGTTATGGAAGTTCAGGCCTTTGCCCACGTACTTATTTAGCGTCATACACAGTGCCAAATAAATTCACAGATGGCAGTAATCGTAGATTGTCAGTTGCAGGTGATGCTGGCTTCAGAAAAAACTTAACTGATGTGCCATTTCCTGACAAAACAGACTTAAATAAGAGGAGAACACTTGAAAGTTTTGGTTATCATGATAAGTGGAAGAATAACAGCATTGATGATCTAATTTCCAAAAATCTGGAAACTCTTCAGAATTCATACACATGGAGTTCAAAAATGAATTATAGTAATAGAAGTGTTGCAGATTCTGAGTGCCCGATAACTGAGAATATTGCAGTAGCTCAGGATGAGGCCATAAGGCACAGTCCAGTGTATTTAGCTGAAGAACCATCAGAAACGCAAACTACCATGCTCCAAGAGCAAAGTGATTCTCGATTTGATGTAAGAAGAAGAGAAGTTACTTGGAACACGTACAATGATGGTGAGTTCTGATATGGTTTGTTACATTATTTATAGTTACTGGTTGTGGCATTATGCAGTACTAACATAATTTATGCGAAAAAGTAGCACAAAATTAAACTTTAAAATGATCTTGCAGTGTTACTCAAATTGGCTTTCCCCTGAAGTTAACTAGATGCAATGAGAATGTCTTTCTGAATATTATGTGTTTAGACAAGTGATTTATTATGAAACATTCAAAAACCTTTGCCTACAGTGTGCTTACAAATATTTTTGATTACATGGAAAAGGGCACTAACATTTGCCTTTGGTTTCTCAATATAAGTAAAAGACAAAAGGGGTAACATGTTTTCAGAACCCATAAATCTTGTGAACAGATAAAGCCATAGTTCTAGCTGAGAGCTCGGCATCAGGAAAAGAAATTACTTCAGCAGAAATTTGCATATGATGTAGATAAACTCCCAAATGAAAAATTATTAATTATTAGAGAGAGCACTTCACAACAACACAATCAGTTACATTTATTTGGTTGATAATGTGGTAAAAGACCAGCTTTGACAAATACTGTCTGTAATATTATGTAAAATCTAGATTTCAAAGCAGCTAAAGTAACAACCCAAAAGAAGACATATGTGTTTATTTCATTAATAAAAAGGAAGGAGGAGTATAGTTTAATTCCCCATGGTCATTAGATACAGAGCACAAGCTCAGGTTTTGAAAGGATGGGAAAGGGAATCGGCCCACTATTCTTTAAGTTACCATCCTGTCATTTGCCTGGAGTGGTAAAGTTTATGATTATTTCTGTAACTATTTCTTGTTTTCTGGAGGTGTATTCATATGTAGTAATAAGGTTTGGTTGTACATCTTGCATCTGTAGTAAACCAGAGTCTAAGCTCACTACAGTATGTTCATTCTTTCCTTGACTGACTGTGGTACCACCAAAAGTGACAGTCAGTCTTCACACATTCTTTCACAGAATGATGCTATTAGATGAACCATTAGAGATAACGATGAACGTTTCGTAATACAAATGGTCACCCACAAATACTTATGGTTCAGAGAAAGACCATAGTCATGAGGTAAGTGTAACCTCTGTGATTGAGTAGGCAACAGTTAAGCAGACAGTTGATTAACCATAAGTGTATTTTTAAAATCAGTTCATCATGGATCATGGTGACCATTTGCCATCTGCCCAACCTGTACCTAGAAGCTAAACAGCTTGCAGTGAAAAAAAATTGTCACTTGTTGGTGGCCAGTCTTTGTGCATCAGCAGTATCCTTTAGGTAGCCACCACTAGACCCTTCGAAAAAGAGCAGTTTCAACTGCTGCCTGTCCGTAATAGACCTGCTGACCAGTATACACAAGGAAACGTGGAGGTGATGCTACTGAAATGAAATGATCATATGGCACTGATGGCCTGGAGTCCCCACCAGGAAAGTTTGGCTGCTGAGTGGCAAGCCTTTTCAATTGATGCCAGTTGGGCGACTTGCGTGTAAATGATGGTGAAATTATGATGACAACTTAATGCCAGCCGCGGTGGCCGAGCGGTTCTAGGCACTTCAGTCCAGAACCGCGCGACTGCTACGGTCGCAGGTTCGAATTCTGCCTTGGGCGTGGATGTGTGTGATGTCCTTAGGTTAGTTAGGTTTAAGTAGTTCTCAGTTCTAGGGGACTGATGACCTCAGATGTTAAGTCCCATAGTGCTCAGAGCCATTTGAACCATTTGACAACTTAACACCCAAACTGTGAGCGGAGAAAATCTCTCACCCAGCTGGGAATCAAACCCGGGCCTGCTGCATGGCAGTCAGATACACTGACCATTTAGTTAAGGGGACAGGTAGTGATACTAGTGAAGCACACCCACAGTGTGTACAAACCCAGGGCCAGAGTGGGCTAGATCTACACAATGCTGAGCCAAGGTTACCCCAGATTCTCAACTCATTCCCATTCATATCAGGAAATGGCTAGCCCACAGAAAACTTTAGGGATTAACACTGTGCAGTCAGTCCATCGAGCTGCACGAAAATTGAATTATGCTTATCTTGACAGAATGTTTTGATGTAGACATGAAATACTATTGCTCCATACTTTCAAAATACAAGCAGAGTTGTCAATGCAGGCAGAACAGATGACCGACATTTAAGGTTTAATATGTTTGAGGGACAAACTATGCATACAGATCAGGCATTGCATACAGATTTATTGAGAAGTGATAACATGGCAATCATCTTAGTGTAGAATGTTGAACTGCATGTGTACATAAAGGTTCCAAATAATAATCTGCTCTTGTTGATATACAAATCTTGTTGCTGATAAACCTTCATTGAGTAATGACAGAAGGATTTATATACTCCACTTTCTTCATTAAAGCTATTGACAATAGCACAGGATTTAAAATACATCAAAAACAATGTGTCTTCTTTACTGACTGGCAACATTGAAGGAATGGTAAGTTTGGTTGTGTAGAATCTTGCCCAGTATGTATTTAATTTAACAATATGTGATGATGCAACTGTAGTTAATGATAGTCAAATAATGATGTATAAATAGTATAATCACGACTGGTTTTAAACAGTTATAAGCCCATCTGCAGGTGTACAAGAATAGTGAGGCATGTGGCGACTGCACAGTTTGAACAATAGGCTGGGGGCAGGTGACCGCTGCACATGAAGGCAAGATACGGAATTCATGTATCTCTGCTTTGTGTGTGCTGCCCGCAGCCTAGTGTTATCAGTGTGTGGCAGCCACACGCCTCATGGTTCGTGTACATCTAAAGATGAGCTTACAATTGCCTGAAACCTGTTGTGACTCTGAACCAGTGAAACTATTTACAACTGAATCGGTTGGTGAAGTTCAGTTGTGGCTTTCCTCCTAACCAAAGCTTATACACTATGTGATCAAAGGTATCCAGACACCCCAAAAACATACATTTTTCGTATTAGGTGCATTGTGCTGCCACCTACTGCCAGGTACTCCATATCAGCAACCTCAGTAGTCATTAGACATTGTGAGAGAGCAGAATGGGGCGCTCTGCGGAACTCGTGAACTTCGAACGTGATCTGGTGATTGGGTGTCGCATGTCTGTACACGAGATTTCCACACTCCTAAACATTCCTAGGTCCATTGTTTCCAATGTGACAGTGAAGTGGAAACTTGAAGGGACACGTACAGCACAAAATTGTGCGGGCTGACCTTGTCTGTTGACTGACAGAGAACGCTGACAGTTGAAGAGGGTCGTAATGTGTAACAGGCAGACATCTATACAGGCCATCACACAGGAATTCCAAAATGCATCAGGCTCCACTGCAGGTACTAGGACAGTTAGGTGAGATGTGAGAAAACTTGGATTTCATGGTCGAGCGGCTGCTCGTAAGCCACACGTCACGCCGGTAAATGCCAAACGACACCTCTCTTTGTGTTAGGAGCGTAAAGATTCGATGATTGAACAGTGGAAAAATGTTGTGTGGAGTGACGAATCATGGTACACAATGTGGCGATCCGATGGCAGGGTGTGGGTATGGTGAATGCTCAGTGAACGTCATCTGCCAGCGTGTGTAGTGCCAACAGTAAAATTCGGAGGTGGTGTTATGGTGAGTTCATGTTTTTCATGAAGGGGGCTTGCACCCCCTAGTTGTTTTGCATGGTACTATCACAGCACCAGCCTACGTTGATGTTTTAAGCTGCTCCTTGCTTCCCACTGTTGAAGAGGAATTTGGGGATGGTGATTGCATCTTTTAACACGATCAAGCACCTGTTCATAATGTACGGCCTGTGGCAGAGTGGTTACACGACAATAGCATCCCTGTAATGGACTGGCCTGCACAGAGTCATGACCTGAATCCTATAGAACACCTTTGGCATGTTTTGGAATGCTGACTTTGTGCCAGGCCTCACTTACCAACATCGATACCTCTCCTCACTACAGCACTCCATGAAGAATGGGCTGCCATTCCCCAAGAAACCTTCCAGCACCTGATTGAACATTCGCCTGCAAGAGTGGAAGGTGTCATCAAGGCTAAAGGTGGGCCAACACTATATTGAATTCCAGCATTACTGATGGAGGGCACCACATACTTGTCACTTTCAGCCAGGTGTCCTGACACTTTTGATCACATAGTGTATAATTAATGTGTTCCGTGAATGCAAGAACTGAGGCAAGTGAACTCGTGTGTACCCTCTGAAAACTTATTGTGATTGATAGCAGTGGTGATATATCTAAGAAGTTCTTATTAATTGATAATCTTAGTAAGAGGAGTACACAATACAAAAGTATAGATGTTTGTAGCACAAATACCAACCAATTCTGCATTTAATAATGTTTTGTTTATCTCTTTCATTCTTTTTAGTTTTCAAAAGAGGACATTTCAGTACAAAATGTGGTGAGTTCTTTTTATTCTTGGTGTATCATGGTGTCAATTTCAGTTTTATTTTTGTTTATAATATTACAGTTGCACCAGTATGGTTTCCCTCTGTTTTTCACTGTTTCTTAATTCACTTCATTTGCTAATGGTGCTCTTTAATACATCTTTTTTGTATTTCCTTTTACTTTCTGGGGTGTTTTTTTTCCTCTTCATAAAACCTTTTACAGTTTCTCACATTTCTGTCTTTATTTTCTAATTGCTCCCCCATGTTTCTTGTTATTTGCAGTCCAGTTTGGTATAAATTTTTTTCACTTTGTTTTCAGTTTAACTTATTTGTTAATTTCATTTTATTAATCACAATTCCAATCTTCTTCTTCTTCCTTCTTCTTCTTCTTCTTCTTCTTCTTCAGGGCCAGTTCTCAGATCTCGTGTTATTTTACAGTACCACATGCTGCTTAGAATTTTATTGTCTTATGTTTCATATCCAAGTCTTAATACCAATTACTTTTATGTGAAAGATATAAACAAGTCATGTACAATACTGGCCCTGCACTGTCTTAGAAAGGTGCACAGTTGTAAACATCACTCCCCTGCAGTAGAAGGGCCTCACAACAGTCCTAAAATTGAAGCATTGATTTCATGACTCTTATTTTTATATTATTCATGAAATTTGAGTTTGTGTTATTCTTTTTCTTGTGTTTCTTTCTGTTTATGGCCAAATGCAGCAATAATGATGTCTTTAATTTTGTGTGTGAGTTTCTCAAATCAGTACTCCAACTTTCACCCCTTATTTCACATCAAAATTTTTGATGGATTCTCTGATGTGGGAGCAGTGGTAACAAAGCATTTATTGTGTATAGTTTTCAGTCTAGATTGCAAGCAATTAATATTTTACAACCCCAAGGATCAGGCTTGACCCTTTCTGTCGGTGGTTTTGAGACCTTTAAACACAGGCGTGCAATATGGACTTTATTGGGTGTCAGGGTGACCAACTTACTGTTTTCACTGTACTGTACATAGTCCACACGACCACTATGAGAAATATGATCTTGTATCAGTTGGGCAGGGTGCCATTTAGAAGTTTGGAAAATGGTAAGGTGTGTACAATATTAAATCACCTGCTCTTATGGTCATTTTGGTTTCGTTTAGCTATTCTTTCTTTATAGGTATGGAACTTCATTTGAACCTGGGTTGGAGTTAGAGCTTTCTTTGGTTTCCTAACAGAAATTTGTGTGAATGCCAAGAGAACAATGTTGTTTTCAGTAGCTTATAAGATGTTGAAGTTGATAAGTTTTTGACCAGCTTTTCTACCTGAAGGCATCTTCTCTTATCACCTTATCAACTAAGCACCATTTTGTGCTTAGTTGAAAAGAGGCAAATTATTATTTAATTATTTATTTACGTCTGCAAGACAATGTTAATTTTAGAGTTTGTTACCAACTTTCTTACATGACAATGTGATTTTCTTCAGGAAAAATATTTATTCATCTCACTACAGAAAATATTTAAAATGGATATAAAATCTCAACATAGTTCAAGGGCGACCGTAAATCAAATAAGACACTATTCTGTAACTTAAAGTATTTTTCTGTTGTACCACGTAAGGTTAACACTTTATTTGATGTAATCTGTTGTAGACGAAACTGCAGTATCCAGAAGGAGCTGTCACTTTGCAGCAAAGTGTGCACTGATTTGAAACTTCCTGGTAGATTAAAACTGTGCCAAATCAGGACTCAAACCTGGGACCTTTGCCTTTTATTGGCAAGTGCTCTGTGGACTGAGCTATCCGAGTGTGACTTGTGACCCAGCGGTTTGTGGTTTGTGCTCGGATAGCTAAGTCTGTAAAGCACTTACCCACAAAAGGCAAAGGTTCCAGGTTCAAGTACTGGTCTGGCAAACAGTTTTAATCGTACAGGAAGTTTTAAAACTACAGTCCTTTGTAATGTGAATATACTTTTGCATGTTCTTTCATTAGGACAGTATCTTTTTTTTTTTTTTTTTTTTTCTTTTTTTTTTTTTTTTTTTTTTTTTTCCTTACTGATTTCTAAATCTTGATTCTAATATTTGCTATTTGTATTAAACAGTAAACAATGAGTGCCGTGTATCACCTGTGCTGAAGAGGCAAGCTTCTGACAGAGTGCCCCACAGGCCAGCTCCACCAGTGCCACTGCCTGGCCACAAACCTGTCCATCGTTCAATAAGAAAACCAAACAAGAAAAGTAAGACGCCTTTTCAATATCGTATTTTATTTCTTTGACTGGAAGTTCACTATTAACAGAAATGTGCACGGACTTGGTTATATGATGCCTGACAAACAAGTGAAGCACTCTGAAGAATTGATTGGATGTCAGTATGGCTTTGTACACATACACACCATTGGAGGGTATGTAAATAATTAGAGGTTAAATTCTCTGTTACAGACAAAATGGTCACCAGAGGGCATTAGTGTTGTGTCGTTAGTGTCATTACCAGGCCTGATAGGGTATATAATGGGGTGTGAACAGCATCAGATGTTGAGTGATCACTGTGAAGGATATGGAGATGCCATGTACTCATGTGAGATGGCATTACCACCACTTGACAAAGTTTGAATGGGGCATCAGTATATGTCACCATTTACTCAGTTGGTAGAATTGTGCAATATCCAGATTTGTGATGGATTTGGACATGACAGTGGCCCAGTGTTGGACTGCATGGGAGTGTGATGGCAGGCATACTCGTCATCAAGGTCCCAGTCGACCGTGTCTGACCGCCACCAGGAAAGAACACCGTATTGTACACCGAGAACATTGTAAACCCTTCACATCTGTGCCTCCCGTATATTATCTCACACCATTGATTGGAGACTAGCAGCAGCCGGACTATGGAATTATTGTCCTGTGTGTAGGCTACTGTTAACTTAAATGCCTGTGTTTGGAGGTGTGCCATGACTGGGAACCATATACTACTGATGAGTGGTATTGTGTTCAGCACTGAATTGTGGATCTATATTACCCCGGGTGAGCGTCATTGGTGAGAATGGCAGTGACCAGGGGAGAGATCCCGTGCTTCCAATGTTTTGTAGACACACAGTGTGAGGAACCATCGGGTATGACTTCAGGTTGTGGCTGGTCGTGATTGAGGGAACTCTGATGGCACAACAGTACATCATGGACATCTTGTGTCCTTGTGTGTTACCTCTGTGGCTAGTAAGATGCCCAGAACTGTTTCCAGTGGAAGATACGTGGGATCAGCTGGATGTCAACTCTGTCCCAGTGCCAGTATCCGGGGTGTCGAGGACCAGTTGCAACAGTTGTTGACCAGCTTGCCTCAGGAGAGGCTACAACAGCATTATGACACCCTTCCCAAATGAATCATTGCATGCATCCAGGCCAGAGGGCATGCAACATCATATTGATAAGTGTGTTCACACTGCCAACTTCTTTGTAAATTTGACTCAGTTTTGTAATAAGTGAAATAACATCACATACTCTCTCAAACCATTCCATGAAATTTCATTTCGTTTCTTCCTTGCCTTCTTGGTGCTTCACATTTTTGTCAGGCAGTTCATAACCTCTCGCTATTGATTGTTTTTGTTCAGGATGACAATTATTGAACTATATAAAGAAAATGTAAATTAGTTACAAACTATCATGTGCACACACTTTATTCAACATGTAAACGTCACTACAGATATTCTGATTTAGGTATGACATGTTCAGTATGTCTGCCATTATTGGCGATGATGTTGTGGAGACAAATAGCGAAATTCTGCATGACGGGCTGAACGTCAGAACACTGATGCTGTCGATATTTTCATGAATGGCTGTTTTCAGCTCAGTGATGGTTTTGGGGTTATTGCTGTACCCCTTGTCTTTAACATAGCCCCATAAAAAGGAGTTGCGTGTGTTCAGATCCGGAGAATATGGTGGCTAATCGAGGCCCGTGCTCGTGGCCTCTTGGTACCCCAGAGCCAGAATGGGCCCCCAAAGTGCTCCTCCAGGACGTCAAACATTCTCGTGCTTTAATGGGATCGAGCTCCATCTTGCATGAACCACATATTGTCGAAATCAGTGTCACTTTGGATAATGGGAATGAAATCATCTTCCAAAACCTTCACGTACCATTCGGTAGTCACCGTGCCATCAAGAAATATCACGCCAATTATTCTGTGAGTGGACATTGCACACCACACAGTCACCCATTGAGGGTGAAGAGAATTCTCAATCAGGAAATGTGGATTCTCAGTCCCCCAAATGTGCCAGTTTTGCTTATTGACGAACCCATCCAAATGAAAGTGGGCTTCGTTGCTAAACCAAACTGTACATGCACATACTAATTCCAATCATGCCCCATGGCCAACCATGCAGTTTAAATGTTCTAACTCAAATTGTTCAGAAGATATGATTTTATTTCGTATTGTTCAATAATTGTCACCCTGTATGTCCCTTGTTTGAGTCATTACATATAAATTTGGTCTGTGCAGTTTGTTCCCTTCAATTTTTTGTAAATTACTCATTGTAGTCTCAGGTTGCCTCTCTTGTAATGAAACTGAATTTTGTAAGTTATATTTTAGTCTAATGTAGCTATTGTACAAATGTGTTATCAGAATGGATGTTGTGCTATATGGAGTGTACACTGTTATGAAAAGTATTGACAATTTAAGGTGTGTGCTTTTGTGAAGTTTGTAAGATCAGAGAAAAGTTCTGTCACATAGAAACTATGAGACAGATCACAATTTGCATCTGGATTGTTCATTTGGTAAGAATGTTGTCTGCAAATTGGCAAGATACAGTTTAAAGTCCAAAACAGGCACTCACTTTTGAATTCCAAACATTTGTTGTTGCATGACAAATGTGCTTGTGTTGTTGTACCTAATTGTTGTAACACAGACTAGGGGCTTGAGAGGTATTAGGTTTATCAAAAAAATTGTCACCACCTAGATTCATCTCTGCTGTTCTCAGATTGTTTTTAATATTTCATAGATGGTATTTTCATAATACACTTTTTGTAGAGCTGCAGATTTATATGGCTGAAAAATATATTGTGTGGTATGGAAGAGCACATTTATTGCTCAAGGTAGAAATGAATGTTGACTCCAAATCCAGGAGAAAATAGGAACCACACATATGCTAGATAAATCTAGGAGAAACGCACAACTGAGTGATTTGATCAGATGAATATGCTGTAGATCATCCTGAAATTTGTCTCTCTTGACTATCAAAAAGTCATTTGGTTGGTTTCAGAACAGTCAGCATTGTAAAAAAGCAAATTTTATTTTGCTGGTGTAAGCAAATAACTTTCTCTAACCTGCAAATGGTAGTGAACTGAGTGAAAAAAATTGCCTGGGTGGTGTTAAATACTCAACATCTCAGGGATCTGTCTTCACTGGCTGAGTTAGGTAAATCCGAGGTTCCCAATCTGAGGACTGGGTAGAGCCACCTGTCCTCTATAACTGTAAACCATGGAATTATTTCAGTGACTGTTGAAATGTTGCGTGTTACAGAAAATTTAGAGTCTTAAATTAACTTTCCAGATCCCAAAGATTGTTCAAACTCCATAAAAACAAAACAAAAAAGGCTTCATTACCATAAGATATACTATATTGCTGAGGGAGTGGATGTTGGTTGTGGAAAAACAGTTTGTATGAGCTGCCAGAGAAGACCACCACCCACAAAGTTAAGAGGACTGGATCTAGCTTTAAAGTCTGTAAAAGAAAACTTGAGTAACAGAACACATGGTATACAGAATACGTTTATCCTCATAAACAGAGTGGAAGACAGTTTGAGGAATTGTCCATTTTATATGTGACACAATTTTAAACATTACATGTCGTGACACACAGGAAGTTTACATTATTGTGTTAAAAGAAGAATGGCACGGTGAAAATGTGATCAATGTGCGTGACATAATCGAGCTTGTGAATGTAATGCTAGAGAAGATTGCTTTATGTTTTTGTGTTGTGCAGTGTACCCCTTGATAATGTCCACATGGATGAAATTGCAATAGTGAGTTATACAAATAAAATAATTTACAGTGAAAGGCAACTGTGATATCATTTGCAAAATTTTACATAACTATGAACCTCATGTACGAAAAGTTAATGAAATTTTACAGCTTCAGTTATCAAAGGACTTAGTCATTTCATAATTGAATGCATTGCTTCATCATTAGCTGTTTTAAGCACTGATTAAAACTGTATTTTATTGCCATGTGTTTTGCTGTAAGTAATGCTCCTAACTTTCTCTCCCCTTTAGTTAAAATAATAATCATAATTAATTATTTCTATAGAAAGGAGACATGCATCGTGTAGGATTAGTAGCATACATGCACTCATTCTCATCAGACTACAGAATCACCCTAATTTTTCCTGTATCTGACAGTGTGTGTTGTCTGCTCATACTGGGGCAGGGCCAGGATATGGTGTGGCAGTCTTTGTAACTAACAGAAACGCCCCTTCTGGTGCTCCTTTGTTATAGATCTTGAAGCAATTGTTCCTACAGTCCACATTCCATACAGGAAAATTGTATTCTCTTTCTGTGTACAGTACCACTGCAAGAGACTTTATACTATTTTTCCCATATTGCTTTTATAACACTTGCTCTGTCCATTCCTCTTGCTTGATGATGCAGATGTACACAGTGTGCTATGAGGTTCATCATTGACCTACTCCAGGGGCCATGCTGTAGAGAGCCTTATGATGTGACACTGAGTCACATCCATCTCAGTATTGTTACAGGGTCATCCTCAACCATAGACTCCAGCCTTTGCCAGTCTGCCTGGTTGTAAGTTGCTGATGACCTTCATTCCAGTGATCACTTCCTGTCCTATATCCCTCTACCAGATGGAGTAGTATTTGAAAGAAAGCCACTAAGATTGACAATCAGGAAAGTGGTCTGGACTTTGTATTGCCAGCTTGCTGTTCTTGAACATACAGATAACTTCCAGGACTGGATGGACACATCGAAGTGTGATGCACCATTCTGCAGATTGATTCATCTCAGAGTCCTCAGGTCACTTAAGAGGCAACATATTCCTTGGTAGAACTAAGAGTGCTGCTCCACAACCTAGTTCAGGTGTGTGACTGGGAGACAGTTTAAATGCTGACCCACTGAAGGAAACTTTGCAACCTTTTGAACTGCGAAGGCAAAAAGCACAGTGAATGATCAAAGAGAGCAGCAAAAAGTTCTGTTGAGTGTTCCTTGACTCTATCAGCTGTTCAATTAATTTTTTTACAAGTATAAAAAAAAACCATCGAGTGAATTTCTGGTAACTATAGTCAGCCATGTATAACAGCCGTACTGATAGATTGGCATCTCCAAACATCATCTGGAGAAAGGTAAGTTACATTTAAGACCCAACAATGCGAGTCCTACAACTGCCCCTTCTCCTAGTGGGCACTGGATTCAGCAACATCTAGGGCTTGTGATACTGCATCTATATCTCAAACCAGGGAAGTATCAAACAAGACCTAGTAGTTTCAGAAGGATGATCTTAACAAGCTGTGTAGAAAAAGCCATGAGTGGCCCACCACCTAGTGTGGTTATTATAGATGAGGAAACTTCCCAGGCGATCTCAGTGCAGGTTCTCTAAGTAGTGATACTCTGTTGACAATCTGATGCTGCTCAGGGCCCTATACAAGAGGCTCTCCCACAGAAATTACATTATATATAAGAAGGCCTGTGATGCTACTGGGGTCCACAGTGTTCTAGGACCTGTGAAGGCACTGCTAATTGTAAGTGTTATTTTTTCTCTTCTTTTCACTTTATACATATCTTTCTTACTGGCATGAGGTTTTTATTTTTTGGATATGCAATAATTTTAATTTTATGAAAAACTGTGTATTTAAAAATGTAATGTGTAAAAGGAAACAGCAATAAGAACAGGGAGATTGAGTGCCATATCAGTACTGAGAGACTTCAATAGTGAAAGACAGTGCGGGTGTGAGTGCTCATGTATGCAGTAACAGGTCAGGTTCCTATTGGATAGAAACGTGTGCCAGATACTGCTAAACATTTATGTTCTAAAAATGGCACGATCATAATATTGACACAGGCATTGTGAAAAGAAAGTGTTAAACTGTTTTGCATGGTACGAGTCTTGTGCAGTACCGCAAACTGAATTGACAATGCACATTTGAGTGAGCAGTAATTTTTGTATGTTGGACTAGATTGGTGTCTGTGGTGTGACTTGCAGAAACTAATGTGTTCAAAGATTTTTTGTTTGCAACTTAATGAGCTTTCACACACATTAAATCATTAACAGTTGCTATAAAATCAGCTAAGAATGTCCCCACTCTTGAAAGTTATTTGTCACACTGCGAATTTGCGAATGTGGCACATGTGGCAATGCAGAAAAACTGTAACTAGGTGATCTGTGAGCTGAGCTCAATATTGCACTCTTTCAAAACCAATGTATTTAACTGTGAAAATGTATATTTACATATAAAACCTTCAATTTGCATAGTAACATTTGCTTGTGACCAGCCTGCGCCCAAATGAATGTGACAGAGGAATAATATAACTGCCAAGTGGATCATGACCCAGATGAGAGACTGTAAGAGTTGCATTTTACCACAGATGGGCCTACTGTGATTTTGTTGCTGGCAACACCTAGCTACTGACAACATTGCAGTTCACTTCTCTCACATATATAAGCAACATACACTGCCAGAAACATCTCTCTCCATAAATACTTAGAAAGCAGTGTAATCATGTTAATGTAATTTCATTTATGATGAACTTCATGAAATGAGTGTTTCTTTGAGTAGACATAGTTTTATAGTGTGTGGATTCAGAGTTTCATGTTGTCATTTGCTGCCATACTATTATTACCCTACCACTACTGTTTGCTTACTTTCCCTCTTTTTTTATATTTTGGTTGCTATGGTATGTGTCTTCACATTTATCTTTTGGGGGGATGTGCTTAGATGTATGTGTGGGTGAGCAGTGACTTTTTTATGTTGTATTTGCTAAAATGTGTTAGCTGTCACATCTACCATTAGTTTACAACCTTCAACCAGTCAGAGTAAGGCAGATTATATCTCATTGAGCAAGCTATAAAGACAGTGGAAATTTGAAATTTTGCAGCTGTACAATGACAGGAACCTATGTTTACATTCAGGAACTCTCAGAGTTTGGTTTACTAAATTCTTCCAGGTCTAAAATCATTAAATTTTATTTCTTTACGTTTCTGAGGGAAGTATTTAGGCACATTTGTGGTCAAAATTTGATAGTTAAATCTCTTCAGAGTTGGCTCTGTTACATATGGTGACCATAACAGGACAGTAGTCTATTCAGTGCTGGCTTGTTGAAATCTTGCATTGTTTTGGGTCTAATTTCGAACTTTAGTGGGTGGTATACTTTATTTTTGTCTGTTTTGGATCAGAAATATCACAACTACAGAGGACGAACATGTGGCAAGTTTCCAAAAATGGGGAAGCGAACAAGTGGGAGAAGAAGAAATGGACCCTATTATGAGAACTATGGAAAGAGGGCTAGTTATTAAATCAGAACTAGGTATTAAAAAAGAAATAGTCCAAAAAGGGGAGCAGGAGGTTTGTTTGAATTACTATTAATGAAATGGAGTGAGGGGAGAAGGAAGCAGTAAAAACTGTTAGAGAATCACAAAAAGAAGTGGGCAGAAAGATAGAACAAAAATGGAAAGAATTTAAACAGTACTGGGAAACTGAGTTATGAAAATATTTGAGATGAAGTTGGAGGTAAATAAAGATTTTTGGAAATTAAAAAATAAAGTTTCGCAAATAGTCAAAGAAGTTAAACTTGAAATACCTGTAAAACAAGGAAAATTATAGAAATGCCATAAATGAAAAGGTAGGGTGCTTGGATATAAACATTAAAGCCCAAGCTGTTGAGTGTAAATAGGGGAAAGCTGAAATAAACAGTTATTGTGCTCAGTTTTTCCAGAAATGAAGTTTCAAGAATGAGGCAGAAGTGGAAGAAATTAAAGAAACCACTTCTGAGACTGAGAAAAGGGTGAATGACTTAGAAACGACAATTCAACATAAAAATTTTATACAGCACCACCCTTGTTAGTTCATGTAAGAGATGCTGTAGCTTTAGTAATATACATTGCCGGAAAAAATGCAATTGTAAGATAGGTCAAAATCATGGAACAGAATTTTAAAATACAATAGTTTGTTTTAACTTTAATCAGGGATGGTGGAAGCATTGTAAGTAAAATTTATTTAGAGTTCATTACCACCACTGGTTATGTCCTATGAGCAATGTTGTAACTATGTAATTGACCAAAGAAAAGTTGTAAAACTGAAAATATATTAATGAGCAGTCAGAAAGTCAATCACTTTCTGAGCATCAACCAGAATAACATATGAAATTAAATAGCTTCAACTAACAAAAGTATAAAATTACAACAGCAATGCATGATGCTTCTCATTGTATTTGCATGTCTTATAAATAAATAATAAATCATTTGCAATAAACACCTCAAGGGTGATTCCTTGAACCCAAATGTATGTGATTGCAAAACCAAGATAAGTAAGTTCAGTTAAACTCAACAGAAAGATTGTAAAAATAAGTCATGACAATAAAACAGTATCAAATGAACAAATAAAAGCAACAGTTAATGGTAAGCACAGTAACGAAAGTAAGCTTTTCAATAGGCAAATGCAAAATAGTAGTTTAATTTAAGGAAACAATCCTAGCTGAGATGACAAAATTACAGTCAATGACTGCAGAGAAATAGAAGTCATCATTAACTTTTACATTTCGCATCACAATCCACTGTAACTTGACCAAGGCATGTGATCAGCTGGGATGGCTGTACACATCCTACTACATAACTTGCATGTGAAACAGCTGAGTATAGTCTAGCTCTAGTATCAGAACAGCAAGCAGCGCGGAAGTCACTGCGGGAACAATTATGTTAAGTAAAATAGTGGGCCAGTGGAATGCTGTAAAATAGGTGGCAACACTGTCTAGTGGTATGTTGCTACTCCTGTGTCATAACCTAATCTGAGAACTTGAACAATTCATTGTTGTTACTGTCAGGAAGAACTGGTAAGGTAGGATGTATTCTGAGAGGGAACTTTAATTCTGGACTCAATAACAGGAATGGTTCAATAGTAGCATTCAGAGTTTCTTTCAGTTGCATGTAGAACCAAAATTCAGGTCCCAGGATGTTGCAATAGGATGTATTGAATAGAAGTCTGCTATTAGGTTGGGACATAATTTTGTAGCATTTTTCCGCAAGTCTAATAAACACAACAGATACATGTAACAGAGACTTTAGTCATCAATAATATATTCTCCTTCACTATTTACAGCAGTCTGCCAATGCTGGGGTAACTTTACGGTTACGCAGCTGTAGAAATCGTATGGTTTTGAGGCAAAAAGTCTCGAGCCATGGTTGGAGCACATTTTCATCTGAAAAGAAAATTCCTTGAAGATTCGCTATAGAGTTGAAAAGATGAAAATCTGTGGGTCCAAGATCAGGTGTGGAAGTTCACAGGGTCTTTGTAGAGGGAGTTGCTGCATTGTTTGGGCTCAATCATCCCTTTCTTTTCCTTATGTTAGCATAAAGACACCATTCCTTATCACCAGTAAAGATACATGATAACAAGGGGTGGTGGTGTTTGTGAGCCAATTAATGACCACCAAGAGAGTTCATCACATTTACCAGTTCTCAATTACACTGATATGGATCATTGTGGATTAACGTGTTTGAACGATCTTCATTAAATCTCAAAGGTCTTCCAGAACATGGAGAGTCACTAATGTCAAAATGTTCCTCCTTAAGACACGAAAACCATTTTCTTCTTGTGCTGTGCTCAATGTCATTATCCCCATACGTGACACAAATGTTTTTGGCTGCCTCCACAGCTGCCAATGGCTCAAAATAATGACTCAAAATACAACTGACAGCAACGTTGCTAGCATCACGCAACAAGATAAAAGTTAGTGCAAAATCCAGATAAGCAAAGACTGGTAAACTTGTAAGAATTTTTTCAGTGTTAACTTGTCACTCTCTCAGTTTTCTGTCCAGACGAGAGGAGTTCCCTTCTTCATTAATTTTGTGAAAGGTTTCAGGGTGGCTACATAGTTATCTATGAAACAATGATAGTAATTTCTTAAACTGGGAAATGATTTGCAATTTTTATTGATCCTCAGTGCTGGAAAATTGTACATGGTGTCCTGTAATCACGAGTCTGGTCTTACACCATCTGCCGAAATTATGTGGCCTAGATAGTGCACCTGCAGTTGCGCTATACTGCACATTTCTAATTTCAAATTTAGATTAGCACCACTAACACATGCCCTTACAGAGGCATCCAGAAGCTTTAAACTGTGCATACCATCGCCGAATGGAGTTAGCAGTTGGTGGATCTTTGTTGAACTTCGTCCTGAAGTGTCGTTGCACTGTTATGACTGACTGATGTGAGTGCATTTCAAGCACGACATACGCTTTCTCAGCTCCTGTCGCCATTTTGTCTCACTGCGCTCTCGAGCGCTCTGATGGCAGAAACCTGAAGTGCGGCTTCAGCCGAACAAAACTTTGAGTTTTTGTATGTATCTGTAGTGTGTCATGACCATATGTCAATGAATGGAGCTACAGCGAATTTATGAAATCGCTCCAATCATTTGTAATAGCCCTGTACAGTTCCTCCATGATCCCCTATTCAGTGCTAACATTGGTGCCTCTTCTGATGTTAAACCTATTACTTCAAAATCATTCTTAACCGAATCCATGTTTCTTAGTCTTGTTGCATACTTTCTGTTGTGGCTTGGCAAGACAGCCAACCCACTATGACAGGAAGCCGAAAGGCACGCGTTTAAGCTCACGCAGGCTGGCGTGAGGTCTGGAACAGGACAAGGAAATGAGACTAGCATAAAACATACGTAGCTGCTGGAATACTTAACTTTAATCCATAATTGGTGAACATCGCTCTTGACGGTACATGATTTACAGCATCAATAGTAACTGGTAATGGCGCCTTGCTAGGTCGTAGCAAATGACTTAGCTGAAGGCTATGCTAACTATCGTCTCGGCAAATGAGAGCGTAATTTGTCAGTGAACCATCGCTAGCAAAGTACAACTGGGGCGAGTGCTAAGAAGTTTCTCTAGACCTGCCGTGTGGCGGCGCTCGGTCTGCAATCACTGATAGTGGCGACACGCGGGTCCGACGTATACTAACGGACCGCGGCCGATTTAAAGGCTACCACCTAGCAAGTGTGGTGTCTGTCAGTGACACCACATTCCTCCCCCGCAAATCGGCGGACGGTTGTGGCATAAGGCTTCCGCCCGCCGTGGGGAGGACCCCATGTTGACGTATGCGACGAGGTGGGGAGCCTAACAACAGGCGAGGCTGTGCCACCCGCACACTGCCATTCGGACCGAGGGGAGCTAGGAAACGCCTGGAAACCTGCTTCAGGGTGCACGCCAACATGCGGTGTATGCGCCTGTAGAGAGACAGGAGGGGCCGAAGGGTCAACCTCCATCGGGCCGGGGCACCCGACGGGCGAAGACGACATGTGGTCCGGAGCGGGCAAGAGTTCCAGGGCGGAGGACAACTGGTCACGGGAAGCGATCGTCGGTTGCAGCGACCCGTCCACTGCGGGCGTCGCTGGCGGGAAAACAGGCGGCGGCGGCGCGGCGCCATGGGGCAAAATGAAAGGCAGCGTCGGTAACACCTGGGGCTGAGGCGAGCCAGTAGATGGGTCCCCAGGGCACTGACCGGATGGCACCATCGCTGAAAGCAGACGGGGAGCGGCAGATTCCGTGCGACGACAGAGGTGCAGCTGATTGAGATGCCGACGCACCTCACCAGAGGCCCCCAAAACCAGATACATAGCACGGCCGAGGCAGCGAAGAATGCGCCCTTCGAGCCAACGCCGTGAACCGCGAAAGTTGCGATAGTATACAACGTCGCCTGGAGTAAAAGCAGGTGTCTGCCGCTGCACAGGAACCTGATGCGGCGGATGTAGCAAAGACATCGAGGTGCGATGAGGGCGACCATGAAGGAACTCAGCCAGCGAGCGACCATCTCGAGGCTGAGAGCAATACGATGACAAAAAGAGCAGTAACGCGTCCTCCCAAGAATGAGACTCTTTCAACTTCAACATCTGTGACTTGAAAGTCCTGACCAAACGTTCAGTGGCACCGTTTGACTGTGGCGAAAACGGCGCGGACATCAGATGTTGAATACCATTGGCCTTGCAGAATGACTGAAATTCTGCGGACATGAATTGTGGGCCATTGTCGGAAACAATAGTCTGCGGAAGACCTTCAATGCAAAAGATAGCGGATAACACTTGGATGGTGGCAGAAGACGTTGTGGAAGACATTCGGACAACAAAAGGAAAATTACTGAACGAATCGACCACAACCAACCATCGAGCATTCCAGAATGGACCAGCAAAATCGATGTGTAAGCGTTGCCAAGGGGAAGTGGCTTTTGGCCATGCAAAAAATTTCCGCGGTGGTGCTGATTGTTGTTCGGCACACACCATGCAAGAAGAGCACATATTCGGAATCGCTGCATCGATTCCGAACCAAGTACAGTGCTGACGAGCAAGTTGTTTCATTCTCACTATACCCCCAATGTCCTTGGTGGAGAAGCTGTAAGACAGAGGACTGTAACGAATGTGGGACCACGACCCTGGACTGATCATTATCAGAATGCAACAGCAAAACACCACGTCGTACAAAAAGTCTCTCCTTGTGAGCAAAAAATCGGCGAACCAACGGATCCCCAATCCGTGACTTTGACAAGGGGCATTGAGTAGCAACGAAACGCAGAACGGTAGCCAGGACAGGGTCGGCAGCTGTGGCTGTAGCTACCCGACGAAAATCATTCGGAAACGATTCGACCACGTCATTGGTTTCCGAATCAATGAACATGCAAGCAAGTTCGGAGGAATCGAATGCTCTATCCTCAGCAACAGGCAAACGGGACAACGCATCGGCATTTCCGTGCTTAGCAGTGGACCAATACAAGATATCGTAGCGGTACTGTGAGAGGAACATAGACCAGCGAATGAATTTCTGCGCTGTACGTGGAGGTACAGGCTTGGTCGGATGAAAAAGCGATGTCAACGGTTTGTGGTCTGTGGTGGTGGTAAAGTGACGACCATACAAGAAATCATGAAACTTTGTAACACCAAATACGAGAGCCAATGCTTCTTTCTCGATCTGGGAATAATTTCGTTGCGCAGACGAGAGCAATTTGGACGCAAAGGCAGTAGGACGATCATGCGAACCATCTTTGTGCCCAAGCACAGCACCGATCCCAAAATCTGATGCATCCACCATCAACAAAACGGGCTTCCGGGGATCGAATGGCGTAAGGCAAGTATTGGAAAGCAACGCCGATTTCAACTGGCGAAAGGCGCGTTCGCATTCCGTTGTCCAGACGAACGGAACGCCCTTACGGCGTAAGCGATGAAGCGGAGCTGAAATGGAAGAGGCGTGGTGCACATATTTATGGTAATAGTTGACTTTTCCCAGCACACTCTGTAGCTGCTTCAAATTTGTGTGGCGAAGGCAAGTCTTGTATGGCACGGAGGTGCTCTGGACTGGGATGTATGCCTTGGGCATTAAGTACATGTCCCAGATATGGCAAATCACGAGCACAAAACACAAATTTGTCCTTCCGCAAGCGAAGACCATTTTGTCGCAAGTCTGAAATAATGTTCTGAGATTGGCTAAATGTTCTTCTTCCGTCTTTCCAGAGATCACAATATTGTCCAGATACTTTGCTGCAGTAGGGACCGACACACAAACAGTTTGTAGATATTGCTGAAACAATGCAGGGGCTGATGCACACCCGAATGGCAGTCATTTGAATCGATACAAACCATGATGCATGTTAACCACCAAGACGCGCTGGGATTCTTCGTCCACCGGTATTTGCAAGTACGCGTCTGCTAGGTCCAACTACGAAAAATATTTACCCGGGCACAGTTTGTCAAAAAGATCGTCCGGGCGGGATAAAGGAAAAGTTGCAGTCACTAGTTGTGGATTCACTGTTGCCTTGAAGTTCACACACAGTCTCAATTTTCCGGAAGGTTTTTGCAAAATTACTAAGGGTGATGCCCAGAGAGAAGCCTGCACACGTTCAATGACACCTTGTGATTCCAAATCGTGTAATGTTTTTGCGACCTCATCACGCAATGCGTGGGGAACATTGCGCGCTCTGAAAAATTTCGGTTGCGCTTTTACTTTCAGTTCCAAATGTGCTTTATAGTTCGTAGCGCAACCAAGGCCCGGTGTGAAAATGTCTGCAAATTCTTCACATAGACGAGAAACACTGTCTGAAGGCACAGTCTGGTTCACTGATAGGACCTAATTTACTATAGACAAGTTAAACAACTGAAATAAATCGAAACCAAACAAGTTCACTGCAGAAGAAGAACGAAGGATGTAAAATGACACAAGTTTTGTTTGTCTCTTGTATGTGGCAAGAAGGCTGCACTGAAGGCTTGTCCTGAATAACTACTTAACTTAACATTTGCGGCACGCAACGGAGGTGTGCCCAGCTGTTTGTACATGTCGTGATTGATCAGAGAAACTGCAGCTCTGGTATCGAGCTGGAACGGTATCACTTTGCCGTTAATGTCCAAGTCTACAAAAAGTTTATTGTCCTGCTGACGACAAGAGCGACTGTCACATGCAACGTGAACTGACACTGGTACAAAATCACTTGCCACTTGACTGGATTTCTGGCGATGTCGACGCACACAATTTGTGGGACGAATACAGTCACTGTGAGAGAGAGAAGCACTGGGCGGAGTGGAATGAACTACATGAATTTCCATAGGCGAAGTTTCACGAGTCTGAGTATCCTTGGTTCGATTTCAGCGCGAAGCAAAGGGCCTGGAATGGTTGTGTGTGTCTGATCTGAGCTTTTTCTGGCAAACACTTTGAACATGTCCTTTTCTATTACAGAAAAAGCAAATAGCTTGGCGTGACGGGCAATTCTCATGCGAATGTCTAGTAGCACACCGCGGGCATGATTTCACTGCATTTGCTTGCCGGCACGGGACACGTGGCTGAGAGCCAGGCGGCTTTGGCGCGGCCGGGCGCGAGGACTGTTTACTGTTCCATGCAGCTCGCCCGTCGGGCAGGTTAACCTGACACACAGGTGGCGAAGTTTCAAATGATTCCTGAGCAAAGTCAAGTGTGTCCTGCCGATCTAATATGTCCATCACTTGTTGAAGGGAGGGATTGACTAGTTTCAAAATCTGTTCCCGTATACGAACATCACAAACGTCCTGTGCAATTGCATCACGTACCATAGTATTTGAATATGGGAGTCCACATTGACACTCAAAAGCACAATCCCTAGTAAGGCCTTACAAGGTTGCAACCCACTCCCTATTAGTCTGACCTGCCATACGTTTTGTACGAAAGAAGGTATACCTTTTTGCAACTACATTGACTGATTCTTTGAAATATGCATCTAATGCAGACAAAATTTCTTCATAGGACAGAGTTGCTACATATTACCTTGAATTCTGTAGGCGGCGAGATGGAATCCAAATTGGCGTGACCACTCCGTCCAGCTTTCCAGTGCAGCATCAAAAGGACGAAAAGGTGGTGCAACTGCGTGTTGTGGCTGCGGTAGCGGTGGAGCGGCGGCTGCCGCATTGTTTTACAGTGCATGTTGATCCTGGACGAGCTGTCCAAGGGCATCCAGTAAGGCCGGCGTCTGCTGATTCTGTCATCATCATCATCATCATTTAAGACTGATTATGCCTTTCAGCGTTCAGTCTGGAGCATAGCCCCCCTTATACAGGGTTATTACAAATGATTGAAGCGATTTCACAGCTCTACAATAGCTTTATTATTTGAGATATTTTCACAATGCTTTGCACACACATACAAAAACAAAAAGTTTTTTTAGGCATTCACAAATGTTCGATATGTGCCCCTTTAGTGATTCGGCAGACGTCAAGCCGATAATCAAGTTCCTCCCACACTCGGCGCAGCATGTCCCCATCAATGAGTTCCAAAGCATCGTTGATGCGAGCTCACAGTTCTGGCACGTTTCTTGGTAGAGGAGGTTTAAACACTGAATCTTTCACATAACCCCACAGAAAGAAATCGCATGGGGTTAAGTCGGGAGAGCGTGGAGGTCATGACATGAATTGCTGATCATGATCTCCACCACGACCGATCCATCGGTTTTCCAATCTCCTGTTTAAGAAATGCCGAACATCATGATGGAAGTGCGGTGGAGCACCATCCTGTTGAAAGATGAAGTTGGCGCTGTCAGTCTCCAGTTCTGGCATGAGCCAATTTTCCGCGGGCTACGCGTGAAACTTGCCCGCACGCGTTCAACCGTTTCTTCGCTCACTGCAGGCCGACCCGTTGATTTCCTCTTACAGAGGCATCCAGAAGCTTTAAACTGTGCATACCATCGCCGAATGGAGTTAGCAGTTGGTGGATCTTTGTTGAACTTCGTCCTGAAGTGTCGTTGCACTGTTATGACTGACTGATGTGAGTGCATTTCAAGCACGACATACGCTTTCTCGGCTCCTGCCACCATTTTGTCTCACTGCGCTCTCGAGCGCTCTGACGGCAGAAACCTGAAGTGCGGCTTCAGCCGAACAAAACTTTGAGTTTTTGTACATATCTGTAGTGTGTCATGACCATATGTCAATGAATGGAGCTACAGTGAATTTATGAAATCGCTCCAATCATTTGTAATAGCCCTGTACAGTTCCTCCATGATCCCCTATTCAATGCTAACATTGGTGCCTCTTCTGATGTTAAACCTATTACTTCAAAATCATTCTTAACCGAATCCAGGTACCATCTCCTCGGTCTGCCCCGACTCCTCCTACCCTCTACTGCTGAATCCATGAGTCTCTTGGGTAACCTTGCTTCTCCCATGCGTGTAACATGACCCCACCATAAGCCTGTTCGCCCTGACTGCTACATCTATAGAGTTCATTCCCAGTTTTTCTTTGATTTCCTCATTGTGGACACCCTCCTGCCATTGTTCCCATCTACTAGTACCTGCAATCATTCTAGCTACTTTCATATCCGTAACCTCAACCTTGTTGATAAGGTAACCTGAGTCCACCCAGCTTTCGCTCCCATACAACAAAGTTGGTCGAAAGATTGAACGGTGCACAGATAACTTAGTCTTGGTACTGACTTCCTTCTTGCAGAAGAGAGTAGATCAGAGCTGAGCGCTCACTGCATTAGCTTTGCTACACCTTGCTTCCAGTTCTTTCACTATGTTGCCATCCTGTGAGAATATGCATCCTAAGTACTTGAAACCGTCCACCTGTTCTAACTTTGTTCCTCCTATTTGGCACTCAATCCGTTTATATTTCTTTCCCACTGACATTACTTTCGTTTTGGAGATGCTAATCTTCATACCATAGTCCTTACATTTCTGATCTAGCTCTGAAATATTACTTTGCAAACTTTCAATCGAATCTGCCATCACAACTAAGTCATCCGCATATGCAAGACTGCTTATTTTGTGTTCACATATCTTAATCTCACCCAGCCAGTCTATTGTTTTCAACATATGATCCATAAATAATATGAACAACAGTGGAGACAGGTTGCAGCCTTGTCTTACCCCTGAAACTACTCTGAACCATGAACTCAATTTACCGTCAACTCGAACTGCTGCCTGACTATCCATGTAAAGACCTTTAATTGCTTGCAAAAGTTTGCCTCCTATTCCATAATCTTGTAGAACAGACAATAACTTCCTCCTAGGAACCCGGTCATATGCCTTTTCTAGATCTATAAAGTATAGATACAATTCCCTGTTCCATTCATAACACTTCTCCATTATTTGCCGTAAGCTAAAGATCTGGTCCTGACAACCTCTAAGAGGCCTAAACCCACACTGATTTTCATCCAATTGGTCCTCAACTAATACTCACATTTTCCTTTCAACAATACCTGAGAAGATTTTACCCACAACGCTGATTAAAGAGATACCTCTGTAGTTGTTATAATCTTTTCTGTTTCCATGTTTAAAGATTGGTGTGATTACTGCTTTTGTCCAGTCTGATGGAACCTGTCCCGACTCCCAGGCCATTTCAATTATCCTGTGTAGCCATTTAAGACCTGACATTCCACTGTATTTGATGAGTTCCGACTTAATTTCATCCACCCCAGCCGCTTTATTGCACTGCGATCTATTGGCCATTTTTTCCACTTCCTCAAATGTGATCCTATTTCCATCATCATTCCTATCCCATTCTACCTCGAAATCTGAAACATTACTGATCGCATTTTCACCTACATTGGGCAACTCTTCAAAATATTCCCTCCATCTGCCCAAGGCATCCACAGGATTCACCAGCAGTTTTCCTGACCTGTCCAAAATACTTGTCATTTCCTTCTTACCTCCCTTTCGAAGACTGCTAATTACACTCCAGAATGGTTTTCCAGCAGCTTGACCCATAGTCTCCAACCTGTTTCCAAAGTCTTCCCACGATTTCTTCTTGGATGCTGCAATTATCTGTTTGGCTTTGTTTCTTTCTTCAACATAAATTTCTCTGTCTACCTGGGTTCTGGGATGTAGCCATTTTTGATACGCCTTCTTTTTCCTTTTACAGGCTGCCTTGACTGTATCATTCCACCAAGCTGTTTGCTTCATCCTTTTTTACACACTACTGTTCCAAGACATTCCTTAGCCACTTCTAGTACTGTGTCCCTGTACCTTGTCCATTCCTTTTCCAATGACTGTAATTGACTACATTCAACTAACTGGTACCTTTCTGAGATCGCTGTTATGTACTTGTGCCTGATTTCCTTATCCTGAAGTTTCTCCACTCTTATCCTCCTACATATGGACCTGACCTCCTGCAATTTCGGCCTCACAATCCCAATTTCACTGCAGATTAAATAATGATCAGTGTCATCAAAGAATCCCCTGAATACCCGTGTGTCCCTCACAGCCTTCCTGAATTCCTGATCTGTTATTATATAGTCAATGACAGATCTGGTTCCCCTGCCTTCCCAAGTATACCGGTGAATGTTCTTATGTTTAAAAAAGGAGTTTGTGATTACTAAGCCCATACTGGCACAGAAATCCAAGAGTTGTTTCCCGTTCCTGTTGGCCTCCATATCCTCTCCAAATTTACCCATAACCTTTTCATACCCTTCTGTTCGATTTCCAATCCTGGCGTTAAAATCACCCATGAACAGAACACTGTCCTTGTCCTTTACTCTAACAACTACATCACTGAGTGCCTCATAAAAACTATCCATCTTATCTTGATCTGTCCCTTCACAATACGAATATACTGACACAATCCTAATTTTCTTGCTAGACACTGTCAAATCTATCCACATCAGTCGTTCGTTTACATACCTTATTGCAACTACGATGGGTTCCATTTCTTTCCTGATGTAAAGCCCTACACCCCATTGTGCTATTCCTGCTTTGACTCCTGACAGGTAGACCTTGTATTCTCCCACTTCCTCTTCTTTCTCATCCCTTACCCAAATGTCACTAACAGCTAAAACGTCCAGCCCCATCTTACTTGCAGCCTCTGCCAGCTCTTCCTTCTTCTCAGAGTAGCCCCCATTGATATTAATAGCTCCCCATCTCATTACCATTTGTTTGCCAAGTCGTATCTTAGGAGTCCCTGGTTTGTCAGTTAGAGGTGGGACTCCGTCACCTCCAAAGGTCCGAGGCATTTTGCTCTGATTGTTGCCAGCATCATATTTAAAGTACCAGGGAAGCAGGTTGCTAGCCTTACTTGCCCTGAGTCCCATTGGGTTTTACCCCTAATGGCTGAGGGACTAACCGGTGGATTTGGTAGTCTTTGCCGTATGAGCACAAAGGTGACCACGACTCAGAATATGTCCGAGATGCCCAGCCTTATTCCAAAGTAACTGGTATCCCGACTGTCGGGACCACTTACTTGGCCACTCATACGTTGCCCGTGGTTCATGAACTAGGACATGACTACAGGAACCCACACCATGAAGCGATAAAATTCGGACAGTACATCTGGAGATTGTGGCGAAGCCATTACACAAGTAAATCAGGGCAGTATAGTTACAAACGCGAATTGGCCTCGTCGCCAACTGTTGTGGCTTGGCAAGACAGCCAATCCACTATGACAGGAAGCCGAAAGGCACGCGTTTAAGCTCATGCAGTCTGGCGTGAGGTCTGGAACAGGACAAGGAAATGAGACTAGCATAAAACATACGTAGCTGCTGGAATACTTAACTTTAATCCATAATTGGTGAACATCGCTCTTGACGGTACATGATTTACAGCATCAATAGTAACTGGTAATGGCGCCTTGCTAGGTCGTAGCAAATGACTTAGCTGAAGGCTATGCTAATTATCGTCTCGGCAAATGAGAGCGTAATTTGTCAGTGAACCATCGCTAGCAAAGTCGGCTGTACAACTGGGCGAGTGCTAGGAAGTCTCTCTAGACCTGCCATGTGGCGGCGCTCGGTCTGCAATCACTGATAGTGGCGACACGCGGGTCCGACGTATACTAACGGACCGCGGCCGATTTAAAGGCTACCACCTAGCAAGTGTGGTGTCTGGCGGTGACACCACAGCTTCTCATCATACTTGCGAAGATAATTATGTCATCCTGGTGTGCTAGACACATGTTTGGCTTTAAACTTTGTAAAAGTAAATCCAAAAATGTTGAAATGTAGCAGGAGTGTTCAGGAGGCCAAAGGGCATCCTTAGGCATTTACAATGCTCAGAGGGCTGTCTTTTTCCTGATCTTTGGTAACGATAAGAATTTGATAGCAGCTGAAAAGAATATCTTAAGATGGTGATGAATTTGCATTTGCCAAGGTGATCCAAAGTGTTATCAATCCTTGGAAGGGGATAAGTACCTGTTTCTGAGACCTTATTTACTGCTCTCATATTTACACAATTGTGATGAGCCTTTTTTCCATTACTGATTTTCTTGGGGACTAACATTGTGGGTGAAGCCCAAGGACTGAAAGAACGTTGAATAACCAAAAACAGAACATATTCAAGTACACAGAACTAATATGCACAATAGCACTTCACAGTTTACAGAGACAAGTTCAAGTCTGATGATTAGTTCTGGTAACTGGGATGGCTGTACAGTTGTAATCAAATACCTGTGGATGTAAATGAAAGAATATCTGGTGGCTCCAGATGTCTATATACCCTCAGAGAGATGTTTTCTGAAACCAAGTCACATTTTGCAAATATGTCGATTGTTATACATCTCATTGTCCTCTACGGTTCAGAAAGCTGGACACCCCCTAAAAGGAAGGCACAAGAGTACTTAACATTTGAAAGGAAGACAGTGAGAAGATAAAATTTTTGAAAACATAGTTAGCGATCTTAAAATTTGTTAAAATTAAAATTTAAAACAGTCTTGATCGCAATCTTGTTAAAATATTTTTTTATTGGAGTGAGTGACTGCTTTTGACTCTTTCATAGAGTCATCTTCAGACTCTGTAAAGATATATTGCCAAAGTAGTGTAGACATTATAATAAGCATATCAAATACATAAAAATAAGATAAATAGTAACAAATTATTCCCAGAGCGGTGGATGGATACTGCCAGACGAGTTTCGTCAACGCTCGTGTAACTGCTGACTGTGCATGGAGGTAACGGGTATTAATGGGGCTGGACACACCCACCGTTCTTAGTATGACATCATAAGTAGCCAATCAGAAAACACGTTCATGATTAGATAACTTAATACATAACTATGAAGGAACAGTTACAGTTGGAATACATCATAATGTCAATTATTGATCATTATTCATCAATGAATACAAATTGTACTATTAAAATGGTTCATTGGTATGAAATAAGGCTTAGAGTATGCTACCCTCTAAACTCAGAACTACAGTCTGCACCAAAGATTGTCGTTGCCCCAACGTTTACGTGGATAATTGAGGGTTACAATGGAAATGGCATCCTGTTCCGCTGTGGACGTTAGTGGTGCTGTCAAAGATTGTACTAGGTGGAGATACGTCGTATGTTACGGTTATGTGCCACAGAAATTCGGTTAATTTTGCTCTCTTCTGATTTCAGCGCAGTGAAAATAACTGTACTATGATGGAACCACACTAATATTTCTGTAATAACAGCGGAACAATGTTACTAAAGTGCATCGATAGTTGCCGTAGAAATGGCATCCTAGCCCGGTGAGGCAGGCATCAGATGATCAGAGATTATTGTGCACTGCGAAAGATATCTCAAGGGTTGACATTTCGACCACGAAAACAGTGTTTGCATAGATATATCAGCAGTTGTTATAGAAATAGCATCTTATTCTCACTGCGACAATCTACAGTGTTACAGCACCATAGATTGTTGCAGTGAGAATAAGTAACATACAACGTATCTCCCCATAGTACAATCTTTGACAGCACCACTAATGTCCACAGCGGAACAGGATGCCATTTCCATGGTAACCCTCGATTATCCACGTTAATGCTGGGGCAATGACAATCTTTGGTGCAGATTTATAGTTCTGATTTTAGAGGGCAGCATACTCTAAGCCTTATTTCATACCAATGAACCATTTTAATAGTATAATATATATTCATTGGCGAATAATGATCAATAATTGACATTATGATGTATTCCAATTGTAACTGTTCCTTCATAGTTATGTATTAAGTTGTCTAATCATGAACGTGTTTTCTGATTGACTACTTATGATGTCATACTCAGAACGGTGGGTGTGTCCAGCCCTATTAATACCCGTTCCCTCCATGCACAGTCAGCAGTTACATGTGTGTCGAGAGTCGATGAAACTCATCTGGCAGTGTGCATCCACCGCTCTGGGTATAATTTGTTACTATTTATCTTATTTTTATATATTTGTTATATATTTTTTTATATGTGTTGTGTTGGCAGAAGAGCCAACACCATGTTACAACTGGAGGCCGAAATGTCAGCGTTTTAGTTCACGCAGGCTGGCGTGAGGAGGGAAGGACTATACTGACGTGAGGTCTGGAACATGACAAGGAATTAGAATTCAGAAAGCGGACGTAATTAGTTGATACTTAACTTTAACCCACTAATGATGAACGTTGCTCTTGACGGTACATGATTCGCAATATTATCTGTTCAGATTATAGTAACTGAATATGGCGCCTTGCTAGGTCGTAGCAAATGACTTAGCTGAAGGCTATGCTAAACGGTCGTCTCTGCAAATGAGAGCGTATGTAGTCAGTGAACCATCGCTAGCAAAGTCGGCTGTACAACTGGGGCGAGTGCTAGGGAGTTTCTCCAGACTAGACCTGCCGTGTGGCAGCGCTCGGTCTGCAATCACTGATAGTGGCGACATGCGGTCCGACGTATACTAACGGACCGCGGCTGATTTAAAGGCTACCACCTAGCAAGTGTGGTGTCTGGCGGTGACACCACAATATGCTTATTATAATGTCTACACTACTTTGGCAATATATCTTTACAGAGTCTGAAGATGACTCTATGAAAGAGTCGAAACCGGTTACTCACTCCAATAAAAAAATATTTTAACAAGATTGTGATCAAGACTGTTTTAAATTTTAATTTTAACAGTGAGAAGAATCTGGGGCCTGGTAAGAGGTGGAAATAAGTGGAGAGCAAGAGAGAATAATGAAATTTATGAGTGATCATGAACCAGTCAAACATTTTACAATATCAAATGAGCAAACGACACCAATGAGCAGCTTATTTAATAGATATGCCAGAGATCTGACTTTCTCAGCAAGCTGTCATTGCCTGCATTACAACAAAAATACCCCTGGACAGGCCAAAAAACAAATGGCAAGATGATGTAATGAGATATGCAGAAGCTATAAATGTATACAATTGGGAGAAAACAGCAAAAGACATAATGCAGTGCAGACCATGTGTTGCTGCAGCGCATGGTCTACAGGGCTGGTGACCACTGGATAAGTAAGGAAGATTGTCTGCCATCGATTTTATCTTGCGAAGCTACATTTACCACTTGAAGGAGTCCTACCCGTCCTACTGAATTTGCTTTACAGAAAGGGAGTGAGGGCAGGTTTCCCATATTCGTATTCTTTCACACACCTTGGTAACCTATTTGATTAGGCGAGCGATGCCATAAAGATGGAAAATTAGTGCTCTCGTGTCTAATCTTTTGAAGTAGGCATGTGCAGGTGCAAAATACTCAGGGACATTGTGACATGGGCATTTCCAACAAATGCAGTGCACTTGGGCAATGAATGCACACCTGTTGGAGTTTACCCTGGTGGAAGACTGGATGAATGCATGGCCTCTCTTAGTGTGGTTTGCAAAGCACACTTCCCCTCAGCACCCACCTCTGGTGGATCAATCCTGTGAACAAATATACACAGGGAGCTTCTCCTTCTCTGATTAGTACTTCATTCCTTATATTACACCGAGTGAGGTGGCGCAATGGTTAGCACACTGGACACGCATTCGGGAGGACGACGGTTCAATCCTGCGTCTGGCCATGCCGATTTAGGTTTGCCATGATTTCCCTAGATCACTTTAGGCAAATGCTGGGATGATTTCTTTGAAAGGGCACAGCCGATTTCCTTCCCCATCCTGCCCTAATCCGAGCTCGTGTTCCGTGTTTAATGACCTCGTAGTTGATGGGACGTTAAACACTATAGTTCATTTCATTTATCTTGGCGATTCGCGCATGCCCGCCAAGATGCGGGAGATTGCTGCATTGCCAGTTGTACTCGCCAAGAGAAGCAGCGCCATAGTATAGTATATTTTGCAAACTTACGTTTAGGGGGGAGCGCGAAGTTTATGAAGTAAAGCCACCACGGCCGCATTAACCCCTTAGCTTCTACAGAGACGTGCTCCCCGCATTCCGCGATGTGCGTGATTTTATCATCATTGCACTGCTCGCCTGTGCAGACACATGGTGTTTAGACTGCTTTGACACACTTTATCATTTGTTTTCACAAAAACTATTTGGCCCAAAAATTTAATTTTTACACATCTTCTTGACTGATACCTTCCCCTCATAAATGACTTAATTTTGTTTCGATGTTCAACACAGTTATTGTGCAGCATTAGATGTAGTAAACCGTTGCACGAAATTTTGAAGAGTTTGCAGAGGTTAAAGTCCATAGCGTATACTTTCCGTATGGTCGATTTTAGTTGCCACTAGAAATTTCAAAAAATTACATTCAAACGAATAAAATTCATGAAGTAAGACACTTCGATATTGTTTTTAAATAAAGAAAATGTTAAGCACCGAACAAGGTTTGAACTGAGAACCTTTCGTTTAGCAACCATACACTTTAACCATTACGCTAATGCAGCTCGTCATACAATACAACTTCCAGAGGACTTTAAAATAGTACGCAAAATACCGACAAACATTGTTGATATGACTATGAATTACTCAAGTTTCATCGAAGTACAATAGGAAATAAACAATGTGAAATAAACAATTGTGAAAAAGTGGTTAGTGAGAATGATACAAACACCTTTCCTTGCTATCGCCTGAATTAGGAGGCTTATTGCTTGTTTGGTTTAATTAATTAATAGGATATGAAGCAATTGGTATAAAGAATGCTTTTTCCAAACTTTCTATAAAAGAAAGTCTGCTATCAAGACATTGCTTTTGTTCAGTTACTTTATGTTTGATATACTTTAAGTATTGCAAATTTAGTGTTTTAATATCATTAACATGCTGATAGACAATAAAATCCCTATCTTGAAAGTGCTCTACATGGAAGACTGCCAACACAGACTGACCATCTTCTTTCCCCATAGCCTACTGCAAATGTGTTTCATTGTCAGCTGTGCTAAGCACAGCTGCATACATGTGGTGCCTTAGCCACGGTGGATGACTTTTGGCAGTTATCACTAATTTTAATGTTAGATTCAGACACTGTCCCAATCAGTTTACATTTATACAAAATATAGATATTGCATTTCTTGATTTACCCTTTGTTTTAAATAGCTGCAGCCTGATAACGAGTTCTGTTCTTAAGTAACCTTGACACAGTTTTTGTGAATTTTATATTTATATTGGGATTACCAGTTTTATGTATGTTTTGATACTGGTATTCATAACTTTATAAGTGATTGATTGATTGATTTTTATTGTTGTATTGTAACTGTGTGTCCTTGTATGGTACCTGTCAGTTATAACCGACAAATCGTGGTGGTGGTGGTGGTGGTGGTGGTGGTGGGTAAGAACACACAGTGATTAAACTCCTACGGGTTTTATATGCTAACATTCATGCTCCGACAAACTTTTGGGAATTGACAAGTTACTCCAAGTAACAATGTTACTGTAGTTAACACTTTATTTAGGTACCAGTTACAGTGTAAGCAAGGTAGGTTTTTACTGTTTTCAATGTTTTAATGCTTTATAAAAATTACATTTTTTTTAAATTGAAAGGAGTTTTACACATTAACTGAAAGTCCATTTTTTTGTTTGTTTCTATAGACCTGATTATGGATGCTAATCAACCAAAACCAATTATCATCTAGTTATTATTGTTTTATGTTGTGATCAAGGCCATTAATATTTATAAAAATAGTCAACAATGTAGGAAAAGACAGACTGATACTTAACATAAAGGAGACACATCAATTTGCAGACTGGCACAATTAAAGACACTTACATAAAGCTTTCGGCCACCGCTTTCAGCAATAAAAAGAGAGACACACCATTCACACACACAAGAAAGCACATCTTGTGCCCACACAACCACCAAGTCCAGCATCTCGAGCCCAGGTATCCTAGTCCCTGCACATTCCACCAGACAGGTTCATCTCTCTCCCCACCCATACACCACCCCTCCCCGTTCCCCGCCCCCTACAGATTGCTGCTTGCATTCCACGTGATGTGACATTCTGGCCCAAGATGCTGGAGTTGGCAGCTGTGTGTGCATGAGGTGTGCTTGCTTGTGTGTGTGAATGGTGTGTGTCTCTCTTTTACTGCTGAAGGTGGTGGTCAAAAGCTTTATGTAAATGTCTTTTATTTGTGCCTGTCTGCAACTTGATGTGTCTCCTTTGTGGTAAGTGGCAATCTGTCTTTTTCCTACATCGTTGAGATATTCTTACTGCAGTTTCCATTGTTTGATGATAAATAGTCACTGTGTTTAAAATTTCTACAGCTTACGGAATAGTGCGAATTCACAACAGAGAGAGAGAGAGAGAGAGAGAGAGAGAGAGAGAGAGAGAATGGGATAGAGTAAGTGAAATTTTACCCGAGTTAATATGTTATGCCTTTAACCACATTCATCGTGGACTGTTTTAATACGGACACCAAGAGTCATGCCATTGAGTGCTCAACACACTCTGCATCTGCTGGAGATGCAACATTTAGCTGTAATAGTGTTGTGCAAAAACAAATTTTTCATGAAGTTCCTGGTATTGTGAAACTGTTTGTTGGACTGGGATTCAAACCTGGAATCTTTGCCTTTAGTAAGCTGTACCAACTGAACTGTCCAAGCATGACTCCCGCCCCTCCCTCACAGCTTTACTTCCATCAGTACCTCATCTCCTACCTTCCAAGGCAAAGGTCCCAGGTTTGAGTTTTCCTTGAGACTTGAATATTCTTATATAATCTGTTCCTTCCCTATAATTTGTCAGGTAAAAGAGTCCCTTGATTTAAAACTTTCCTTCAGCTTTAGTTCATGTGTACTAATGTGCTACTAACACAGTTTGAAATTGGAATGTAGGTAGGTTCCAAAATTTAGGCCCAATGTCTAATTACTGTGACTCCTTGCTTAGAATTTGAGAGTCTGGTGAACTGATTGATTAACGTCACTTGTATCTTTATGTTATCTTTTCCTACCAGCTTTTGATGCTTCTTAATTCTCCGTGTTATTGTAAACATAAGCACACTGACCATTCAGTGGTCTTGCTTTGTCAGGGGTAAAATGTTTTTCTTCTTTTCTCAGTCTTGATTTGTGGTTGGTTTTTCAGCACTTCGTAGTATGTTTCTGTTGCTACTGACATAACATGATCTAATCCTATTGTATTTGTTTATTGCTCTTCACTGTATTTAGTTAAATACTTGGTCATATTTCCTTTTACATCTACCACCGAGCGAGGTGGCGCAGTGCTTAAGACACTGCACTCGAATTCGGGAGGACGACTGTTCAATCCTGCGTCCGGCCCTCCTGATTTAGGTTTTCCACGATTTCCCTAAATCGCTCCAGGCAAATGCCGGGATGGTTCCTTTCAAAGGGCACGGCCAACTTCCTTCCCCGTCCTTCCCTAATCCGATGAGACTGATGACCTCGCTGTCTGGTCTCCTTCCCAGAACCAACCAACCAACCAACCTCTACCACTTCCTCAGTTGTGAGAATCAATTTGCCTTTTATGTGAATCCTATTTCGGTGATGAATAAGACAGTTATGTTAGCCACATGTTTTACATAATGTATTTTATGCATAATCAGCATTAACTTTGTGTGACCCTTTGACATGCCTGTGCTGCATTGAATTCTTTTTATATACTATGGGCTGCTTTTGGAGAACTTACATTCACATTTTAATTTTACAGCTGTATCTGTTGTACGAGTGCTCCAACAGCAGCCTGCGGGATAATAAACCAGGAACAGATCCAATGCAACACAGTTGTGAGAGAAGTGCACAAAAAAAAAAAAAAATTTGCCGCTGAGAATCCTTCAGGTCTTTGGGTTGAGGGGTGGGGGGGGGGGGAGGGGGGGGTCTCTAGCTAAATTTAAGTCTTTTATATAAATCATAGAGATGGACAGTACATAGAAGTAAAAGCTGAGTCAGTGATATCCAGAATGTATGAGAACGGTGTCATATTTCTTGAAAATATCTTTTAAATGCATATTTATTTGTTTTTCAGGTGTCCATCTTGGTAAACTGGGATCTCTCATCAGTGCAAAAGAAAAACAATTACATGTAAGGATAAACTATACTGTATCAGTAAATGCAAAATTTTTTTCATAGATTTCTATTTGTTGCTTTCGTGAAGGTGTGCACCATTGATATTTTCTATGTATTTTTACATGGTTTGTATAATGCCTATCGCTGACATAGTGATTTTGAGTTTAATGTATGATTTAAAAGGATGATAAGTGTAAAAAGTTTCAGTAACTGAGTCACAGAATTGTCATTAATTGTACCTGTGTTAATTGAATTGTTTTGTTGTTTAAGGCTAACTCTATTATGCTGTCTGGTTTAGTGTCCTCACCATGGCATTTAATTATAGTGATGGTGGTGTGTTTGCATATACGCAGATCATGCAGCTTTGCAGTGTATGAAGCACCTTTTGATGCTCATTTTGTTGATATATGGTCTAATACAAAGTCCACTTCCTTTCAATGAGACTAACTTACTGGGCAATGAGAAAAGCCAAAGTAGAATGCCAAGAATTGATATAGGGCACAAGAGATGTGTGAGCTGGTGATTCCAATTGATAATACCACTGTTGAGCCATGGACACTGTTAACAGCCTGTAGATTCTGATGTGGACTTTAAATTTAATATCAAAGGGAGCAGCTTTGTCATGTATACATGAATTTGGTGACAGTGACAGTGCTGGTTTTGTCACTTGTGTTAATGAGAATCAGAGTTTCCACAGCTTACATCAGCTTGTTGTATTTCTGGATGTCAAGCTAACTGAATTTTCTGGAAGAACTTCATTAAAGATGATTGTCTTGGGTATTATTAGAGGATACCTAAAGGCACATGTTGTCACTATAGTGATTGGAAGATAAAGCAGTGGGAAATAGGTCATTCATGTTAAAGACAATATGGCACCTAGCTCTTGTTTCCATTGATAGTCAAGGGCAAACTGTCATTTTTTCGTATCTACAGATGAAACTACATTCTGTCTACCAGTTTTTATTGCAGGTGCAGCTCATATTTTACACTTTTTGTAAAAAAAATAATAAAAATAAAAAATTATATAACTTTTCCAAGACTAGCCTCTGCTTTGTTTCCATTCTGTATAAAAATGAAATTGTGAAAACTAGAGTCAGTAGGATAAGGGAAGGAGTGCCCTTGCGTCCTCAAAATTGGTAAATCCGTAAAAATGAAACCATCAACTTTGCAAAATATTACTTCTGCATGACAAATACACTCATTACCCAATGTAGGCTGTTCTTTTACTTCAGTCTCTTTAACTGAAGGCATTCCCATGTTGCAGATCACAGAGGTAGGGTGACATGACAGATCGTGATCCCGAGGTAGGTGGAGGGGGGCATAGTGAGCTGAGATGTTCCATTTTACAACGCAAGCTGGACCACCCCAATAGCCTCATTTTTATGAGAAGTTAACAGTTGTAGCCAGAAAAGGCATTCATCATCAGCTTGTTTATGGAAGAAATTTATTGACTCGTGTATCACTCCCGTGAGCCAACTGGAAGCAAACTGCATTGTACCACGTAAACATTACAGGCTTTCTTCTACAATTTGTGGGTGTGTAAATTGTTTGACAAAGTGCCACACTATCTGCACAAGAAGTAACGATTTATTTGGAAAAAGCACGAGGTCCGACACAATAGCTGGGAAACTGCCTACCAAAATTGGAAGTTTCATGTCAGCAATGAAGGTAACTACAAGAACACACTATACTGCTTCTTGCCCATCCTGTAATCAAGATGGAAAAATAAAAAGTTCAACCAGCATATTTGCTGCATTCCTCACTTTCTCATGTCATCATTAGCTAACTGAGTGCTTAGTAATTTGTATCTAATCTTCTACAGGCAGAAAATTTCGCCTAATAAGCCAAAATTGTGTTGACTGAATTAATTTTCTTATGTCAACTGACAAATTCGAACATCATTGAGTGAGGTGTAAATTTATCCATCATATATGTAAGCCAGGTCTTCAGAAGAAGGGTAACTACCTTTGTTGCAGTTAACATGTTTATAAATGGAATTTTCATAAATTATTGAATATGTTAGCTGATTCAATTTTTTTATGTACTTTGTGGGAGGTTTCAGATGAAGTATATTATTAAATGTGGATTAATGATGTTATGTTAGATTGAGTAACATTTTAGGCAGCAAGTAGTTTACTGCCACTTTATCATATTTTAGTGTAATATTGTATTTTATTGTGATTTCAGTTTACTTAGGAGTCACTGAAGTCTTACATTGAGCAATTTGATCTTTCTTCTTCTTAGGAAATAAAGAAAGAAAAAAACGAAATTGAAAACAAGCTCAGCAACAATCCACACGAGAATGAAGACAATGTGCAAGAAATGAAATACAGGATAAGGGAGTGTGAAGAAAAGATTCTCTTCATTGAAGCTGATTTAAATCGTATACAAGGTGAAATAGTTACTGTGTGGTGGTGCGAAACTTATAAATGCTCTTTGCATAAACTTCCATACACTCTGAGAGTAAAACAGCACAATATTTCTGTATTTCTATTTTTTGCAGGAAATGTGTCACAAAATAGTGTGGATGATTTGAGCAAACAAGACTGTGTGCTGCAGCAGAAACCACCTAGTGATGTAAACTCCAGTGGCCAGGAAATTAATACTAACCTTGAAGTTATGCAGACTACTTCTGTTACAGAAGAGGACCTAAGGTTACATTCAGAAACTTTTGTTTTTTTAAAGTAGTTGTTCTGATTGACAGTTTCCTGCCCAGTGTAAAAGGAGTATTGCTAATACAGTTTGACATTTCTCATACAACATTGTATTTCATTTAAGGGGGTCAGGTACCTTCACAAAATTGCTTTTTCAAAATTATTTTTTCTTATGCTGCAAATGATAGAAACATTTTGCTCAAAAAATTATTGCAATAGCTCTAATAGTTTCCAAGTTATCAATCAAATACTAAAGCAATACCCTCTGATCTGTTCCTTGAAAGCCATGCTCCCTGAGAGTAACTTTTAATTTTCCTTGAGTCTAATGTAGCATTTTGCAAAATTTATCATATTGTTTACATACAGTTTCAAAATTAAATTTGTCATACTTGTAATGATCAGTCCAGAAGTTAAATTTCTCCTACTTGCAGTCATCTTTTGTGAAGTAAATTAAACATTTGATTACGATTTTTAAACAGATCATGTGTTAACTTTATTCTAAGCATTTTATGAATGATCAGGGGGAAGAAGAAAGTATGCTATAAGGTGAAGAAATTGCCTTTAAATGGGAATCAATATAAGAATATACACTCAGCCAAAGAAATCTATGAAAACAAATAATTTCTTCAACAAGTGACAGTTCTAACAGACATGCGTCAGACATTACTGATGCTCCATGCAATGTTATTGTGTGCATAAACATAATGTCTGCTGAAATTACAGATGCCTCCACTGCATATTTGGTGGACATATAAATTTTAATATAAACAATGTGTCAGGGCTAGGTTGCAAAATTGTTATAACATGTGCTAACTGTGCAATGTAAGCTCATTTTATAACTGCCCAATGTCAGAGAAAACTATAAATGTCTACACTATTAATAGAAGGGCGGAGTATGGAATGAAATGTGTAGGACGGGTCTGACAAGTCTCAAAATATTTTGTGGTACAGTGAATATGAGGCCAAAAGTTAGGAAAACTACATATAACCTTATCAGCAGTTAAATCAACGTTGTGTCAAACAGTATGAAGAAATTATGTGCCAGTAAAGCTGCAGCAGAAGAAATTAGATTCTACAAAAGCACCAAGTTAGGTTTCATGTGGTGATACATGGCTTACAAGGGGACATTCATCATTATATGGGGTATGCACAGTAGTAGCAAGGAAATTGTGGAATGTTTTGAATACCAAAGTGTCCATTTCTTATTGTAAGGATAGCAAAGGGTGGAAAGATAATAAAAAGAATATGACTCATTGACTCATGCAGAATGGATGGAAAGTTGTGATCCAAATGGTTCAGTTAATCGAAGGGGGTACAGCAGGTACCATGGGAATTGAAGGACGAAGAAAACTTTTCTGCAATCAGAGATTAGACTTGTATTGTATTGTATGGATCTGGGGACCTAGAGACGACGGAGAGGCTTCGTCGCCACCATAGCCCTCAGTGGTTCACAACCCCACAACAGGCTACAGTAGTCCACTCACGCCACTGCCGCGCCACACCGAACCCAGGGTTATTGTGCAGTTGGACCCCCTCCCCCTCCGGGAACATCTCGCTCCAGATGAGTGTAGCCCCAAAAGTTTGTGTGGTAGAGTAATTATGGTGTACGTGTACGTGGAGACAGCGTTTGCGCAGCAATCACCAACATAGTGTAACTGTGGCAGAATAAGGGGAACCAGCCTGTATTCACTGAGGCAGATGGAAAACTGCCTTAAAAACCATCCACAGACTGGCCGGCACACCGACCCTTGACACTAATTAGCCGGGCGCATTCGAGCCGGGGACCGGCACACCTATCCGCCCGGAAAGCAGTGCGTTAGACCGCATGGCTAACTGCCTGGGCGAGATTAGACTTAGTGCACAGTATGTTAATTACTTGGTGATGGTGATACCAGATCCTTCAAGGCTGTTTCAGAATTAAAGCCATATTAACTTAATAACCCTATCACAAAATCTCTATATGGTAAAAAGAGATTGACAAATGCTGCCATAAATACAGTAACCTCATATTATGGAAATGCAATTGGAGAAAATTCTCTGTTATTAACATAACAGCAGCTATATGGTATCATAAATGCTCTTCTGATTCCAACCTGATGCATAATTTTTGCCCCAAGTGAAATGAATCTTGTTATCCGTACCAATGTGCAGTCTCTGAAGAAACAGTTAATAGCTATAGGCACAAAAAATACTTTACCATCTGCTTAAAAACTTAGTTCTCAAAGAACTCTTAAAAAGATGTGTTGAATCTAACACATGAAGTATTAATGAATCACTGAACAGCAAAACTTGGAAAGTTTGTCACAATACTGGATTTTGCAGAAAAATTATTATTAAAATTGCAACAAATTATACAGTAATTACATTCAATGAAGGCATGAAAGGTAGGCTGGAAGTAATTAAGCAATTAGGAATTGAGCCTAGAAATGGTTCAAATGGCTCTGAGCACTATGGGACTTAACATCTGAGGTCATCAGTCCCCTAGAACTTAGAACTACTTAAACCTAACTAACCTAAGGACATCACACACATCCATGCCTGAGGCAGGATTCGAACCTGTGACCATAGCAGAAGCACCTAGAACCGCATGGCCACCGCAGCCGGCTGTGCCTAGAAAGTTTTATAAATTTGCACTGGATGATGTGGGTATAGTGCAAATAAAGTCAGCAGAGAAAGAAAGCTAGAAACGAGAAAAGAAGCAGAAAAAGAAAGAGCAAGCTCAGATTAGAGAAGACAGGCCACCAGTTACCATTAGAAAACAAACGTTCGAAAAATGCACAAGCTACGTTGAACACTCACTTCCCACATTGCATATTTTCACTCATAAGTCAAAAACTAAATAACATAAAGCTTTGACTAAAGCTTTTTGACTATATGTAGCTATATAATATCGACATGATGAAGCAAAATCAGGTCAGTGTATTGAATAGCTCCTCCATTAAACATATATTACTATGTTCAAAAAGTTTAAAAAAGTGAAGTCATAATTTGAAACTAATTAAAGCTGTTATTTATTGTGGTGTGTAACTAAAACATCTCTGTTTTGTAAATATGTATTTTGCCAATAAAGTAAACTAAACACAACATTAAAAAGCTTAAAACTACTCCAAATATGAGGGAAATGCTGTAGTATTACTGTTGAACAGCTGCCATTTTGAAACAATTTAAAAGGCAGTAAAAATAGTTTCTTTATGACAGATTCTTTTTATTTTCATCCTGTGTAAGAAGACGAGTTGTTTGAGTGTGTCTACTTTTATTCTTGTAAGTTTACTGTTGTAGGAGAAGAAAATTGTTGGATGTTGTCAAATTTTTGCTGTTATAAGCTGTATCGTCCCCCCCCCCCCTTAGTATAGTTCTTGTGTTTTTCTCATATATTTTGTGCTTCAATATTACATAGTTTACTCATGCATGTGATGTTCAGAATTTTTGTGTGGGATCTCTGTGGCTGTTTTTTCTTGTAAGGGAAGTATTGTGGCAGAGAGTCCCAGAGTGACATAAATGATGTGTAATGAAGAGAAATCAGAAAAGATTTGCAGAGAAAATGGGAAGAGACAAGTAAATAAAAACTTATAAGGAAAAGATCAAAAAACAAAATCACCTTGTATGAAAATCTGTGTGGTAACAAAGGCAGAGGAAGTTTTAAGGTGCTCTAATGTTGTTTCTTGGTGGAGGAGTGGGCAAGGTGGTCCTCTTAAGATTCTTATCTCATTTCCTGGCCATCTTCTAGACATGTCTTTCAATTTAATTTATTGTTATGCTGTATGATGTTCAGAAGACCAGATATTGTTGAGACTTTATGGGAAGACCACTATGAAAGTCTTAAGAAAGTAATGCAAATTCTTTAAGTTATTAAAGATTATCTTTAAATCTTTTTCATGTGTGAAGCAATGCAGCCTCTCAAAGCTCTTTGTGAAAATTCCATGCTATGGCTCTTGAAGATTTTTCATGAATACTTCTTATGAATACAGCTGCTAATAAGGACCCAGGATAATGCTTAGCGAAAGTCTCTTTCCAGTGCATTAAACTTTCACATTAACCCAGATTTAGACTCAAGTGTGAGTGAAAAAATATCTGGACTTTGGGCTCCTCAAGAAATGCTTGTATTCTGACTGAATAGTTGGTACAGTGGCACAAGAGTCCTTGCAGACTTTCCTGTGGTCATCTCATTTTGATGCTTTCAAGATGCGAAGGAAGGTGTGATGTAGCATAGCAGTCTGCAATCACTCATCTACCTTGTTTTAATCAAGTGTGATTATTAATCTGTGTCCATAATGACTATTTATTCTAGTTCAGAATAAGTGCACAATTTGATTCATTTTTGAGTGTTGTAGATGTGATCCTTACAAACCACTAACTCCTTTGTGCTTACCCAGGACTGATTTTTAAGTCAATACAACCTCTTCTGGGGACCCAAATGATGATGCAGATAGTTTCATTTGCTTTAAAGAAATTGCATGGTTGCCCCATTCGGGATAATTGAAGCACCAAGGTAACGGTAAATAATACACAAATGCCAAAATTAGATTTTTGTGGGCGCCAATTCACTCCGAAATTGACTTGTAAATTTTATAATAATAATAATAATAATAATAATAATAATAACAATAACAATAAGCTATAAATACTTATGCTATACCAGTATTGACCTACTCATTTGGAGTAGTGAAATGGAGTGACACAGACCTAGAAGCACTCAATACACTTACACGATCACAATGCCACAAATATAGAATACATCACATACATTCAGCAACAGAAAGATTCACATTAAGCAGAAAGGAAGGTGGAAGGGGATTTATAGATATAAAAAACCTACATTATGGACAGGTAGACAATTTAAGAAAATTCTTTCTAGAACGAGCAGAAACTAGCAAAATACACAAAGCAATCACTCATATAAATACATCAGCTACACCATTGCAATTTCATAACCACTTCTACAACCCTTTAGATCACATAACATCAACAGATACAAAGAAAGTAAATTGGAAAAAGAAAACACTACATGGCAAGCACCCGTATCATCTAACACAGCCACACATAGATCAAGACGCATCCAACACATGGCTAAGAAAAGGCAATATATACAGTGAGACGGAAGGATTCATGATTGCAATACAGGATCAAACAATAAACACCAGATATTACAGCAAGCATATTATTAAAGATCCCAATACCACAACAGATAAATGCAGACTTTGCAAACAACAAATAGAAATAGTAGATCACATCACAAGCGGATGTACAATACTAGCAAATACAGAATACCCCAGAAGACATGACAATGTAGCAAAAATAATACATCAACAACTTGCCATAAAACATAAACTAATAAAACAACACGTTCCCACATACAAGTACACACCACAAAATGTACTGGAGAATGATGAATACAAATTATACTGGAACAGAACGATTATAACAGATAAAACAACACCACATAACAAACCTGACATCATACTCACCAATAAAAAGAAGAAATTAACACAACTAATCGAAATATCCATACCCAACACAACAAATATACAGAAGAAAACAGGAGAAAAAATTGAAAAATACATCCAACTGGCTGAGGAAGTCAAGGACATGTGGCATCAGGATAAAGTCGACATTATACCAATTATACTATCAACTACAGGAGTCATACCTCACAATATCCACCAGTACATCAATGCAATACAGCTACATCCAAACACATATATATATATATATATATATATATATATATATATATATATATATATATATATATATATATACAACTACAAAAATCTGTAATTATTGATACATGTTCAATGACCCGAAAGTTCCTAAATGCAATATAACATATACCGTACAGTTAAAAGGAAGTCACGCTTGATCAAGGTCTGCGTCACTGTCCATTTTTGACCAGACATAACGTCTGAGAATAGAAAGAAATAATAATAACAATAATAACAGGCATGAGGCACAGGGATAGAATGACTCATTATTATTTAAATTTTTTGGAGAAAGTGGTGCAAGAATGATGACAAAGTAAAAACGTGGAGATAAATAAAATGAAACTTTGAAGAAAGAGAGAAAATCTTGAAACTGACTGCTTAGCTTTTGTTGTTTTAGCAGTCTTAGCAAAGAAACAGGAAGATGCATTGAAAAAGAGAAAACTGTCTCGAAGCAGTAGCAAACAAAACTGAAATACAAATTTAGTATGAAAAAATTGTATAGATGACTAGTATTACAGATGCCCCCAAATAGGTGGAATCAAAATATGGAAAAATAAAGCAAGTTTCAGAATTCAAATACTTGAGAACAATAATCCAGGCAATGCTCTGGACAAAGCAACTAACATAAAGAGAGCCACAAAAAATCATAATGTTATTCCACTTAACAAAGAACGTATACAAAAAATTCTTATCTATTAATGCAAGATTGAGGCATTCCGATGTGATAATTAAAACCAGGTATCTGTACACCCCAGGATGCCTCACCATAAAGAGAGCCAAACAGTTAAATAATGTAGACAAGAAAGAAAGAAGAATAGTTACAAAAATTTTGGATTCCAAAGTCTGTTGCTTTTCAATGTTGTGCCTGATCGTGACTGAATATTATGTGGAACATTATAATGGAAACCTTTTCAGCACTACCAGTACTTACCAATTCTCTGAAGCTGCAACATTTTTTATGTTTGAATATGGCATTGCATATTTGTCTTGCAACAGAAATGGAAACTAGTGATTTTCAAAACTTTCCGAATGACGTGCATAAAAGCCTTTACTGTATAACCTATAATTCACAGTAGATGAATTTAGGCAGAAGTAGACAGCATATATTTTAAGAGATTTTTAAAAATAATGATGCTCATTTAGTGGGCCCAAATCACATGCACATATTTGAATTACAGGTGTGATGTTTGAATTTGTCACTACACTGATTACTACAAAAGCTCCAGCTAAGGAAAAATGTTAAGCTAAGCTTGAAAGGCAGTATATTGTAAGACTAAACAGCATTCAGATTATTTTTGAAATATTGCAAGAGAATTTAGAAGCAAGCACCGATGGACATTACTTGTGGGGTTACAAAACTAGAACAAGTGCAGCTTACTAGCCTGCATGTTGAAAACAGGGGTTACAAAAGTACTGCTGACTATTTGCTTGACAAGATCTGCCATTGTTGAATTGGTATCAGAACAATGACAGATGAAGTTTACTTATGTATTACTGAATAGTTGTTTGGGAAACAGTGCCAGTCTGACTGGGCATGTCTTCTCTAGTTTCTTAAACATTCTACAAATGAGACTGAACCACCAATTTGTGGTGCCATTCCATAAGAAAATGAGATTATGAATTCGCTGCTGGGAGTTACAACCGTTCAGAATGTACACATTCATGCTATCTATGTAAGGTTCACATGATCATATCTCATTCTAACTGGTTAGACACATCAGAAGCACGGTGCTTTTCACGTTAGAACCACGCATGATTAGTCATATATAAACCAGAAAGCATTATAAACTGTCTGTTACAGAAATATGGACTAATCATTTGCAGGATTCTAAATGTAAAAAAAAAGTTGTGAAAGTTGACAATATTCTATTGTTTGTATCATTTAGTATTTTAGTGTTTGTAATTGTTACTGTTCTCTGCAGACTTCTATTTTTTATGTTAGGGGACATTAAAATTGAGCCTAGGTCAGTTGTGTATGTGGAGCAGTGTTTCCTCTGTTACTATTGATAAGTGAATAGTTTCTACTTGCCCTTTATTTAGCAGATGTCTCGTGTCTTTTGTTTATAAATGACCATTTCACTGCTCTTATATAGTATTATCTGTTGTAAGGTCACTTAACAAACTGATCCTACAAAAAGTAAAGTTAAAGATCTAAGAATTTTAATTGAAAATGCACAGTTCTACTGTAGTGTGAAAGTGAAAAAATTTAAACAGTCAGATTGCATGCCATGAACACTAACTATCTAATACAGCTTTAGGCCCTGCCTAGCATGTTCAGTCATCAATGAAATTTAATTTTGAATTCTAGGAAGAAGAAACAGGAACAGAGACAAAATGTAATATCAGAACTTGTCTTCACTGAGAAAGAATTTGTCCGTGACCTGAAAATTACCTATGAAACTTTCAATCTGCACAACCCTGAATTTCTTGAGAACAGGGGCATTAATGTTGAAATTGTTTTTGGGAACATACTGGATGTAAGTAACTTCTTGGTTCTGTGTAACATAAAACCTACACTTTTATAAGATGAATTTTGAATATTGCCAGCCACCTATTACTTAACCATGTGTGGCTATATTTTATTTTGTTGTGCTCACTGTGTATTGTGTTAGCTTTATATCATATATAACTCTAGGAAAGGCCAAAAATTAATTAAAAAATGAAAAAGAATTAAAAGTTCCCCAAACTACTTTTGTATTGAGCAAACCGTGGATAATTGTTTCTTTTGCACTCAATGGATAATCAAAAAACTGTGTTGAACAAATCAGCAAAATTGAGGACTCCTGTTACCTGTAGGTAATGAATGGAATTGCTTTTGGTAAGATAAATAGCGTTAATCCTTCTAGGTATATGCCACTGCTGATGATGGGGTTAATTCTTACAACAGTTGGTCAAGTTGACATCGAGTCTAAAATTGAGAAATGTAGAAAATCAGCAGATTCTAAAACTGCATTAAAGCTACATAGATGGGGGGAAAAATATGCATATTTGTATGTAGGTATTTGTAGCAATGAGAGAGAATATGAAACGATTGTGGGGAAAATACCAGACCAAAATGGTAGGGGAACCTAACGTGAGTAGGAGCTGATGAATTGAGAATGTCAGATGAAGACAGCTGTATTGGAGTGGAAGAGTAACTTGAAGTTCTGTCTCTAATCTGTCATTGAATTTAATGCAGTTAAAATGTGTGTAACTTTTTATCCTGTTGGTGGAACTCCATTAACAGAATGAGTAAAATTGCTACTCTTATTTTTCCACCTTCATTATGGTTAACCAGATAACTTCATGCACGTAAAAACCAGTTGAAACAAGACTGGGATAGCACTGAGACAGGTAGCACTTAATGTAGGCATTGTAAATACTACAAGTGCACCAAAAGTAATATTGTGGCTAGTAAAGGTGTTTAGAACATTATGTGCAGTTATGTAAAAGAGAAAAAGTTGTAGGCAACTGAGAGAAAATAATGGTGAGAGTCAACTTTGCTCTAATTATATTGCTTTGGTAATGCCCTTCTGGAGTTGTGTTTTTCATTTTGTAAGCTATTTTCAAATCATGTGCTGAAACCACCATTTCACCCACCGGTCCAGTAGTATGTACAAGGCATATTTTTTAAGTACCGTTTTGAAATTAAAAGAAGACGTGCTAAGATATCTCAATAATTTTATTTTTACATGAAAGCCTGTACCTTAATTGCGCACTGACACCATTACAGTCTGATTCTTCCTTGTTTACATTGTGTACTGAGTGTTTAAGATGCCTCTGATAATCGTGAGTCCCGCCGACTGTGAAGTACGGGCTGTTATAAGATTTCATAGTGCTAAAGGACTAAAAGCAATCGATATTCATCATGAGACCTTTGCAGTTTACGAAGAAAACATTATGAGTGATGGAATGGTAAGAAAGTGGGTGAGATCATTTAAAGATGGCCGCACAACAATGAACAAAGGAGTGGGCACCTTCGGTCGTTAATGAAAGTTTGGTGCAGGAAGTGGACAATAAGGTGAGAGAAAACGGATGCTTTACAATTTCCTCCTTGTGGGATGACTTTCCTAATGTTTTGTATGGGGTTGTGACCGAGCACTTGAATTACCAAAAATTGTGTGCAAGTTTGGTACTGAAAATGTTGATGGGTGTGCCAAAACCACACGTTTAGACAGTGCATCGACTTTCCTTGAGCGGTACCACAATGACGGTGATGATTTCTTAAGCCAAATTGTTATGGGCAATGAAACATGGGTGACCTACATCACGCCAGAATCAAAGCAACAGTCCATGGAAGTTGAGCAAGGGCATCGTTTTGCTGCAAGACCATGCCTGTCCGCATGTGGCGAATCAGACCAAAGATCTCCACATCTCTTCGATCAGAAACTCTAGATCATCCTCCATACAGCCCCAATCTTGCGCCTAGTGACTACCATCTGTTCCTGCACTTTAAGAAACACCTGGGTACCGAGCGAGGTGGCGCAGTGGTTAGACACTGGACTCGCATTCGGGAGGACAACGGTTCAATCCCACGCCCGGCCATCCTGATTTAGGTTTTCTGTGATTTCCCTAAATCACTCCAGGCAAATGCCGGGATGGTTCCTCTGAAAGGGCACGGCCGACTTCCTTCCCCATCCTTCCCTAATCCGATGAGACCGATGACCACGCTGTCTGGTCTCCTTCCCCAAACAACCAACCAACCAAACACCTGGGTGGTCAGCGTCTTCAAGACAACGACGAAGTCAAAACTGTGGTGATGCAGTGGTTAACAAGTCAGGCGGCAGACTTCTATGAGGAGGGTATTCAAAACCTGGTACAACGTTATGACAAGTGCCTCAATATTGGTGGAAATTATGTAGAAAAGTAGATTAAGATACAAGCTTTCATGTAAAAATAAAATTATTGAGATATCTTAGCACGTCTTTTTTTAATTTCAAAACGGTACTTACTTAAAAAAACACGCCTCGTAAGATACTTGATGGTGTAATAGCTGTTGGGGTTACTAAAAGGAGCTTAGATCACTTGATGCACAAAATGTTGCATGGTATGTCAGTCATGATGAACAGAAGTGAAGAGTTCCAGTGCCAAAGATACTTTTCTCATTTTATTTAGAATAATGAATTTGATTAATGTGTGAAAATGTAATGAAAGATGGAGATAGTAAATTTCTCTCTATGGTGTAAATGTTTTGTGTTATCAATTTTATTCTGTTTTGTTGAGTCATAATAAGCCTAATTACCCAAAATAATTTCATTCAAGATGTGTTACTGTTGTTGTTGGAGATTTTATCTCTTGTTGTTCACGAGAGCACGTGGGTCAACAAGATTTTTAATAACCCACTTCAACATTTTTTTCCCATGAACAGCTAAACAATAAATACTGCCATAATTGAATTGGAAGGGGAGGTCATGTCCCATGGCCAGTGCCATTGCTGGATTTCACCCTGTGTATTTTATCCTGTGCAATTATACGAAGTCAGTGGTGTCTGCCGTATAAGCTTGCTGATAGTGTCGTAGATGTCTGTCTCTTTGTAAAACAGACCGCCGGGATATTTGAGAGAGTACGGCAAAATTTCATGTCCATTGTAATACTTGCATTGAGAATAACTACCATCACTTTGAACAGGTACTATAGGCTTAAGTTTTTGTACAAAAAAGGGGGGCAGAGAGAGAGAGAGAGAGAGAGAGAGAGAGAGAGAGAGAGAGAGAGAGAGAGAGAGTTTTTTATACAATGTTCTTTTACAGCCAAGTTGGAAAAACCACAATGAAAAACTTCAGTGCCCTTTAGCTGACTTTATTAGACAATGAAGAAAATGCAGAAAGTGACCAAAAATGTGGACATACTGAAAACCCAATGCACTACCCTGTTGTTGTTGTGGCCTTCAGTCCTGAGACTGGTTTGATGCAGCTCTCCATGCTACCCTATCCTGTGCAAGCTTCTTCATCTCCCAGTACTTACTGCAACCCACATCCTTCTGAATCTGCTTAGTGTATTCATCTCTTGGTCTCCCTCTACGATTTTTACCCTCCACGCTGCCCTCCAATGCTAAATTTGTGATCCCTTGATGCCTCAGAACATGTTCTACTAACCGGTCCCTTCTTTTTATCAAGTTGTGCCACATACTCCTCTTCTCCCCAATCCTATTCAATACTTCCTCATTAGTTATGTGATCTACCCATCTAATCTTCAAAATTATTCTGTAGCACCACATTTCGAGAGCTTCTATTCTCTTCTTGTCCAAACTATTTATCGTCCATGTTTCACTTCCATACATGGCTACACTCCATACAAATACTTTCAGAAACAGGCAGCCATATCGAGTATTCCACGGTTACTCTGCAAGGTCACATTACTACCATTGATTATGTGACCTTTTGCCTGACAAAGTCCACCTATGATACAATGTTTGTTCCGAATGGTGGTAGTGGTGTGTCCCAAGAAGACAGGGCCCCAGTGCACGACTTCCTGACACTTAAATCTATACTCGATGTTAAAAAATTTCTCTTCTTCAGCAGTGCTTTCCTTGCCATTGCCAGTCTACATTTTATATCTTCTCTACTTTGACCATCATCAGTTATTTTGCTCCCCAAATAGCAAAACTCCTTTACTACTTTAAGTGTCTCATTTCCTAATCTAATTCCCTCAGCATCACCCGACTTAATTCAACTACATTCCATTATCCTTGTTTTGCTTTTTTTGATGTTCATCTTATATCCTCCTTTCAAGACACTGTCCATTCTGTTCAACTGCTCTTCCAAGTCATTTGCTGTCTCTGATAGTATTACAATGTCATCGGTGAACCTTAAAGTTTTTATTTCTTCTCCATGGATTTTAATACCTGCTCCAAATTTTTTCTTTTTTGTTTCCTTTACTGCTTGCTCAATATACAGATTGAATAACATCGGGGAGAGGCTACAACCCTGTCTCACTCCCTTCCCAACCACTGCTTCCCTTTCATGCCCCTCGACTCTTATAACTGCCATCTGGTTTCGGTACAAATTGTAAATAGCCTTTCGCTCCCTGTATTTTACCCCTGCCACCTTTAGAATTTGAAAGAGAGTATTCCAGTCAACATTGTCAAAAGCTTTCTCTACGTCTACAAATGCTAGAAACGTACGTTTGCCTTTCCTTAATCTTTCTTCTAAGATAAGTCGTAGGGTCAGTATTGCCTCACGTGTTCCGATATTTCTATGAAATCCAAACTGATCTTCACCGAGGTTGGCTTCTACCAGTTTTTCAATTCGTCTGTAAAGAATTCGCATTAGTATTTTGCAGCTGTGACTTATTAAACTGATAGTTCTGTAATTTTCACATCTGTCAACACCAGCTTTCTTTGGGACTGGAATTATTATATTCTACCTACGTAATGTGATATAGGAAAGCTGTTGACATTCTCATCTCGGAATGGATAAGATGGATAAGTACATGTCCTGTTTGGTTTTCAGGGGAATTTTATACCATTCTTCTTGCAAAATAGTGCCAAGTGGAGGCAGATAGTGATCATGCACCCTTCTCTCCAAAGTAGGCCACAAAGGCTCAATAATACTGAGATCTGGTGACTGTGGTGGCCAGGGGAGATGCAAAAATTTATCCCCGTACTGACATGCTCATAAAACCAGTCCCGGAACATACTAGCTTTGTGCACTGGGGCCCTGTCTTCTTGGAACACACCACTACCACCATTCGGAACAAACATTGTATCATAGGTGGACTTTGTCAGCCAAAAGGTCACATAATCAATGGTAGTAATGTGACCTTGTAGAGTAACCGTGGAATACTCGATATGGCTGCCTGTATCATCACTAAACCCGTGCCGTGTTCCCCCCTTGGGATGTGAACTCCCCCAGAGCTTGGAAACAGTGTGGAACAAGGCTCATCTGACCAAATGACATTCTTCTTTTGCTCTGTAATCCAGGTTTTATGGCTTTGGCACCACATTTTTGTGTTATGGGCTTGCCTTGCAATTCCTTGCTTGAGGAACTCACTTCATGTTGTTTTGGTACTGACAGGATTTGCAATAGTGACATTCAGTTCTACAGTGACTTTTGCAGCTGTTGTCCTCTTATTTTTCATCACAGTTCTCTTCTGTGATTGTCTGTCTCAGTGACTCTGCACACACTTTTACCTACGTTGTGACTTAACAAATGATATTTTTCTGCTTCCTCTGTATGTGATATAAATCTTCAGCGTTTTACCTCTTGGAACACCAAACACTTCAACTTCTTTGGCTACAGGAGCACCCACCATACAGGCACCAAACATTTGCCCATGTTCTAATTCACTTAGTTCCGATGTCATGCGCTCACAGCTACACGGAACACAGTTCTGACCATGACTGAAACTTGCAATGTATTGAGGGCACTGCACAGGTTCCCTTTGTGGTCAAATATAATAGCACAACCTGCAGGCTTGGCTAACATTTGCCTTTATGTTCAAGCATGCATTTTCACAGTGTTCATGTATTTTTGTCCCACCTATGTATTCTGTCCAGGTATTGCGAAATGAAGATGGTACCACAACATGCAAGATGTTCATTTTAACTAAATACATTGAGATATCTCGAAAACTACACATAGGATTAAAAAAAAAAAAAAAATTATACAGTGAAACCCCGCTTTTACACTTTCCAAGGGACTTCAAAATAATGGTGTAAAAGGGGGAAAATGTAAAATGTGGGAAATAACGTGTTAAGCTGTAAAAGTTACATATAGGATACCGCCTTGCATTTTCGCAATTTATGTATGATGTATGAATATAACAGGCATCAAAAGGCTTTGCAGGGACTTGTTTATTTTCTGATAAATGTCTATTATCTAATAAAAACCACTGATGTAACTGGAACTGATAATTGTCTGGGAAGTCGGAATGTTTGACTCAATTTCATACATCATAATTGATATTTTTGAAAGCCTGCGCTGTCATTCATTATTTAAATAATAAAATACCACACTAGTTATGTACTTTTTCGTGCTTAGCATAGTGCATTTTGAGAATTTTTTCTCATTGTCGAATGCAAATATATGCATAGGTATTTTGCGTGTGAATGTGTGTTATTCTGCGTCTCTTGCATTGTAGTCATCTTTTTGAAGTTATCAGGTACTGTGCCTCCTCAGTCATGTGTAAAACCACACACATGCAAACTATCAGTAACATTGTTTGTTTGTGTAAAATCACAAAAAATACATACGTAAATACTGCACTTGACAACGAGAATAAATTCTCGAAACACGTTTTGCACAGCTTGAAGGGGGAGGGGGGGAGTAAATGGCACTGTGTTTAATCTAAAAACATTTGAGCAATGCAACGTAAATGATGGTGTTGACTAGCACTACAAGTGGCCAAACGCTGAAACATGCTAAATCTGGTTCGATAAAGGTGTCAGTGATCACAGCAATTACGAAACCGCGTTTGTGCAGTAGAGAGAGTTGGCAAATGGTTGTGATTGGTCATGGTACCTTTATTCGAATGAACCTAGTTACTCCCATCAGCCGGCATGCCAATTAGAGCTTGGCAGCAGTGGGAATGTGGCACGAACTGTTCCAACTTTTACACTTTACCAGTTTAGATCCACTGAGTAGAGTGCCCTGGTATCAAGAAACTTAACCACGTACTATTTGTATAATATTTGTAAACACTACTGGATGGCCAACATCATGTCAGTGTCATTTTTTTTCTCCACGAACATTTTTTTGTAATGCGTAAATCGCAGGAAAATTATAAATGTGTTGACGCAAAATTGGATGCAAATTAACACTATGGACATAGGAAATTTGATGGAAATGATAAAAAAAAGTCGTAAACAGTGGGAAAACATAAAAGTGGGGTTATACTGTAATTTCAATTTCTTTGTCTCTGGGGGACAACCAACGATAGCAAACTCAACCTCCCACCCCATCCTGTGCACGGGTGGCAGGCAGGGGGCAGAATCTTGAAATCTTCAATGGTAACCCCCCTTTTTTTATTGCAGATTTTTTCGCCACAGATTCGAGGAATAGAAATGGTACTTAATCATAATTTACGACATGCTACTCAGTGGCCCAGGAATATCCAATGCCACATGGGATCCCACCTCCATGCTGTGAGGATAGGACAGGCTAATATTTCACAACTCCTAACTGGAAACTGCATTCGCAATGTTGTATTCCTCTGACATATCGGACAGGGGACTACTTGACATGCACTATGGCCGTGTAGCAAACTGAGACATATCAAACAGGTAGTACACTGTGTTATGAGTCCATGTACCAAGCAGACATAGAACAGATAGAAGCTCTAAACATTGCAATATTTGCACAGTGTTTATCTCCTTCACACCTTCATACCATTCTGAGAACAGATGTGCATGTGGGTGATGAATGTTGCAACTACAGAAGGAAAAAATGAAATGATACTGATTTATGGAGAATGTAGGAGAAGGATGTAGGTTGCAGTAGATACTGGGAGATGAAGAAGCTTGCACAGGATAGAGTAGCATGGAGAGCTGCATCAAACCAGTCTCAGGACTGAAGACAACAACAACAACAACAACAACATAGGAGAAATGTCAAGGCCTTGTATGCCGAGCATATTCCAGAGAAAGATCACTCTCGTTCGTTCTTTTACAAGGTTGTGAACGCCTTTATATCTGATGGCATTGTACGGACCGGCAAAAGGAAATTGAGCAACTGTGTTACAGGAGAAGCTAATGAAATGCTGTACTAGCAGCAGTGCACTACAACCCATGGATAAGCACCTGGCAACTAAGCCATGATTCCAGTATGTCCGTAGATAGTATTGTTACAATACCGCATTGTCATAAGCATCATTCATACCACGTGTCACTGCATCAAGAACTTCATGGCACTGATTTCCATAACCGGATAGTGTTTTGTGTGTAGGCACATCAACAAATGCAAACGACCCACATGTTCTTTGCCAAGGTACTATTTTCTGATGAATCTACATTCACAAACCATGGCAGAGTTAACTGATATAACATGCGGTACTGGAATGTAGACAATCCCCACTGGTTACAGCAAGTTGACCATCATCGTCCTTGATCGGTTAACGTATAGTGTTGCATCATTGGGGAACAAACTCATTGGTCTGTATTTTGTTGACGGCACATTAAATGTATGCAAATATTAAACATTTTTGGAACAGGAACTACTGGTACTAATGCAGGATGTCAACAATGTATGTGGTTTCAGCATGACGGTTGCCCAACACATTATGCAGTTGTGATTAAAGCAGTTTTCTTGTGGTGTATAATGAAACTTTTCTACTTAGGACCACATGTAACAAAATCACTGGTAAGGTTAAATGGATAACTGTGGGTATAAAAATTTCTAGTGCTAGGAAGAGGCAGCTACATAATGAACTGAAATATAATAAAAACCGGTATTTTACTGAATATATTAGACGTTATAAAGCTACCTTCAAAAAAGTTGTGAAAGCAGCCAAACAAATGGCAAACAATAAGTTTATTTCACAACATAAAGTAAAACAAAGGCAGTGTGATCTGTTGTCAAATGAGATGTTAGGTGTTAGAATTAATAGAAATGGAAATACCTAGGATTAAAGTAAATGATAGCCTTATTGTAAACCCAGCTCAAATATTGGAGTGTTTAAATGAATTCTTCATAAATGTGGCAAAGTCAGATGTTGATATAGTAGAGTATCAGAGTAAAGTGAACCCCTTTGGACTCCAGCAAGGAGCTGAGTATCTCACAGATTTTAAAAAAATCGCAATAAAGCATGTGGAAAATATTATATTATCATTAAAAAATAAAAACTCAGCTGGTTGGGACAGGATACTGACTTAAGTGCTTAAAGCAGTCTCTCACATAATAGCACCTCCACTAATTAAAATAATTAATAAATTTTTTGAACAGGGATGATTTCCTGATGTGCTGAAGTATGCTGAAGTCAGACCTCTGTTCAAGAAAGGGTCAAGGGAAGACATAGGAAACTATCATCCTATTTCTATTCTTCCAATCTTGTCAAAAGTGTTTGAAAAAGTAGCTGTAAACCAGATAAAAAATTCTATTGTAAAAAATGTTATTATTATAAATAATTTGCATTCCAACCCGGAAAAAACACCCTGGATGTAGTAAATAACTTTATTGAAAAGATATGCAAAGCACTGGACCAGAGGAGTAAAGTTGCTGGTATTTTCGACACTGTAAACCATGCCTTGCTTATCTACAAATTAGATAAATATGGGATTAAGGGAAATACTCTCAAATGCTGTATGTAAACATCAGCTTTCTATGTTTACAGTAAATTTTACCAAAGTTTTGACGTGTCCCCTGTACCTGAATCAAATTATTTTGATTATGTATGTTATGAAACTAATAAACCACAATTCACAATTTAAAAAAAATCGAAACACAAGAGGTATTAGGCCATATTTACACTGGTTGGTGAATCACCAGAACTGGCCCTATTAATTGGCCTGTGGGGTATTTAAAAGAATAGGTGAACCAGCAAGTGCCAACAGGCCGTTAAGACCTGGTCGACTGTATCAGAAAGGCCTGTGCTGACATCCCCACAGATATGCTTCTGTCCTGTGTATGGTCATTTGGAAAGCGAGTCACTAAGGGTATTGAAGTTGGTGGTACTACATTTGAACACTTACCCTAATTGGAAATGTACAGTAGCGTTTACCTCGAGCCGTGCCCACAGTGGTACTGTTGTGACTGACAATTTGCAATTTTTCACAAACACAACTTTTATTCATGTAAGTTCACAAGGTTGATCACTGAACATACCAATAAAAGGTAATAATAATGAAAAAAAAAAAAATCTCCTGGTTGAGGCAAACAAAAGCTCACTTCCTAATTTTCCACAAAGGTTCGTGGTAAACCACACACACACACACACACACACACACACACACACACAAGCTCACTTCTAATTTTCCACAAAGGTTCGTGGTAAACCACACACACACACACACACACACACACACACACACACACACACACACTCTCTCTAGTAAAGTCCAATTCCGAGACGAAGATGTAATCTTAAACGGTCGCAGTACATGAGGTCATCATCCGGTGTGAACTGAACTTCAGGCCTGGTTCTAGGCCCTAAATAGCTGTCTCCAGCTAATCAGGTTTTGGTGTAGTGATACTTCCTATAGGCCGTGGCTCAGGCTTTTCCTGAATGTCTGTTTCAATTATCTTTTTTTATAAATAGCCGATGTTTACCATGGTGCTTTTGGGTACGCCTTGGGCATAGACAATCTCATCCTCTGTGGTGTTATGTGGGTTGCCGGCCCTCAGGGGCTACTTTGGCTCCGGTATAACAGGTACGTTAAGTCATCCATGTTCAATATGTCAGGAATACAACCTTGCGAATGGGGTTTCCAATTAGAAGTTAAGAAATAATGGCCTGTCCTACCCTCGCAGCGTGGAGCTGAGGGTCTCATGTACCACTGGATATTCAAGGACCATTGAGTAGCATAATTTAAATTATAATTGTGTATCCATTTCTGTTCCTCTGATTACAGTGCAACCTGTGGTGAAGAAAGTGCTTTAGACGAAACATATGTAGGTTTTGCAATAGAATCATAATCTGCAATAAAAAATGTGAGTTCCCATTGAAGATTTCAAAGTTTTTTCTGACACTTACGCACGGGGTTGAGTGGGGGGGTGGGGGGGGGGACAACTATGACATCGTTGGGTGTCCCACTTTGAGACCTAAAAATTAGAATAACAACTTTTTTTGATCCAGTGTGTAGTTTTCGAAATATTTCAATGCCTTCAGCTAAAATGAACAGTCTGAAGACAAGAAAAGTTTCAGTGGTAATATATGCAAGGACACACTTTTCCTTGGGATTGAAAGCAGTCTTTTTTTTACCAGTATTCATATTTGTATCCTACAACCCATTCTAATGGTCACATTTGCAAAGATCATAGCATTTAGATTATAGTGTGCTTCTAATGTTTTAAGATGGTTATGGTAATGAACAGCTGTGGGTTATAATGATGAAGGGCAACAGAGGAGGAGAGCCCCTTGTTCAATGGATTTTTTTGTTTGATTTGTTGCCTTCTTATGTTTTTTTAGAATACAGTATCATGTACGCTTTATTGAGTATTAAGCTGCTGCTTCACTCATTCTAGCATTTTTCTTGTTATTTATTTCTTTATTCTTTCTTTGTTTCTGTGTTTTTCCCCCCTACCGGTTGTTAGCTAATAGAAATGATTTTGCGGTCTTGTTTATTTAATTACTGTAATATTTCCTAGCATACATTTGTTAACATTGAGTGATAAATAAGTGTGTTTTTATTCAACAACTGTGTAGGTAATGCATCTGGCTGAAGACTTGCTGGACAAACTTCAGTTGGCAATGAAGGGTAAAAATGATGATGAGCAGTGTGTTGGCCCATGCTTTTTAGAGCTCGCTGAAAGAATGAAGACAGTGTATGGTCAGTACTGCATGAATCATGATGAAGCTCTTCTGTTACTAGAAAAGGTGAGCAGTTTATGTTTGTTGTATTTAAAACAAAATTTTTTTTACTGTTGTCATGGAAACTATCTCTTAGAAGAGCACTGTGGAAATATATCAGTTTGTCATATTAGTAGAACCTGAATGATCAGTTACTTTCTGTTAAGTCTTGTTAATGTAGAATTGATTAAAATATACACTCCTGGAAATTGAAATAAGAACAACCTGAATTCATTGTCCCAGGAAGGGGAAACTTTATTGACACATTCTTGGGGTCAGATCCATCACATGATCACACTGACAGAACCACAGGCACTTAGACACAGGCAACAGAGCATGCACAATGTCGGCACTAGTACAGTGTATATCCACCTTTCGCAGCAATGTAGGCTGCTATTCTCCCATGGAGACGATCGTAGAGATGCTGGATGTAGTCCTGTGGAACGGCTTGCCATGCCATTTCCACCTGGCGCCTCAGTTGGACCAGCGTTCGTGCTGGACGTGCAGACCGCGTGAGACGACGCTTCATCCAGTCCCAAACATGCTCAATGGGGGACAGATCCGGAGATCTTGCTGGCCAGGGTAGTTGACTTACACCTTCTAGAGCACATTGGGTGGCACGGGATACATGCGGACGTGCATTGTCCTGTTGGAACAGCAAGTTCCCTTGCCGGTCTAGGAATGGTAGAACGATGGGTTCGATGACGGTTTGGATGTACCGTGCACTATTCAGTGTCCCCTCGACAATCACCAGTGGTGTACGGCCAGTGTAGGAGATCGCTCCCCACACCATGATGCCGGGTGTTGGCCCTGTGTGCCTCGGTCGTATGCAGTCCTGATTGTGGCGCTCACCTGCACGGTGCCAAACACGCATACGACCATCATTGGCACCAAGGCAGAAGCGACTCTCATCGCTGAAGACGACACGTCTCCATTCGTCCCTCCATTCACGCCTGTCGCGACACCACTGGAGGCGGGCTGCACGATGTTGGGGCGTGAGCGGAAGACGGCCTAACGGTGTGCGGGACCGTAGCCCAGCTTCATGGAGACGGTTGCGAATGGTCCTCGCCGATACCCCAGGAGCAACAGTGTCCCTAATTTGCTGGAAAGTGGCGGTGCGGTCCCCTATGGCACTGCGTAGGATCCTACGGTCTTGGCGTGCATCCGTGCGTCGCTGCGGTCCGATCCCATGTCGACGGGCACGTGCACCTTCCGCCGACCACTGGCGACAACATCGATGTACTGTGGAGACCTCACGCCCCACGTGTTGAGCAATTCGGCGGTACGTCCACCCGGCCTCCCGCATGCCCACTATACGCCCTCGCTCAAAGTCCGTCAACTGCACATACGGTTCACGTCCACGCTGTCGCGGCATGCTACCAGTGTTAAAGACTGCAATGGAGCTCCGTATGCCACGGCAAACTGGCTGACACTGACGGCGGCGGTGCACAAATGCTGCGCAGCTAGCGCCATTCGACGGCCAACACCGCGGTTCCTGGTGTGTCCGCTGTGCCGTGCGTGTGATCATTGCTTGTACAGCCCTCTCGCAGTGTCCAGAGCAAGTATGGTGGGTCTGACACACCGGTGTCAATGTGTTCTTTTTTCCATTTCCAGGAGTGTACCTTACCTCCAATAAAGATGATAATGGATAGAGTTGGGTCATGCCTGTACGTGGATGTTTTGTAAGTATTTTTGTTTCCATTTAGACAAATTCTGGTATTTTTCCACTTACATCTGGTACATGTACATCACAATTATGGATAAATACACTGAGAAATAATTTTATCACCAACAGATAGGACCCACTTCTTCTCATTATTAAGTTTTATCTACTGTTAAAGAAATATCACACACATCCAGAGAGCTAGTTGTTTGCTGCAAACAGGACAAATGATTTAGAAATCATAGTGCATCCAGAACATTTTATCGCCACATGAATAGTAGAATAAAGAGGTTTCCCCCCCCCCCCCCCCCCCCCCGACAAATAGTTTCAGATTGATAAGGCAGTACAGAAATTTGCATTGTCATGTGTAGTAGTAGAATTCCCTTAGGATCATTCAGTTTGTGAAAGTGTGAATAGGATTTAACATTCTCATTATGTGAATGTAGTCTGATGTTGATTTGTTTTATTGCCAGGTTTATAAAGCTGTGCGAGTGTTAATTCCCCACACTTAACACTTAAGTGACCAAGCCTGGGTGTAGCACAGGCAACAGCATTGTGTTCAAAATACCACACTTGAGTATAGTGGTATGGCATAATCTTCTGGGCAGTTCACCACTGTTGGTAACAGTCTTTGCAAGTCAGAAAAAGGTTGTGTGAATTTTGTGTGCAGTGTCTCCAAGAACCTGTGTCATAATTTGTTTAAGCAAATAGGGTTAGTAACTACTCCTTCACAACATCTATTTTCAATCATGACATTCATGCTTCACAATCCTTCTCAATATGAAACAAATGAATCAAACCATCATTACAACACAAGAAGGGAACACGACACACTGGGACCTTAAAAATTTGTCTCTGGTGCAAAAAGGCATAAAATACACATGCACAAAAATCTGCAACAGATTTCCAATTAATATGAAGTGTCTACGACATAATAATATACCATTTAAAGCTAAGCTAAAGGAATTCTTGCTTGAAAAAAGTTTCTATTCTCTAGATGAATACTTTAGCAGAGGTGGAAAAGATAATTTCCCATGCATTTCTGTGTATTCAGGCTTTACTGTATCTTGCTGCTTTAATTACATTAATTTGTGTTCTCAGCCACAGCCTTCATGCGTAAAACAGAGACACACACCATTCACACACAAGCAAGCACACCTTACGCACACACGGCAGCCAACTCCAGCATCTCGGGCTGGCATGTAACATCATGTGGGATGCAAGCAGCAATCTGGAGGGGGCAGGGAAGGTGAAGGGATGGTGTACGAGTGGGGAGAGAGACAAACACTGTCTGGTGAAGTGTGCAGGTATTAGAATGCCAAAAGGTGCAGTGTCAGGAGGTTGTGGGGCAGGGAGGTGAGGGAAAAAGGAGCAAAACAGGATAGGAGCAGGGAAAGATGTGCGGATGCATTGGCAGAGGGCTGGACATAAACAACAGGGTGGGAGGTGAAAATGAGGAGGAGATGATAGTACAGAGAGGGTGTAAACTGTTGGGTGGAGAGTGTGGGGACAGTGTGTTACTGTAGGTTGAAGCTGGGATAATTACGGTAGCGGAGACTGTGTTGAGAGGATAACTTCCACCTGCGCAGTTCAGAAAAGCTGATGGTGGAGGGGAGGATCCAGATGGCTCAGGTAGTGAAGCAGCCATTGAAATCAAGTGTGTTGTGGTCAGCTGCATGTTGTGCCACATGGTGGGCTTCTTTGCTCTGGGATTGAGTTTGGCAGTGACCCTTCATGCTGGTGGACAGCTGGTTGGTAGACATACCAATATAAAAATGATTGCAGCAGAGCTGGTAAATGACATATTTGGTTTCACCAGTGGCCCGGCTTCTGATGGAGCACAATAAACCTGTGACCGGACAGTAATAGGAAGTGCTGGGTGGGTGGATTGGGTATGTTTTGCACCTGGGTCTTCCACAAGGATATTGTTGCAGAAGAAGCTGAGTAGCACAGTCACCATGGTGCCATGCCTGAACCCATGGATCTTGTAGTGGAATGTAAGAGAAGCATACCACTGAAAAATAACTTGGTCATCCCAGCCTCTGTTGTCTCGTTTAAGAATGGATTCGATGAATTGTGGATAGATAACTGTCGCCGAGAACCGCAGATCCCTCCAAGATGCATGTGCGTAGCAAATGCTGAGCTGTTAATTGCCAAACAGCTGAGCGTAATAGAAACCACCTATGCCGCGTCTGTGGGCGAAATTGGCACTACCACTATGAGACAAGATCTTCTAGCTCGACTGTCACCAGAGCTCACTAAGAAACAACAGAAGAAGCTACTTGCCATTCTTCAAGAGTTCTCTGATTGCTTCAATCCACAGGTGAGGAGCAAATTAGACAAATTGACAGTGAAGTACCGGATTAGCACTGGAGACCATCAACCAATAAGCCAGAGAGCATACCGTGTTCCAGCAATGGAACATCGAATAATTTGCGACGAGGTAGAGAAATGATGAAGAATGACATCATTCAGCCTTCGCAGAGCCCATGGTTGTCACCTGTGGTTCTTTTTAGGAAGAAGGATGGCAGTTGGCACTTTTGTGTTGATACAGGAAGCTTAATAAGATAACTAAAAAGGATGTTTACCCCCTTCCACGAATTGACAATACACTAGATTGTCTGAAGGGGGCTAAGTTTTTCTCAACCATGGACATGTACTCGGGATACTGGCAAATCGAAGTAGATGAGGCTGATCATGAGAAAACTGCAGTCATCATGCCTGAGGGCCTGTTTGAGTTTAAGGTAATGCTGTTTGGTTTGAGTAATGCACCAGCAACTTTTGAACGGATGATGGATAATCTTCTAAGTCACCTAAAGTGGACGATGTGTCTTTGTTATTTAGATGATATTGTATTGTTCTCAGAGACATTTGATGAACATGTAAAAAGACTGAGGGCTGTTCTTAAGCATCTCCAACAAGGTGGACTGAAACTTAATCCAAGAAAGTGCCTCTTTGGAGCAAAAGAAATTAAAATACTTGGACACCTCATGTCAAATGAAGGTGTGTGGCCAGACCCAGAAAATGTGAGATCTATAATGGAATTTCCTAATCTTAAAAGTATTAGAGATGTGAGAAGCTCCCCCAGATTATGTTCTTATTACAGCCATTTAATCAAAGACTTTTGTATCAAAGCCAGGCCACTCCAAAGGTTGTTAAAAGCCGATGCTAATTTTATCTGGGGTGGTGCTCAACAAGATTCTTTCGATGTACTGCAAAAGGCTCAGACGACTGACCCTGTACTTGGTCTGTATGATGAGAGAGCACCTATAGAACTACACACAGATGCAGTGGGTATGGGATCGGTGCTGCTCTGGTGAAAATTTCAGATGGAAAAGAGAAGGTTATAGCCTAATGCTTTTAGGACACTTACAAAAGCCAAGAGAAACTACTCAACTACAGAAAGAGAATGTCTTGCTGTGATCTGGGCCATGTGCAAATTTTGACAGTATCTCTAAGGAAGGCCATTCAAAGTTGTTGCAGACAAGCATTCACTTTGTTGGTTGACAGGTTTTAAGGATCCAACAGGACAACTCACCAGCTGGGCACTACATCTTCATGGGTATGAAATTACCATAATGTACAAAAGTGGAAGAAAACACAAAGATGCCGCCTGTCTCTCAAGAAACCCTGTGCAAGACCATCAAGACTTTGATGAAGATAGTGACTGTCTCGCTGCACTCCAGGATCCCTCTGCTGAGCAGGAGGAGGACGCCAAGATATCTCAAATGATGCTTGCCTTAAATCGATCAGAGGTTGTGAAAGGACAATTTAAGGTAGTTAATGGATTACTGTGCAAGAAAAACTTTGATTCTTTTGGAAAGAGATGGCTACCAGTGATTCCTAAACACATGCGCTTAAATGTTCATCAGAAATTCCATGACACATCTGGGAATTTATTAAGATGCATGGTAGGATCCACAAGAGATTTTTCTGGCCAGGTTTATTTAGGACTGTCCGTCACTATGTGTTGCACTGTTGAGTGCCAGAGGAGAAAGGCAGTTCCTCAGAAATCACCTGGCCGACTCATACCAATTCCACCAGCCGAAACGCCTTTCCAGCGTGTTGGGTTTGATCTCCTCGGATGATTTCCAATGTCTGCTAGTGGCAATAGATGGATTATTGTTTGCACTGATTTTCTGACACTCTATGTCATTACAAAAGCGATGAAAACAGCCAAAGCATTCGAGGTCATCAAATTCATCGTGGAAGACATTGTATTAAAACACCGTGCCCCAAGGTCATTAATTATGGATCAAGGGAAAGTTTTTCATTCGAATCTTGTGACAGAGGTAAACCGTCGATGCAGCATTACTCAATTACTCATCACATGAAGACTGCCTACCATCCATAAACTAACGGGCTTACTGAATGCCTTAATAAGACCTTGGCCGACGTGCTATCAGTGTTCGTCAGTGTTGAGCAGAGCAACTGGGATGAAGTGCTACCCTTCGTGACGTTTGCCTACAGCACTGCCAAACAAGACATCACGGGATTTACCCCATTTTTCATGGTGCATTGATATGAGGCGACTAAGACGATGGACACTGTTTTTACATTACATCCTGATGACATGAACGATGACTACATCGGCCAGGTGTTAACCAGAGCTGAGGAAGCTCGGCAGTTAGCTCAACTCCACACGCTGCAGGCTCAAGAAAATGATCACCGAAGGTATGACTTGAGCCACCGCCCTGTTGTATACCAGCCTGGTGACCTCGTCTGGATCTTCACTCCTGTTTGGAAGGTTGGTCTCTCTGAGAAGCTCCTCAGGTGCTACTTTGGACCTTATAAGGTTGTAAAACAGTTGTCTGATGTTACTTATGAAGTTGAAGATTTCGACCCCGACACACAACAATGAAAGATCAGAGATGCGGTCCATGTCCTTCGAATGAAACCCTATAAGGATCCTGCAACCCAGGATAAATTCGAAACTGTCCATATGGATGCCCAAGAATTTCAAACAATGTACCCCCTGTATCTGTTGGCTCTCATGTGCAGTGTTTATTTCCTGTGGGCTTTAGTACTCAGAATGGAAATGAATATAATTGGTTTTCCTGAGATTTATTGATACAGAATTTACTACGAACCATTTCAGAACATCTACAAATAAGTGGTTGGCATTTAACTCTAGGTCAGTGGAAGTATATTGAAAGTGTTAAGTCAATTATTATTCACAAAGTAGTTACAAAATTTTATTGTAATCAAATAGCAAACTTAAAAGAACATCATTTTTTGACATAGTCTCCTTGCATTTCAACGCACTTGGTCCATCATTGTACAAGCTTCCTGATGCCCTCATAAAAGAAGGTTCTCAGTTGAGCTGCGAGCCAGGAATGCACCACTTCTTTCACTGCTTCATCAGAGGCAAATCGACGGCCCCTTAATGTCTGTTTGCATGGACCAAACAAGTGATAAAAGGGACAAGATCAGGATTGTATGGAGGATGATCCAGTACTTCAAATTTGAGTTTCTGGAGCGTTTTAGCAGTGTGGGCAGCAGTTTGGGGACGGGCATTGTCGTGCAACAACACCACACCTTTGAACAGCAATCCTTGGCGTTTGCTTCGAATTGCAGGCTTTAGCCTGGCAGTAAGCATCTCACTGTAATTGGACCTAGTGCAACCCAACCCCCCACCCCCCCACCCCCCCCCGGGGGTCCACAACTCTTTTGTGGATATGTGCATAGCGAGCACGGGACCCCGAGCTAATGTGGCCTTCCTTCCTTTCCGGGCTGCATACCTTCCCTTTCCGCATCCTTCCCCATCCCCCATCTTCGCCCCTCCTCCCCTCACCTCTGGCTCTTTCCTTCCCTTTCTCCCCATCTGGGAGTATGGTTTGTGCCTACGTCCGGAGACGGACGCTCGAAAATGTAACGCATTCTTCTTCCTTCCTTTGTCCTTCTCTTTTCCTTACCTCTTCTCTTTACCCCTTTTCTCCACTGCGGCGTTTGAGACCTCTCTTCTTTCCTTTCCTTTCTCTTTCTTCCTCCCTGTGCGTGTCTGAAGGCCGACCCACGCATTTTTGTGCGTAGCCGGTGACGGGGTAACGCATAATTCCCCGCCCCGGGTAGACAGGTAGGACACGTACGTACCCCCTGGTAATGGCCAGGCCGAGGGAGGGGTGATTACCCGAGCTGATACCTTCCGAAAGTGCCGATTGGTCCCTCCGTCCGTTTGTCGGGAGGTGTGACCTGAGGTGTGAACAATCACCTAAGGCGGGAGTGCCCTCAGAGAGGGCCCCCACAAGGGAGGAGCATGCCATCAGAGATGCCGGTAATCATGGGGGATTCTTCCGCAATGGTTTCCTCACCTTCCACTGTGTCTGCTCACAAGCGTAAGTATACTGAGTCTCAGCCACAGACGGTTCTTCCATCGTTGCCACAGTTCCTTGTTGTTTCTCGGTCTGACGAAGGTCACGACTTCTCCACAGTCAACCCTTTCATTATTCAGAAAGGTGTCGACGCAATTGCAGGTCCTGTAAAGTCTTGTTCCAGATTACGGAATGGCACCTTGTTGTTAGAAACAGTCAAAGCCCTCCAGGCACAAAAATTGCTGCGTACTTCACTGCTCCACACCTTCCCTGTCCGGGTTGAAGCGCACCATACTTTAAATTCCTCGCATGGAGTCGTTTATACACGCTCCCTCGATGGATTGTCTGATGAAGAAATTCAGCACTACCTGTCTGACCAGGGCGTAATGGCTGTTCATAGAGTTATGAAAAGGGTTGACACGAACATCATTCCAACCCGCACTGTCTTCTTGACATTTGACAAAGTTCAACTTCCATCGAAAATCAAAGCAGGCTATGAGATAATTTCCGTTCGCCCTTACGTCCCAAACCCTACACGTTGCTATCGGTGTCAGCGGTTCAATCACACCAGCCAGTCCTGTTCCAATCCGGCCAAATGTGTTACGTGTGGCAAGGATGCCCATGAGGGTGCTTGTCCACCTCCATCCCCTCGCTGCATCAACTGTATGGGTGACCACGCTGCTTCCTCTCGAGATTGCCCCGTTTTTCAGGACGAATAGCTCATCCAGGAAATCAGAGTGAAGGAAAAGGTGTCGACCATTGCTGCTCGAAAAATCTGGAGCCCAAAATTCAGACACCAAGACTTCGACAAAAGAGCATACTCGTGAAGATTTTTTACGTACCCCAACTTCACAACCATTGGTTCCTCCTTCATCTAAACATCATAATTCGAAGAAGGCTACAAAGAAACCCAGTTCATCTCCTTCTCCGCCAAGGCGTGTCCTATCTACAGCACCACCTGGCGGAAATCGCCCTCGGCCGTCTTCTGTGTCGCCGAGGCGCACTGCTGGCGGCCGATCAACCGGCCGATCACTGGTGGCAGGAGCTGCTCCTGAACAACCTATGGATCAGGATTTCCTGCCTTCAGCTGAATGCCATTCCATGCTGTTGGTCGCAAGCTCTGAGCAGTCGTTGAGTTGACAGCAACCTTGGTCACATTCCTCCATTTTCTGTTCACCCTATGTCCATTATCCACTGGACTATCCGCGGCATTCGAGCCAATTGGGATGAATTGTCGATCCTCTTACGATCCTACTCGCCGGTCATCGTGTGTCTTCAGGAAACAAAGCTGTGTCCCCATGACCGCTTTGTTCTCCCTCATTTTCAGTCCGTCCGATATGATCTCCCCTCTGTTGAAGGCACTCCAGCCCATGGAGGACTCATGATTCTTCTCCATGATACTCTCCATTATCACCCAATCCGCTTAAACACTTCCTTCCAAGCTGTCGCCATCCGTCTTTCCCTTTCTGGATACACATTCTCTCTTTGTACTGTATACATTCCATCGTCCACACCAATGGCACGAGCTGATCTCCTTCATCTTCTTGGTCAGCTTCCACCCCCCTATTTGCTGGTTGGGGACTTCAATGCCCACCACCCGCTTTGGGGATCTCCACATCCTTGTCCACGTGGCTCACTATTGCTAGACGTCTTCCACCAAGTGGATCTAGTTTGCCTCAACACTGGGGTCCCTACATTTTTGTCTGCCTCCACGACAAATTTATCTCATTTGGACCTTGCGGTCGGTATTGTTCCGCTAGCTCGGCGCTTCGAATGGTTCGCCCTTGATGATACACACTCGAGTGACCACTTTCCATGTGTCCTTAGACTGCAGCCTCAACTGCCATATATGCGCCCGAGACGCTGGAAGTTTGCCTAGGCCGACTGGACACTTTTTTCGTCTCTAGCGACATTCGATGACCATCACTTTCCCAGCGTCGACGATGAGGTCACACACATTACCGACGCTATTCTTACAGCTGCGGAACGTTCAATACCACGCACCTCCGAATTGCCCCGGCGCCCCCCAATTCCTTGGTGGAACGAGGCATGCCATGACGCAATACGTGAGCGGCGACATGCTCTCCGCATTTTCCGCCACCATCCTACTTTGGCCAACTGTATCCGCTATAAGCAGTTCTGAGCGCGATGCCGTTGTGTCATCCGCGATAGCAAGAAGGCAAGCTGGAAATTCTCTATTAGCTGATTTAACACCTTCACTCCCTCCTCGGAAGTTTGGAGTCGGCTTCGACGGTTCTCAGGCGCGCCTAGTTTCTCCCCGGTCTCTGGGCTCACTGTCGCGCATGATACATTAGTGGACCCCGTCGCAATTTCTATCTCATTGGGTCAGCACTTTGCTGAGATTTCGAGCTCTTCAAATTACCCGCCAGTGTTTCTCCCGAAGAAACGTGCAGCGGAAGTGCGACCTCTTGCTTTCTCCTCTCAAAATCGCGAAAGCTACAATACTGTTTTCTCCATGCGGGAACTCCAACATGCACTCTCTTCTTCTCGCTCCTCCGCCCCAGGACCGGATGGTATCCACATCCAAATGTTGCTGCAATTATCAACCCATAGTCTGCGTTACCTCCTTCGCCTTTATAATCGCATTTGGACCGACAGTACTTTTCCCAGACGATGGCGGGAAACTATCGTCGTTCCTGTTCCGAAACCTGGAAAGGACAAACATCTCCCCTCTAGCTATCGCCCCATTTCTCTCACGAGTAGTGTCTGTAAGGTTTTGGAGCGTATGGTGAATTACCGTTTAGCTTGGTGGTTGGAATCCCGCAGTCTACACCTGCCCAATGCGGATTCCGAAAGCGTCGTTCTGCAGTTGACCATCTTGTTGCTCTCTCCACTTATATCATGAATAATTTTCTCCGGAAACGCCAAACAGTAGCAATATTTTTTGATCTGGAGAGAGCATACGATACCTGTTGGAGGACAGGTATCCTCTGCATACTGTTCTCTTGGGGCTTTCGAGGTCGGCTGCCCCTTTTTCTTCACGAATTTATGGCAGAGCGCACATTTAGGGTGCGGGTGAACACTACTCTCTCCCGAACTTTCTCCCAAGAAAACGGGGTACCCCAGGGCTCCGTGCTGAGTGTTGTACTGTTTGCCATTGCCATCAATCCAATTATGGATTATCTCCTTCCTGATGTCTCGGGCTCCCTCTTTGTGGACGATTTTGCGATCTACTACAGCTCTCAACGGACCAGCCTTCTTGAACAACGTCTTCAAGGATGTCTCGATCGCCTCCACTCTTGGAGCATCGACACCGGCTTCTGTTTTTCTCCCATTAAGACCTTTTGTGTTAATTTTTGGCGACGTAAGGAGTTTCTTCTGCCCTCCTTACATCTAGGTCCTGTCAACCTTCCGTTTTCAGGCGTCGCTAAATTCTTGGGTCTTACGTTTGACAGAAAACTGTGCTGGTCCTCCCACGTTTCCTATCTTTCGGCTTGCTGTCTGCGATTCCTCAACACCCTCCGTGTCCTGAATGGTACCTCCGGGGGAGCGGACCGAGTGGTCCTTCTCCGCCTCTATCGCGCCTTAGTGCGCTCGAAATTGGACTACGGAAGCATATACTACTCCTCTGCTCGGCCGTCTATTCTTCGGCGTCTTGACTCTATCCACCACTGTGGATTACGGTTAGTGTCTGGAGCTTTTTACACCAGCCCTGTGGAAAGCCTTTATGCTGAGACTGCTGAACCTCCGCTGTCCAATTGGCGAGGAGTCCTTCTGAATCGTTATGCAAGCCATCTGTCTTCCATGCCTGCTAATCCATCCCATGACATTTTTTTCGACGCCTCCTTTGATGTAGGGTATGCAGGCCGCATCCTCCTCCCTACTACCACCGGGAGTCCGCTTTCGTCAACTGCTCCATTCTGTTTCCTTCCGCTTTCCTAAAACCTTCTTGACAACTTGGGGTACAGCACCGCCTTGGCTCCGTCCCCGGATCTGCCTGCTCCGAGACCTTTGTCGATTTCCCAAGGATGGTACCCCTTCACTTGTTTATCGTCAGGCATTTGCTGCTCTATGTGCACAAATGACGGACGCCACATTTATTTACACCGACAGCTCGAAAACATCGTTAGGTGTAGGGAGTGCCTATATTGTTGGCGACACCCCAAATCACTTTCGGCTTCCTGACCAGTGTTCGGTTTATACTGCGGAGCTTTACGCTGTTCTCCAGGCTGTCCACTACATCCGCCGCCATCGGCAGATACAGTACGTTATCTGCTCCGATTCTCTCAGCTCTCTCCTCAGTCTCCAAACTCTTTACCCTGTGCACGCTCTGGTCCACCGGATTCAGGACTGTCTGCGCTTGCTCCACCTGCGTGGCGTCTCGGTGGCGTTCCCCTGGCTCCCGGGACACGTTGGTATCTGCGGAAATGAGGCGGCCGATATTGCAGCCAAGGCTGCAGTCTCTCTTCTTCGGCCAGCAATTCAATCGATTCCCGTCGCCGATCTCCGGAGTGTTTTATGTCGTCGTGTGGTTCATTTATGGCACGTGCATTGGTCGACACTTCCCCAAAATAAATTGCGGGACGTGAAAACTCTTCCTTGTACTTGGACCTCTTCCTCCCGAACGCGTCGTCGGGAGGAGGTAATTTTAACTAGACTTCGGATAGGACACTGTCTTTTTAGCCATCGACATCTTTTAAGCGGCGATCCTCCCCCACTCTGTCCCCACTGCTCTCAGCTGTGGACGATAAGACACCTTTTAATTGAGTGCCCCTATTTTAATCCGTTACGCGCCCGTCTACAGCTGTCGCCTGATATATCGTCAATTTTAGCAGATGACACGCGCTCGGCCGATCGCGTTCTAGAGTTCATTCATGCCAGTGAAATGACGTCAGTCATTTGAAGTTTTTTTGGGACAACCAACCCCCTGCTGTAGTGGATTTTTAAGCCTTCCTTCTGCTTTTAGTTTCTCCAATTGTATGACTTTCGTTCCCATTGCTGCTGGTTTCCGTTTTCGGTTTTTTACTGCTTCCTAAGTCACAGACCGGGCGCTAATGACCATAGCAGTTTTGCGCCCTAAAACCAAAACAAAAACAAAAAAAAAAACCAAAAAACCATAAGCATCAGTTTTCCTGCAGACACTTGGGTCTTGAACTTTTTCTTGCATGGCGAATTTTGATGTTTCCATTCCATACTGTGCTCTTTACTCTCCAGCTCGTAATGATGGATCCATGTTTCATCACCAGTAATGATCCTGTCTAAGTAGTTGTCCCCTTCATTACCATAGCAATCCAAATGTTTTTTTGCAGATCTCTAAGCGTGTTTGTTTATGCAACTGTGTGAGGTGATTTGGGACCCATCTTGCACAAACTTTATGAAATCCAAGTCTGTTGTGGATGACTTTGTAGGCAGAACCATGACTGATTTTCAGACAATGTGCCACTTTGTCAATAGTTAATCATCTGTCTAAGAGAATCATTTCACGTGAACGCTCAATGGTTTCTTCATTTGTGGTGGTAAACGGTCATCCGGCTCTTTCATTGTGCTAACACTTGTGCGACCATTTCATAATTTTCAAGCCATTTGTAGACACTCCGTTGTGGCAAAACACTGTTCCCGTACTGTACCAAAAGTCTTCGATGAATTTCGGCCCCTGATATGTGTTCTGACCACAAAAAACAGATCACCGAATGTTGCTCTTCTTTGGGGCAAATAGACAGTGGATCAGCCATGATCAACAGCATGGCAGTGATAACGAAACTAACCCAGCAGCTTGAAAATTGCAAAGATATAACAACAGATAAACAAAGCATGCATCATCAACGTAAAATGACAGTACTACCAAAATAAACAAAAATATAACTAAATTGCGGATAATAATTGACTTACCCTTGTACAATACTTATGTCATCTGCAAACATTGTAGAGTTAGTTACTTTGTCTGCAAACAGAAGTAGGTCATTAATACATATGAGAAATAGCAGGGAACTGAGTTCAAAACCACCTGGACGTTCATAATGTACTGTTTCCCTGTTGGACTCTGCCCCTCCTACCTGCATGTGTTACCATCTAACACTATTTTCTGTTGTCCGTAGAATTTGAGCCAGTTGTCCATTTGCCCTCGGATGCTGTAGTGGCATGTTTTTTTTCTGTAAGTATTTTATGAGTGACACAGTCGAAGGCCTTAGACAGGTTACAAAATATGCCAGCAGGCCATGTTTTCTTGTCAGGGCATTCCAGAACATTATTGATAAATGAAAATATAGCTTTGGTTGTGCAGATACTTTCCTCTGAATCCAAACTGGTTTTTACTAATTATTGCAAAGTTGACAGTGACAGTCCTGGCTCATATTAATTTTTTGAGGACTTTAGAAAATGTAGTAGTAGTGGTAGAAGAAGAAGGGGGGGGGGAGGGAGGGGGGGAGAGAGAGAGAGAGAGAGAGAGAGAGAGAGAGAGAGAGAGAGAGAGAGAGAGAGAGAGAGAGGTGGTGGGGGGGGGGGGGGGGGGGACAATAGTTTGTAACATCCGAGGCATCATTTTTGTTGTTGAGGATCTTTAAAATGGCATATTTCATCCTGTTGGGGAAGATACCTTGTTTGAGAGAGCCATTGAATATATGAGCTAGGACTTTACTGAATTGATTACTTCAAGCTTTTAGCAATTTGCTGGAAATATTGTCGACACAAGTCAAATTTTTACTTCTTAAAGAACTTATGTTTTTTCTTACTTCCTGTACTGTTATACCTATCTCCTCTAAAGAATTTGGGGAATTATCTTTCAGTGTTCTTATGACATGTTATAAGGAGGCATTATGTCATGTTTTTTCAGCAGCACTTACAGTGCTCATTAAAATGTTTTGCCACATTCTTGTTCTTGTACCTGTCTACCTCCATTGTTGCGAACAATGTTTTGGGTCATATTGGGGCAGTTGCACCCCTAATCACTTTCTATACAGTTTTGATTTTTTTACTAGATTTATTAATTTTGGAGCTTAGATATAAACTTTTTGACTTTTGAATATCTTCACTTAATATTTTGCAATGTTTTTGTAGTGAATTAATTGGTTGGGATTGTCTGAATTTTTTGAAGCAATTTACAGTTCTCATTTCTTTTCACATGAAATCTTAATACCAGTGGTTATCCATGGATTTTTGGTGAGTTTCTGGGCTTTGGTCTTACATATCCTTTTTGGGAAGCTACTTACAAACATTAGTGCCACTTCATTACTGAAAAGATTGTACTTGGAACTGACATTATCTAAATTATACACAGATCTCCGGTCTAAGTCTTGAAGATGTGATGTAAAAATTTGGATAGTTTCATCATAATTATCCTATCTATTTTCTAGTGGGGCCACTTTCATTCTTGTGGCTATTTGCATTGTTAATAGTGAGTCTTTGTTCATCATAGTCAGAGAGACCATTCAGGACTTGTCTGGTATCACCTATTATGGTCTGATTTATGAATATATTATCAATTAGTGTGCTTGTAAATGATGTTATTCTAGTAGGGAAACTAACTAAAGAAGCAAGATTATATGTGGACATCAAATTTTCTAGGTCTTCTCTGTCTCTGGAATGTGTTAGGTTTGCTCTGAAATCCCCAAGCACTGCCACATGTCCTCTCTATTCGAATATGTATCTTAGGAGAGCATTTAACTGCTTGAAAAAGAGACTAGAGTTCACTGAAGGTGCTGTGCATGCTGCTACTACTGATGTATGAGAATTATTTAAAGACAATTCCGTCTCTCACACTTCCAGATGTCATTTTAAACAATAATTATGCACATCAATTGCTCTACATATGACATTGTTTTTAACATAGATGGCAACATCACCTTTTTCTTTATGTTTTGTACAGAAATAAATTGCTAAGTAATAATTATTTATCACAAGTTTTTCTCTACTATAATTACTATCGTGCTCACTGAAGCACAGAACATGGGCATAGTCTACACTTTGTGGCTCATGGACATTGTCTATAATTTCATTGATCTTACTGCAGATGTGTCTAATGTTTTGGCAATAAATTTGAAGTTTTTGTTTTGCAGAAGCAGTTATACAGTTTGCCCTAAAAAAGAAGTTTGAGTTGAAGGTATGGGCAAGGTATTATTTTTCCAAGTTGGTCTGTTTCCACACACTGAAAGATTGGGAAGAAGCAATTTTATCTTGATGTTTTTTTTCCACCAGCAAATTGTCCAGTGCAGTCTGTCTACACTCATTCCTCCAGTTTTGTTGTGTTATGGTGCACAAATATGATTGTCCTGAACTCTCGTTGTTCCTTGTATTTGTAATGATGTCACAAAATACTGTATCCCCCACAGACAATGCCTGAATTTGTTGTTACATAATTATATCAAAAAGTTATTAATGTGGCAGTAATATGCCATTTTGAGTATGTTCCAACATTCTTTCAGAAATGATCACGATTCCATTTCTGCACCATGCAACACGTTGCTTCCATAAATAACCCCCTGGTCTTGATCTCTGCATGTCTTACATTGACAAAGTGATTTATGGAGCAACTTTGAATTACATTCTAACTTTAAACAGGTGTATTAGTAAATTTCATATACTCAAAACACATTATGCAGTTCTCCTTAGTATTTACATTCTATTTTCCTCCCTGATCTGAAGATGTCCATACAAGGATGGAACCAGTCTCTTTTTATTAAAATTTCGTAAGATGATCAATGTTGAGAATAAAATAGTTTTTACATATTGTTTTAGATGATGAAACAAAAAAGACAATTAAGTGAGCTCACTACACACGTAATTTATGTCTTTGCACAACTATTTATGTACAGTAATTCCTGAGATTAGTCATAATATATAGACACAAAAATCCAGTGAGGGAGTTTAATTTATAATATGTTGATTTATGTCATTTTTGTAAGCTAGCTTACAACTCCAAGACTTGTCATACCAGGCCTGAGGTGACTGAAAAAGTTTTGCAGGGTTCTTAACAATTAAAACCTTCCTTCACATAAATGTAGTGTGGACTGATGCATTGTGCATTGTGATGATGGATACAAGCATTGTCCATTTCTGGGTGGACACAAACGATTTTTTGTTTTGATTGTACAGCTACCTGGACATAGAAAGCTATGTTTACTGGTTGTCTGCTCTGAACAGACTCTGTTAATGAGTTAAAAAAAATAATAATAGTTTTTTACTTGTGATTTGTTCATTCACGTCTGTTGAGTTGCAGCAGAACTGGAGTGTGCCTCTCAGAACTCTGCCTTCCCTCATTTCAGTTTTTATCATCAATTTTTACTAACTGAAGAAAATTGTGTTTGTTTATGTAATGTGTGTTCAGTTTTCATGACGACTCAGATATGCATGTTCTTCTAGTCAGTAGTTGAAACTTTGGAAAAAAGTATTTCACAATTATTTTTCAGGTGCAGATGTTCAGATATAATGCAACACACAATAGTCACAGGCAGTTTAACAATAGTAACAATCATCCTCAAATTGATCAAATTACACTTCTTTTACTTGTCATATTCATAGGACTAATGACTATTTTGAGATTTATGCAGACTGTTGTTAGCCTTCAATTTGTTCTCATCCATTCTCGAAGACATTATACCAACGCAAAACTAGAGCAAATGGGAGATCTTACTTTGTTCAGGGCTTGCTATAACATTTCATATGTTTATGTGGCAATTATTCCAAATTCCATGTAAGACATCATATAACACCGGTAAATAGTGCATTGCAATTTCACACTGAAATAGCCCATTATTTAAATAGCGATCTTCACTGTGAGAAAGCTTTGAGATTACTCTAGTTTCACAGCATGCTTCACATCCCTCAGCACTTGTCCAAACCAATAAATTTGTCCAAATTCCTGGTGATCAAAATAAAATACATTGTCATTTCTTGTTTAACACATGGTGTGTGTCATTGTATGCTGTCCTTCCAAAGATTTTTGAGAAGACTGATGACAATATTGCTATTAACTTCTCATTTAATCTTGCTCAGCCTTTCTTTGTTTGCAGGAAAGATGATACATGCATGCAAAGATTCAGCTTATTGCCCTTCAGAAAAATCGTGACCCAAGGTTATTTATTTATGACAATACAGATAGAGGTGTCTCATACTTTGGGTGTGGGCAACCTGTGGGACATGATTTTCAGTATCCACTGTGCATTGAATGTTAACAGTGTCTGAAAGTCATTCTTTAAAGTGTTCCTTTAAGATGAGGAAAAAGGAATAATTGGCAAGGGCAAGGTTTAGTGAATAGAAACTGATACACAGTTATGATTGTATGGGTCATTATCATGCAACAGACACAAAGATCCATTTGCCAATAGTGTGGGTCCACATGTCTGATTTTCAGGAGGTGATCAAACGTGTTAACGTAGATGACTGCATACAGTGGTTTGCATTTTGGTAGTTATTGTCTATGAATGATCGCTTCAGCATGAAAGAAGGTAATCAACAGTGTCGTGTATTTCTGGGTTTAGGTGACTCTTACTCTGCAGTTCTTTCTATACAGAACCTCTTCCATTCTGTAATGTATCTCAGACACCACAACTTGTTGCTCACAACAATTTTTACAAGGAAGATAGGGCCATTATCCACTGTATGAGTAAAGACTCTGCACATCCAGCATTCGAATGTCAGCTGCAGATCTGCACTAAATGTCATGGATGGAAGCTTTTGTGTCACTGATTCACTTTGTACACCCCCTCCCCCCCCCCTCCCCCCTCCCGCCGCACACACACATTGTAGTATGTAATATTTCTGTCTCATTTTCCCAGGTTTGAGGCACAATTTCATGTTCCTACAGTGCTACATTTCAACCTTAACACTAACAGAGTTGCAGTACATCTTACTTCCAAAAGTCAGAAACTGAAACTATATTGTACATCTAGATGACCATATGGTCTTACAGAGGATGATTGATGGACTGACTGACCTGGAACTTGTTATGCACTGAAGGGACAAATAAACTGGTATAGACATATGTATTCATACAGGCAGAATACAGTGCTGCAGTCAGCAAAGCCTATATAAGACGACAAGTGTCTGGCACAGTTTGTTCGATCGGTTACTGCTGCTACAATGGCATGTTATCCTGATTTAAGTGAGTTTGAATGTGATGTTATAGTTGGTGCATAAGTGGTGGGACACAGCATTTCTGAGTTAGCGATGAAGTGGGGATTTTCCTGATTGACCATTTCATGAGTGTACCGTGAATATCAGGAATCCGGTAAAACATCAAATCTCCGACATCGCTGCGGCCAGGAAAAGATCCTGCAATAATGCGACCAATGATGACTGAAGAGAATTGTTTGACGTGGCAGAAGTGCAACCCTTCCACAAATTGCTGCACATTTCAATTCTGGGCCATCAACAAGTGTCAGCGTGCGAACCATTCAATGAAACCTCATTGATATTGGCCTTCAGAGCCGAAGGCCCACTTGTGTAACCTTGATGACTGTAAGACACAAAGCTTTACGCCTCGCCCAGACCTGTCAACACCGATATTGGACTGTTGATGACTGGAAACATGTTGCCTGATCGGACGCATCTTGTTTCAGATTGTATCAAGCGGATGGATGTGTATGGGTATGGAGACAACCTAATTATCCATGAAGCCTGCATGTCAGCAGGAGACTGTTCAAGCTGGTGGAGGCTCTGTAATGGTGTGGGACACCGCTGCTGTCACATTGTTGTCCTGGAGGGACGTTGGTCAGTGTGCGATTGGCTGACCTCCTTTCACAGCTTTCTCTTCTCTGTCATTTCTGACTGGCAATCCCAGCACTGACTTTATGCCATAACATTCCTCCTCCCCCCCCCCCCCCACCCCAAAGTGATGGACTGTCATTGTGTATGGAGCACAACAACAGGGGAGGAAGGCAGGAGTGTGGATGCTCTGATAGACCAGAAGCCGTGGCTGCAGGGGACGTCAGACTTCTGGTCATATGCCGCCATGCGGCCTTCACTCTGGTGTAACCATCCGGCGGAAAATCCCCAGAAGGGTACACGTCCACATCCTGAGGCCCATACCGAGATGTAGAAGCCATGGCCACTGCGGTGTGGGTGGGTCCAGCTCCATCGGTAGGATGAGAGGCTACAGAGGAGGCGAAGGCTCCGTCTCCATGTTATCATCCCGTGGCGTCATGATGACACCCTCTGGTGGCTGCTGTGGTCGCACTGTCCTCAGGATCCGTGAATCTGGGGGAAGAGATACAGAAGGATCACTGTGCACATGACAGTGACAAATTTGATTGTGATGTCGGCGCTGCAATCCGTCTGGGCCTGAAATGAGATACATGCACGTGCCAAGTTGACGAAGGATCTCGCCTTGCGCCCACCATCTGCTGCCACCAAAAACCCTGAAAAACACAATAGCATGTGGCGCAAAGCGATACTTGTGGCCTTCCTTCGGCGCTGGATGTGGAGGAGAATGGAGCAGGTGGAGCAGTGTCCAAAGGCGGCGGTGGTAAAGCAATGCGGATGGCGATAGTCCGTCTCATGGATGTGAACAATATGAAGTGACAAACAGGTGCAATGCTTGATCCCTGGTGTGTGCAGTGTGAAGTTTGGCCATCTGCTGCTTGAAGGTTCTGACAAAACGTTCTGCTTTGCCATTTGGACTGGGGATGGAACGGAGCACAAGTTAGGTGCTGTATGCCATTGTGCTCACAGATTGTTTCAGATTCATTTGACATGAACTGAGAGCCGTTGTCTGACATTATGACTTCAGGTAAACCTTTGAGGTAAAAAACAGAGGACAACACCTGAACTGTGCTAAGTGACATTGTCGAGTTCATTGGCACAGCAAAAGGAAACTTGCCGTAAGAGTCTACCACAATAAACCAACAAATGTTCCAAAAAGAATCCACAAAGTCTGAGCACATGTTGCCATGGTGACTGCGACTTAGGCCAAACAGAGAATTTCTGTTGTGGAGTGGACTGATTTTCCACTCATGCATGACACTGTGACATCATCTGTTCTATTTGGGTGTCCATGCCCCACCAGTTACAGTGTCGGCGCACTAATGGTTTTATACTAACAATCCCCAAGTGTCCTTGGTGAAGTAAGTGCAACACTGCTTTTTGCAAATCTTTGGGGATCAACACACGTGACTGTCCACTGTCATTTTGAACAAGAATCACACCTTGTTGTATAGCGAGGCTATGCCAATGTGCAAAGTATCAGTGCACTAAAGAGTTCTTCATGCTAAGCAATGAGTAAGTCCAAGATGTGTGAAAGTATTTTAGCAAAATGTTCAAGTCTGAATCAGCTTCTGTGGCCTGTGGAATTTTCCTATAGTTCAGAAGAAAGGATTGAAGCAATTCAGAATTGTGAGCATCGATGTGACAAGAAGTCTGTATCAGGGCCAGTCAGAAGAAGTGAAAGTGCGTTCACATTACCATATTGAGCTGTCGGACGATATACAATCTTGTATTGGTATTGAGACAACAACAAAGCCCATCTTTGCAATTTTTGGGCAGTTCGTACAGGAACCGTCTTCATCAGATGAAACGAGGACTGCAATGGCTTGTGATCTGTTACTAAATAGAATTTTCTGCCATACAAATAGTGGTGGAATTTGGTGACACCATACGTAATAGCCAATGCCTCTTTCTATATTTGTGAATAGTTACACTGAGCTTTGGACAACACTTTTGATGTGAAAGCAGTAGGCCTGTCTTTATCACCAAATCTGTGCAAAAGCACTGCACTGATTCTGAGAGAGGTAGCATCAACTTGCAACACAACTGGTTTGTCATGATCAAAGTGAACCAAGCATTGGTTCAATGCATCTTTAAGTATTTCAAAAGCTTCTTGGCACTCATCTACCCAAACAAAGGGGACGTTCTTGCGACACAAGTGATGCAATGGAGCTGCAATTTGTGCAGCATTCGGTATGAGTATAATAGTTCATTTTTCCATAAGACCGACTGCAATTCTGTGACATTGCAAGGAACTGGCAGGTCACATATGGCTAGTAAATGTGACTGAAGAGGATGTACATCTTGACTATTTATGACATGACCAAGATACTGCTACTCAGGTTTAAGAAAATCACCCTTGTCCAAACTACACTTTAGTACTACATTAGATAACACACAAAACAAAGCATACAAATTTGAAATGCGTTCTTCAGGTGTACGACCTGCTACGACAATATCGTCCAAATAATTTGAACAGTTTGGTACTTGAACAGTCAGCTGGTCCAAATACCATCAGAAAATGGCAGGTGCAGAAGCACTACCAAAAGGCAAGCACAAATGTTTAAACAAGCCCAAATCAGTGTTCACAACACACACAGTTTGAGATTCTTCATCTAATGGTATTTGAAGATATGTGTCGCACAAACCAGTTTTTGAAAAGTAGTGACTAGTGCGTAATCTGTCCTTGAGATCCTCTGGGCATGGCAATGGATAAGTATAAATCACAGTTTGTGGGTTGATTGTAGACTTAGTCAACACAGAGGTGAATGCGACCTGAAGGTATGGGGAGCAAAACCAGTGGACTTAACCATTGACTAGCTAGTATGGGCACAATAGCTCCACTATCTTTCAATTCTTTATGTTCAACAGCTACTTTGTCCCATAATGCAATGGGAACAGTTCTGGCCCGGCAAAATTCTGTTTGAGCATTGTCTTTCAGCATAAGATGTGCAACAAAATTTTTAGCCTTGCTTAAACCTTCAGAAAAGAGTTCAGGGAATTCTTTCAGCAAGCTAGCTACACTCTCTTTGCCACTGAATGCAGTCACTAACAACAAATTGTGCTGAATTTGAAAGCCAAACAAATAAAATGAATCAAATATGTTCTACAGTCACAGATTGTAGCATGGTGAAATTCACAGTTCGCATATGTGAGCGATACATGGCTGGAAAAATACATTTTCCAAGAACGGGAATGTCTTGGCCATTATAAGCCATCAGGTGCTTGCTAGTTTTAGACAGACATGGGGAGCCTAACAATTCATATGTGTAACTATTCAGCAGTGTAACAATGGCAACTGAGATTTCACACGTCTTCCAGCTAGATGCAAATGAACAAAAGTTTGTTGGACTGTCATAGCACTGAAGAAACATTTTGCTTGCTAGTTTTGCTAATGCCTGCAGCGGGCTTTGAATACACTGCATTGATTACATGGACCTTGTGACTAGATTTTTGTGAGTGGTCAGAATTGTTATGTTTGTTCCGTTGCAAACATACGGATTGTACGTGACCGTTCTTGCCACAAGCGTAACACTGTGCTTGTCTAGACGGGCAATCTTGGTGTTCATGCCATGAATAACACCTAGGGCATGACTTAATTCTATTCACTGATGGAGGTGCCTGTTTAGAGAACTGTTTACGTGGCTTTGGGTGTGCGTGCTGTTGCTGCTTACTGGGCCAGTTGTGAGCAAAGGATGACTCAACCTGACAAATTGGTGGCTCCTCAAATTTATTGGCTGTACAGCATCAGAATCATACTGATTTAGAATTTGCACTACATGATAAAATGATGAATCTGACTATTTCAAAATCTGTTCTCCGAGTTTGACACCGGTTACATTGTACACAATCACATCACGCAACATACCTTCTGAATATAAAGAACCGCAAGCACATTTGAATTTGCATTATGTCATCATACCACGCAAATCTGTTACCCACTCATGATAAGTTTGTTCTGACCTTCTCTTCCAAGCCGGCCGGTGTGGCCGAGCGGTTCTAGGCGCTTCAGTTTGGAACCGCGCGACCGCTACGGTCGCAGGTTCGTATCCTGCCTCGGGCATGGATGTATGTGATGTCCTTAGGTTAGTTAGATTTAAGTAGTTCTAAGTTCTAGGGGACTGGTGCCCTCAGATGTTAAGTCCCATAGTGCTCAGAGCCATTTGAACCATTTTTTTTTCTCTTCCAATGAAAGAATTAGTACCTAGCTGCCACCAGATTCACTTTTTGGTCATAATAGTTAGTTAGAGAACCTACAACCAGAACATAGGAAAGTTCACTCAGAGTGGCATTTGGGAACAATTTCTGAATGAGACAGAAGATTGCTCTTCCTACTGATGACAAAAAGTAATGCAGTTTCACAGTAACTGATACTTTGTGAGCAATGATGTGGGCTTCAGACTGTTGCAACCACTCAAGCCATTCCTGTTATTATTTGCTAAACTGGCAAAAAGGTGGTCGCATTGCATTTGTTGCTTGGTTGTCCAATAACTGCTGTACTGTGTTTAGAAGGGTTACAATCTTCTGCATCTGCAACTGAAACATCTGTGTTAGCTGCACTGCATCTATCGCTTGCAGTTCAGGTGCCTGAGCAGTGGGTGGGAGAGGTGGGTTGCACATTTTGGAGTAGACAATACAAGCAATAAAAATAAACACACAAGAAGAAAATGTCTTCAGTACCCACCTGAGAACATTGAATAGAAAAAACACTATAAGAGACACTGTTAAAACATGTAAACACACCCTTGCAAAGAAAAGACAAGGTAGAATTAAGGAGCCAGCAAAACACACAAGCCCATGACAAAACAAAACATAGACAGTCTGTGGCCACTGTTTCTCTGGGTTTGAAACTTTCCTAACAGATTGTCGCTATGTTATTCCTCCTGTATCGTCAATGTCATGTTATTTGTACATCTCGTTGCCATGTTGTTGTGGCTAGGAATCCTGCATACTCAGTTCGCTGGACAATCAATCAAACAACTCATATTAATGAGTTTTAGTACAACAAGACAAGTACAAATACTTAACTTAGATCTGAGAATTCTTCTTGTCCTTTATACATGATCATCCACAAGTGAAATTACACAGATGTGCCGGAAGCAAGAGTCTGTCAACTGAACTGCAGTGACTGCTGATCTCTAACTGTGCTACAGAGAGAATGCTAATGAAGAGGCTACAATGCGTTGCCTAATGAAGTGGCTAATGTTGAAGCTGCTATTGAAGTGGCTACCTCCAGGTGGGCGTGGCGCTTATGTTTTCTTCACCTAGGGTCCGCTGCTGTCACGTTGTCATCCTGGAGGGAGGTCAGTCAGCATGCGCATGGCTGACCTCTTTTCATGGCCTTCTCTTCTCTGTCATTCCCAACTGGCATGCTGGCGCTGACTTTACACTGTAACATCAAGAATGAGAAAAAGAATAACACAGACTGAAAATGAGATAAATGAGATAAGAGGTGATATGCCATGAGTTACAGTCACAAATACGCATAAATAGCAACACATTTTCATAAGATAAAGCTTAAAATTGCTCAGCATATCAACAACTTCGTTCCAAAGTGGTTCCCTAAAATAACAGAAAACCACATATAGAGTGGTACAAAATAGGTTTTAGAAATGATTTGTGTACTGTGGTTTAATTGTAGGCCGTAAATGATTCTCCTCATGATATAGTTGTATTGCAGCTCTGAAAATTCTATAGCTCACTCACCAATATCTCAGTTCACATTTTAGACTGGAATTAGTAACATTGGAATAGTGCGTGTTGATCGTAGAGACATTTTACACAAATCCTGACTGCATCAGTGTGGTGAGACATGCATTCAAGAGCACACTGCTCCAAGAACAGCCCCACCCAAAATGACCACTGCTCAGTGAGATTACAGTAAAGAATGGAAGTAAAATTGTGATGAAAAAATTTAAGCATCCTCCAATACATATTTTGTATGTTTTCCCTGTTTTTTTAACAGGTTGATAAATTGTTTTGAAACGACCGGACCCCCACTTTATTCCAGGAAGGGTCATTCAGGATGACCATCCTCGGTTTTAGCACTGGGGGATGTGGAACTAGTGCAAACCTTATTCAGTGAGGAGCCCACTGCATCAACAAGACATGCAGTCCAGCAACTCAAGTTTTCACAACAGTCTCTCCAGAGGATAATGAAAAGGAAACTTTATCTTTCCCCTAACAAAATTCAATGGTACCAATTTTTGAAGGACAGGGATATGGAGCTTTGATACTCTTTCGGAAGTGAGATGATTCAGGCCTTTGAAAATGGGACAGTTGATACAGGCCAGATCTGTTGTAGTGATGAGGAATGCTTCCATCTCCATGGGTTCATCAACAAATAGAACTGGCACCACTGGGCTGTTGCAAGCCACATCTTCAAACTGCTACTCTACGTCATCAACAAAAAGTCACTATTTGGTGCACAACCAGTTCACAGTGTATTATTGTGTCCATTTTTATTGATGGACCTGTCACAGAAGACAAATACAGACAGGTACCAGAACATAAATTTGTACCAGCTGCACAACACAATCAAATGCTCCAAAACTACTGGTTTATGCGGGATGGAACACATCCAAGCTGTAAAGCAGATGTGTCAGATTTCTTGTAGAGTCAAGGATCAGATCATTGCCCAGGACACCTTAGCATTCACTGGAGTGGCCCCCTTATAGTCCTGATCTCAACTTATGTAATTATTTTTAATGGGGTTATATGAATGACAATCTTCAAAGATGCAGCTACAACACTCAGAGATATTGGTTCTGTAGTGTCAAAAAAGATTGATGCAGTCTAAAATAATGTTCTTCAGAGAGAGTCATCACAGAATTTAGTTCGAGGCTCTACTCACACATTGCTGCAAAAGGAAAGCCCTTTGGAGACCTTCTGTATTGAATTTCAGATTGTCTGCTATAGCATAAATACAGTAATAAGAATCTGTCACCCCATGTTTTGTTATAGTAGAGAAAAACTTACTGAGACCTATTTTATGCCCCTTGTATGCACCAGAAAGCAGGAATTAAGCAGTTATGTACAGCACACATGGCAGGAGATATGGGAGACAAATTAAGAGAAGATGGAACATCAGATATAAAAAGCCCACAAGAGCATGGAAATATTTTGCCAAGGCAACTAGGAACTGACTACAGGAAATGTAGTCATGGGAAGCATAATGATGTACATCTAGAAACAGTTTTTCACCTCTTCGCCCTCCAAGAAAATTATCATATTTGTAAGAGGGAAACAAAACAGAAACAGTAAATGTTAAGAAGTGTTTGGCAGACAATATATTTTCAAAATTATTAGAGCATACAGTATAAAATCAAATGTAATGCTGGAGTGTACTCTTCTGTCCTGCATTTATCCTCTCTTTCTTTCCTCTCCCATGCCCAACCTTATATTATTCCTATCTCATAACCCATTATGGAGAGGGAGAGGAGAGTGCAGGTGACCTCTTCCGTGAATGCGCGTGCCCACTCACCCCCCCCCCCCCCCCCCTCACACACACACACACACACACACACACACACACACACACACACACACACACACGAACAGTGGACATATAAGTAGTACATGCACTGTCTGATCAAAAGGACCCAGACACCCTGTGCAATGTAGAACTGACCACTAGATGTCAAGAGAGGCAGACATGCCAGTATAAAAGGCGTGTGGAGAGTAGTATTGTGTTGTCGGTAGAGAAGCAGTAAAAGCAGAATAGGTTTTTCGGAACTCAGTGACTTTGAACATGGACTAGCCATTGGATGTCACTTTAGTTACAAATCCATCGGTCATTTGAGCTGTTCTAAAGCTGTGCAAGTCAGCCGTTGGTGATGTGATTATGATGTGGAAATGCAAAGTACAGGCACAGCTGAACCAAGACCAGGCAGACCACATGTACTGACAGACAGGGACTGTCAACTATTGTATAGGGAGGTTGTAAAAATGTGCACGAAATCGGTGGAAAGAAGCACTTGTGAGTTTCAAAGTGCTACCGGCAGTGCAGCTAGGACAATGGCTGTGCATAGGGAGTTAAAAAAAATTGGGGTACAGTGATTGAGCAACTTCTTGTAAGCCATACATTTCTGTAATCAGTGCTAAGTGATGCTCAAAGTGGTGTAAAGAGCGATGCATCTGGGCAGTGGCTGAGCAATTTGTGAAGAATCGTGCCACTGTCTGTGGCAATCCAGTGGAAGGGTTTGGGTTTGGCAAATGTCTGGAGAATGTTACCTACCATTGTGTGTCATGCCAATAGTGAAATACAGTTGGAGGTGGTGCTGTGGTGTGGAGGAACACAATGGAATACCTTCAGGATGAGTTAGGATGTCAGTTTCGCTCCAGACTTAAGTGTCCGACATCACCACCACCACTGATCCCAGCTCTTGAGGAAGAATGGGCTCCCATTCCTCCAAAGACAATCAGACACCTCATTGAAAGTGTCCCCAGCATAGTTCGAGCCATCATAAAGGTGAAGTGTTGATACCCCCTTATTAATGTCCACTAACAGGTGTCCAGATACTTCTGATCAGGTAGTGTACAAGGCGTAGGCAGTATCCACTAAACAAAACAAAATCAAATGAGTAACAACAAAGCACTGAGTGGAAATCACAAGTCACAGAGGAATTTCATGAGTTCTGGGTAATATAGAGATTTCAAATTTAAAAAAAAAAATGAAATGTCCAGAGAAATAACATGCAATCCACAAAAAGTGAACTTCTGAAATCCAAGAAGAAACAACCACTAAAATTTGCAGCATAGATTTGGCTCCATCCTCAACTGATGAGTAAAAGCAGTTGTGATGAAAACTTCTGGAAAGGATCAATAAATACTTTAAGAAATTTGTGTAAATTAAAAATTTAAACATTCGTCTGTCCAAAATCTTAAATTCCTGAAAATTCTTCACCAATTGCTTTGAATTTTGACACATTGCATTCAAATAAAAATGTGTGTTTTTTATACAGTGTGGTCCATTGATCGTGACTGGGCTAAATATCTCACGAAATAAGCATCAAACAAAAACACTACAAAGAACGAAACTTGTCTAGCTTTAAGGGGGAAACCAGATAGCGCTATGCTTGGCCCACTAGATGGCGCTGCCATAGGTTAAATGGGTATCAACTGTGTTTTTTTAAATAGGAACCCCCATTTTTTATTACATATTCTTGTAATACGTAAATAAATATTAATGTTTTAGTTGGACCACTTTTTTTGCTTTGTGATAGATGGCGCTGTAATAGTCACAAACATATGGCTCACAATTTTAGACGAACAGTTGGTAACAAGTAGGTTTTTTAAATTAAAATACAGAACATAGGTATGTTTGAACATTTTATTTTGGTTGTTCCAATGTGATACATGTACCTTTGTAAACTTATCATTTATGAGAACGCATGCTGTTACAGCGTGATTACCTGTAAATACCACATTAATGCAGTAAATGCTCAAAAATGATGTCAGTCAGCCTCAATGCATTTGGCAATACGTGCGACATTCCTCTCAACAGCGAGGAGTTCGCCTTCCGTAATGTTCGCACGTGCATTGACCATGCGCTGACACATGTTTTCAGGCATTGTCGGTGGATCACGATAGCAAATATCCTTCAACTTTCCCCACAGAAAGAAATATAGGGACGTCAGATCCGGTGAAGGTGCGGGCCATGGTATGGTGCTTCAACGACCAATTCACATGTCATGAAATATGCTGTTCAGTACCGCTTCAACCACACGCGAGCTATGTGCCGGATAGCCATGATGTTGGAAGTACATCGCCATTCTGTCATGCAGTGAAACATCTTGTAGTAACATCGGTAGAACATTACGTAGGAAATCAGCATACATTGCACCATTTAGATTGCCGTCGATAAAATGGGGGCCAATTATCCTTCCTCCCATAATGCCTCACCATACATTAACCCACCAAGGTCATTGATGTTCCACTTGTCGCAGCTATCGTGGATTTTCCGTTGCCCAATAGTGCATATTATGCCAGTTCACGTTACCGCTGTTGGTGAATGATGGTTAGTCACTAAATAGAACCCGTGCAAAAAATCTGTCATCATCCCATAATTTTTCTTGTGCCCAGTGGCAGAACTGTACACGACATTCAAAGTCGTCGCCATGCAATTCCTGGTGCATAAAAATATGGTACGGGTGATGTAGCATTCTCAACACCGACGTTTTTGAGATTCCCGATTCTCGCACAATTTGTCTGCTACTGATGTGCGGATTAGCCATGACAGCAGCTAAAACACGTACTTGGGCATCATCATTTGTTGCAGGTTGTGGTTGACGTTTCACATGTGGCTGAACACTTCCTGTTTCCTTAAATAACGTAGCTATCCGGTGAATGGTCCAAACACTTGGATGATGTCATCCAGGATACCGAGCAGCAAACATAGCACATGCCCATTGGGCATTTTGATCACAATAGCCATACATCAATACGATATCGACCTTTTCCGCAATTGGTAAACGGTCCATTTTAACAAGGGTAATGTATCACGAAGCAAATACCGTCCGCACTGGCGGAATGTTATGTGATACCACATGCTTATACGTTTGTGACTATTACAGCGCCATCTATCACAAATCAAAAAAAGTGGTTCAACTAAAACATTCATATTTCTTTATGTACTACACGAATATGTAATAAAAAATTGGGGTTCCTATTTAAAAAAAAAAAAAAAAAAAAAAAAAAAACGCATTTGATATCCGTTTGACCTATGGCAGCGCCATCTAGCGAGCCAACCATAGCGCCATCTGGTTTCCCCCTTCAAGCTAGACTAGTTTCGTTCTTTGCAGTTTTTTCATTTGATACTCATTTCTTGATCTATTTGGCCCGGTAACTATCAATGGACCACCCTGTATACTTACTATATACACACAAATCATGTTTTTGCGTGATACTCTAAAGAATATTTATATGGATACAGATTATATATTTTTTAAACAACAACGTATGGGTTTTCTGTTAAAACCTTGCAAGAAAGAGGCTACTGTGCTTTTCAGTGGTTTGAATTGGTGTGGTTTTGTTTTCTTTCTCACGACTCGGATTGTTGAGTATTTAAACCATTAGAAACATTGTTTCTCCCATACATACTCTTTCTCATTAAATATATTTTTAAACAGAAACTGTGTATACAGCAATGTGCCATTTTGTTTTCTCCAGTGCAGTCTGTTTCCACAGAAAACAGAAAAGTTGTATTTGTGTCTTATCAGCTTATGATTACAATACTGCTACAGAGTCTGAATTTGCAATAATAATAAACAAGGCTCAAGATCAGAGGGAGGGAGAGGAGTAGATAAACAGAGAGGGGGAGGGAGGAAATGGACATAGAGAGGGGGGAAGGAGGAGATGGACAGAGATGTAATTAGAGTAAATTTTTTTGTCATAAATGTGTAACTGATAAGAAATGAAAATCTAATTTGAAGAATCTCCTGGTGTTACACATGTCAGATACATGCTACACAAACATTTAGAAGAAACATTCTCAAACTTGAACATGAGATTTACTGTAGACACAGACAGATGTGGTATATGAGTTCTATGCTGGCAGGAGAGGTGGTGTCAAGATGGGCATACAACCGCCAGTTAACGCTTACGTTCCCACAACTCATATAACAATGCTGATACCATAGAGAAATGGGAAAAAGTGAAGAAGAAACCTTAGTGTAACAGTGTCCCCCCTCCCCCAGATGAAGTTACACACACTTAAATTATATGTGTAACACCAGGAGATGTTACAAATTAGATTTTCATTTCTTATCAATTATGACAAAAATTTACATTAATTACATAATGCAGTGTTACCAACATCCTTGATATGTGAAATCATATGCTTCCCAAAGATAGTGCACAGCATGCCACTTGCAATGTGTTCTCTGTACCCTAGGACTGAAGCAATTATGTCAGCCATACTACTTACACATTCAAAGAATGTTGTGCAGAACAAGCACCATCACATAAAAAGAAATTGCTCATATCAGCAAATTGTCTCGAGAATTCTAGATGGATGAAAATTGGCTGTTTACTTACCTCTGTGATTTGCAAAATATATCTTGCAAAGGCTTTGAGCCGTATTTTCACCTAAATAATGACTTCTAAAGCCACCTGTGTTTTTGGGGAGATTTTCTTTGTCAGGGCTCATCATGTTTGAACGTGTGGTTTGTTTCTGGACTCTGTAACAGATATTGCTCTACAATGTTCTATATATGTTATTTATTTTGTCTTATTACTGGAACTGACATGTGTTCTTTTGTGCTATCTTGGTACTGGAAGATTCATGGTAAATGTAGACTGATAATGAGGAGTATCCTCATTTGCAATTGATTTAGGTTCTTAAATTACTAGAAGTACTTCTCTGCGTGTATTGTTGCTCTACAGCATGACCCTAACTGAAAGATCTGTTGAACAGTTTCTATAACTTTAAGCTTTGCGAAGTCACTGTAATCATGAAAGTATGTTTTTTGCTGGTGCATATTGGCAAAAACATCATGTTTCATGCATTACCTATTCTCTATTGATATTGTTTCCTCTCACCCATCACAACCTAAGATAATGTGCATTGTGTTCTTCACTCATGCTTAAGCAAATTATCAGTACCTATAACTATTAATGCAATTAGTCATCACAAATATTTTTCTTCCCATTGATCTGTCATTAATTTGCTGTCGTTTCCCTCTGTTGTCTACTGTTGACCTGGGAGTCTTCCCATACTGATTGCTGTATGTGCACAGTTCAGTTGTGTTGACCTGTAACAGAAGTCTGAAAACTTGTTGTTTCCCATTGCCAATGCCAGAAGTTATATAGTGATTGATTGATTGATTGAATTGAAATGAGGGAAAAGTTTGGGTACTATTTATAAAAATGTTCAGTATGGCCAAAATCAGAAGCAATATTTTTAAAACCGCTGCTGTACCAAGACACTCTGTAAACACACCATAAGGAAATCTACGTCTACATCTACATCCATACGCCGCAAGCCGCCTGATGGTGTGTGGCAGAGGGTACTTTGAGTACCTCTATCGGTTCCCCCTTCTATTCCAGTCTCATATTGTTTGTAGAAAGAAAGATTGTCAGTATGCCTCTGTGTGGGCTCTAATCTCTCTGATTTTATCCTCATGGTCTCTTTGCGAGATATACGTAGGAGGGAGCAATATACTGCTCGACTCCTCAGTGAAGGTATGTTCTCGAAACTTCAACAAAAGCCCCTACTGAGCTTCTCTCCTGCAGAGTCTTCCACTGGAGTTTATTTATCATCTCCGTAACGCTTTCACGATTACTAAATGATCCTGTAACGAAATGCACTGCTCTTCGTTGGATCTTCTCTCTCTCTCTCTCTCTCTTCTATCAACCCTATCTGGTACGGATCCCACACTGGTGAGCAATATTCAAGCAGTGGGCGAACAAGTGTATTGTAACCTACTTCCTTTGTTTTCAGATTGCATTTCCTTAGGGTTCTTCCAATGAATCTGTCTGGCATCTGCTTTACCGACGATCAACTTTATATGATCATTCCATTTTAAATCACTCCTAATGCCTACTCCCAGATAATTTATGGAATTAACTGCTTCCAGTTGCTGACCTGCTACATTGCAGCTAAATGATAAAGGATCTTTCTTTCTATGTATTCACAGCACATTACACTTGTCTACATTGAGATTCAATTGCCATTCCCTGCACCAAGCGTCAATTTGTTGCAGATCCTCCTGCATTTCAGTACAATTTTCCATTGTTACAACCTCTCGATATACTACAGCATCATCTGCAAAAAGCCTCAGTGAACTTCCGATGTTATTCACAAGGTCATTTATGTATATTGTGAATAGCAGCGGTCCTACGACAGTCCCCTGCGGCACACCTGAAATCACTCTTACTTTGGAAGACTTCTCTCCATTGAGAATGACATGCTGCGTTCTGTTATCTAGGAACTCTTCAATCCAATCACACAGTTTGTCTGATAGTCCATATGCTCTTGCTTTGTTCATTAAATGACTGTGGGGAACTGTATTGAACACCTTGAGGAAGTCAAGAAACACGGCATCTACCTGGGAACCCCTGTCTATGGCCCTCTGAGTCATGTGGATGAATAGCGCAAGCTGGGTTTCACACGATCGTCTTTTTTGAAACCCATGCTGATTCCTGCAGAGTAGATTTCTAGTCTCCAGAAAAGTCATTATACTCGAACATAATACGTGTTCCAAAATTCTACAACTGATCAACATTTGAGATATTGGCCTATAGTTCTGCACATCTGTTCGACGTCCCTTCTTGAAACTGGGATGACCTGTGCTCTTTTCCAATCCTTTGGAATGCTATGCTCTTCTAGAGACCTACGGTACACTGCTGCAAGAAGGGGGGGGGGGAAGTTCCTTCACGTACTCTGTGTAAAATTGAACTGGTATCCCATCAGGTCCAGCGGCCTTTCCTCTTTTGAGCGATTTTAATTGTTTTTCTATCCTTCTGTCATCTATTTTGATATCTACCATTTTGTCATCTGTGCAACAATCTAGAGAAGGAACTACAGTGCAGTCTTCCTCTGTGAAATAGCTTTGGAAAAAGACATTTGGTATTTTGGCCTTTAGTTTGTCATCCTCTGTCTGTCTGTTGAAAATACTTCCATCAGTTACCCTACAGGTACTTCCTTCAAGCATTTTATGGGCATGGGGAATCCAGTTTAAAGTCATGACTACTAATGCTAATGCCATTTGTGGTAATCATTTAAGGCTTTTTGGATGTATTATTGACCAGTAAAAAAAAAAAATCATGCCTCACAATGAAATCCATGTAAGACATTTCTACCTCTAAATTACATTTTCAAAGAAGCGTATGTGAAGTTACATAAAGTGGTGGTTATGTCATGCCATTTGCATGGCTGTCAATTATTACAGATTGTCCATTATTGTTGTGGATTTATCACCCTACTTAAAGAATTATGAGATGTTACTAAAAATTATGGAAAGAAACATTTTACAATTTGATGTTTTAAAAAAAAAAAAGTTGGAAAAGGTGCTGTGTACATTTTGCTAATCATGTACTACTACTACTACTACTACTACTACTATTAAAATGTTGTAAAGGTTTCCTTCATGAGTATGTAGGAAGCCTATCTATGAATAATTTTGTCACCACGACTTACTGAGATAGGTGACACCAAAAAATTTTTCTTCCCTGCGTCAGGTTAAAGCGTAGGAATGAAACTGCTTTCATACCAGGCTACGTCACAAGCTTCAAGGCATTTGTCTGTCAGCTGTTGTGGCTTTTGTAACCAGGTAATATTTGTAATCTGTTGAGTGAAGAGCTTCTAAGAAAAGGAATTCCCTGGAAAAACTGCATTTCATTTGCATGTGATGATGCAAATACACTGGGGGTCATATAAAAGGAGTTGCTGCTTTTTTTTAAAGAAAGTTCAACTGCACATAAGAATACAAACTTATTTCTGCCACTTGCTTCATTTAGCTGAACAAAGAGGTGTGAAAAGCCTCAAATATTTTGGTACTGAAGATTTTGTAATCGATCTTCATTACATTCTCCTAAAAGTTGAAACAGACAGTCTACTTTTAAGCTTTGTCAAAATATATATGTCCCTAAACCCCATAAAGTACTGAAGTACATCTGCACAAGATGGCTCTCTTTGCTCCAGTCAATACAAAGGATAATTGAACAGTGGGAACCTTAGGTAAAATCTTTCAGTGATGAAGCTTCAAAAAATATAAACAATCCTCAGTTAAGTGGAATACACTCTATTGTGAATGATCCAGTTGTGAATCTATATCTTCTTTTTTGCATAATATGCTTTTGTTACTTACCAAAGCAGATGTATTCCTTCAGAAACAAGAGCCAGTAATTCATAAATTTCGTAGCATCCTAAATACCTTATTTACAGAAGTGATTGTAAGATTTATCAAACCGGCTGTCTGCAAGAACTGAAACGCACATACACACTCATACAAGAGAGATGAAGATATTGTCATTGGTGTCGACTTTAGAAGCTACATTCATCATGTGAGGTTTGAAAAATCTTTTGCTATAAAATTTTATGAAGATATTGCTATAAAATTTTATGAAGATATCAGAAGTTTTTGTCAACTCATGTAGTTACATGAGAGAAAAATTTCCATTAGATGATGACTTCTTAAAATATTAGTAAAGTTGAATGAGCCATTTTCTGACGTCCTGAGTGGATATGAAAAAACACAGTAGAGCTTCAATTTTTCAAGATACCAGTTTGGTGATTTTCCACTTTTAACCAGATATATTTTTTTTTTTTTCATTTACAATTGCAGAGTGTCTGAAATATAGAATTTAAAGGCCCAAATCAAGCTTCTAACTTCTAAAATTTCTGGGAAAGCCCCCTCCCGAAACCTGCTTCCATGTTTGCCATGTGATTACCAACAGGCTGGTCTGAAAGTTGGCAGCCATGCATTTGTTACATGTGAAAACGGAAAAGAATAATTTTATACAATCATAGAGTTGTTTGCTAGTTTTAACTGCTTTGAAGCACAAACATTTGTAATATACAGCTTTTAAAATAATTACATTCTCTGTTTGGTTTGCATAAAAGGTTGAAAGCAGAAAATCAGAGACAAATGGATGTGTATTTTGGAAGCCATGTCTCTTTGTGGTCCCTTTCACAGTGTCTTAATTGAATGACATCAGCACTGTAGTATCCAAATTAGATTGTGAAGCTGATTGCTTGTGAAGGAAAATGAGGACTTTGAGTTATCAGGACAAATTGTAAATACTGAGACATTCAGTCATTGTGTACTTGTGTTTGTAGCCTAACAATTTTGCTAAGAACTTACAGGAACACCTTCTTTTAAAGCTGGCATTAAAATACAAGGCAAACATTTTATCTTTTTGAAACAATTGTGTAGTGAAAACTGTGTTTTCACATAAGAGAAGAGGATGTTACCTTATCACTACTAAGAAAAGTTAATGTTTCATTGCGAATAATTGCTGCATACTGAATAATTAACATGGGGTTCACTCCTTTAAGAAAAACAGGCAAAAAATTGTTGATTTATTGTGAACACTTTATTTGGAAATATAGTGACATACTATATGTTGAAACCTCCTGCAGTTGCAGAAGAAACAAAAAAAGAAAAAAAAAATTCCTTGAAATTCGGCTGATTCCTAATTATGAATGTGTTACATGATAAATTCAGTAGTGCCAATAATGTAAAGGAGGACCATATATTGGGCATCAAAATAGGCAGACAGACAACATTGAAAGTAAAATCTCTAGGTTGTTATGTCGTGTCCTGTTCCTCTTCAATTACGTCTACACAATTAAAGTTTTGAACACTCTTCTGATGTTCATGTTTAGCTGAGTGCTGTCAAAAACCAATGACATGTTCACGTATAAAAGGGAGCTTTCCCCCACATATTCTAAAGAAGTGAGGTTATTCGGTAAAACTCTTCCAGTAACTACTGGCAGGCCATTTTCATTGGATAGAAATATGTGTTAATCTATAGAAGATCTGACAAGACTTTTGTACAGAAAGTCTACAAACACAAATGGGTATCTAAATTCCCTTGTGCACCACCACCCATCCCAGAAGCAAGCAGTGCTCAACACACTGTCTTCATGTGCCTTTCACATTGGTGAATGGCTTGGAATCAGAGATGGATTTCATAAAGAAGACAAGACTATGTGGCTTATCCATAGGTTTTTCAAACAAAATATTATTAGTTATGCTAAAAAGGAGGACAAGGAATCATCATCTCTCACTGTTATGGAACCTAACAATACAAGAGAAGGAACGTTGCTACTCACCATATAGCGGAGATGTTGAGACGCAATAGGCACAATAAAAATATTCACACAATCATAGCTTTCGGCCATTCGCACGCGCACCTGTGTGTGTATGTGCGTCTAGTGCTGACAAAGGCCTTAATGGCTGAAAGCTATGATTGTGTGAATATTTTTATTGTGCCTATTGCGACTCAACATCTCTGCTATATGGTGAGTAGCAACTTTCCTTCTCTCGTATTGTTACATTCCATCCTGGATTTTCCATTGTCTGTAAGGCAACCATTAGTTTCTAGAGTTACTGAGTGCATCAGCAAAATTCTATAGAAAAATGGCATACAGACAACATTTTTCAATCAGAACAAAATAAAAGACACTTTCTGAAACAAAGTGACTGCACCTGATTACCTCCGCACTGTGGTAGTCTATGAAGCCATGTGTCGCTGTGACGTAGTATGTATAGGTAAAATGGGAAGGACAGAACAACCACCTCACATGCCGTTGGAAGTATGAAATCTGCAGAAGCAGAACATCATGAACTGTGGGCAAGACATTGACGTCAACAACTTGTGTGTGCTGGCCAAGAAAACCAACATTTATTGAAAGAAAGTCTGAGAAGCAGTTGATATTTCCTAGAAAAAAGGTAACTTCAATAGAGAAGGCAGCCATAGGCTTCCAGCTTCATAGCTTCCTGCCATGAAAGAAGTAAATACACCTCCACCATCATGATGAGCACAAACAAACAGGAAGCTGCCTCTGCAGCACGATAATAATACTTTGATACTTTTTCCTAGAAAAAAGGTAACTTCAATAGAGAAGGCAGCCATAGGCTTCCAGCTTCATAGCTTCCTGCCATGAAAGAAGTAAATACACCTCCACCATCATGATGAGCACAAACAAACAGGAAGCTGCCTCTGCAGCACGATAATAATACTTTGATAAACATGTCTCCTCTCTTGCTCTGATTGTTTCACTTTCTTTCCGATGACGATAGCTCACCAATAGTAGCTGGAAGAATTTTACCCAATAACTCCACTTCTTCAGAATAAGTGTGGGAAAACTCCTTTCTATAAGTGAACAGGACACTATTTTTTGACAGGGTTTACTTAAACCTAAGCACCAGAAGATCCTGAAGAAAATCACAGCAGAGGGGTCCAACTGTCAGTCATGTAGAAAAAATTGAAGAGTACCTAGATGCAGCCTAACAACCTAGAAGATCCTACCTTCAATGAAAATGGCCATGAAAATCTGCAGTTTTGCAATTGTGATAAGATCCAAGGGTGTCACAGACATTGTGCATAAAAAAGATAACATGAAGTTCTTCTTGATCAGTTGTTACTGCAGTCACAATCTATTCTTTATGTGATGCATTTAGTTTCAGTGTATAATTATTGTTCAGTTTTCCTTTGTTAATTTGAAATTCTTGTTCATATTTACAGTATGAATCAGATGAAGGTATACAGAAGATCTTTAACAAAGGCTTGGAGACACTACGATACCAAATTGCATGTTTTGATATGGGATCAATTCTGATCAAGCCTGTTCAGAGGATATTGAAGTATCCTCTTATTCTCAATGAACTTATAAAGGTAATATGGTTATTTTGAAACTTATCTTCAAAAGTTGACAACATGATTTTTCATAATAATGTGGAGATTTTACAAATTTCTTATTTTAATAAAATACTGACACAGTTGTTAATTGTTTTTAGTGATATTCATAAATTTTCATATATTAAAGTGTAGCAGTGTTTACTTAGCTTATCATAAACTTTCAGTGCATTTTCATTAATTTTTCTAGTGACAATCTGTTACATCTTATTTGTAGCATTTGTGAGCAGCAGCAACAATAATAATACTTACAGGCTTAAGTTATATTAGTACTGAGGGTGATAATATTCCACAATACAACTTTCACTGGCCATTAATGTTTAAAATAGTGTAAAAGATGAGATGCTCCAGCTTCTCAAATGGGTGAAAAGATGAATAGATAATTATATTCATAATGGACTTATTTACAATCTGTGTGCAGAGAGGTGGAGAGCAGCTCATGCTTAGTCTTCAAAAGAACACTCCTCCCCCCTCCCTGCCCCCCCCCCTCTTTCCCACACCACCTGCATCCACTAAGATTCAGTGCAAATGTAAAAAGGAATTCTTTCCTGATGTTTAAGTAATTAATTCACCAAATCATGAAACTATAATAAGAGAAATGCAAAATCTACTGTAATTCAAAACATGGTAATACTGTTATTTTAAATGTTGGTTAATATTATATAATGCCATCTAATCAAACTTTTTGCCAGCTCATGAAATTTTTATATATATTATTTTGCTTTCTGAAGTGAGATCTGTGTAGTGTAATTCTGGCATTTGTAAGTTATTTCCAGTGCACAGAGGATGATCACAAGGACAAACCTGCTCTCCTGGATGCTGTAAGAACAATAACAGATGTGGCAACATACATCAATGAATACAAGAGGAGGAAAGATATTGGTAAAGTTGTCACCTCACAATAATAAATCAATATATGTAATGGATGATTCACTCATTTTCATCATCTGATCACTCATTGCCTTAATATTTATGTTGGAATATTTATACATGAAAAGTGAAAGAAAACTGATATAAGGACAATTTGTACCCATTTACAACTACTTAAATATTACAGCCTATGTTTATGAAAATGTGCAAAAATTCATGATTTACACAATGTGTAACAAAAATACATATAACAGTCAATTTAACTCTCTAGACAAAAACCCAAGTTGCAGAAGGAGAAATGATTTACACTAACCATCATTCAGTTTTAGTCTGTAACAAAGGAAGCGAGATAGCTATTCAGCCATAAAACTCTTTGACCTCCTCCACAGTGTTGTGAGGAATTAAATAGCTAACAAAATTAACTGTAAACACAAATTTAAGTCATATCTGCTTGATAGCTTTTTTTTCGTATCCCTCCTTATACAGCCTGTAGTATTCCTGTCCCAAGAGAAGAATTACAGAAGAATAAGGAACAAAGTTGCTCACATTATACAGCATTTCAAGTAGTTCCTCAGTGCATCATTGCCCTCTCAGGCAGCCACATTACTCGGTCATGGTATAATGCCATATATATAATAAAAAAGTAGCACTATTAATACCAAACATTATCAAATATCATACTTTGGTGCCTTGAAATTAGTGGACAATCTCTATTGATGTAACCCCATATGAAAATTTGTTGCACAGAACTTAGAATCTAATGATTCTTTATGAAATTTGCCATTCTTTCTTTGCTGATGATTTGAACAGTTCTATGCAGTAGCTTACCTTTATGTTTAGGAACTGCTTTACTTCATTTCTCTAGTACAAAATTCATAAAAAATTTAACATGTTTTGTTACATAGCTACAAAGGTACTTTATTTAAGAAATTTTGTATTTTAGCTGTAAAATTATTTTCATGACTTCTAAATTAAAACTGAGCAAAGAGATGTGAAACATATATTGCAATTTGAAAAACAAATGGGAGATTGAATTGAAGGTGAACATTGATAAAATGTGAAGAATGTGTCAAAAGTGATTATCTTCGTTTTTCAATAATGAGATGAATGAAGGCACATCTCTTTGCTCTTACAGTCTGTCATTGATAACATAATATAAATCAGTTGTTCCCTTTTTAACTTTTCATTATGTACGTTTCAAATTCCATTAGTGCTGAAATATCTGGAAGATGGCAATTCTACCATATCACAAAAGATGGCCAGATTATCTTTACATTCAGTAGCAAAGAAGTCTTCACGATTGGGAGCAATGTTTACATCAAGCTTAGGACTCAGCTCTGCGGTAAGAAATGTTTCTACATTCCTTTCCAAAGTACTTTTGTCTAGATGAGGCTATTAATGTTGGAAGACGTTAACTACATACACTGCCTGACAAAGAAAGTGAATCACCTAGAAGGGGAGAGAAAACAAAATCAAACTTCAAGAGTTGAGGGGATGTGTGATGTCATATTTCAGTGCTTATGATTCTCAGTCAAATTTACAAAGAACTTGGCCCATTTGTTAGTGTGAGACTACACCCTCTTTGGTCTGGATGCTTGCACAGATTTTTTTTTAGCAAGGGTGTCATAAAGCTATTCTATCCTCTTCCAAGGAAAGCTGGCTCACAACTGTTGTAATTGTTCCTTTATATCATGGATACAGGCACTGAGATGGAGTTGATGTCCAAACTGGTACTACATATGTTCTTTCAGGGACAGATCTGGGGATCTTTCAAGCTGTGGGAGTACCTCAACATCATGCAGACAGTTCATAGAGACATGTTTCCTGTTGAAAAATGACAACACAATTCTGTGGTTTGAGAGGTAATGCTTGAGGATGCTGGATGTCCCTGATGTACTATTGTGCACCAGAGCTCCCTCAGTCACTACCAGCCATAAACTGAATCATACATGATGGATACCTGCACAGTGATATGAGGAGTAACACCTATGTGCCCCTTCAAAACATTGGAAGCAAGGGACCTCTCCCCATATCACCACCATGCTCGCCAGTGCTGGTGATCTGGGGTAGTGCAGAACTCGGGTTCATCACTAAACACGATGTGATGCCATTCATTGGCAGTCCCAGCTTCTCAGTCACGGAACCACTACAGATGCAGCCATTTGTGATATGGTGTTAACAGCAGCGTATGCACAAGTGATAATTCCCAAGTCCAGCTGCTGCTAGTCTCCAACCAGTGGTGCAGGCTGACACACAATGTTGCAGGGCATCTATTACTTGTTATCAAATAGCAGGCAGAGATGTGAATGGATTACGATGTACTTGGTGGAAAATACGGTGATGCTCCCATGTTGTGGTCAGATGTGATCAATTATAATATTTACAATGAGTATTCCTGAAATATAATACAAGTCACTGTTTTCAATTAACAGACTGAGTGAGTCACATTTACACTATGTGATCAAAAGTATCCAGACACACCCCAAAACATAAGTTTTTCATATAGGGTGCATTGTGCTGCCACCTACTGCCATGTACTCCATATCAGTGACCTCAGTAGTCATTAGACATCATGAGAGAGCAGAATGGGGCACTCCGTGGAACTCATGTACCTCGAACATGGTCAGGTGACTGGATGTCTCTTGTATCATACGTCAGTATCCGAGATTTCTGCACTCCTAAACATCCCTAGGTCCACTGTTTCCGATGTGATAGTGAAGTGGAAACGTAAAGGGACTCATACAGCACAAAAGCGTACAGGCCGACCTTGTCTGTTGACTGACAGAGACCACCGACTGTTGAAGAGGGTCATAATGTGTAATAGGCAGACATCTATTCAGATCATCACACAGAAATTCCAAATTGCATCAGGATCCACTGTGAGTACTAGGACAGTTAGGCGGGAGGTGAGAAAACTTGGATTTCATAGTCGAGTGGCTGCTCATAAGCCACACATCACGCCAGTCCCCCCTGCGGGTCCGGGGATTAGAATAGGCCCGAGGTATTCCTGCCTGTCGTAAGAGGCGACTAAAAGGAGTCAATCCCCCTCACGGGGGTAGTTAGCGCCTGCGTCCGGAGACGGACGGTTCCATGACCTATAATCGTGGTCTTTTTGGTTTTTCACTTCTCGTCTCTTCCTTCCTTTTGTTGGTTCCTTTCTTTGCTCTTCTCCACCTCACTGTCTTCCTTACTCTTTCCCTTGACTTCTCCTTGCCTTCTCATTGCCTTTTTCTCCTTGCCTTCTCATTGCCTTTTTCTCCTTGCCTTCTCATTGCCTTTTTCTCCTTGCCTTCTCATAGCCTTTTTCTCCTTGCCTTCTCATTGCCTTTTTCTCCTTGCCTTCTCATTGCCTTTTTCTCCTTGCCTTCTCATTGCCTTTTTCTCCTTGCCTTCTCATTGCCTTTTTCTCCTTGCCTTCTCATTGCCTTTTTCTCCTTGCCTTCTCATTGCCTTTTTCTCCTTGCCTTCTCATTGCCTTTTTCTCCTTGCCTTCTCATTGCCTTCTTCTCCTTGCCTTTTCTGGTCTCCGCCTTGGCGTTTGAGACAGTCTGTCCTCTTTCTCCCTCTCTTTCTTCTTTTTCCTCTTCTTCCTTCCTCCCTGTGCGTGCCTGAAGGCCGACCCACGCGTTCGCACGCGTAGCCGGTGACGGGGTAACGCGTAAGTCCCCGCCCTGGGTAGACATGTAAGGCACGCGCGTACCCCCTGGTAAAGGCCAGGCCCGGTGAGGGGTGATTGCCTGAGCTGATACCTTCTGACCATGCCGATTGGTCCCTCCGTCTGTTTCTCGGGAGGTGTGACCTGAGGTGTAAACATTCACCTAAGGCGGGAGTGCCCTCTGAGAGGGTCCCCACAAGGAAGGAGCGCGCCATCAGAGACGCTGGCACTCATGGGGGATTCCTCCGCAATGGATTCTACTCCATCTCTCTCGACTTCGACCCAAAAACGGAAACGTGACCAGCCAACAGTGACAAAAGTACTACCGCCTGCCCCACAGTTCCTCGTAGTTTCTCGATCTGAGGACGGAAAGGATTTTTCCTCTGTCAACCCTTTCGTTATCCAGAAGGGCGTAGATGCCATAGCCGGATCTGTCAAATCTTGTACCAGGTTGCGTAACGGCACCTTATTACTAGAAACTGAGAATGCCTTTCAGGCACAAAAACTGCTTCGGGCCACCCTCCTGTACACGTTCCCTGTCCGGGTGGAGGCCCACCGAACTTTGAATTCGTCTCGTGGTGTAGTCTATACTAGCTCCCTCGACGGATTGACTGACGAGGAGCTTCAATCTTTCCTCGCTGAGCAGGGCGTGACGGCTGTCCATCGGGTCATGAAAAAGGTCAACAATGACCTTGTACCGACCCGGACACTTTTCTTGACCTTCGATAGTGTTAAGCTGCCATTGTGCATCAAGGCGGGCTACGAGGTTATTTCTGTTCGCCCCTATGTCCCGACACCTACGCGCTGCTACCAGTGTCAGCGTTTCAATCACACTCGACAGTCTTGTTCCAATGCGGCTAAATGTGTCACTTGTGGCAGGGATGCCCATGAGGGTGACTGTCCACCTCCGTCTCCTCGTTGTGTGAACTGTCAGGGTGACCATGCCGCATCCTCCCGCGACTGTCCTGTCTATAAGGAAGAACGCTGTATCCAAGAAATTCGGGTCAAAGAGAGAGTGTCCACCTCGGCTGCTCGCAAGCTATTGGCTAGTAGGAAGCCCACGCTGCTCCCAGCGGGGAAATACAGTACTGTCCTCGCCTCTCCTCGGACTACCCGGGAGGTAGCAACCCAGACATGCGATCTGACCTTCAGCACCATGGTCGTCCGTTCGGCCAGTGCTAAGATCACGCGGTCGACATCTCCTCTTCCTCCCATCACCCCACAGACACCAGCCCCTTCCTCAGCTTCTGCTAAGTCGAAGACCCCGAAGTCAGATGCACGGGCCTTCAAGAAGGAACCATCCCGTGCAGACTTCCTCCGTCCCTCGACCTCCCAGCCTTCGACCGGTACTTCCACCAAACGTCCTTCCAAAAAGGCGCATAGGAAGCATAGTTCTCCTTCTCCGCCATGGCGCATTTCTTCTCCTGCACCACCCAGCGGTTGCCGCCCCAGGCCGTCATCCGTTTCGCCTGGCCGCACCGCTGGTAGCCGTACATCTGGCCGTTCACCGGCGGAGGAAGCTCCCCCTCCCGGCCATCCTCCCGAGATGGCCAATGACCCTATAGACCCCATGGACTATGACTGTCCGCCTACTGATAGCGGCGGCAGTGCTCGCTCGAAGCCAGGCCCTAAGCGGCCTTCGAGGTGACCCCTTCTCTCATCTTCCTTTTCTTACGATGGCACTTATTCACTGGAATATTCGCAGCATTCGCTCCACCCGAGAGGACTTGAAGTTGCTGCTCCGCTTGCATCGTCCGCTCGTCGTAGCCCTCCAGGAAACGAAGCTATGCCCATGCGATCAAATTGCCTTGGCACACTACACCTCTGTGCGTTTTGACCTACCCCCCAGTGGTAGGTATCCCAGCTCATGGAGGGGTTATGTTGCTGGTCCGGGATGATATTTACTACGATCCCATCACGTTGCACACCGGCCTGCAGGCAGTTGCCATCCGCATTACTCTCCCCACTTTTACGTTTTCCTTTTGTACCGTTTACACTCCATCGTCATCTGCCGTTACCAGGGCAGACATGATGCAACTTATTGCTCAGCTACCTGCACCATTTTTGTTAACTGGAGACTTCAATGCCCACCATCCCCTTTGGGGCTCTCCAGCATCCTGCCCGAGGGGCTCCTTGTTAGCAGACCTTTTCAACCAGCTCAATCTTGTCTGCCTCAATACTGGCGCCCCTACTTTTCTTTCAGACACATCTCACACCTATTCCCATTTAGACCTCTCTATATGTACTCCCCAACTTGCACGCCGGTTTGAGTGGTATGCACTTGCTGATACATATTCGAGCGACCACTTCCCGTGTGTTATCCATCTCCTGCAGCATACTCCCTCTCCGTGCTCCTCTAGTTGGACCATCTCCAAGGCAGACTGGGGGCTCTTCTCTTCCAGGGCGACCTTTCAGGATCAAACCTTCACAAGCTGCGATCGTCAGGTCGCACACCTCACGGAAATCATTCTCGCTGCTGCTGAATATTCCATCCCTCACCCTCCTTCTTCTCCACATCGCGTACCGGTCCCCTGGTGGACCGCAGCATGTAGAGATGCTTTACGTGCTCGTCGACGTGCTTTACGCACCTTTAAACGCCACCCTACAGTGGCGAATTGTATTAATTATAAACGATTACGTGCTCAGTGTCGTCGTATTATTAAAGAAAGCAAGAAAGCCAGCTGGGCTGCTTTCACAAGCACCTTAAACAGTTTTACTCCTCCTTCTGTTGTCTGGGGTAGCCTGCGCCGGCTATCTGGCACTAAGGTCCACTCCCCAGTTTCTGGCTTGAAGGTCGCGAATGACGTCCTTGTGGCCCCTGAGGCTGTCTCCAATGCCTTCGGCCGCTTTTTCGCAGAGGTTTCGAGCTCCGCTCATTACCACCTTGCCTTCCTCCCCCGCAAACAGGCAGAGGAGGCTAGGCCACCTGACTTCCGCTCCTCGAATTGTGAAAGTTATAATGCCCCATTCACCATGCGGGAACTCGAAACCGCACTTGGCCGATCACGGTCCTCCACTCCAGGGCCTGGTTCTATTCATATTCAGATGCTGAAGAACCTTTCTCCTGCGGGTAAAGGTTTTCTTCTTCGTACATACAATCGCATCTGGATTGAGGGACATGTTCCCGCATGCTGGCGCGAGTCTATTGTTGTCCCGATTCCTAAGCCGGGGAAGGACAAGCACTTGCCTTCCAGTTATCGACCTATCTCGCTTACCAGCTGTGTCTGTAAAGTGATGGAGCGAATGGTTAACTCTCGATTGGTTTGGCTGCTCGAGTCTCGACGCCTACTTACCAATGTACAATGTGGATTTCGTAGGCGCCGCTCTGCTGTTGACCATCTGGTTACATTGTCGACCTTCATTATGAATAACTTCTTGCGGAAGCGCCCGACCGCGGCTGTGTTCTTTGATTTGGAGAAGGCTTACGACACCTGTTGGAGGGTGGGAATTCTCCGCACCATGCATACATGGGGCCTTCGCGGTCGCCTCCCTCTTTTTATTCGTTCCTTTTTAATGGATCGACAGTTCAGGGTACGTGTGGGTTCTGTCCTGTCCGACACCTTTCGCCAGGAGAATGGGGTGCCACAGGGCTCAGTTTTGAGCGTCGCTCTCTTCGCCATCGCGATCAATCCAATAATGGATTGCCTCCCAGCTGATGTATCAGGCTCCCTTTTTGTGGACGATTTTACCATCTATTGCAGCGCGCAGTGTACACGTGTCCTGGAGCGCTGTCTTCAGCGTTCTCTTGACTGTCTTTACTCCTGGAGTGTCGCCAATGGCTTCCGTTTTTCTGCCGAGAAGACAGTCTGTAGTAACTTCTGGCGCTACAAAGAGTTACTCCCACCGTCCTTACAACTCGGTCCCGTTGCTCTCCCAATCGTGGAGACAACCAAATTTTTAGGCCTTACATTTGACAGGAAACTTAGCTGGTCTCCACATGTGTCATATTTGGCCGCCCGTTGTCCCCGTTCTTTAAATGTCCTCCGTGTTCTCAGTGGTATGTCGTGGGGAGCGGATCGAACCGTCCTACTTCGTCTATATCGGTCGATCGTCCGCTCCAAGCTGGATTATGGGAGCTTCGTATACTCCTCTGCACGGCCATCCATCTTACGCCGCCTCAACTCCATACAACATCGGGGTTTACGACTTGCGATCGGAGCATTTTATACCAGTCCCGTAGAGAGTCTTCATGCTGACGCTGGCGAATTGCCACTCACCTACCGGCGCCATATACTGCTTTGTCGGTATGCCTGTCGGCTACTGTCAATGCCCGACCATCCGTCTTATCGTTCCTTTTTTGACGACTCTCTTGACCGTCAATACGGGTTGTATGTCTCTGCCCTGCTACCCCCTGGTGTTCGCTTTCGTCGCCTCCTTCAACACCTTAATTTTTCACTCCCTGCAACCTTTCAAGTGGGCGAGAGCCGCACGCCACCTTGGCTCCAGGCTCAGGTCCGCGTTCACCTTGACCTCAGCTCGCTCCCAAAAGAGGTCACTCCTGGTTCGGTCTACCACTCCCGTTTTTTGGAACTTCGTTCGAAGTTCATCAACATGACTTTCATTTATACAGATGGCTCTAAGACCAATGACGGGGTCGGGTGTTCCTTTATTGTCGGGGCACAAAGTTTCAAATACCGGCTCCATGGCCATTGTTCGGTCTTCACAGCTGAGCTCTTTGCCCTCTACCAGGCTGTTCTTTACATCTGCCGCCACCGAAATTCTGCTTATGTCATCTGCTCAGATTCCCTGAGCGCCATCCAGAGCCTCAGTGATCCATACCCGGTTCACCCTTTCGTACACCGGATCCAACGCTCTCTTCAGCAGCTGGTGGATGTCGGTTCTCCAGTTAGCTTTATGTGGGTTCCTGGCCATGTCGGTATCCCTGGGAACGAAGCTGCAGATGCCGCGGCCAAGGCTGCGGTCCTCCAGCCTCGGACAGCTTCTTGTTGTGTCCCTTCGTCCGATTTTAGCAGGGTCATTTGCCGGCGCATCTTATCGCTGTGGCATGCCGATTGGGCTGCACTTACAGACAACAAGCTTCGGGCCTTAAAACCTCTTCCCGTGGCTTGGACGTCCTCCTCACGCCCTTCTCGGCGGGAGGAGGTCGTTTTAGCCCGGTTAAGAATTGGACACTGCCGGTTCAGCCATCGCCATCTGCTGACAGCTGCGCCGGCGCCGTTCTGCCCATGTGGGCACTTGCTGACGGTTAGACACATTTTAATGTCCTGTCCAGATCTTAACACACTGCGCCTCGATCTTAACCTGCCTAATACTTTCGATGCCATTTTAGCGGATGACCCACGAGCAGCTGCTCGTGTTCTTTGTTTTATCAATTTGACAAACCTCGCTAAGGACATTTGATGATGTTGTTTTTTAATCCTATGCCTGTCAGTCTGTCCTTTATCGTGTTTTCCCTTTTAGTTGTTGTTGTCAACTTGTGCCTCGCGGTGCATTCTTAGAGTAGTCAGGGCGCTAATGACCATTGAAGTTGTGCGCCCTAAAACCACAAAAAAAAAAAAAAAAAAAAAAAAAAAAAATCACGCCAGTAAATGCCAAACAATGCTTCGCTTGGTTTCAAGAGTGTAAACATTGAATGATTGAACAGTGGAAAAATGTTGGGTGGAGTGACGAATCACGGTACACAATGTGGCAATCGAATGGCAGGGTGTGGGTCTGGTGAATGCCCGGTGAACGTCATCTGCCAGCGGGCATAGTGCCAACAGTAAAATTCGTAGGCGGTGGTGTTATGGTGTGGTCGTGTTTTTCATGGAGGGGGCTCGCTGCACCCCTTGTTGTTTTGCGTGGCACTATTACAGCACAAGACTACATTGATGTTTTAAGCACCTTCTTGCTTCCCACTGCTGAAGAGCAATTCAAGGATGGTGATTGCATCTTTCAACATGATGAAGCACCTGTTCGTAATGCACAGCCCAGCCTGTGGTGGAGTGGTTGCATGACAATAACATCCCTGTAATGGACTGGCCTGCACAGAGTCCTGACCTGAATCCTATAGAACACCTTTGGGATGTTTTGGAATCTCGACTCCATGCCAGGCCTCACTGACTGACATTGATATCTCTCCTGCTTGAGGATGCTGGATGTCCCTGGTGTACTATTGTGCATCAGAGCTCCCTCAGTCACTACCAGCCATAAACTGAAGTCATACCTGATGGATACCCGCATAATGATATGAGGAGTAACACTCTGTGACGAATGGGCTGCCACTCACCAAGAAATCTTCCAGCACCTGACTGAACGTATGCCTACGAGAATGGAAGCTGTCATCAAGGCTAAGGGTGGGTCAACACCATACCGAATTCCAGCATTACCAAAGGAGGGTGCCATGAACTTGTAAGTCATTTTCAGCCAGGTGTCTGAATACTTTTGATCACATAGTGTATATGTAGACTGCACAAACGTTTGTTTATATTTTTAACTGACATTTAATATGTGGGATTATCAATTAAGTCAGTGTACAATACTCAGTATTTACATTTATTAGTGTCATTTAGACTTGATACATTGAAGATAGCAATTTTTATAGTTTTATTAGGTCATTTTCATGTGTACGTAAATGTTTGCTTATATTATAAATATGAGGGATAATCAGTAGGTGTAGCTTACTGTAGGTTACTGTTTAATTCTTTAATAATATTCACTAGATAACCTCTAGCAGATTACTGTGTCACTGTTTTTATCTTCTTTAGTATTCACTAGATAGCCCCTAGCAGGAAAATAAGTGCCAGATCTAGCTTCCAACACACATTTTTATTGTTTTTCATTGTTGAGTGTCCTTTTTGCCAACTAGAGTGTAGCCGTTAACCTTGTGTGGCAGTAGGTTTCCTTAAGTTTCTTATAGTAAATCACATATTAGCTAGATTGATACGGACTGTGTCTGCTGTGTGCGGCTGAAGGAGGAGTTAAACACAGTCGAAACACAGCTGTAAGCTTTGTTGGCCACAGTCAACAGGCTCCAGAGTGCCACCTTGATGTGTGGCTTGTATGGGGTGCCTGGGGCAGCCTCTGCTGTACTAGATGTGCAGGGGGGATGTCACAGCTCTGTCACTGACCCGACCTCAGGTGCGACTGAGCCGTCCAGCCCACTCTCATCTCAGTGTGGGTGGCAGACTGTGTCGAGGTCTCGAGCCTCAAGGCAAAGGCTGCATGGGGGATGCAGGTTCCTGCCAAATCCCATGCACTTTGCTAATAGATTCAGTGTGCAATCTGTTCAGGGGGTGAGGCTGAGCTGGTTGAGAATGCTCCTTCTGCCAGGATAGTGGCCACTCCTTTAGCAGTTCGGGACAGGTATGTGGGATAGGGATTTGTTAGTTATTGGGAGCTCCAATGTTAGGCAGGTCATGGAGCCCCTCAGGAACATAATGGCTAGGGTGGGGAAGAAGTCCAAAGTTCACTCGGTGTGCTTGCTGGGGGGCCTTGTCCAGGATGTGGAAAAGACTCTTCCGGTGGCTATCGAGTGTGCAGGTTGCAGCCAGCTGCAGATTGTTGCACATGTTGGCACCAACGATGCCAATCGTCAGGGTTCTGAGGAAATCCTTGGGTCCTTTCGACAGCTGGCTAAATTGGCGTAGACGGCCTCCATCTCTCGAGGAGTGGAAGCCAAGCTGACGATTTACAGCATCGTACCCAGGGTGGACCGGGGTCCTCTGGTTTGGAGTCTAGTGGAGAATCTAAACCAGAGGCTATGTCGACTGTGACGAAATGGTTGTAGATTCCTCAACCTACACTATGGGGTTGTAGGATGCCCCTTGATAGATCTGTGGTGGACTACACATTGTAAGCAGCTACATGGGTAGCACAGTAATTGTGGCATGCACATAGGTTTTTTTTAGATTAGGTTCCTCCCCACGGGAAACAAACCATTAGTCTGAAAAAATTACCAGTTCGTGACTATGATGTGGGTGTGCCAACTGTAAAAATTGTTAGTTCGCCGTAACAGGTCATTCCAAAGAATTTAAATATGCTTAATCTCATGTTAGTAAATTGTCGAAGTGTCTGTAGCAAGATCCCTGAGTTGCTCTCCGAAATAAACAGTAGTAATGCCAATATTGTATTAGGTACCAAAAGCCGGTGTAAACCAGACATAGATAGCAGTGTAATTTTGAACTCAGATTGGACAATGTTTAGGAAGGATAGAACTGATACTATAGGAAGTGGTGTGTTCATTGCAGTTAAAAGCTGTTTAAACGCAGTTGAGATCAATACTGGACCGGGCTGTGAAATAGTCTGGATAAAGCTGTCAATCGGAGGAGGAGTGTCCATTTTATTAGGATGTTTTTATAGACCACCAGCATCTGCAACAAATGTCACAGAATGTTTCAGGGAAAGTCTTGAGTACATAGGAAATAAATATCCAAATTATCCATTAGTTATAGGTGGAGAGTTTAGTCTGGTGTCCATTGACTGGGAAAATTACACATTTATCACAGGGGGGCAGAAGCAGAGACTCATGTGAAGTTATTCTAGGAGCGCTCTCAACATACAACCTTGACCAATTGGTTAGAAAACCAACTCGAGATGGCAACATATTAGATATCTTGGTGACAAACAGACCTGATCTTTTTGAGGAAGTTAATCTAGAAGAAGTTATTAGTGACCATAATGTCACTGTGGCTTCTATGCCAGTGGAAGGAAAAAAAAAAGCGTACAGTTTTCTTGTTTGGGAAAGCAAATAAAGTGTCATTAATGAATATCTTCATAGTCAGCTCCAAGTATTCACTACGGGACACAAAGGTACTGAGCATCTTTGGTTGGAATTTAAAGGTATTGTCCACCGCATTCTGGAGAATATAGGGGAGGGAAAAGATCCTCCTTGATTCAACAAACATATTAGGAAGTTACTGAGAAAGCAAAGAATTTTGCAAAGTTATTTTAAACGTAATCACTGCCCTGCTGACAAACAGAAATTATGCGAAATGAAAGCATCTGTCAAAAGGTCAATGAGAGATTCTTTTAATAAATTTGAAAGCAATATTTTATCTGCAGATTCTAAAAACAACCCCAAAAAATGTTGGTCGTACGTAAAATCTATGAACGCTACAAATAATGCAATACCTTCGCTTGCTGACAGTACGGGTAATGTAACGGATGATGATAAACAGAACGCCGAAATTCTAAACCTAGCTTTCAAAAACTCATTTACAGTAGAGGACTGCAACACCATTCCCTATTTCAATTACTGAACAAATGCAAAGATGGCTGACATAGTGTTTAGTGTATCTGGGACTGTAAAACTGTAAAGGCAGGGGTCATAGATTTGTGGTGATATGCATCAATATGTTCAACATGACTGACCAGCTCACTTTAAATTGTAATCAGCATGTAAATAATTGTAGTCTGAGTAATGAATTTACATGAAGCACCATCTGATTAATGTTCTGAAGGATTCAAATGTATGTTACATACACAGTACGTAAAATATTATATTTGAAGTGGAAAATGAGCAGAAAAAAATTAATGACTGCTAGGATAGTAGGTGTGGTGGTCCCAGCTCACTGTTCCATAGCATCCAATCATGTATTCTGGGCGCTTCACTTTTTTGTCAGGCAGTGTATTTGCCATGCTGGTGATTATGTCTGTACACTACACATTTTCCAGCAGTAGCATTTACTGCTTTATAATATGGGTTAACAGCACTGTGCCCAGTCGGAGAACCAACACCTACATGCATTGCTGGAGGAACACAAGGCAGTAAGAGCAAAATTATAATCTAGGCAATGTTCATCAAACGTTTTTTGGGACCATTTCTTCCAATAGGGGACACTCCTGAGAATGAAATCTTTCTGTACACACAGAAGTGTCCAAAAATGTCTCTTATAGCAGGGTCATTACTTGAAGCACTTCCATGATCCCCAAATTCAGTTAATTTTGCAACAATTCAGCTTCTGTGCAATTACCTAGGTCATCACATTCACCATGTGAATCACAAGTCGTGCACGACTCGACATCTGTGAGAAACAGATTCCTGTCTAGTACTACCAGCACTTAAGTGATTCACAGTCATATCACCTAGTTGCCATATGTGCTGGTCTCTCTTGTGCTAATATGCATGCATAATGTTATTCAAATGTGTGTACTTATTCAGTTGATAGTGCTAATTTATTATCAGAATATCTCAGAAGTTTACCGAAAGCTCTAATGGTGCTAGTGGAATAAGGTTTCCATTGGTTATTTCCTAGACTGAAAGTTGCTGTGAAAATGTTTCTGCTAATGAACTTCTTGAGAAGATGCTTATCTCGTGTGTCATTTGTGAATACCATGAAGTGATCAACTTGTGAGCTGTATGATGGCAGGGTAGAAAGTCATGAAATATCTTGAATGTAACTATAAAGTTGCAGAGAGACTGAGTGGCTCTACAGTTCTTACCTTCAGTGTGCGAAATTCCAGTACCATTCATAAGCATATTTAGGTATTGTTGGAGGGGGTGGGAGGTTAGTATTCCAAGCCTTCAGAACTATTCAGGGAGAAAAGAGAGAGAGATTGCAGATTAAGGTGAGGGTAAAATCCTCAACCTCCAGATGAAAAGGACCCACCTGTTGTGAGGATGGAAGGAGGAGGTGTCTGAGAGAGTAAGACGCACAAGGGAATATATTGGCAAGCATTGAGCCAGCATCAGTCCAAAGATGATATAATATTGGCAAGCATTGAGCCAGCATCAGTCCAAAGATGATATAGGGGCAGAGTAAGAAATAAAAGGAGATAGAGGAAGAGAAGCAAGAAGTGAAACGAAGAGTGAAACTAAAAACTGAAAAGGAGATGGGGTAGGAAAACAGAGAGAGAGAGAGAGAGAGAGAGAGAGAGAGAGAGGGGGGGGGGGGGTGATTGGGATAAAAAATTATTAAAAATAACTGAGCAAATAAATAATACAGGGTGTACATAAAGTCTGGGAACACTTTCAATTATTTATTGCACAAGAACCAAACATTGTGCAGATATCATACATATGTCATTTTGAAGAGAAACCCTAAAAGTTTTTTTTTTATGTATACTGCCACAGTGTAGTTTAGTAATTTTGCCAATAGTCAGACCTAATCACAAACACGGTGAGTTCAGGTATGGAGCGAGCTTTCTGTGTGTTGGAATTCAACAAAAACAAGTGCACTACAGCTGTTCAGCGGATGTTTAGAACTAAGGAACTAAGTACAATAAGAAACCACCAACAAGGAAGGCCATTTACCACTGGCACAACAAATTTGTTGTGACAGGTTGCTTGTGCCCCAGCAAAGAGAAGCAGACGTCCCAGTGTGAGTGAAGTGAGTGTGGAGCGCGTATAAGAGACATTCATAAGGAGTCCAAAGAAATCGGTGTGTCGTGCATCCAGTGAACTCGAAATGGCTCCAATGACAGTGTGGAAAGTCCTGCAACAGAAGCTGTCAATGAAACCATTCAAATTGGGCCAGTGCAGAAGCTCAATGACAATGACAAAGACAGGTGTCTTTGTTTTGTTTGCAGTTGCAACAATTGAATGAGGATGGTGGTGGCATTGTTGATCGCTTAATTTTTGGCAACGAAGCCACTTTTCACACTAATGGGGAAGTGAACAGGCATAATTGTTGAATCTGGGGTACAAAGCATCCACACAAATGCATTGAATTTGATCATGATTCCCCAAAGGTAAATGTTTTTTGTGCCTTGTCACATTGAAAACACTATGGGCGCCATTCTTTTTCGCCGAGAGCACTGTCACTGGATATTCCTACTTGGACATGTTGCAGCAATTGCTGATGCCTCAGATGCAATCGGACTCTCCATTCATCTTTTAGCAGGATGGAGCTCCACCCCATTTTCATCGTGAAGTTCGCTTGTACCTGAACACGGAGCTGCTACATCGATGAATCAGCCGTGCTACAGAAAGTGACAGCTGTTTCATGAAATGGCCTCCCCGATCACCAGATCTCACTGTGTGGGACTTTTTCCTGTGGGGACGCATTAAAGATCTCATGTATGTACCACATCTACCACATGATGTAGCAGAGCTCCGGGAGAGAATACGGGAAGTGACTGCCACAGTTGATCATGTCATGCTGGGATGGGTATGGCAAGAATTCGATTACCATATTGACATCTGCCGGGTCACTCATGGTTCGCATATTGAATGTTTGCAAAAAACTTTCAGAGTTTCTCTTCAAAGTGCAATATGTATGACATCTGTACAATGTTTAGTTCATGTGCAATAAATAATTGAAAGTATTCCTGGACTTTATGTATATACATCCTGTATATATAAAATAATAATAATAATACAACACAATCATACAGAACAAAATAAATGAAAATACAACTATGGAAGAGTTACAACTACTGGTTTATATAGGAGCACTCACTACACTAAATATACACACTAGGCAGAGATCAGAACAAACCAACACACAGAAGAAACCCACAAAACCAGCATGGCAACACAGGCTACAGATCAGAATAGAAAAACTGAGAAAAGACATCGGACAGCTAACACAATTTATAAGAAATGAAATATCAGACAAAAAACGAAAAAGGTTTGGTAAAATCTCACAACAAGAAGCAATAGAGCAATTAGATGAAAAGAAGCAGAAATTACAAGCATTGGCCAAACGACTTAGAAGATACAAAAAAAGTGAAAATAGAAGGAAACAAAACCAAACATTCAACACAAACCAAAAGAAATTTTACCAGACAATAGATAACACACACATTAAAATAGACAATCCACCAAACATAACAGACATGGAACACTTCTGGAGCAACATATGGTCAAACCCAGTACAACATAACAGGCATGCATGGTGGATACAAGCAGAAACAGACTCATACAAGATGATACCACAAATGCCTGAAGTGATAATTTTGCAACATGAAGTCACCCGAGCAATTAATTCTACACACAATTGGAAAGCCCCTGGAAATGATAAAATAGCAAATTACTGGCTAAAGAAGTTCACCTCAACACATTCACATCTAACTAAATTATTTAACAGTTATATTGCAGACCAATACACATTCCCTGATACACTTGCACATGGAATAACCTATCTGAAACCTAAAGATCAAGCACACACAGCAAACCCAGCTAAATATCGCCCCATAACATGCCTACCAACAATCTACAAAATATTAACTTCAGTCATTACACAGAAATTAATGACACATACAACACACAACAAAATTATAAATGAAGAACAAAAAGGCTGCTGCAAAGGAGCACGAGGATGTAAAGAGCAACTGATAATAGATACAGAGGTGACATATCAAGCTAAAACTAAACAAAGGTCGCTACACTCCACATACATTGATTACCAAAAAGCCTTTGATAGTGTACCCCACTCATGGTTACTACAGATATTGGAAATATACAAAGTAGATCCTAAATTGATACAGTTTCTAAACATAGTAATGAAAAACTGGAAAACCACACTTAATATCCAAACAAATTCAGATAACATCACATCACAGCCAATACAGATTAACCGTGGAATATACCAAGGAGACTCATTAAGTCCTTTCTGGTTCTGTCTTGCTCTGAACCCACTATCCAACATGCTAAATAATACAAATTAGGGATATAATATTACTGGAACATACCCACACAAAATCACACATTTGCTATACATGGATGATCTAAAACTACTGGCAGCAACCAATCAACAACTCAACCAATTACTAAAGGTAACAGAATTATTCAGCAATGATATAAATATGGCTTTTGGAACAGACAAATGTAAGAAAAATAGCATAGTCAAGGGAAAACACGCTAAACAAGAAGATTACATATTGAATAACCACAGTGACTCCATAGAAGCGATGGAAAAAACAGATGCCTACAAATATCTAGGATACAGACAAAAAATAGGAATAGATAATACAAATATTAAAGAAGAACTAAAAGAAAAATATAGACAAAGACTAACAAAAATACTGAAAACAGAATTGACAGCAAGAAACAAGACAAAAGCTATAAATACTTATGCTATACCAATATTGACCTACTCATTTGGAGTAGTGAAATGGAGTAACACAGACCTAGAAGCACTCAATACACTTACACGTTCACAATGCCACAAATATAGAATATATCACATACATTCAGCAACAGAAAGATTCACATTAAGCAGAAAGGAAGGAGGAAGGGGATTCATCGACATAAAAAACCTACATTATGTACAGGTAGACAATTTAAGAAAGTTCTTTCTAGAACGAGCAGCAACTAGCAAAATACACAAAGCAATCACTCATACAAATATATCGGCTACACCACTGCAATTTCATAACCACTTCTACAACCCTTTAGATCACATAACATCAACAGATACGAAGAAAGTAAATTGGAAAAAGAAAACACTACATGGCAAGCACCCGTATCATCTAACACAGCCACACATCGATCAAGACGCATCTAACACATGGCTAAGAAAAGGTAATATATACAGTGAGACGGAAGGATTCATGATTGCAATACAGGATCAAACAATAAACACCAGATGTTACAGCAAGCATATTATTAACGATCCCAATACCACAACAGATAAATGCAGATTTTTCAAACAACAAATAGAAACAGTAGATCACATCACAAGAGGACGTACAATAATAGCAAATACAGAATACACCAGAAGACACGACAATGTAGCAAAAATAAATCAGCAACTTGCCATGCAACATAAACTAATAAAACAACACATTCCCACATACAAGTATGCACCACAAAATGTACTGGAGAATGATGAATACAAATTATACTGGAACAGAACGATTATAACAGATAAAACAACACCACATAACAAACCTGACATCATACTCACCAATAAAAAGAAGAAATTAACACAACTAATCGAAATATCCATATCCAATACAACAAATATACAGAAGATAACAGGAGAAAAAATTTAAAAATTCATTCAACTGGCTGAAGAAGTCAGACATTTGGCATCAGGATAAAGTTGACATTATACCAATTATACTATCAACTACAGGAGTCATACCACACAATATCCACCAGTACATCAACACAATACAGCTACATCCAAATGTATATATACAACTACAGGAATCTGTAATTATTGATACATGTTCAATTACCCGAAAGTTCCTAAATGCAATGTAACATATACCGTACAGTTAAAAGGAAGTCACGCTTGATCAAGGTCCGTCTCACTTTCCATTTTTAACCAGACATAACGTCTGAGAAAGGAAAGAAATAATAATAATAATAATAAAAGATGGGTGGGGGATGTATGTTACCAGACGTTAAGCCCAGGGTTCTGGTCGGATGCAGGAACATGTTAGAAAGCAAGTTCTCCTCTCTGGAGTTCAGGAAGACAATTACTCAGGTAGGAAGATCCAAATACCCATGGGTGTAGCAGGCACACAGGTCCCTCAGACTCAAGGGACCTAATTGCCAGCTACATCACTTGGGATATTTGGTGCTGACAGGATTGTCTGGGCACACAGTATAGAGGTCTTTTGCACCCAGGTTTTTGGATTGTGGCAGTTGTTCACAGACATTTAAACATTTACAGTGTGTTTTACAACTTCTTTGGAATTTCATAGCAATAAACCTAGTTTCTTTGGCTTTTAATAGACCTAATCAAATGCCAGGATGTCACACTTCAAAACTTTTCTTTACATCATGATGCACTGTGCTGATTTTGTTTTTCTGTAAGGTGGTGTAGCAGCTTTGCTGCCATGTAGTTTTTCAGAGTGTAATGGATTTCAGGTACAGGCAGTGGAATGGATTTCAGGTACAGGCAGCCCCAAAGAATTATCTGCCTTACAGTATGACACCCACTGGTCATCATCTACACTAGCTTCTGAACTTTAAAGTAATTCAATGGCTGTCCCTCTGAAAAATTGTATTTCTTAACTGTTCACTACTTTTCTTTATTTCAATTGGATGATCATGTGATCTTAAGTGATCAACGTCACTTGATAACAGTGTAGTTATCGGCAGGATTAAACGAACACAGGAGGAGGTTGTGACTTTTCATGTGGAGTCCCATCTATTAAAACATTTTCATTACTCCTTGTACAATGGCTGTAGGTTTTCAGTAGCTTTGGATTTTCAGTGTAAAGTTTACCGTATACATTGACAACTGAACTTGACTAGTTTTGTATATTACCCACTTATTGGGAAGCGATGTAGTCAGGATTTAAAAACAGTGGGCTTACAAGTAACATACACATGTTCAGTAAAAGAAACAGTATCTCTTTATTTTCTTATTACCATGTTAAGGACTGCCGGTAGGTGAGGGGGGGGGGGGGATGTAACTCTTGTACCTGCAGGCCCATAGACCCATCTTGGAGGAGAAGGGAAGTGAAAAGGTAAAGAAGTCTAAGCCATTTAGTGTGTGCTCATGGTGGCGACTCACAACACAAGAGAGCTCCATTTTGTGGCCACGGTTCCAAGAGTCCTCCATCTCAGCAGTACAGTGAACCTGTGGCATGATTTAATTAGCAGAGTAGCTTTGCTGATGATGATTTAGCCTAGTCTGGTGTGAATCAAAGGGCATATTGTCAACAGTTCATGTTTCAGGGAAACAAACAACCTCCGCTGAAGTGATAATTTTACTTGACAAGTAAATCACAATGAATTATACTTAAACAATATAGGAATATATTTTAAAGAGAAATTTTAGATAATTGTTAGACTGGCTAGATGACCAGGACAGTGATAACAACATTGGTTTTTAATGTAGCAAATAAACTTTATCTGAATATAATAGATTCTTAGCAACATTTGTGCCATATATTGAAGGTGAGACTAGGAGAACACAGAATAGCTCAGAAGCCTGAAAAGGTTTTGAAACAGTTTGTTACTTATGTACAACTTTATCTGGTACATACTAGCCTTCTGGCTTACTGCCTCATGTTCTGTGCTGCAGTAAATTTTCTCACTTCACCCATCTTTGTTCCATGCCTGACATTATTAATTTTCTTTTCACAGACAAAAGATCCTATTTTTCAAGAATATGAAACGCAATTCCATCTACTGGAAAAAACTATTCGACTGTTTATGAAAAATGTAGAGATTTTTATGAATCATATTCATGAAATGGTAACAGCCCATAGCAATTTGGGTGAATCAGTAAGTTACTTCTATCAAGAAAGACATTCAGAAGTTGAAGACTTCAGCCAAATTCAAAGGCTTATAAGTCGGCAGTTCTGGAAGGAGTTTGTGAGTATTATTATTTCTCTAAGTTATTACATTTTATTTGTGCTGTTTAAAACCATTGTGTGTGTGTGTGTGTGTGTGTGTGTGTGTGTGTGTGTGTGTGTGTGTTCAATCTCATTTTAAAATGTTATGTAAAAGTGGAGTTTTAGTAGTTGGATTAAGCTATTTTAAATAATATAGTAGACATGTTTGCGCAGATATCGGTATGACCCTCAAATCCATGAGATGGAAACATATAAATGTGCATGACTTACAAACCAAAATCATACTCAAACAAAATCGTGAAATATCTCTGCACATGAGGGGATGTTAGGTGCAAAAGCACATATAAGTGTCTGCTGCATTAAAATAACATTTTAAATCAATCAATGCCTTCTCTGTGCGATAGCTATGGAGATACTATCAAAGACAGTGCTGCCAAAGCAGAGTTCCTAAACACAGCCTTCTGAAATGTCTTCGCAAAAGAAGACGAAGTAAGTTATCGGAGTAGTGAAGCAACTTAAATCACTTAATAAAAGCAAGTCTTCTAGTCCACACTGTATACCAGTTAGGTTCCTTTCAGAGTATGCTGATGCAATAACTCCATACTTAGCAATCATATACAACCATTTGCTCAACAAAAGATCCGTACCGAAAGACTGGAAAGTTGCACAGGTCACACCAATATTCAAGAAAGGTAGTAGGAGCAATCCACCAAATTACATGCCCATATTATTAACACTAATATGCAGCAGGATTTTGTTACATATATTGTGTTTGAACATTATGAATTACCTCGAAGAAAACGGTGTATTGACACACAGTTAACACGGATGTAGAAAACATCGTTCTTGTTAAAGACAACTAGCTTTTTACTCACATGAAGCATTGAGTACTACTGACAAGGGATTTCACATTGATTCCATATTTCTGGATTTCCAGAAGGCTTTTGACACAATACCACACAAGCGGCTTGTAGTGAAATTCCGTGCTTATGGACTATTGTCTCAGTTATGTGACTGGATTCGTGAGTTCCTGTCAGAGAGGTCACAGTTCACAGTAATTGACGGAAAGTCATCGAGTAAAACAGAAGTGATTTCTGGTGTTCCTCAAGGTAGTGTTGTAGGCCCTTTGCTGTTCCTTATCTATATAAATGATTTTGGAGACAATCTGAGGAGACGTCTTAGGTTGTTTGCAGATCACTCTGCCATTTATCGACTAATAAAGTCATTGGAACATCAAAACAAATTGCAAAACGAAACTTCCTGGCAGATTAAAACTATGTGCCGGACCGAGACTCGAACTCAGGACCTTTGTCTTTTGTGAGCAAGTGCTCTAACACAGTTTTAATCTGCCAGGAAGTTTCATACCAGTGCACACTTCGCTGCAGAGTGAAAATTTCATTCTGGAAATTGTAAAATGATTTGAAAAGATATCTGTATGGTGCAAAAGTTGCCAATTGACCCTAAATAAGTAAAAGTGTGAGGTCATTCACATGAGTGCTAAAAGGAATCCGTTCAACTTTGGATACACGATAAATCAGTCAAATCTAAAGGCTGTAAATTCAACTAAATAACTAGGAATTACAATTACGAACAACTTAAATTGGAAGGAACACACAGAAAATGTTTTGGAGAAGGCTAACCAAAGACTGCATTTTACTGGCAGGACACTTAGGAAATGTAACAGATCTACTAAGGAGACTGCCTACATTACACTTGACCATCCTCTTTTAGAATACTGCTGTGTGGTGTGGGACCCTTACCACATAGGATTGATGGAGTACATCAAAAAAGTTCAAAGAAAGGTGGCACATTTTGTATTATCACGAAATAGGAGAGAGAGTATCACTGAAATGGTACAGGTTCTGGGGTGGACATCATTAAAACAAAGGCATTTTTTGTTGTGGCAGAATCTTCTCACGAAATTTCAATTACCAAATTTCTCCTCCAAATGTGAAAATATTTTATTAAATGTAACAACAAGTTTACTTTTACCAGTCACTGTTTATTTATCACCACAACACGTTTCAAAAATTTAAACCTCCATCACCAGGTGGATTTGCATTTGTTAGTATGACATTTGTGTGTGTTGTGTTAAGATTTTTTTGAGGAACTTGTGGCACTGCCTCCAGTGGTCACAGGTTTCTTTCACTGCCGTAACGCAACACATGTACACTGTCATATTCTGTAAACAATTTTACAAAATAGCTTGAGTATTTTGCAAATGGGCATCACTATGGGGTGGCTGTATGTGGGGATCCAAGCTATATTCAGGACCCTCAATTGGTCCAGAGATTGCTGAAGCTGCTGCCTGCATTGAGGTTAGGAAAAAGATTGAAGTGCTACCCCAATTTGTCTGACAAACAGGTTTCAGTCACTGTCTAGGGCTAATAATGATCCTGAGCCATCTGTCATCGTGTGCCCTGTTTCAGCCTGCAGGGTCCAGGTATTCACAGAGGGTGCAATTGTTATTGGTCGGGAGCTCCATTGTTAGGCAAGTGATGCAGCCCATTATGGATATGGCTGACAAGTGTGATAAAAACTGAGTGTGCACTTTATGTGCCTCTTGGGGGGGGGGGGGGGGGCGGCATCACAGAAGATGTGGAATGGGTCCTTCCGGATGACATGAAGAGCACAGGGTGCAGCCAACTGCAGGTGGTGGCTCGTGGCACCAAGGATGTGTTTCATTTCAGATCAGACTAGATTCTTTCTCCTTTCTGGCAGCTATCGGAGGTGGTGGTAAAGACAGCCAGTCTTGCCTGCAAGATAAAGGCAGAGCTTACAATCTGCAGCATTGTTGAGAGGATCAAACGTGAATCTTTGGTACAGAGTTGAGTGGAGGTCTGAATCAGAGTCTCAGCCGATTCTTCAACTTCGTGAGGATGCTTTGTTTTGTTTCATAGAGTGTAGAGATGTTGGGAATGACTTAATTGACCGGTAGTCCATTACACTTAGAAGGTGGCTACATGGGCTGTGGAGTGGTGTGTGTGTGTGTGTGTGTGTGTGTGTGTGTGTGTGTGTGTGTGTGTGTGTGTGTGTGTGTGTGTGTGTGTGTGAATTCGGAGTTAGTTAACATGGAAGTTAGCCAACAAGACCATTGTGAGTGCAAATTCAAGTGTGCCGCCAGAGACAGTGTCACCAAACATGTTCTTCATTTTGTTTTCTAATGGATAAAGCTATAGGGGAACTGGGAGTGGAATTCGTAGCCCAGGACTACAATGAGGCCACATCCAGAAAGCAGCATGATCAGCTCCTGTATCATCAGACCACAAGGCGTGGACATCAGCCACAGCCGGCCATTGCCCATGCCTGATCAGCACCACTCAGCAGCAGCAGCAAGACTTCTGTGACAACATTACAGGTGTCAGTGCCCTGGTACCAGTCTTCAAGCCACTCAGGCTTGGCTTATTTCCATGTCATTGATGCATACTGCTGATTATGCCAGCCCCATCCATTGCCCTATTCCAGATGGTTCTGAGTGACAACAAAACATTGCCCCTCTTAACCCATGGAAGGGGATGCTCAGTTTGTGTCCTCCTGCACCATTGTAAGACCGCCTCCACTGAGCAGTGATGGAGAGACCCCTGCCTATCTGCCTTGCCTGGGCAGCCAGCAACACTCCAGCTGCCGCCGTCTCAGGATCACTCATCCTCGCCAGAGTCCAGGCAGCAGTTTGCTGTCAGGTTCTGAGCAGCAATGTGATCTTCCACAAGACTGGCCAACATCACCCATTGCCTGCTCTGCACCGCAGCCGAGCCACATGCAGTGTCCACACCATTTCGAAATTAGTACGCCGTGTTAATGCTCCATTGTGTAAACACACACCTGTCTGCACCTCTTGCTGTTACCTTGCCAGCCACTACAGTGCTGAAGATTATGTGAAGAAGAAAATGCACTTCACTGACTGTACTAACAGGATGGAATAATTAAAGACTTGTTGCGTTCCTTCTCATGCCTGCCCATGGCCACTTCTGACCAGTAACATGGTGGAATCCAAACAGTGTGAACTTTTAAAGAAGCTGTAAAGATGTATTTTATCCTCACACGGATCCACCTCTGCTGCTGTCCACATCTCTTATCTTCAGAAGAGAACCCAGCCCACAAACAACCTAAAACTGAACAAGAAAGCAGTACAAAAATTGGATTTGTGATGGTTGTGATGATTGAAGCCAAGCCAAAGGCTGGGCAGTCTCATGTGCTATCATCTGTGCTGTAAGAACAACTGACACCAATTGTATCTGGTGGGCTGCTTAAATTTGTGCATGCAATGACCTGATTGGTTAACCTCAATGCTGATTAACTTGGAAATGCCACAACATATCAAGTTTATGCTAAACACTCTTACAATCTTTCCAGACTGTTTATGACCATCATATATATAAATCAGAGTGAATGTATGTATGTCCAGGATCTCCTCCAAAAGCTCCTGATTGATTTCAACAAAATTTGGCACAGAAACAGCAGGCCTCTCAAGTATCAATCTTTTAGCTCGAATAGGAACAGAGATATGGGCAAAAATGTATTTCTTCTGGTCCCTGCCATATAGGCTGCCTTGCGCAACAGGCAGATAATATGGGGGTAGAATTGGTTGCCTTACTGCCCTGCTTTGCAAGCCATCCTGCATGTCAGGGGCAAGAAATGTTTTTCCAACCTCTGACTTGCAGGCTACCATGTGAGACAGGCATACTGTATTGTCATATCAACCTGCCTTCCTGACTTGCTATGCAGGAGAGCCTACACAACAGAGGCAAAAAGCTGAGAGGGGAATGAAGAGAGAAGAAGGGTGGGTTGGGGAGGAGAGATGTAGGAAGAAGAGGCAGGAGTAGATTGATAGGGGAGGGGGCCAATGGGAGATAGAGATTGAGGCAGGAGGAGATTGTCAGAGAGAGAAAAAGAGAGAGAGAGGGAGAGAGAGAGAGAGAGAGAGAGAGAATATGTGGAGGAGGAGATGGACAGGGAGAAGAAGGAGTAAGGAGTGATGCAGGGGGCAGGGATGTAGAGAGGTAGGGGGCAGATGGAAAAGGAAGAGAGGGAGAAGGTGATGGACAGAGAGAGTAGTTTAGGATATGAACAGGAGGAGGGGTAGGACAATATGTTCCAAGAGAGAGGAAGGAGGAGGAGGACCTAAAGATGGGGAGGAGGAGTGGACAGACAGAGTGGGGAGGAGGAGATGGACAGATAGAGGTGGGAGGATGCGGTGGACTGAGAGATGGGGGGAGGAAGAGGTGGATACAGAGATGGGAGAGGAAGAGGTATATATAAAGCAGAGTGTATGCCTATATTGTCCAGGACCTGCTCCCTAGCCCCTGGATCAATTTCAACCAGCTTTGATAAAAAGAAAGCAGGCCTCACAAGTATCAGTGCTGTGGGATTTGTAAGCTCCTAGCTACAATAGGACAGAAGATACAGACAAAAACCTGTTTTTTTCCAGCCCCTGGCATATAGGTTGCCATGCGTGACAGGAATGTTTAGTGAAAACGCTATTGGCCTGCCAGATCAACCTATTTTGCAGGGCAGTCTACATGTCAGCAGCAGAAACAGTTTTCAAACTCCTGACATGTAGGCTGCCCTGCAAGACATGTGCCAATAAGTATGGCTGAAATCTGGCTAAAGCTGAAAATAACTTCAACTGAAGTTCTTAACTAGATCTAATGGTGTTTAGAAGTGATATATGAAATTTAGTTGGTGGTGGTATGTTTGTTGCTGTTAGAAGTGGTTTGTCGTTCAGTGAAATTGAAGTTGATGTTGTTGTGAGCTACTATTAGAAGCACATTAATAACTGGTTCTCTCTCTCTCTCTCTCTCTCTCTCTCTCTCTCTCTGCCACCCCCACCCCTCTCTCTCCCCCTTTCCCTTCCCCTCCTCCCACTGTTCTCCCCCTTCTCCCTTTAACTTAGATGAGATAGTTGCTGAAAGGGTCAAGGGCAACTGGAGTCTCCTAATGAATAGGTACCCAACTCATAGTTGATTATGATGTCAATCTATCCTTGAAATGATAACGAAAATAAATGTTCAGATTTTGTGGTAGGCATAAAACTTTGTCCAAAATTGTAGTAAATGCTTTCTGTGAAAATTATTTTGATCAGTTAGTTCAAGAGCACATGAAGTTTTAGCAACAAATAATTCTGAACAAATAGTGTGTCTCATGATGGCCACCATAAGTAGTGACTCAAATTTTGCTATAGCAAGATTGAATACCTAATATCTGCATCTATTTAAAATAAATGCTAAAATGTATCTATTTAAAAAGGCAGATAAAAATTCACTTCACACCTGTAAGAAACAATCTCCACTCTTTTCATACCAACTATATAAGCATCGAAAAAAAGGTGGCTCAGATCAAAAGAAACAATGGTAACAGCAGTTCAGAGGTTTATACCAAGTACATTAATATGAGATGAAACAGATGGTACTCACAACAGTTTAGGACAACATTGCAGAAGCAGTGCAAAAAGCCTACCAGATTTTAAAAAACGAAAAATTTGGACTGTTTACATAAGCTGAAAACTTGGTTCGAACTTCAATGCGAGGTACTCTTAATAGTTTCCACAGTAAAAACTCTTTTTTAAAATGTGACAGAAAAGCCAAAGAGGTTTTGATGCTATGTAAAATAAACTAGTGTCTAGATACAATCAGTACCTTCACTGCATATCAGGGACAACAGTGCTAGTAAACACTATTTTGTTGAAAATTGACATTTTGAGAACTGTGGCTGTAGTGCTATAAGGTTTATAATGGTAACGAGTATGGTTTTAGTGAATTGAACAGCAGTCGCATAGTGCACATCCACAAATATGTTGATTTTAAACTTCACAACATAAACAGAGGGTGATTTTGTCACAAAGAATCATACAGCACGTTCATCACATTGCAGCTTTTAATGACTTTCAAACCTTTTCATAAATGCTTTGGTAGAGGTCATAAAAACTAAATCACATCCAAACTTTACTAGACAGTGAACAAAAAAGTTTGTCTATCGTAGTGGAGGAAACCCATAATGAATACAAACAAGTCCCAGCAAGAAAACAACGAAATATGTAACAACCATGTGCAGATGAATTTGTAGGAAGTCCGAAGTTGGTCATGGTTTATTCAAATAAACCTTATTAAACTGTGCTTCTGGCTGGTTACTGTTTCAATTATAAACCTCTTAGTGTTACTAAAAGCCAAGTCACTAAACACAGAATTACAATACATGATTTTCTGTAATTCTTTCACCAAAGAAGATGCAGTAAATGTTCCATAATTTGAATCAAGAAGAGTAACCTGGAGGTAGATACCTTAGGTACCCTAAGTGTAGTGAAGCAACTTATTGCACTTAATAAAGGCAAGTCTTCTGGTCCAGATTGTATGTCAATCATGTTCCTTTGGGAAATAATTCTATTTTCATCAATCATATACAACCAAAGGAAGATCAATACCTAAAGACTCAAAAGTTTCACATGTCACATCAGTGTGAAAGAAAGGAAGTAAAACTGATTTGCCAAGTTATAGACCCATATTATATTGGTTTTAATACAGAGGGGTCCAAAAAAAAAGTATCCACTGTTTAAAAGTCCATAACTGGCAAACTAATTGACGGAGTTGTCTCATCTTTGGTAGTGTAATAGTTGTAGTTCCGACAATCACCACACAAGCGTTGTATTGCGTTGTTTTGTTTTGTCAGATGACAGTCGCCAGATAGTCAGTGTTTTGTTCTTAGTTGCACCTAGTTACTCGAGTAAACATGGCTGGCGCAAGGCTTACATTCGATGAAAGGAAGTCAGTTTTGAGATCGTATTTTAAGTATGAAAACATTAATGAGGTTCAACAGCAATGGCAAAATGAGTATCAAATAGACCCACCGACATGTTTAACAATTTGTTGCATTCGAGACAAATTTGAAGCTGAAGACTGTGTTAAAGATGTACACGAACAACGATCTGGGCGACCTGTAACAGTAACAAGCCCAGCTAACTCCCGTCGTGTGTTACAACAATTCACTCGCTCACAACAGAAGTCTGTGAGACAGTGTGCCCGTGAAACTGGAGTGATTCGCTCAAGTGTTCAGCGAATTTTGTAGACAGCAAAGTGGAAGTGCTACATCCCAAGATTGCTACATGCAATGAACGAGGACGATCCAGATCGTAGAATGGAGTACTGCGAATGGTTTACTAACATGGTGCGCAACGATGAAGAGTTTGCAGAGATGATTGTGTGGTCTGATGAGGCACAGTTCAAACTCAATGGTACAGTAAATCACCATAATTGCATCTACTGGGCCACCAAAAATCTGAACGTCCATGTAGACAAAGCCGTGAATTTGCCAGGAGTAAATGTGTGGTGTGGGTTATCTTACCGGGGCTTGATTGGCCATTCTTCTTGGATGGCACAGTTACCGGTTGGGTGTATCTTCAGAAGCTTCAGACACCCATTTTACCTGCCATCTGAGACTTGTATGAAGACGGAAAAGTTTACTTTCAAAAATATGGTGCCCCAGCCCACTACCAAAATCGTGTTAGGGCGTATCTCAACGAAAATCTACCAGGAAGATGCCGTAGAGGTGCTGTGGAGTATCCACCACGTTCCCCAGACCTAACTCCTCTGGACTTTTACCTGTGGGGAACACTAAAGGATGTCGTTTATCGACAAAAGCCATGCACATTGGATGAACTTCGAGAATCCATCGTACATTTATGTGAAAATAGCCAACTGAACACGTTGCAGTCAGTAGTTCGTGCTGCAGTTCGGTGGCATCGTTTGTGTGTTGATGTTAATGGTGACCATTTTGAACACCTACAGTGATATCTTTAAGTTGGACTTTAAGCTACACTTTCACCAAAAATGAGTAGAATTTTGGAACATGTACTGTGCCCCAACATAGTGAAATACCCAAAAGAAAACAATCTGTTGACACACAACCACCATGGATTTGGAAAATATTGTTCTTATGATATACAACTGTCTCTTTATTCAAAATAATGAGTGGTATCAGCAGGGGACCTCAAGTTAGATTTTCAATTGGCTTTTGACACCATTCCTCACAAGCGGCTTCTATTTAGAAGCTTCCTGGCCAATTAAGACTGTGTGCTGGACCAGGACTTGAACCTGGGACCTTTGCTTTTCATGGGAAAGTGCTCTAATGACTCAGCTATACAAGCACAACTCAAGACCCCACCCTTTTAACTTTACTTGCACCAGTACTTCATCTTCTGCCATCCAAATTTCATGGAAGTTCTCATGCGTAGCTTGTGGGAGTAGCACTCCTGAGGGAAAGGACACTGTGGGGATATGGCTATTATCCTTTCTTTCAGGATTGCTAGATCTGTAAGATATGCAGGAGCACTTGTGGGGAGTTTTGAAGATAAAAGATGATGTACTGGTGGAAGTAGATCTATGAGGACAAATTTTGAGTTGTACTTGGCTAGCTCGGTCATTTTAGCACTTGCTGACAAAAGGCAGTGGACCCAGTTTTGAGTCCCAGTTTGGCCCTCTGTTTTAATCTTCCAAGAAGTTTAAAGTCAGTGTATACTCTCCTGCAGAGAGAAAATTCTTTCTGGCTTCTAATCAGATTGCAGACCCATTGAGTATTGTCTCAGCTGTGTGACTTGATTCTTTATATTCTATCAGAAAGATACAGTTCATAGTAACTAATGAGAAGTAATCTACTGAAACCAAAAGTTTACCTGGGTCCTCATGAAAGCATTATAGGCTCTCTGCTGTTCATGATGTAAATAAATGATTAGAGGACGATCTCATGATGCCCCTTAGATTGTGTGAAGGCAATGCTCTTGTTTACAAAATGATGCTTGGTGCAAAAAGTGGCAGTTGACCCTGTACAATAAAAAGTGTGTGGTCCTCCATATAAGTACTAAAAAAAATCCATTACATTTTGATTACATAATAAAGCACACAAATTTAAAGTTGTCGATTAAACTATATATTTAGAATTACAAACAACTTAAATTGTAACCATCACATATAAAATGTTCTGAGGACAGCAAACCAAAAACAGTATTTTATTGGCAGAACACTTAGAAGGTGCATCAAATCTACTAAAGAGACTGTCTACACTACACTTGTCTGTCCTCTTCTGGAATATTATTTTACAGTATGGGATCCTTACCAAATAGTATTGACAGAGCACAATGAAATGTTCAAAGAAGGGCAGCTCATTTTGTATTACTACAAAATAAGAGAGAGAGCGTCATGATTATAATGATCAGTTTGGTGTGGCAATCATTAAAACAAAGGCTTTTTGATTGTGATGAGATCTTTTCAATAAATGTCAATCACCATCTTCCTCTTACAGATGTTGAAATATTTCGTTGATTCAAACCTCATAGAGAGAAATGACCATTGCGATAAAATAAGAAAAATCAGTGCTCGTAAGGAAAGATTTAGGTGTTCATTTTTCCCACAGGCTATTCAAGAGTGGAATGGTTGAGAAGTAGGACTAACATGTAAATGTGAGTTGCCGAGAAATCATGTAGATCTAGAGTGAATGTAGGTGTAGAGAGCGCTCATATTAATTGTATTAATTATCCAATACCTTTATCATTGTCATTTAAATATTTAAATGGTTATAAATGATTTATTCATAACATACTTTCATATGTCCATCACATGGCCAAAGGGTACTTTATGTATCTGAAGTTATTCTTGATATAAACACCATCACTCGTTTCAGTTGCCATAATATGTGGTAAGAACAGCTATCTGAAAAAGGCATATTTTAATCAGCACAAATAATTTCTGTTTGTATTGAAAGGTAATTGTTTAAGAGCTTTTTGTATTAGCTAGTAACAAACACTATCTGAGTTGACAATATGAGAAGACAGTAGTTATAGGTGTATATTACTATAGAGTTTTTGTTTCATTTATTTCCAGGAAAGTATGATACAAAAGCAAACATTTATGCCCCTCAGTTCACTCTTGGAATTATTCGAAGGACCATTAATATTGATACAGAAGTGCAATGATAAGTTTCTTGACTATGCAGCATGTTCTGCAAAGGCTGAAAAATATAAAGACTCACGATTGGTAAGTGTAAAACAGAAATATGGAGTTGTATTTATGAAGAAATTTAAAATTAAATTCTCAAACAAAGGTCTTGAAGATACTTTATTTCATTTTAATAGCCATCTCAAAGCAGATGTGTTTTGTAACTATACATTTCTCTTAAGATGTTTTAAGATTGTGATTTCTTATCTGAGACTTGTTTTTCTCTCCCCCCCCCCCTCTTCTCCCTCCCTTATCTGTATTATTTCTGAATGTAAGTGATGACAGTACAGGTCTCATGCTGAGTTTGGTCAAATATATGCCTGATTTCTACATCAGGCCATGTGCTGATGTTACTAAGCTCAAAATTACTACTCCTTTCCTGGCATTCAGTTGACATGATGACTCTATTACATTCTAAATAAACATTATACTCCATCCAAAATAGCTTTTGGATTGACACTTCAACAGGAGCACGTGGAGGCGAGGAGCAGAGTTATCACATACCACATGGGACAGAGACAAAGTCTTACATTTTGTTTAACTCTCTCAAACTCCACTATTCAGTGTGCAAAGATTGAACTGGCATAATTGTGTTCTGGAAGAGCTGTAGTGTGTTTTGATTTTAATTTTATTTAGAATAAAAAAATGACTATATACAGAAAGCATGTGACATGTGGGAAACTTACTGAATTTAGGTGAACATGTCACACGGAGTAAATCTTAAGAATTAATACAATTTTAATCTGTTCAAAGCTGGAACTCTGTTAGAGGTGTGCAACACACGATGATTTAACTTAAATTAGACATCTAATGCTCTGCTTCCATGTCAACAGCTAAGCTATTACCGATTTGGTTTCATTATGAGGTATAGATTGCTAGGTTTATAATTAACCTATTATTATATTTTCTGATCAGCCTGCACATTTCTATCATAACAAAGGAAAATTAAAATTATGCATATTAATCAGCATGAGAAAACTTATCTTAAATAAGCTTGGCAGTACTGGGAGGAAGACGACATGATATGAAATTAAACTACCTCAGTATTGAAGCAATAATACTGCACACAGTGAGGGCTATTTCTTTTGTTGGGTAAGATCAAGATTTCTGAGGTGAACTTCATTTGGTCTCGGTTGCTGACAATAGCCTTCCTATTAAAATGTCAAAACTTGTTAAATTATAAATATGCTAGTCAGCTACTTACCATTGTAAACATCACATTTCAAATATTCAGCCGACATCACTATTGTATCATTTCTGCAGTGACAGTGAAAAATTCCTCTGACATGACCCTCGTCACTATCTCAGATGCTTGAAACGCCACTGTCACTGTCATTATTAATTAAATGATAAGTTTCCCCACTTAATTTTTGGAAATCTTCATTCTGCCATGATTTTGTATCTGGGGAACTGTGGGTCATGTAGAGAGATTAGTGCTGTAAGCTGTACCTTGTTAAGATTACCACTTATTTTAATGATGTAAAGCTGAATGCAATCGGTTATCACCTCCTTTTGCTATGCCAGAGTAGGCCCTTCTCAACAATAACAGAATGAGAGCATTATCAAAAACAATTATTGACAGTTTTCCCATATTTGGTATTAAAGAGCCTATGGACCACTTAGTAAATGTATCATGATTCATTTATTTATGACTATCTCATGTATTTGTTGATTTAAAAAGCAAGAGTCAGTTTGAATAAAATCTGCTGTTGTGCCAGCATTCAAAAGGGTAAGTCTGCTGGAAGACATTACCATTGATCCTGTAGTTGTGTCGTCATATAGCTATATTTTCTCTCCCGATCAACAACTTATGGCCACAGAAATGTCCATACTGACAGCCCAGGTTATGAGAACCATGAATAATATTATGTGATGGCCTCAAATCAGCATTGCTATCTTAAAGGTGACCTCCAAATTCCTACTGTCACATGTTACTTCTGTAATAATAACTGTAACTGTGGGGTATTTGAGCAAAATCTTTTTCTCTGGATTTTCCAACTTTATTTGGTGAACAAAATGGTTTATATATCATTTTTATTCAACTGTAATAACTGGTGTCAACCAGATTAGGCCATCGTCAGGTGGAGATGCCATCTCCGGAAACAGATGCCCCCCGTATGCCAATATTGATAATTTTTTAGAGCTGCATATGGGGCCTGAAGATGGTGTATTGAATTGCCAAAACTGGTAGATAAAATAAAATAAAATGACTTCTTAATCTGCACGGCTGTTTGGCAAATTTCTTTGTTAAATGTTTAAAACGTGTCTGCTGTACACGAATGTCATTCTCTGGTCAGAAAACTATTGTCAGCCAATAGTGCATTGGAGTGCTGTTAACTCTGTGTATTGCCATGGAAGGTGGCCTATAGATGCAAAGAAGTTTTCTACATAGTCGTGGTGAGTGATGTCATTGTCATATGCTCTCACTCTCGTCAACAAGCAGAAGTGTTTTTATACTTCGCTACTAGTCTTATACATTTGGTGAAATGGGAAGTATGAGATGGATATACATCTTGAATTAGTCTGTGTGAATGCATCAGTTCTTGAAAATAAAAGAACTGACGGCTGCAGTATAAAAGAAGAAATGTACAGTGTTTCTTTCTGGTCACTATTTTTTTTTTTCATTTTTTCTGTTCTGTTTAAGTACCTACATAACTTCAACATAAAATTCATTAAATATATGCTAATTAACACATTCAATTGTCATTTTTATGAAAAATGCATGTTGTCTTATTTTTTACAGTATACTGCATGCAAAAATTCAATTTTCATTGCAAACAAAAATTCGTAGTTACTGATATTTTTATGAATGATTGTTAATGAAGATTGTCTAATTAAAAAATTACAAATTAAACTTTTTCCATCTTATTGTATTTTCTGGCTCATGAAAGCTCATGCTTTGATTAAAAATTTGAACCCACCAGAAACTGAACCCATCCCCCCCCCCCCCCCCCCCCCAACACACAAAACACACACACACACACACACACACATATATATATATATATATATATATATATATATATATATATATATATATATATATGCACGCACACAGTGAGCTAGCGAGCATGCTCACATGGCCACACTGCCTATGTTAGTACATTAAATGTGGTCAGAAAACTTAGAAATTGATTTCCTCAAGAATTTTTGAGAGTTGCATCGAACTGATTTGGAAGAGGTATATTTGAGTTTTGAACTTCACGTACAATAAATATAAAAAATTACAAAAATCAGATTGTCATGTAGTCTCCTTGACAGAGAAAAACAGGCAATATGGTCATATGTGGAGGCACACTCCTGGTAAGTTTCATTCATAAATTAATACACTTTCTGGTCTCATTTCATGTATAGGGTATGAAATATGATGCCTTGAGCCTGTCTCAGGCCATCAAAATGCATCGCGATCTTAATACTGTATGCTTATAAAACTGTAGTCATCCTGCAAAAACTGGGCTTGAGCTACAGTCAACGTCCTCATTTAACGTTGATCAGTGTCGGTGCACCAGAATTTTATGCAGAATGGAGTTAAGTTCTGATTTTACTACAGTTAACTTTTAATTGAGTTTGGTGCAATCGGCCTTCTGTCTGGAGATGTACAGACACCTATGTCACACATGAAAGACTGTGGGTAGGACAATTGATATATAGGATGTACACATTTGAAAATGTGCATATGACTTCACCTATCCAGGTCAGTGATTGGGCTCATAATGACTCTCCTGGATTCCTAAGTATCTGGAAAAATTTTAAATTCTTGTGTCACAGTGATGACACAGTTCCACTTGTGGTAATTCAAACTGAAAAACAAAAACATTTTGTCAAAAGCCAATGCAGGAGGGTTCATTAACAAAGCTAAATTTTTCACACACATTTGAGTGTAGCTGAGATGAGACAAATGATCTCCATGCATATAAATGCTGTTCATAGTTATCCTCGATGAGTGAGGGTAGCCTTTTAAGTTTTACCAAGAAGTACGAGATGGTGCTGATGAGATGTGACAACATTACTGTTGCTTTTCATTTGTTGTTCGTTGTTGCTAAAATAATGTCAGCTCAGGAACTGGCCATGTAGTTTGCTTACAGTGAGCATTTTTTGTTCAGCTTTTGGTCATCTACCACTTTTACAAAAGGCTGTTTGCAATTGTGTTGCAGAATTTCATTGTGGTTGTGCATCTGTCAGGGATCAATTTCATGAACATCAACCAAGATCAATTGTTGTTCCAAAAAAAAAAAAAAAAAAAAAAAGACACCATTATTCTCTGCACACTGAGACTGAAGAGGTTGGGCATGTGACTGACCACGAGGCAGAGGCAACCTTGAGCGTATCGAAGAACGCACGAATATTTAACTAAAGAGATCTGTTCCTGATGGTTTCCCTGAAGCTAAGAAACAGGCTTGTGTATGGAAATTCTAAAAACATTTGGCTAATGAAATGTAAAATGCATATACATAATCATAAAAGGAGCTGAAAAGTTTGTACAAGTCATAATTTGAGTGGCACTCTGCATTGAAGTAGATCGATAAGGTTACGACCAGAAGTCACAAAGAATGACAAATGTACCAACGTGGGAGGAAATACAGGATCCTCACATCCTCTTCCTCTGGTTTCCAAAACTTTTCTACACTTTCTGGTTTGCCTTTATATTCTGAGTTCAGTTTTTCATCTGTGAAATTGGTTCCTTGTAATACAATCATTTTAATTTGCTGTGAATGAAGTGTTTCTCTTAGATTGGGTTTGCCAATTTTTATCATTTTATACTTTGTTTCAAGTCAGTACTTTCGTTTGAGTTTGGATTTTAAGGTTTGGTGTATGAACTGCTCCCACTTGTCACTGAGTGTATGTTTAGGCTTCCCAGAATGCAAAGACCCATGTGTGTTACTTGTTGTGACAACAGTTTCACCTTGTAGTTTACTACATAGGGTACTACTACCTTCTCGAAGAGACACTGTGGCATTTGTTTCAAGTGTAAAGATTATTGAGAAGACACTGGTATAACTTCAAAGGTTAGAACCAAGTTTCATAACCCCCGAACTTCACACACCACTAAGAGATGGTACAGACCCTATTAAACTCGGTCACTGAAATGAAATACAGATGTGATCTGCGATTGTCAGTTTTGATTTATCCAAAATATTTTATTTCCTCACTACCCACCACACATGATGAGGATTCCCCTATCTGTTTCTTACCTGGACAGGTGTCTATCTGGAGACTGGCATGAATTGTAATTTGTTTCGTTTTTGCTACTATTTGGTATTTTAAGTTTCTAAAGTATCATTACCTGTACCTTGCTTAGCAATTAAATAATTTTTTGGCGAGATTCTAAAAGCGTGTGTCATTTGCACAGAAATCAAATGCCATGTTTCCATGGACAAGGCCGCAGCTGCATACTTTTTCCAATCCAAGCTTGTGTTCCATCCCTAGTGCTTTACTATTGATGGAATGTAAAGCTCTACTCTTTGGTTTGTGTTTTGTAATTGGATTCTTTCTCATAGGAGGAAAACAATATTAATTGTGTCATTCAGAAATTTTCAAGACTTACGATACTTTGTAACAAATTTTATGAAGCCGTTCTTGGGTTTCAGGTGCAAGAAGAACTGTTGGCAGCAAAAAACAATTATGAAGCATTAAACTCACATCTACTTGATGAACTCCCAACCTTAATTAGGACTGCTTTAGATCTCTTTCTGGAATGCTTAACAGCATTTGTAACAGCAAGAAAGTTGTTTTCAGGAAAGATTACAAAACAGTACCTTTCTTTGATGGATGTAAGTAAATCTCTGTATATTTGCATTGTAAGTGAAATGGGTTGTGAGCAGATAGTGTGTGATTTTCATGGTTCTCTGTCTGTAATAAGATCACTGCGAGGATATTAACTGTAAGAATAATTCTTGTCTATTTGTGATTCCATTTATTTAAGTCTTCTCTTTGTAGATAATTTTAACTAAAGTGGCTGTACAAAATTCCACAGTTGATGTCTATAATCTTCATGCACAATTTTAACCTAAGTATCGGCTTATTGCCTGTGATTATAGTATGTAAAATGTTTACCTTTGTCTTTTATTTACATGCATCTGAAGTTACGGCATTCAGAAAGAATGTCCCAAATTTGTAAAAATTGTAGAAAGCTCTATTAGCAATAAGTGATTCATGCTGCTGAAAAATGACATTACACATAAGCCAGTGAACATTACAAATCTCGCACTCAGTAAGAATCCTGATGAAACTGAACATATTAATTCCCTGGAAGATAATCAACATGTAATATGTCCTAAAATAGTGCAGATGGAAGCACCAAAAAAGTTCACAAAATTGATGTTGGATGTACTGAACAATCTACTGATTTCTCAATCACGTATCATATACAGGTCTATAATCCAAATTGTTTGTGTATGGTGGTGTCTCTAGTTTTTATGAAATGCATTTCAGTCACATCTATCCTTTTTGCTGTTGTGACTTCCACAAGTAGTGTACACTGCTTAACTCTGGATAAATATATTGTGGCAACGTATTTTCAATTCTTTAGTCATTCTTTTATCATAATATGAGAGTAGCTTATTAATTTTTGTGACCTATCCCATTTGCTATACAGACTTCGGTAGAGTATCAGAAGGAAAAGTCATACAGTAAGTTATAGTTAGTTTTTGATTCCACCCACCAGCAATTATTGAGTGGTATCTGGGATTGCATTACTGTCCGTTGAAGAATGACAGAAGTCTGCTGTAGTCTTCTGGCTTATTTCTGAATTATCTTCAGAAAAGATTATAAAAGAATATCTCTCAAGACTTTACAGCAATGTAAAATCTTGTTTTACAGCTTCCTCTAATGCAGTCTGCTCAAGCTGATGCTTTGGAAAACTTTGCTGTTAAACATAGCCTTGTCCTAAATCAACTGGCACGTTTAACATGTCTCATGAAGAATACAAGACTGGATGTAACTGTGAAAAAGCCTGCAAAATCATCTCCTACGCCATCACCAAGAGTGTCCCATGTGGAAGCATCTGATCAGGTATGGACTGCAGTGAAATACAAAGTGATGTATTTTGACAAGCTTGCTGCTCATTATACTGTTACACAAGGTCTGACTTATTGCGTGAGAGATCTTGAGTAGAACACATCTACACTAATTGAATGGCTTTTATGTCCTCAAAATTGCCGTCTGTTGGTGGATAGTATGAGTGTTGTCTCTGGAGTGTAACTTTTCATAGGCAATGATTTTGTTGAATGTTTGTAGAGTGTAATGATGTAAATTCATTCATATTATTGAGGATCATGAAAGGAGGCTGTATACGTGGAAGAAGCCTGGAGATACTGACAGGTTTCAAATAGATTATATAATGGTAAGACAGAGATTTAGGAACCAGGTTTTAAATTGTAAGACATTTCCTGGGGCAGATGTAGATTCTGACCACAATCTATTGGTTATGAACTGCAGATTGAAACTGAAGAAACTGCAAAAAGGTGGGAATTTAAGGAGATGGGACCTGGATAAACTGAAAAAACCAGAGGTTGTAGAGAGTTTCAGGGAGAGCATTAGGGAACAATTGACAGGAATGGGGGGAAAAAATACAGTAGAAGAAGAATGGGTAGCTCTGAGGGATGAAGTGGTGAAGGCAGCAGACGATCAAGTAGGTAAAAAGACGCGGGCTAATAGAAATCCTTGGGTAACAGAAGAAATATTGAATTTAATTGATGAAAGGAGAAAATATAAAAATGCAGTAAATGAAGCAGGCAAAAAGGAATACAAACGTCTCAAAAATGAAATCGACAGGAAGTGCAAAATGGCTAAGCAGGGATGGCTAGAGGACAAATGTAAGGATGTAGAGGCTTGTCTCACTAGGGGTAAGATAGATACTGCCTACAGGAAAATTAAAGAGACCTTTGGAGAGAAGAGAACCACTTGTATGAATATCAAGAGCTCAGATGGCAACCCAGTTCTAAGCAAAGAAGGGAAAGCAGAAAGGTGGAAGGAGTATATAGAGGGTTTATACAAGGGCGATGTACTTGAGGACAATATTATGGAAATGGAAGAGGATGTAGATGAAGATGAAATGGGAGATAAGATACTGCGTGAAGAGTTTGACAGAGCACTGAAAGACCTGAGTCAAAACAAGGCCCCGGGAGTAGACAACATTCCATTAGAACTACTGATGGCCTCAGGAGAGCCAGTCATGACAAAACTCTACCATCTGGTGAGCACGATGTATGAGACAGGCGAAATACCCTCAGACTTTAAGAAGAATATAATAATTCCAATCCCAAAGAAAGCAGGTGTTGACAGATGTGAAAATTTCCGAACTATCAGTTTAATAAGTCACAGCTGCAAAATACTAACGTGAATTCTTTACAGACGAATGGAAAAACTGGTAGAAGCCGACGTCGGGGAAGATCAGTTTGGATTCCGTAGAAATGTTGGAACACGTGAGGCAATACTGACCTTACGACTTATCTTGGAAGAAAGATAGGCAAACCTACGTTTCTAGCATTTGTAGACTTAGAGAAAGCTTTTGACAATGTTGACTGAAATACTCTCTTTCAAATTCTGAAGGTTGCAGGGGTAAAATACAGGGAGCGAAAGGCTATTTACAATTTATACAGAAACCAGATGGCAGTTGTAAGAGTCGAGGGGCATGAAAGGGAAGCAGTGGTTGGGAAAGGAGTGAGACAGGGTTGTAGCCTCTCCCCGATGTTATTCAATCTGTATATTGAGCAAGCAGTAAAGGAAACAAAAGAAAAATTCGGAGTAGGTATTAAAATTCATGGAGAAGAAGTAAAAACTTTGAGGTTCGCCGATGACATTTTAATTCTGTCAGAGACAGCAAAGGACTTGGAAGAGCAGTTGAACGGAATGGACAGTGTCTTGAAAGGAGGATATAAGATGAACATCAACAAAAGCAAAACGAGGATAATGGAGTGTAGTCAAATTAAGTCAGGTGATGCTGAGGGAATTAGATTAGGAAATGAGACACTTAAAGTAGTAAAGGAGTTCTGCTATTTAGGGAGTAAAATAACCGATGATGGTCGAAGTAGAGAGGATATAAAATGTAGACTGGCAATGGCAAGGAAAGTGTTTCTCAAGAAGAGAAATTTGTTAACATCAAATATAGATTTAGGTGTCAGGAAGTCGTTTCTGAAAGTATTTGTATGGAGTGTAGCCATGTATGGAAGTGAGACATGGACGATAACTAGTTTGGACAAGAAGAGAATAGAAGCTTTCGAAATGTGGTGCTACAGAAGAATGCTGAAGATAAGGTGGGTAGATCACGTAACTAATGAGGAGGTATTGAATAGGATTGGGGAGAAGAGAAGTTTGTGGCACAACTTGACTAGAAGAAGGGATCGGTTGGTAGGACATGTTCTGAGGCATCGAGGGATCACAAATTTAGCATTGGAGGGCAGCGTGGAGGGTAAAAACCGTAGAGGGAGATCAAGAGATCAATACACTAAGCAGATTCAGAAGGATGTAGGTTGCAGTAGGTACTGGGAGATGAAGAAGCTTGCACAGGATAGAGTAGCATGGAGAGCTGCATCAAACCAGTTTCAGGACTGAAGACCACAACAACAACAACAATTATTGAGGAAAAGACCTTTTTTTACAAATCACCTAGCATCCAGCACACGTTGGTCTATCGATTACTCGTATGATTTTGAATGCATCCCTGTTGGTTTTTGAACATTCTTTAACAAATTCTAAGTTGATTTTTGAGTGAATCATAAGTTGATTTTTGAATACGTGCATAGTGTATGTGATGTCTCTGCCAGGGGAATCCCCGTTACATCTAGAAATAAACTTTCCTGCAGACCTCCAGACAAAAGGGGACGGGTCTATATGAGCTGAGCGGAATAAAGCTGAACGGTTGAATGCCAATCGTTGTTTATGTGGTTGACTGGGTTTGCAAATGATCAGCATTGCTATAATTACTAGTGAATTCCACAGATTTAGACTACCAGAGTGGAAATAAACAACTAACGGGAATAACAGGCAACAAAGAGTACCTATTGTCTTCTCCGTGTATCCAAGAAAATAAAATTTTGACAGAAAATTTTTGGCCAGACCGCTACACTACTAAGGGCCAGTTACACAGCCCCCAGCTAGCAGCCACTTAAGTTCTATTCTGGGAGTAGTGCAGAAAACGTGTTGTACGAACAGGTAATAACGCCTAACCAGTGAATAAATGCGGGATAACAAAACCGGTGATTGTGGCAGGGTTAGTTAAGTTAACCAGAGAATAGGTTTTGACACTGGCAGGAATAGTTACAGAATTAGTGATGACAAGATTGTTTGTTAGAACGAGAAAGGAGAAGAAACGCGGACTCACACAAATTACGGAAGAATATGATGATTCCAAATTTGTATAAAAATTTTGTACTACTACTTTTTGATCTCATGCTTCAGAAGCTACAGAGTATGAATGAAACGGGAAACTATTTCCTAACATAAAACTTTTTGCTTTTAGTAGGCCTATTAGGCATTTGATATTGGTACTTCGTGAAATATATTCTGCCGTGTTATAAAAATGACCATTTGTGCCAAAACAGTCTCGTTTATTTGGTGTGTGTAACAATTGCTGCAATATTAGGCAGGCCTATTTCGTTTTATCTTGCAGACAGTGACAAAATACACGTAATCAGATCGAGAAACCACACCAGTCTTGGGTACGGTTTGTGTTAACAGCTTTTCTAGTATTAGACAACGACATTTCGTTTTTTCATGTAGCAAAATGTTGATGAACTTTGATGAGGTAATAGATTCTTTGCCAGAAAGGAAAGTATGCCATATAAAGCTTGTGGCAAGATTAGAGAGGAAAAAAAAGATAGGACTTACGGGTTGAAGAAACAAGTACTGTCTTGCTTGTCTCTTGTCTTTACTCGTTTTATGTATCCCTTGTTTAATTTTATGTCACACAAAACAGCAAGTTATTAGCTAATAGGCAGTAAATACTGTAAATTTTCTGAAGAGTTCTTGTTCTGCCGGTTACAAATAATCCCATCCAGTATTAATTGCGAGATTTTTTTAAAGAGGGACAGGATGTCAAACCACCCGATTGGGAGCAGGAGAGGCACCACAGGAGATTTTAATTTCCACTGGCCTGAATATAGTTTGATGGCACCCATAACAATTACACGTTTCAGTTCCACAGAGCGAAATACAGAGACGTGCGGTGGAAGAATGGTGTGTGAAGAGGCGTGGCACTGCACTTTGGCACACTTAAGACCAAATAACATGTATTTCGTTGCCTCGAACATATATGTTTTATGTATCAGACTCTTAAGAAAGATGTATGCTACAAAATGAATATATTTTTGAAACGTCAATTTTTTTTTTTAATTTTTGGCATCCTACCTCAAACGCTCAAGGGAGGGGGAGTGCCACTATCTAATATTGTCACAGTTCGGAAATATCGTAGATCCAGACCTGAAGCGCAGAGCATTCTGAGTTGTAGTGGGGAGGTGGTAGTCTCCACATGACCCATGTTTATATTAAGTGATTTTGCTGTTTCCTCTTTATTTGTTGCTCTCACGTCAGATGAAAACAAAACTGATTTCTGTGGCTGGGAGCTACCAAGTGAATTAAAATACATTCACATAATTACAGAAGGGTCTCTCGCATCGTCCCCTACTCTCCTCGAAGTATGGGACCTCATCATCATCGTCAAAATATGTTATTAGTTTCAGATTTTATTTTGTTTCCATCTTTCTGGCAATCAAGCATTAATCACCTTGCAGAACAATGAAGTTATTTTTGTCAGTTTTTTAAAGAAATTTGACTTTTATTAATCTTTTATGCTGAGGCAGTCAATTTATTTGAAAAAAAGTGTTTAATTCCACACTATTGGCTAGTGTCGACTGTTCACTGTATTTCAAGTTCACGTTTTCATCTGTCTGGCATTATTCCAGAATAAAGAACCAAACATGGAGATAATACAGTACTGGTACTCCAAGAAAATTTACATCTTAATCTGGACATAGAATGTGCACTTTAAGCCGAATTATGCATTTTGGTATGCTTCACAAAATTCCCATGCTCTTGGAGTATCCTCTAATGTCTTGTTCCTTTTATGACATAATGTAAGTTCTTTTAATGTTTTACACATACGAACATATGGGCTTCCTGCGTGATCGTAGCTGCACAAGCACGGCGACGCCTGTTCTCTGGTACTCTCTAGCAACTGCTGAAACGAATCTATTTCTAACAGGTCGTGGGAAAATATTCCAAGTGGTTGTTTGAAAAGCGTTACTTTCAAAGTAAATTTCCTTTTACAGAAGATGAACTCTGTGTGTAAATGTCTGATGAATTACTTAAATCGCAGAGTGTTTGACTCTCATTCAAAAATAAAATCTTTGAGGACTACCATTTAGAATATTTTCGAACCCAGATCATCAGACATTTATGCCGTCATTAAAAATTTTACTGGCACATTTGTGTGATGTATCTTAAAGTGTAACACGTGCAAAAAAATCAACACTATATGTGAAAGCTTAGCTTGTCTTGCAGCTCATTAATCTTAGAGACCAATAATATATGTGAAAGCTTTACTTTTCTTTTCTTGTAGCAACACTATGTATATTAATTTAAACCATTACCTTTCCCTATGTGTGTGTTGCTATTGGCTGACTACATCACGTGTCCTATGATCTGAATATCTGCTGTCATGAGCTGGCGAGATTGCTTGACATGAGCTATGTCTGGCTTACTAAAGCACATCACAATCTCGATTTCAATCTGTCGGAAAGTAGCATGCGGTGTTTGGTGGAATTGAAATTTATACTTTCATAATATGAAAATATCCAGTGTACATGTTGCTGCACATCAGATATCTTTCCAAAACATGTTCCCCCCCCCCCCCCCCCCCCAAAGGATTGATAAGTTTTACAGTTTCGAGGAAAAGTATACTGTTACTTAACATAGAAGAAGTGTATATTCATCTGGGAGAAAGTGTATTTTTAACCGGGAAATCCGGGATTTTTTTTTTTTTTGTTTTTCTTTTTTTTTTTTTCCTCGTCCATGTAGAAACCCTGCATAGGGTTAGTATTGCCTTGTGTGTTCCAATCTTTCTCCAGAATGCAAACTGATCCTTCCCAAGGTTGGCTTCTACCAGTTTTTCCATTCTCCTGTAAATAATTTGTCAGTATTCACCAACCGAGATTTATTAAACTGATAATTCAGCACTATTCACACCTATCAGCACCTGCCTTCTTTGGGATTGGAATTATAACATTCTTCTTAAAGTCTGAGATACTTCCCACATCTCATGCATCTAGCACACCAGGTGAAATAGCTTACACATGGCTGGCTCTCCCAAGGATATTAGCAGTCCTGAGGGGATGTCGTCTACTCCAAGGACCTTCTTTCGGTTAGCCATTTCAGTGCTCTGTCAAATTCTTCTCACAGTATCAATTTCCCTTCTTGTCTTCATCTGAATTTTTAATGTGAAAAGTCTTAAAGCTTTTTAAATAAAACAAATGTTATTTGCATTCTACATCTTTATTCTTCATTTCTACATACTTGTTTCTCAATTATTTCTCAATGTAATCACCCTGACAACAAACATATTTCTCCCAAGAGACCAAATTGTTGATACTGTCACTGCAGAGTGTTTGACTTTATTGATGGAGCCACAACCTCATCTCTGCGTGAAAAGTTTTGGCAACAGATGAAACTCGTATGGGGCCAAGCTTGGACTGTATGGAGCATGATCGATGACAGTGAACCCAAGACATTGGACAGCTGCAGAGGTTGCAGAACTCGTGTGTTCTGGCATTGTTGTACTGAAGGAGGGGTGCTCCATGTATGTACAAACTCTTCGAATTTGAAACTCAATTACAGCACACTGTTTATCATGTACTGACATAGTTATAATTCACAGTGCTGTATTCCACACAATTCGGAGCCTTGAGTGGCAGAGGGCTGCAAATATGTAGACATGAAGAATAAAGATGCAGAATGTTAATGGCATTTGTTTTATTTAAAAAGCTTTAAGAGTTTTCACGTAAAAAATTTGTAGGCATTACTTTTCACCATGACTTCATATTTTCCCTTCCCTGTTTGTAATATTGCCTTCAAGTTCATTTCCCTTGTATATCCCCTCTGTACATTCCTTCCACCTCACCTTTCCCTTCTTTGCTTAAAACTGGTTTTCCATCTGCACTCTTGATAATCATATAGCTGGTTCACTTTTCTCCAAAGGCATCTCTAACATTCCTGTATGCAGTATCTACCTGTCCCCTAATTATACGCACTTCTAGAGACCTGCGTTTGTCCTCAAGCTGCTCATGCTTAGCCTTTTTGCACTTCGTGTCAATCTCATTTTTTAGACATCTGCATTCCCATGCACCTGCTTCATGTGCTACACTTTCATATTTTCTCCTTTCATCAATTAAGTTCAATATCTCTTGTGATATCCAAGGATTTCTGCTAGGCCTTGTCTTTTGACCTATTTGATCATCTGCTGCCTTCACTGTCTCATCTCTCAAAGCTGCCCATTCGTCTTCAACTCTATTCCTTTCCCAAGTTTCCATGAATCATTGCCTAATGCTCCCATTGAAACATGCAACCAGCTCTGGTCCTTTCAGCTTAGCCAGGTCCCATCTCCGTAATTTCTTATCTTTCGCAAATTTTTTAGTTTTAATCTACACCTCATAACTAATAAATTATGATCCTGTCCTAGAAATGTCTTAAAGTGTAAAATCTTGTTCCTGAATCTCTGCATTACCATCATATAACAGACTGAAACCTTTCTTTGTCTCCAGGTTTCTTCCACATATACAACCTTCTTTCAAGATTCTTAAACAAAGTGTTAGTGACGATTTAAGTTATGCACTGTGCAAAATTCTACCAAGTGGCTTCCTCTTTTATTTCCCCCAGTCCATGTCGTCCTACCATTTTTTCCTTCTTTTCCTCTTCCTACTAATGAATTCCAGTCACCCATCATAGTAAAGTTTTCCTCTCCCTTAGCTATCTGAATAATTTCTTTATCTCATCATACATTCTTTCAATCTCTTCATCTGCAGAGCTAGTTGGCATATGAACTTGTACTATTGCAGTGGGTGTTGCATTTGTGTCTATCTTGGCTGTGGTAATGCATTCACTATGTTGCCCATAGTAGCTTACTTGCATTCCTAGTTTCGTATTCATTATTAGACCTACTCCTGCAGTACCTATATTTGATTTTATATTTATAACCATGCACTCACCTGACCCGAAATTCTGCTCATCCTGCTATCAAACTTCACTCATTCCCACTAAATCCGACTTCAACCGATCCATTTCCCTTTTCAAATTTTCTAATCTACCCACCTAATTAAGGGATCTTACATTCAATGCATGATCACAGAATGCCAATTTCGTTTTCCTGATAACATCCTCCTGAGTAGTCACCACTCAGAGACCTTGCATGGGGCTCTATTTTACCTCGAGAATATTATACCCAAGAATATGCCATCATTATTTAACCGTACAGTAGAGTTGCATGTCCTTGAGAAAAGTAATTGCTGTAGTTTCCCCTTGGCTTCAGCTGTTTGCAAAACCAGTACAGCAAGTACTTGGCTAATGTTATAAGGCCAGATCTTCAATCATCTATACTGTTGCCCGTGCAACTAGTGAAAAGGCTGCGGACCACCTTCAGGAACCACATGTTTGTCTGGTCTATCCAATTTCACTTCAGCAGTGTAAAAAATGTGAATTACTCGGTTGATTTGAATGTCAGTGACCATCCCCTTTAGCAAAATTGAAAACTTGCTTCATTTACCCATGAATCGGGGAAAGAAATGCAACAGGCACCCCGTCCCCTTATGTACGTACTTTGTTAGAGCACATCATATGGCATATTCTGTGATATACAGAACATAGTACAGGTATCATAATGATCTGACTTGAGAGTGTATATTTTGATAGACTAAATAAATAGAAAAATATATACAATATGAACATAATGACACTAAGCAGAGCAGAGGAATCTGATATGAGAAGGTAACCAAAAATTCTATGAATGAAACATTCCAGATAATGGTATACACTGATGTTGGTTTTGCACTATCCTTTTAACAACTGCTGTCTACTATCATGGACACAAAGCACACATGAATTTAATTCTTTGACTGAAATTTCTGTATTCTCTGCAATATCTTTGAGTATTTGTAGCTACAACAAAATACTTCTCTTATCAAAAGGGTGAAGCTGAGGACAAGAACATTAAAGTTTCTGCAGTTTATGTCAAACAAACCGGAGTGATTTAGAACGTCAAACCTCTTACGCTAGACAGATAAAAATTCTAATTTCCAAATATCAACTGTCAGTTACACCAATGAAATCTTAAAAAAGGCAAAATAATGAGCACTGCAGTGAAGACTGAACTCATTCAGAAGTTAGCGAGGAATTTTTTGCTTTGGATAGTTCTTACCATAACTCAAATGATAAAAAAAATGTATATCACTGAAGAATGCTCTCTTCTATTTTACTGATGCTTTGCCAATTACAGAATGATGTATGTAATTTCACAAGTTGTTCATATGCACCATTGAACCTGCTAGATCATTTTCTGTAGCCCCTCATGTTCACAACATATATAGTACTATCATTGTAAACCTCACAAGGAAAGGATCGAAAAGTACAGAAACAGTAGTACATGTGCATTGTTAAGTACTGCATAAGAGATAGCTATTGTGGCAAGTATTCATGAATATTTCATAAGCTCTTTGATATGACTTTTTCCTTATTATTAATGAGCGTGCTTTGATCAAACCTTTTATTAACAACAGCATTTCCTAGCAATATACAGAATGTTTAGGAATCAAAACATGCAAAACAAGGACTCATACATTTGACACAGCTTTGTTGCTGTGTCAGATTTTCTTTTTTCCTAATGTCGGTTCTAAAACACCTTCTAACATTGTCCGATGACCAATCTCTCTGACACTCTGTTGTCTCAATGATCTTTTCTTAAATCTCTTGATCTCATTACTTTTACAAATTCCCTCTTTCCAAATCTTCTTTAGTCTTCCACATTTTCTGTCATACAAATGTATCCACAGCATAGTCTCCTTGGGCAACCTGGATTCATCTGTCCACTGGCCATTATCATGCCATATTAACTGTTTCCATTTGATATCAGTTGTTACACCCATTTGTAATTGAACCTCTTCATTACGTGTTTTCTATCTTCTGCTTATTCCCAATGACTGTCAGAACATATCTGTTTCAGTGGTGTCGAACTTTCTCTTTTTGTTCTCTGTAACTCTCCGTGTCTCCACCATATACAACAAGGAACCTTTAATTAATTTCATAGATAATGTATTTCAGTTTCCTTTCTATTTCGCTACCCCAAGGGATTCCATTTTAAAAAAAGAAGTCAATCTTCTAGTCTGAGATATTTGTTTTGTAATTTCTTGATCATCTTTATATGATTTTATTCCTAGATATGTGTAACTACTGCAAGCTGCAATTTCCTCCATATCATGATGGATGCTTGATAGTTCTGTTCCTGTTGTAAGATATTTTTGTTTTCTGGGTGTTAAGTTCTAAATCTCACCATTTATACTCTTCTTGTAGTAGTGCCATAAGAGGTGTGATAAAAAAGTAATGGCAATTTTTGTTTTTCTTAAAGACTGTTTCTTTATTCCTCAACATCAACTTTTTCCCCTGCATAGTAATCCCCCCCCCCCCCCCCCCCCCCCCGATATAATACACCTGTGCCAGCACTTTTTCCAGTCGTGGAAGCACTTCTGGAACTCATTTTTCATTATGGTGTTCAGCTCCTTCAACAATTCTGTTTTATCTCCTCACTGGTGACAGAACATCATCCTGTCATGGTTATCTTCAGCTTCAGGAGTGGAAAGTTGTTGTAGGCGGCCATGTCCAGTGAATATGGTGGCTGAGCCAACATCGCAGTTTTGTTTTTTGCCTAAACAATCATCAACAAGTGTTGAGGTGTGAGCGGGAGCATTATCATGATGCAGTTTCCATGAGTTGTTTTGCCACAATTCTGATTGTTTTCTTCCAATTGCTTCATGCAAACAGGACATAACTTCCAGATAGTTTCCATATTGACAGTATATGACCATAAGTCAGGAACTTGTGGTGTATTATCACATTGTAATCAAGAAAACAGTGAGAAGAACCTTCATGTGTGATTGAACGTGTCAATTTTTTTGTCTTGCCTCTTTAGGCAGTTTGCATTGGGATTATTGGGACTTGGTTGTGACGTCATACCCATATACCCACGTTTTGTCACCAATTATAACCTTCTTTAGAAGTTCCTCAGTGATGCCTCGTTTTTGATCGAAATTAAACACTTTTGGAACAAACTTTGCCGCTACATGTTCCTGCCAACACATCTGAAAAAATTGCTTGGCGTGAGCCACATGATATGCCGACATCATTAACAACTTTTCTGATGATGATTCAGTGATTTTCCAGAACCATGTTCTTTACTTCTTCCACAATATCATCAGTAATTGATGTGCTAGGACATCCAGTGTGGCTGTCGCCTTCTTCATCTTCTCAACACTCTTTGAAATGTTTATACTACTCATAAACTCATATCATTTTCAACCAAAATTTAATGCAAATTCTTTGGTCTATCTTTTCCAAAAATAAAAATTTGCCAAGTGCTCAGAAACACACATAACCTTTTCAACTCTCAGTAATAAACTAAACATTCAAAACAGCTGAAAATTCAAACATACCCCGGGAACATGCATACCAACAAGATAAAAAGATTGAAAATTGGATGTATAAAGCCTGCAAAATTAAAAAATTCCTATTACTTTTTGATGACACCTCTTACATTCCAGATCATCTTTTTTCTTGGCAAGCAGGACCTAATTGTGTACATGTTGCAGTGTATATGAGCAGGCCTAACCCATGTCTACACCCATTCCTCTGCATTTCTGTTTTCATTTGTTTACAGCTTTTGCTATGTATGTTTTAAACAGGGTAGGTGATATATACCAGTCTTGATGCAAATCCTTTTTGACAGAAAACCTTCGAGATAGTCTATTACCAAGTTTTATTCTTGATGTTGGACCATTGTACAAATTTTGGAGAGTCGTTGTTAAAGTTTAATGGATGTTTGAATCCTACAATACTTTCCACAGCCTGTCCGCCGCTCGTGGTCTCGCGGTAGCGTTCTCGCTTCCCGAGCACGGGGTCCCGGGTTCGATTCCCGGCGGGGTCAGGGATTTTCACCTGCCTCGAGATGACTGGGTGTTTGTGTTGTCATCATCATCCAGGAAAGTGGCGAAATTGGACTGAGCAAAGATTGGGTAATTGTACGGGCGCTGATAACCACGCAGTTGAGCGCCCCACAAACCAAACGTCATCATCATCACTTTCCACAGCCTTTGTACAGCATCGTATGCCTCATGAAGATCTACAAACATGGATTTCTTGGTTGGTGTTTGACCTTTTCTCTGTTACTTGTTTCTAATAAAACACATTGTCAGTACAAGTTCTACTAACTCTGAACCCTGATAGCTCTTCTTCCTCTGCATTCTGATTCCACAAGATCTGTGAAATGATATTGGAATTTATGTACCGTATTTACTCAAATCTAAGCCGCCCTTTTTTTCCAGTTTTTTAATGCAAAAAACCACCTGCAGCTTAGAATCGAGTGCAAAGTAAGCGGAAGTTCTGAAAAATGTTGGTAGGTGCTGCCACAACTAACTTCTGCCGTCGAATATATGTAGCGCTACACAGGCATGCTTTGCAGGCACAAAGATAAATACTGGCGCCAAAACCTCTGCGGTAAATAAATTTAAAATAAAAAAGAAAATTTTAAAAATACAAACAAACAAAGGGTGGAAGATGAGCTTTTTCCCCTCCGCCCCGAGTTTCGATCACTGCAATTTCATACATTATCCATCGAAGTAAATACAAATTCCGTATTATTGATCTTCGAATGTTGCAGCGTTTCAATGTACTACGAAAATCTGACTGGCAAGACTGTTAGGGATATTTGTCAATATGGCCAACTCTACATTCTGAATTTTTTCCTACCTGTGAGAAGAGATGGTTGCTAATAGGAACTTTTATGAATTGTGAATCACATACAGTATTCTCTTCACCATAAGAATAATACGAATATAAACGTTTTGCCACGTATTCTTTCGTGTTTGCTGCTATCTCATTTAAATTCTGTCTGCCTAATAAACTACGCAACTAGAGTGAGACAACAGCAAACGCGGAAGAATATACATATCATGTCATGTTTATATTCATATTATTCTTATGCGTAATAGTGATACAGTCATAAATGAAGCACGGCAATTGACTAGATTTTTAAATCTAAGATGACTCTAATTTCTGTGCAGAATGTAATGTACTAAAGAGGCGTCTGCTAAGATCTTCAAATGGAGAAAAATTTTCGCCTAACTCTCGTTCGGAACATCTTCTATCATACGCAGTCTGTTATTTGGTTCTTGTTGATCATTATCAAAGAAAGCAGCAGTGTAAGTAACAACAAATAGCAGTGTCTTGCCATTGTTTCGCTTATGAGACGATTCCTCTTTTTTTAAAATTGTAAGCTGCGGTAGCACGCACAAAAGCAAGCCATGCCGCGAGTGGCGACAGGCCGTGAACACTCATTATCAGAATGTGACAAACAATGCATGACACAGTAAAGTAATGCATCTTCAGCCTAGAGTGACGTAAATACCAATAACAAAGAGAACGACACTTATCAGATCAAAGAAAAATAAGCAATCAATTCAAACCAGACGAAGCACGTGAAAAAGGAAGGGTACCCATATAAATACGGACGGACACATATCAATGGCTACCTGGTAAAGTTTAACTGCTAAGTTTACATCTCGAACCAAACTACTGTAGCTGTATCGTAATTCATTCGGCCTAAATTGTGTCTCATATTACAATGGACCAACTTTGTTTCGATTTGGAGGTGCGGCCTAAAACTTTTCTCTCCCCTTGAATTTCGAGTCTCATTTTTCAGGTGCGGCTTAGATTCGAGTGCGGCTTAGATTCAAGTAAATACGGTAATTGAAAAGAGGAACATTAAAGTTTTGGTATCGGATTGCATTGATACAGTGTACTCATATTTGTGAAAGAATAACAAGAAAGATAGCAGTTATTTCTAGCTGAGTAGGAGCAGATGGGGAGCAAAAATATTTTCCACCAAAAACAAGTTTTGTGGCTATCGTGACTTGCCAAAATTAAGTTACTGTTCAACTGAATATGCCAAAATCTACCATTCATGCAGTTGTACAAAATGTGTGGTTCTATGGGGGTACAAAGAACAACTGTTTCGTGTGGAGGGGAAAAGAGGCAGGGAGGTGGGGGGGGGGGGGGGGGGGATGCGTGGTGTGGCCCTTACGCTATTTTATGTTTGTGGCAATAGAATCGTTCCACAGTCTGCTTCAAATGCCAGTTCCCTAAATTTTCTCAGTACTGTTCCTGGAAAAGAACATCACTTTCCTTCCAGGGATTCCCATTTGAGTTCCCAAAGCATCACCATAATAATTGCATGTTGTTTGAACCTACCTGTAACAAATCAAGCAGCCTGCTTCTGAAATGCTTCAGTGTCTTCCTTTAATCCACCTGGTGTGGATCCCAAACACTAGAGCAGTACTCAAGAATAGGTCACACTAGTGTCCTGTATGTGGTCTCCTTTACAGGTGAACCAGTTTCCCAAAAGTCTGCCAATAGATTGAAGTCGGCCATTCACCTTCTTGACTACAATCCTCACGTGCTCATTCCATTTCATATTGCTTTGCAGTGTTATGTCCAGATACTTAAATGAGGTGATCGTGTCGAGTAGGACACTACTAATGCTGTATATGAACATTACAGGTTTGTTGTTCCTTGTCATCCACATTAACTTACATTTTTTTAACATTTAGAGCTAGATGTCATTCCTCACACCAACTAGAAATTTGTATCCTCGTACAGTCACTCAACTTTGACACCTTCCTGTACACCATAGCATCATCAGCAAATAACCACAGATTGCTACCTCTCTGTCTGCCTGATCATTTATGTATATAGAAAATGACAGCTGTCCTATCACACTTCCCTGGGGCACTCCTGATGATACCCTTGCTGAACTCTCACTATCGAGGACAGCGTACTGGATTCTATTACTTAATAAATCTTTGAGCCGCTGACATAGCCTGGAACCTATACCGTGTGCTCGGATCTTAATTAACAGTGTGCAGTATGGCACCATGTCAAATGCTTTTTGGAAATCTAGAAATATGGAACCTGCCTGTCACACTTCGTCCATAGTTCACAGTATATCAAGCGAGGAAAGGCAAGCAGCGTTTCAGATGAGCAATGCTTTTTAAAATTGTGCTGATTCGTGGACTTAAGCTTTTTGGCCGCGAGGAAGTTTATTTTATTCGAAGTCAGAATATCTTCAAGAACTCTGGAGCAAATCGATATATTGGTCTGTAAATTTGTAAGTCCATTCTTTAACCCTTCTCAGATACAGAAGTCACTTGCGTTTTTTCCAGTCACTTGGGACTTGGTGCTGGGTGAGAGATTTGTGATATATGCAAGCTAAGTAAGGGGCCAGTGCTGTAGAGTTCTCTGTGTAAAACTGAATTGGGATTCCATCCAAATGTGCAGACTTACATGTTTTAATTTCTTTCATTTGTTTCTCTGTGCCAGGGATGCTTGTTACTATGTCATCCTTATGGGACTCTGTGCGATGGTCCAATGACAGTATGATTGTTTGATTCTCCTCCATGACCCATTTCTTAAACACAAAATTTAAAACCTCAGCTTTTGTTTTGCTATCTTATAATGCCACACCAGACTGGTCAAAGAGTGACTGGGTGAAGGCCTTAGACCCACTTAGCAATTTTATGTAGGACCAGAATTTTCTTGAGATCTTGGCCAGACCTATTGCTAAGGTACAGCGATGCTAGTTGTTGTTATGGAAGATGTATATTTTCTGAACATATTTCAAGCCATGAGTTTGATCTCAACCATTGACTTTTCTGTCTGTTTGCCTATTCTCATATATTGCTGGTGGAAAGTGGCTATGATGCACTATCTGGGTGCACTTTCCTGATAGAAGAGACATGAAAAGAAAACCAGCTTAATGGATGATTAGCAAAGAGACATTTTAGAGCCAGAAACCTTGATTTGAATATCAAGACAGCATCTGGGACTTGGTAAATCAAATTACAAGCATAATTCACTGTGCTGCTAAAGAATTTGGAATATCTTAAGTTGATGCTTACTCCCTTGTGTAAAGCTAAATGGGTCTATGCAAGCAGGGACAGTGGGAGAGCATGGCAAGTGTGCAAGTCCAGACCATTGGAGGAGAATATAGAAGTCTTTTGGATTGTGATGGCAAAAGGAGGGTGTGTCATGCATTTTTGAATTCTGTCAATTATTCCTCATCAACCACAAAAATTCTGAGTCAATCAGAGAGATCTCAGGTAAGAACAAATGAGCACATATCCATGTTATAATGAAAAACGGGACTTTTTTTTTGACTTGACAAAGGACAAACAGTGACTGTAATTTTAATAAAATAATATCGAATGGCAGCTAAAACCATATGTGTGTAGGTTGGGAAGAGGTTTTACAAATGAGACTGTTGGATTTTAGTTGAAACAGTGTAGAAAAAAATATAACTACCACTTTTTCAATGTGAATATTGTGCACAGTCAAGTCAGATTACTGTGCCTACCTGCCAGAATTGTGAATAAGCACCATTTGCAGTGTGGACATGTAGGAAGAGAGTCGGTGAGTTTCTGGAAGGTACCAACAGGGATGTGGGGCCATGCCGACTCCAGTGCTGTGGTCGGCTGCACTAGGTTCCGTGGTTGAGGATCCGTGGCACGAATAACCCAATCGAGATGGTCACAAATTCTCAATTCTGTTTAAATCCAGGGAGTTTGGTGGCCAGGGAAGTATAGTAAACTCATCCTAGTGCTCTTTGAACCATGCACGTACACTTTGAGCTGTGCGACACATTGCATTGTCCTGCTGGTCAATGCCATCGTGCCAAGGAAAAACAAACTGCATGTAGGAATAGACGTGGTCCCCAAGGATAGATGCATACTTGTGTTGATCGATTATGTCATCCAGAATGATGAGATCACCCGTGGAGTGCCTCTGGCCTGGGTGCTTCCAACAATTGTTACTGGGTGTTTGTTTTCAGACAATTCATGCCAATGAGAATAAAACAACATTCATCTACAAAAGCCACCTGTCACTATTCAGTGGACATCCAGTTGTGGTATTGGCATGCAAATTCCAGCCTCCGTTGCCGATGAACAGTGGTCAGCATGGGTGCACGAACCAGGCACCTGTTGCAGAGCCCCATACACAGCAACATTTGCCGGATGGGGGCCGAGACATTGTTGGTAGCCCCTCGGTTCATCCGGACAGTCAATTGCTCAACAGTTGCACGTCTCTTTGCCCGTACACATCTTCGCAGCCGTTGCTCACCCGTGTCATCTGTGGCCCACGGTGCACCACAGTTGCCTCGCCACCAGTGCAACAGTGCTGAGTAGCTGTGATGAAACCAGAACAAGACATAAACGAGTTCTTGCTTATCAATATGTGCTAGAGTCTTCCTTGGGTGTTGTAGGGTTGGCATGTGGGGAATCAGGAAAACCAGCAGTGATCATAAAAAAGTTCTTTATTGATTTATTTAACTTAGTCTTCTGAGAGTGCCTTGTTCTCTGGTACGGTCCAGTGTTCTCTCATTATATTCTGGTGTTGTAGCTGCAGGCAAGGAAGACACGATGCGTGGACAATATGTGCTGCTTGGACAGTGGTGTACTCACTAGGCATCACAAGCACTCCAGGACTGAGTTATCAGCGACATGTGTAGCACTGCACTTGGCTCAACTGTGCCACAGCATGGCACGGGCAGCCAGCAGCATCTTCTGGCCGCAGCCGATCTCAATACTGCCCAGAGTCTTAGCTCTGAACAATGTCTGGATAGTGGGACTCGGTGGCCGGTGCATTCCGGCAATGGCAGACAGCCACGTAGAAGCGGCAGCAGTGTGTTGGGCACCAGGTTCTGGACAGTCGGGCACTGGATCTTGTATTGCAGCCCCACAGTACCAGTGACGACAGTGATGTAGTCACAGTGAAAACTCCGAGTCTGTGGCTGACACAGGGTGGGCACAGCTATGTTGCCCAGCTGGTAACACACAGGGGGTTGGCTACGTACAGGTTTAAATGGAGCCACTCTACACTGACTTTGCAGAAGTGCGGTATTTGTATGTCACTACTGAAAGTTCTGGAACAGGGTTGGCAGCAAGCATCCATCTGTTGTCAAGCAGCAGTGTCTCAAACTGCAGAAGTTTCCCGATCCCCAAATCATCGACATGCAGAAGTGGTAGAACAGAAGCAGTCACACGGCGATAGGTGCCTCTGTCAGCAGAATGTTGACTGCAGCTGTTGGTGCTCCAGATACAGCACTGGCACTGGCTGTGGCTTAGGCTGTTTCAACTCCTCTCTCCTAAAAAAATCCACCCTCAGATTTCAGTTGAAAATTTTGTTGTGACATGGACACTAATTTATTTACAGGTATTTATTCTGTATCTTTTTGGCTTCACTCATGCTAACACTTGGTCCTTTACATTATTTACACTTCTTTCCCTTTCAACCACATTAGCCTTTATCTCACTAGTGAGTATGTTCTCATTTATTCTCTCTTCTCTTCAAATCACTTTTAGCCCTGCTAGCTGCTACAGCATTTACTTTTGTGGGGAAGGAGTGGTGTGCAGGCAGGTACCCTATCGGCTAGTCTTTCCATTTAATATTTACATGCTAAAATGTGCATCTCCCACATCATCCCATTACATACACCAAATATGTCTAGTAACTACAAGAAAAACTTCGAAGATTGTCATACATCACATTAAGAAATGTCCCATGTCAACACAAACAATACCTTTCTCTTTCTGGTGCTGATACAAAAAAAAGGGGGGGGGGGGGGCAATCCCTTGATCTGTATAACTCGTTTACATTGATGCATATTCATACTATCCTGTTGCCTTATCATTATGATCTAAACAATTAGTGAAAACTATTTACAAAGGGAAGGACTCGTGGGTAACATTTCCATCGTCATGTTATTAATTGTATTGACCAAGAAGGACTCTTTACGATGAACACAATTCACGGATTTCATCCTCACAATACACATGTAACACTTTCTCGTCATATTCCTCATGTGTCTTCATAATGAACCTCATATCTCGACACACAGATATCTCTCATTCCAAGAGAGTACAAGTAGTTTCACTGGTCCCCACTTTGAGCTCTCCGATACCACCAGATCTACTTCCTGTGTCACAGTCGCTTTCCAGTTGCCCTACTATCATCTAATTCTTTCTTACCTCTTTACCCAGAGAGACAATTTTCTGGGCTACACTCCTGACCATAATAAACCTCAGAAAAAAATATATAAAACTTTCTTGTCGTGTTCTCCCATAATAATGAATTTATACAGACACCATTGGCAGATTTATTTCTGTGGTTTATGTGATGTCCTGATGTCTAACAATCATTTTGCATCTATGTGATGTCTCAGCATATTGCTGTTTTGTGCTATTCATGTACAATGTAAAGACATGAAATCTGAACCATTTGATTCCAGTGTGGCTATTGGATCATGCTCTAGTTAGTCAGTGCTGATCTACCTCTGGTTATGTCTCTTATCAATAAACATGCTAGGTTCCAAATTCGAATATTCCACATAATTTAAGTCTAACCTAAAACCTCCTCTGACCTGTCACCTAACCTTTAACTATTTACACTTCTCATTCTGCTGTACAAAATTTGTATTTGCAAGAAAAACTTATGGCTGCTTTGGCCTTTTCCTGAGTCCTCTCAGCACCCACGATTTCCCATTTTTAAGCTAGGTGCACTCACATCAGTGGCTTGTGTAATGACCCTCTGGCAAACACAACAAACCTGTGCATCTGACTTGGTGCATAGGGCTGAATGCCTTTGTAAATTATGTTGTGTTCACATCACTGACACTAGGAATTCGACCCTCAGGCCTTTGCCAAATGTAACTCGAGTTATGCTGTTCATACTGAATAACACAGAAATGAGATACAGGGCTTCAAGGATACAAAGATAACGGAATATACAGACCCCATGAGTAAAAATAAAAGTCTGTGCCACTACTCTCATATGTTGCCGTCCCAGTTGAATCACCACTTGCAGTCTTCTGTCATCAGAACTATGTGTACCTTCTTTGCTGTCATTGATCCATCAGTCTCAAACCATCCTGTCCCTGTCAGCAAAATTTGATGGTGCAGAAGAAGCAAGATTTTCAGGTGGCTGTGGAGAAACAAGAGTGACACGTAGACCAGTTCTTGCTCGTCAGGATGTGCTCGAATCCACCTTGGGTGTTGTAGGGATCGTAGATAGTTTGGGAGACAGTTGTGACATGTGGGGAAGTTTCAGATAAACCAGCAGTGATCATAAAACAATTATTTATGAATTTATTCAACTTACACAGTCTTTGGAGTGTGCCCTCCTCTTCGGTGCAGTATGGAATTCTCCCATAATATTTCGGAGTTGTAGCAGCAGGCAAGGAAGACACGGTACATGGACATTCTGCGCTGCTCAGGTGGTGGCGTATAACTTGGTGTCATGGGCACTCTGGAGCCGAGTTCACAGTGGCATCCATAGTACTGCACACGACTGTGGTGCAGCGCAGCATGGGGCATCCAGCAGCACCTTCTGCCATTGTGGTAGGTTTCATTGCTGCCCAGAGTCAAACTCTGAACAATTGGCTGGCAGTGGGTGGCTGGCTGGGGGACTCCGGAGATGGCGAGAGGCTCTGTAGTGGTTGTGATAAGGTATTGGGTGCCAATCCAAGGCAGTCAAGCACCATGGCCCGGCTGTGGCAGAGAGCGACATGGTTACGGCAAAGACTCCAAGGCTGTGGCTGACATAGTTTGGGTGCAGCTACATTGCCCAGCGGGTCACACATATTGGGCTGCCTACATACAGGTTTAAATGCAGCCACTTGACACTAACTTCACACAAATGTGGTGTTCGTGTGTCACCGTGAAAAGGCCTGGAGTTGGATCAGTGAATGGCATCTGTCTGTTGTCAGGCAGCACTGTATCAAACTGCAGAAGCTTCCTGATGTTCCTGTTCATTGACATGTGAAAGTTGGGGTATGGAAGCAGGCACATGTGGTGGTAAGGAAGTAGGCACACGGGGAGAGATGCTTTTGTCAATAGGATGTTTACTGTGGCTTCTGGCAATCCAGATATGGTATTGCTGGTGGCTGTGGCTTAGGCTATTACAATAAGCACACATTACAATGCATTACAAACAAACACTACGTAGACAGTATAGTGTACACTTATGGTTCCAAGCTAGCAGACTTAGTTGATTATTCTCTTGTTTTCAGATACGGTGTGCTGATAATCCACCTACGGCTGAAGTAAACATCTTTGGTTTTTTTCCTATCCTAACATCTCTAAACCAGATGAGATACATCAATGCAGTTACTTTCCTCAGCTATTACAACTCGTAGATTGTTCTGCAGATGGTCAGGAGAATGTGTCAGGTAGAGATGCATGTCCAGGACATCCTCCTGTGTCTTCAAATACAGAGTGAAGTAATGAAATTCTGTTGCATACTGAGGCATATCAGAATCCATATCAAAAACTATAGGAGTAGCCAAACAAGTTTTCTGAAGAAAGCACAGTGACATTGTGCAACAATCCCATGGAGTCAGTGATGTAATTGGTGAGAAAGACAGTTACAGTTATATGGGGAAGGGATTGGCTGGATAAGAATGAGAATAAACTCTGAATGATTCAACTGACCATTTGTAGTCATGTGAAACACAATGAGGTTATTCTAGCTTGTCTTTGTCTAGGGAGTTGCTCTTTAACCAGTGTTTCCCTACTGCATTATTAATATCTAGCGTGTGACACACATGGTATTACCATAACAGAGCACCATATTTTACCAGAATGTTGTTTGTATGTGGCATTGAGTGGCTTGGCTAGATGCAATCTCTATTGTAGGTGACAGTTAAATTAGTGTAATGTAACTTCTAAATGACTGACTAGTTCTTCTCCCTTTTTTATAACAGTAACTGTGCAGCCATATGAATCTGATGAACTGTTTTTAAGTTATTTTTGCATATTTATTTGATAAAAAAATTTTAAGTGATTATAACTATGATTTCATCAGTTTCAATGCAATTTTTTGTATAAATTCTAAGTTTGTTTGTGGAGTAAGCAGAATGATGATAACCACAGTGTTGGATGCCCTAAAACTGATCAAGTGGCTGTTTTGTGGTTTTCTATCAAATGATCCCCGAATGGAAAAAGGTTGCTGCTATGTTCCAAAAATTACTTGCGTATTATAACCTTTTCTGACAAAGCCATGTATCATATATGTGGTAAAAATGAGCAGGCATAGTAGAAGACTTGGGGAGACTGAAAAGTGGCATAACATGATCTTTAAATTTGTATTATTGTGGAGATGGCCACATGCTTGAAGGAGTTCAGAAATATTTTATTGCAAATTTTGGGCTGGAAATTTTTCTCTCTCCAGCCAAGAGTAGTTGTGTTGCGAAGGAACTGCTCTCGTGGCTCACTCTCCATAACCGGCCCATGTTTATGGGCATGCATAGTTCACACCATTGAGGACTCCTGATGAGAGACGCCTTGCGAACATCACCTACAGCCCTTGGTGATTAGAAAATGTGGGAAAATGGTTACATGGGGTCACAGTAGATGAGAGCAGAATGGTGGGTCCAGAAGAGACTTGCTCTTTGTGACATTCTCCCAAACTGACAATACACCTTCTCCCTGCACTCGCCTGTTCCACTCCATAATGTAGACATAATGGCCCCTTCAATCAATTGGAAGTTTCCCCAGGTTGACCCTGTGTAACCTGAACATGAAATATAGTTGAGATTCTATTTAACAGAGCTCTGTTCTTAATGCAAACACTCCCCTCAGATGTCCTTCCTTTGCTCCTACCCTCACCACCTGTTTGTTGTTTAAAGGAGTCGTTTTAGTACTCATATGGAGGACCTTACAGTTTTTACTGTTCAGGGTCAGTTGCCACTTTTTGCACCACACAGATGTTTTTCTAACATATTGATCTCCTGATGATGACTTTACTATATGGTATCAGCAAGCAAGCTAAGAGGGCTGTTCACATTGTCGTCCAAATGGTTTATATAGATTAGAAACAGTGGAGAACCTGTAACACTGCCTTGGGAAATGTCAGACATCATTTCAGTTTTGCTTGATGACTTCCCATCAGTTACTAAGAATTGTGTCCTTTCTGACAGGAAGTCATGAATCCAATTACACAACTGAGATGTTACTCCATAGACACACAATTTGATTAGTAACTGGTTGTGAGGAATAGTGTCAAAAGCCTTCTGGAAATCCAGAAATATGGAATCAGCTTGAGATCCCCTGTCTATACCACTCATTACTTTGAGTGAACAAAGTGTCAGTTGCGTTTCGCAAGAGCGATATTTTCTGAATCCATTCTGACAGTGTGTCAATAGATCATTTTCTTCAGTGTTTCATAACATTAAAATGCAGTATATGCTCCCAAATCATACTGAAAATTCATGTCAGTGATATTGGTCTGTAATTCCATGGATTACTTCGATTAACTTCCTTGTGTATTAGTGTGACTGTGCAACTTTCCAGTCCTTAGGTATGGATATTTTGTCAAGCGAGTAATTATATATGATCATTAAATATGGAGTTATTACATCAACATACTCTGAAAGGAATCTAATTGGTATACAATCTGGACCAGAAGACTTGGCTCTATCAAGTAACAAGTTGCTTTGATTCACCGAAGGTATCTACTTCTAAGTTACTCATGTTGGCTATCTCTGGATTTTCAGTCAGAGTATCACTGTAGAAACTATTAAAAACATCTCACATTAAAGTCCATGCTAAATTTCAAGTTTCTTTAAAACATTGCCAATCTTGGAGGTGGTGTATTTTTTTAAAATCTGGCACACTTCTTTTGTTGTATTTGCAGTAGTATCCTGACCTGTTTTGTGTATGATGAGGGATGTGTTCCATTTTGGTTTGCCTCTCTGTTGCCTGCAATACTATTTCTACGAATTTAAGCTACATTTGGTTTTCACGTACATAGTTAGTTTGGAAGAAATGGTGATTGTCTCTCAGGAAATCATGAAGTGAATTTTTATCTGCTTTTGTAAGTAGATATATTCTGCATTTATTTTTGGTGGCTTTGGGTGTTATGGTATTCAGTCTCGCTACAACCACCTCATGGTATCCATCATGATGCTCTCTGTTTGCTCGGAATGGTTTGTTGTAAGAGGTGTAGTATGTTATCGCAACCATTTAAAATTTGTGTGGGCTCCGGAACTAATTTTCAGGGAGTGCATTTAGTACAGTTTCAAATGGTGTTTTATGCCTACCACTGACTTTAAACATGTCAAGGGCAGAGTGAAGTTACCTATAACTAGAATGGCATGAGTCAAGTACCTATTGGAAATGACTCAGTTTTTCCTTGAACCCACAGCAACTATATCATCTGAATGGGCGTGTTGATAAAAGGAGCCAGTTATTAATTTATTCACTTTGTTGAGTATAACCTTTGCCCACATTAACTCGCAGTGCCACTGCAGACACACAGTCCATAGATGGTCAGGTTAATGGGAATGATTTTTCTAGTGTAGAAGATATAACATCTGCCTAAATGAAGGTAGTGTTGGTGGTTAGTGGGTTTGATATGGATGGAACCATTAGAAAGCTCAAGTATTGGCCCTGGGTCCAGGTAATGAAGATATCGTCTATGAATATGAACCAGGCAAGGCGTTTGGGAGGCTAGAAAGGTTTCCTGTATATGATCCATAAACAGGTTGGCTTAGGAGGGTGCCATACGGGTGCCCATGACTGTGCCATAGGTTTGTTTATGTGTCTTCCCCTCAAAGAAGTTGTATTTGTGTGCGAGGCTGCCATTGGTAAGCAGTATAAGTCATGAGGCTGTGGGTTTGGAGTCAGAACAACATTGGGGAAGGTAGTCTTACATAGTATCAAGGCCATGGGCATGAGGGATGCTGGTGTAAGGGAGGTGCTATCAACAGTGTGATGCATAGGGATTCGGGTGGTAATGGGGTGGGGATGATCACAATTCGGAAAAGGAAGTGATTTGTATTTTTCATATGACAGACTAAGCTGTGGGCAACTGGTTGCAGGTATTGGTCGACAAGAGCTGAGATTCTTTCAGTTGGAGCATGGTAACCAGCCACAATGGAGGATCCAGGAGTGTTGGGTTCATGGATTATGGGAAACATGTAGAAGGTGAATGATTGATGGTACATTGGTGTGAGGAGGGAGATAGATTCTAGGATAGGGCTAAATATGTGAGTAGTGACTGGAAGTTATGTTGGATTTCTGGGATTGGATCACTATGGCAGAGCTTGTAGGGGGGGGGGGGGTGAAAACAGTTGGCAGAAGCATTCTGTTAGATAGAGCAGTTCATCAAGGCAGTGGTGGACCCTTTGTCTGGAGAGAGGATGATTAAATCAGGGTCTGTCTTGAGGTTGTGAATGGCTGTTCTTTCTTCTGTTTAGAGATTTGTGTGCTTGGGAAGGCACGTGGGCAAGGATGATGAGGCCAATTGGCGGTTAAGGAATTCCTGTGGAAGGCAACCAGTTGGTAGTTAGGTGAGAGGGGGAGGAGGATTCCTGTTGGATATTGGTTTAAACTGGGATAGGCAAGGTTCACTGTTGGGATTAAGTTGACTTTAGTTGGAGGGATTGGTAGGAAAGAAGTGTTCCCCCTGTAAGGCTCCCAAGAGAAAGAGTAGGTCTCTGACAAGCCCACCGTGGTTGACCTCGAATGTGGTGCCGAAGGTGAGACCTTTCGATGGGACTGAAACTTCTATAAAATTGAGTTTTTTGGTGGATGTGCTGACAACAGTGTTTTGGGTTTGTTAAGGTTCTGGGTTTCATGAATGTTGGGAGGAAGTTTTAGAGGCTACGGCAAACAAAAAAGATCAGCACGGCAGGTTCTGGGTGCTACGGTGGATTGATGAGGGGGTTTGCTGGGGGAAGATAGTGTAAATGGATAGTAGTGTGATGAGGTGGGAGTAGGATATCAATAAGTCAGATAATAATTTATGGAGGTGGTGCCTGGATTGCTCTTATAGATGCTGCAGGCCAGGATTTCAGTTTTTGAGGTGTCGAATGCGTAATACTACTCCACGAATTCTGACGTCATTGCACTTTTCATCACCATCAGATTTCTATGACCTGTACCTCTTAACCAGATATGCTGGAAGATAATGCCCTTTGTAATTCCACAGTCTCTATTGACAACTATCCTTTTGCAGGATGTGTCCTTGCACATTACACCAGCATAGTGCACACCTTTTGTGAGGAGACATTTCCTGATTGTTAGATTGAGTGAGTGGATCTGTGACATAGTCACTACGCTTGCTGGACTATATCCCATTACATTTCACTCTGTAAGTGATTTGTAAAGAAAATATCACTGTTCTTTTCTTTTTTATTGCTTATTTGGTGCTGAGTAACGATGTTATTAGCACTGTTTTTGCACTCCAAGTGTCAGTCTCATAGAGGTCTAGTGAAACTCTGCAAGCCCCTCTCCTGATCTCTGTGAACACTGGTGTAATAAAAGACTGAGATAACACATCCTATCTTCTTCAGTTCATTGTCGAACATCCTTTAGAAAGCATGGTGGAGGCTTGTAGACCTGCCTTTCTTAAAGTGCTTTTGTGATAAAATATACTGGGGATGATCGTGTTCCTCAGGTACTCAAACAGTTGTAACACCAAGCGATACTTAGAAATTCTACGAGGACTCTTCGGGGCATCGAGTGAAGTTACAAAATTTCAAAGTTATTGTATTGTAATAATTGTATTTACTAAAGAAGTAGAAAATAATTAGCTCATTTTGACAGTTAGTTTCATAGCAATTACAGTTTTATTTTTTCACTCAAAATCACATGTTTAATAGTTTGTCATGTGTATCATAAGAGTCTCCTAATAGTTTTTTTGGTTGGTTGGGATTATTGTGTATTTTCTATTTTAAATAAGCTTAAGCTCTATATGTAAGAATTTAAAAAATATTTGCAAATATATGTATGTATATGTGATTATGTTCCCGTGCTTTCAGGTTGCATTGACTCAGAGTGACAGTCAGAAGACATATCTGAAAAATCGTTATGGAGTTGATACACTATTTTATACAACCAAATCATACACAAGTAAACAGCCATTAGAATTGTCAGTTTCCACTGGGCATTTAGTAGCAGTTATAAAGAAACAAAATCCCATGGGAGACAGTTCAGTGTGGTTTGTAGATGATGGAGGTAAGTTACATTTTTTCGCATTTGTAATAGTCTTATTTTAAATTACAATAAAGAAATTTGTATAAAAATTGTATAAATTTGGCTAACCATTTTTGAAGGATAGTAGGTAAAGCGACAGAATAAAAAATTAGAGTTGCCTGTCATCAGGCAGTAATGTTTTAAGACCATTTAAAAAGTTCATATTTCCGTTATTTAACAACTTTGCATTCTGTTGCAGCCAATCAAGGTTTTCTTCCCAGTAGCATCTTAATTCCAAACAGAGGTGAATCACCAGTTATGGACATGGAACGAGGTACAAAATCAAAACGAAGTCAGCAACAAGACATCACTGATTCAACTAAACAGTTTCCGTCTCCACCATCGTATAATGATGCCTTGGCTACATCCGTACAGATCCCTAAGCAGTCTGATATTACAAACAGTCAGACTCCTGTCCTAGAAGCTGAAGATCTCAAAGAAGACAACTATGAAGAAATTTCTGATCAGAGTGTAAGAGCAGCTTAATTTTAAATAACTTTTATATGACTGATAATTTAACAAATGCATAAATCAGTCCTGTTTATAATGAGCCAAGTAGCAGGCTTTTTATAGTTACAGAGACATTTATGCTGTCATGTGATGATTTTATTTTTGAGAGAGGTGTAGAAAGGGGATAATGTAGACTTAGATTTTTTACTTAAGAATACACTCTAGTTTGACTTTGCAGATTATCTGCTGGTGTTGTTTTAGTGTTGTGGGTTAGTTAACCACAATAAATAATAAGAGCTCAAATAACTGAGCAAGAATGCAGTTTATTTGCATAGTATTTTTGTTACACTTCAGAGCTTTGTAAGGCCCAGAATAAGAAGGTTGTACTGGCAAGTGGGCAACTTCTGTTCTCAACATAATGTACACAAACTTGTTCAAATCCTTAAGAATGAAAATGTTTGTGTTTCCATGGTGGGATGCTGGTGTAGGGAAAAGCATTTAAATTTGTCTGTTGTTACAGTAGGAATGGTGATTTGTGTGTGGAGAGGGACTGTTGAGATATGGAAAACTCTGATGGAAATTGCAGTGTCTCTCCATAGAGGATTTCAGCTACTGACATGCTGATGTCTTGCTTGATAGCAGTGCAGAGGCCCAGTAGCACTAGCAGTAATGCTGCTGTCCAGGCCATATCACAGAAAATAGGTACGGCTTTGAGTGTCGTGTGCCAGCACTCTACCATCCCATTGCTACGTGGGTGGTAACTAGTGGTGTTTAGTGAGTTCAAGAAGTAGGGCAAATTTGAACTGGTGCCTTCAGTATGTTGCGACATGTACTGAGCATCCAAACTAGTCAGTTCTTGCTGTGAGGAATGTCCTGTTTGTTGTTTCTGCAGAAAAGTATATGATAGGACTAGCTTCTAGTGTACTTCTCAGTGCTGTAAGATTATATTTCAGTCCTTCAGATGGAGGCAATGGACCTACCAGGTCATTGTGGATGTGTGAGAGATAATGTGTCATTTCAGAAAATTGGTGTGTTATTTTAAAAAACTGGCCTTTTGGTTACTGGGTCAGACACTTGCTTGTGAAAAACAGCAGGTATGAATGGCTTAAGATCATGCTTAGAGACATTGTGCAACAGTGGATTTTTTTAAAAAATCCCACAAGAGGCATTTTTTAAGCTGCATATCCTTGTCTTGCACAAGTTTTTGTAGCTGTGTATCAGCTACTTGTGTTGCAGTGAATTTATCAAAATCAGTAGTATGTGAAATTGTGTTTAGCCTCAGAAAATAGACTGAAATAGTATTACCTGTCCCTTTTACTTGTCATAGATCTGTAGTAAAGTAACTGATAAAATCTATTTGCTGTGTGGAAACATTTACTTAAATTTTTTTAAGGCAAAAGTGATGAGTTTGTGGTCTGTGTATATTGCAAACACCCCCGTGCTTCCATGTACAAGTGGAAGTGCCGAATAGCCTCATATATTGCAAGCAACTTATGATCATAAGCACTCCACCTGGTCTGAAGCATAAGCCAGGAAAAAAATCCAGGGGTGCCATACACCGTTAACTTATTGCTGGAGTGCCATGCTAATTGCCAGCTGACTAGCATCCACACTTACAGCAAGGCTGACCTTTACCTGTTTGAAGGTGCACTGCATTTCCATGGTCCAAATCAGTGGGTGGCAACCAGCGATGTTGTGGCCCGCCAAAGCTACTGTCAGGGGTGCCTGCATTGCAGCTGTTCTTGGCATGTCTCATCGATAAAAACTGACCATTTCTAAAAATATTTGCAGCTGTAGTAAGTCTCTGAGACAGGGCATATATTGTATGACACCGACTTTCTCCTTAAGGGAACAGATGCCTGCTGCAGAAACTGTGACTTAAGAATTGCACTTGTTATTTCCAGAGCACAAACTTGTTGTCATTCAATATCAAACTGTTGTCTGCTAGCCTATTAAATACAATTTGTAAATGGTTATCATGTTCAGCTGATGTTCGTATGTGTAGTACATCATTAAGGTAGATGATACAGAAAAGTAGTTCGTGCAGCACTTTGTCTGCAAATTGTCTCCAGGACTGTGCAGCATGTTTCAGCCAAAACGGCACTTGTAGATATTCAGACAGACTGAAAGACTTTATTGCTGTCTTCAGGACATCCTGTCGTGCCACCAGAATTTGGTTGTAAGCATTTTTGAAGTCTATAACACTGAATATGGTTGCTCCAGGTAGTGCACTTTTAAAGTCTTTAATATGGGGTACAGGGTAGCAGTCTGGTAAGGTGCAAACATTTAGTGCATGGTAATCGTGCACAGCCTCCATGTTACATCTTTCCTTTTATTGAGATGCAGTAGAAACGTCCAGGATCTGTTCGATCTGCAGATTATTCCTGCTTGAAGCAGTTCTTTGATTGGGGTTTTTGTTTTGGCATCTTTTACTGGAGCTAATCATCAAAGTTTCTGGCCAATTGGTAGACAAGGTGTGCTCCCAGTGTGGTGCAATATCTTGCAAATGTGTGCTCAGTCTAGAGTGTGAGTTTGTGTAGAAAATGCTACTTTTTCTGGAAGCCTTGCCTAATTTATGTGTAACCATTTCTGTCACCATTTGAAGCCATGTTGCACATAGGGTGATTTCCAACCTGTAACAGTGTAGGAAACTGGCACTTAACATAAACTCAGATACTTCAGCCAGCACAGAATTCCATTCCACCATACTTTTGAATTCATTTTAAGTCAAAACAGGTTAACTATTAGCTTCAGTAAGCTGTACACGTGTGTGAGACTTTCTCTTTAGATGCAGCATTGCCATTAAGGTGCTCATGTCAGACCCAGAGTCCACCAGGAATGTATGAGACTATTGCTTGTCTGTTATGTACATTCATTAGTATTCATTAAAAATATTTGACTGGTCTGTATGGGTTGGTGGCCATTGTTTCTAGTTGTTTGATAGCAGCCACTTGTCAAGAAACTGTCATGTGGGTGCCACTTTGTTTTGGCAGCTGGTGCAGAGGTATGTTGGTGTGTGGCGAATTTGGCAGTGTTGTGTTCATTGACAGACAGGTGCTTATAAATATTCTTGCATCCTGATGCGCCTAATAATAGGTCACTGTTTGCTTTTGGATAAATGCAAGGTGCAATGTACTTCGCATCCTGTGCACGTGAAGTGGTGTGAAACCAGCATTCAGGTGAGCATTGCTTCACTTACCGTTATTTTTTTTTTATCATTGTAAGGTATGGAGCAGTGGAATTGTAGAATGGTAATGTCTGCTTGTTTAGCACAGAGTTGTCTCATCTTGCTTCTCAGCAATCTGTTATTTTCTTGTGTCCAGGATGTGTTGGAAAGCTGAGCATCATTTGTTTTGCTATGACATGGTTGTAATAACATCTGACACTAGAAGCAATTTCTGAGATTTGAAGACTGTCAGTATAAATTGCAATTTATCACTTTAAACACCATATGCAGCACATAAAATCTCCAGCATACAAAACAATAATTATGGTTGCTGTGGTAAATATCATGGAATTTCCTTTTCACTTCACAGCATAGTTGGAACATTGCAGCGTTAGGTAGAATGTTTGTCACTGCTATGGGAAATCCAAAACTATGCAGAAATTGGGCCTTCATCGTTAGAAGTTACTTTAAATGTTACCTGAAGTGGTGTTACTTTAAATGTTGCCTGTGTCAGTCATTGGAGGCATTGTTGGTTCACTTTTAATTTCTTGTTCTTTAGTATCCATTTTTATTCTGTGTCATCATTGTGTCTTGAAGTTAACCACAATAAATAATATTAACTCACAATTGCTAAGTAAGGATTCAATTTATTTACATCTTCCAAATAATTACACAGCATTGATGTGCCTATATAACATGAGTGATTCAAAAAGTACCAGAGAGGAATTAAACAGCAATCTGCTTTATCGACCAAAGAGAACATACTATACTCAAACAATTGTCATACTTTTACTCCCACAGTGCTATTGTGTGTTGAATGGTTGTTATATCTACCCAAGAAGCTGAACACTCATTCTAATCCACTGTATGCAGTAAATGTTAAAGTGGGTTCATGTTTGATCCATCCTTTGATGTATAAGATTTGCTTTATGGCTATCATGGTTTTACCATGACGAAACAATCAATAAAAACTTACTGTCTATACAATGTGCCATTGCAACATATACAGAAAGTAAGATCATGTATAACATAACACTAAGAGAAATTAAAAAGATGTGACCCGTTTTTCACTTACTTACTGACCTGCCCAAATCCAACAAACCACAATTTGAAAAAAGATACAAATAGTATATTTGTATGAAAAGTGATGACATAATAACTGAGTAAAGGGAGTGTTTTGTTAAAATCTCAAATGAAGAATGTTGGTCACAAAATGTAAGTAAGTTTCAGTTGTGAAAGATGCAGTGGTGTGTCATAACTTTGATTACAATATTTTCCAAGAAATTGACATACACAGTGCTGCTGTTGAATGACAGAAACACCACCCATACCATCACCTTGTGCCTGCCATTCAGCAGTAGCACCATATGTGTCAGTTTGCTGGAAAATACTGTGAGGAGGACACCACTGTTGTTTCTTACAGAATGCAAGATATTCATATTATAAAACAATTATCAAATGAGAACTCTGCAGGCATACATCTCACATGTGGTCTGGCTGAGTACAGTACTAAAAAAGCAAATCATCTTTACAGTTAGTCATATAGGATGCTCTTAAATGCCAAGAATATTTATGCTATTGGTAGCTGCTCAAGAGAATCATCATACTTTGCACCATGTTGCAAAAATGCCATTTGAGCCAAGTAATTTTAGGAATGAGTAACAGTGCAAATGCTGTTTTGTGGCAGGTGGGCTGGTTGTGGTGGGGTAGTGTCAGGTGGGGTGGGTGAGGGAGGTGGGAGGCACAGAGAGGGGCTGCAGACGATGGCTAGCCGCTCAAAGGGTGGCTGGTTTGCTGGCTAGGAATGCAGGAGGGAGGGATAGCAGATATAGTTGTAGCAGCTGGTGGGAACTGGCACATACTGACGGTGACATGGAGACATGAATTGGGAGGTGGTGACAGGGCAGAGGAATATGAAACCATTTGGGTGGAGAATGAAGAGACAGTGGGTTTCCTGATGTTGAGGCCAGGACAATTATGGGAGAGGAAGATGTCTCGTAAGGATAACGCCCATCTGTGTAGTTCAGAGAAGTTGGTGGTGGAGGGAAGGATCCAGATGACTCAGTTCATGAAGCAGCCATTGAAATTGAGCATGTTATGCTCAGCCGCATGGATGGTTAACTTTGTTCTTGACAACAGCAGGTTGGTAGTCATACCAACATAAAAGTTTGTGCAATGTTTGCCACAGAGTTGGTATATGACACTTTGATGGGGTAGGCTAAGCTGTGGGTGGATTGGGCAGGCCTTGCAACTGGGTCTTCCACAGAGATATGGTCCTTGTTGAAAGGGGTTGGGGTTAGGATTGGGAGTGGCATGGGGGTGGACTAGGATGTTGTGGAAGTTGACTAGGCAACAGAACACCGAATTAGGAGGCGTGGGAAGGGTCTTGGGAAGGATGTCCCTCATTTCAAGACACGATGATGGGTAATTAAAGTCCTGACGAAGGATGTGGTTCAATTGTTCCAGTCGAGGGCAGTATCGGTTGGTGAAGGGGCACTCTTTTGTAGCTGATTTTTGGGGGTGGCGGGAGGATTGGGATGTGTGGGGGAAATGGTGCAAGAGATATGTTTGCGATGTAGGTCTGCGGAATAGTGCCTGTGTGTGAAGGCCTTGGTGAGACCTTCAGCATACTGGACAAGGGGGTTCTTGTCACTGCAGATATGCCATACCCAGATGGTCAATCGGTATGGGAGGGATTTTTTGGTGTGAAAGGACTGACAGCTGTCGAAATGTAGGTACTGTTGGCGGTTGGTGGTTTTAATGTGGACAGAGGTAAAGATGGAGCTATCAGGGACTAGGAGGTCAACATCCAGGAAGGCAGCCTGCTGGGTTGAGGAGAACCAGGTGAAGTGGATGGGAGAGAAGGTTTGATGTTGTAAATGAACTAGGATAGACTGTCTTTGACCTGAGTCCACCTCATGGAGATATCAACAAATCTAAACCAGACTAGGGGTTTGGGGGTTTTGGAAGGCTAGAAATGTTTTCTCTAGATGGCTCATAAACAGTTTGGCATAGGAGAGTGCTGTGCCAGTGCCTATGGCTGTGCCCTGGATTTGTTTGTATACCTTCCCTTCAAAGGAGAAGTAGTTGCATGTCAGGATAAAGTTAGTGAGGTGTATGATGAATGAGGTAGTGGGTTCAAAGTGTGAAGGATATTGGGAAAGATAATGTTCAATAGCAGCTAGACCATGGGCATGAGGGATGTTGGTGTTTCGAGGATCTGCCATCAACAGTGATGAGTAGGGTTCACGAGGTAAAGGAGTGGGGATGGTGGAGATCCGATGTAGGATGTGGTTGGTATCATAGTGGGAAGTTAGGTTTTGGGCAATTGGTTGGAGATGTTGGTCACTGGCAGCTGAAATTCTTTCAGTGGTGTCACAATAACCAGCTTCAATGGTGTATCCAGGATTGCTGGGTTTGTAGATTTTGGGGAGCATGTAGCAGGTAGGGTATGGTGTGTCATAGGGGCGAGAAAGAAAATATTTTCAGGGGGGACGTTCTGGGAAGGGCCAAAGGCTTTAAGCTGGAATAGGAGGTTATGTTGGGCTTCTGGAATGGGATCACTCTGGCTGAGTTCATAGGTGGAGTAGTCAGATAATTGGCAGAGGTCTTTTGCCAGGTAGTCACTGCAATTCATAAAATAAGTGGTGGAATTTTTATCTGCAGGTAGAATTATCAGGTCAGAATTTGTTTTGATGTTGTCTATGACTGCTCTTCCTTATACTGAAAGGTTGATGGTATTAGTAAGAGACCTGGGGAAGGATGGTGTGGCCAAATGGAGGTAAGGGATTCCTGGAAGGTAACAGGGGGGGGGGGGGGGGGGGGGAGCACATGGTTAGATGATGGTGTGAACTGGGAGAGGGAGCTCTCAGTTTTGGGATTTGGTTAGCTTTGGTTGGAGGTATTGGTGGCAAAGAAATGTTTCCATTGAAGGAATTGGGAGAAGGGAGTAGATCTTTGCCAAGTTAAACATAGTTAAATTTGGGTGTATGGCTAAAGATGAGGCCTTTGGTTTTGGTGGTGAGGTTAACAACAGTGTTCTGGGAATCTTTCAGCTCTGGATTTAGTGGAGTGTTGTAGGGAGTTTTTGGGAATGTGGTAGGCTGAAAAGGTCAGGTAGGCAGGGTCTGGGTGCTATGAGGTTGACGTCAGCAGGTTGGATAACGTATGGAGATGGTGTCTGGAATGCTCTTCCAGGTGCTAGAGAGCAAGGGATTCAATTTCAGAGATGTGATGTGTGTAATAGAGATTTTACAGTAGCAGTTTCTTGCAGAGGGAGCAGAGGTGGTTCTTACATATTTGTGCATGTTTTTGCATGTCTGTACATATTTTTACATGTCTTTTCTGTTATCTAGCTCCACTCTCAACCATCTAACACCTCCATTTGCCCATTTCCACATCATTTCCATTTTCCAAACGCCATCCCTGTCACAGTGGACTCCTGCTCCATCTTTCTGCACCGGTTCAGTATCCCTTTCCCTGGTTAAAACTGTCCCACTTCCTGTTCTTAAATATTATCTGAACCATAACCCCCCCCCCCCCCCCAAATAAAAGAAACAGTCTAACCATAACAATTCCTTTCTCTGAGTCACATCTCTCCTTTCACAATGACCTTCACCTTTACAGATTCCACAAGTCCCTGGCCCTTAGAAACCTGGTACTGCAACCTCTGCTCCTTCCACAAGATACTGCTACTGTACAATCCCCACTACTTACAACACATCTCTGAAATTGAATCCCTTCCTCTCTAGCACCTGGAGGAGCATTCTAGCCACCAGCTACGTAAGTTATCCTATGTGCTGATATCCTACTGCTCCCTTGAGGAACCACTGTTCAACTTATTCCATCCACCAACTCCACTTGCTCTGATTCCTGCAATGAAAACACTTCTGTGCTATCAATCCCTCCAACCAAAGTGAACCTAATCCCAACATTGAATGCTGCCTCTCCCAGTTCAGTTCATACCACCATCCAACAGTGATCCTCGCCCTTCTCCCATCTAATCACCCCCTGGTTACCTTCCAGGATTCCTTAAGTCCAACTTAGCCTCACCATCCTCCCCAGGTACTTTCCTAAGAACATCAACCTTTCAGTAGATAATGACAGCCATAAACCACCTCAAAACAAATCCTGACCTGATTATCCTACCTGCGACAAAGGTTTCACCACTTTGTTATGAATTGCAGTGACTACCGAGCCGAAGGCTTCTGCCAATTATGTGACTCCTCCACCTAGAAACTCTGCCAGAGTGATCCCATCCCAGAAGTCCAACATAGCCTCGAATCACTGCTTAAAACCCAGAACTTCTCACCTGAATCCATTTACCTCCTCAGTCCTATGGCACCTTGCACACCCACCTTCTACATGCTCTCCAAAATCCACAAAACCTGGACATCTCATTGTAGCTGTTTATTGGGCCACCACTGGTAGAATTTCAGCTCTCATTTACCAATACCTCTAACCAATTGCCCAGAATCTAGCCTCCCATGTCAATGATATCAACTACTTCTTTTACTGACTCTCCGCCATCTCCATCCCTTTACGTCCTGGATCCCTACTCATCGCTGTTGCTGCCACATGCTTATACATCAACATCCCTCATGCCCATGGACTTTTCCAACTCACTAACTTTATTCTAACATACAACTACTTCTTCTTTGAAGGAAAGGTATACAAACGAAGCCGCAGCACAGCCATAGGCACTTACATGGAACCCTCCTATGCCAAACTGTTTATGGGCCATCTAGAGGAAACATTCCTTGCGGCCCAAAACCTCAAACCCCTGATATGATTCAGGTTCATTGATAATATCTTCATGATCTGGACTCAGGCCAAAACTACCTCTCGCCATTCCATCACAATCTTGACACCTTCTCTCCCATCTGCTTCACCTGGTCCTTCTCAATCAAGCAAGCCACCATCCTGGATGTTGACCCCCCTCCTTTCTGAAGGCTCCAATGACACCTCTGACCACATTAAACTCATCAGCCACCATCAGTACCTGCATTTCGACAGCTACCATTCCTTCCATCCAAAAGAATCCCTCCCATACAGTATGGCCACCCAGGGACGGTGTGTCTGTAGTGCCTTACCCATTATGCTGAAGGTCGTCTTACCATCGTGTTCACAGCCAGACACTATTCCCCAACCTAGTCCCCAAACAGATCTTCTTTTCCATTTCCCCACATGCCCCAGTCCTCTCACCGCCCCAAACTGGAACAAGTGAACCACATCCTTCATCAGGTCTTTCATTACCTATCATATGGCTTGAAATCAGGGACATCCTATGATACAGTATGAAAATCCTTTTATCCAGTAAAGCATGGTGTATACTTAAGGAATAGCATGTGACCAGAATGCGTCAGCAACATGATTCAGTCTTCAGATTAAGTGTATTTAGAATTCCTCTGGAGTATAGTTGATTTCAGAATGTTGCATGAATACATAGTTTTCTTCTTTAATAATTTAAATTCCTTTTAATAATATTTTCCAGTTTTAATAAAGCTATTTTGTTTTTCACAGCAGCAGCATCTGTATTCAGAGCTTGTATTTGAGCCAGACCAGAGAACAAGAGAGGTAAGAACACACGTGTGTCTCTGTGTGTGTGTGTGTGTGTGTGTGTGTGTGTGTGTGTGTGTGTGTGTTTCATGATTATTATGCTTCTATTAAATTCTCCTTTATTTTTTGTGCAAAAGTTATGGCATTATGTTGACTATGGCATCATATGAAGAACTGTAAATTATAACATGCGTGAAAAGCATTTGAAATTTAAGAATTACTCTTCTGTGGATGCTCAGAGTCCTGAGACTAGTGGGCATTGTGGTGGACTTTAAGAACTTTGTGGTACCATAAACAATAAGAATTAGTATTGTCACATCTAGTAAAAAGGTTAAGGTGAAACATTTTACCAAGCTGGAAACCAAAATGAAGATGTAGTAACAAAATGTCATAAAGCCGTTGTGTCCTCTCCTGAGGTAAGTTGGCTCGCAACTGTTGTGACTGCTCCTTGATATCATGGACGCTGACACTGGGACAGGGTTGACATCTGGGTAGTTCCCATACATGTTCTATCAGGAATATATCTGCAGAGCTTGCTGGCCATGGGTGTACATCAGCAACATTCAGACAGTTCATAGACACACATGCTGTGCATGGACAAGTATTATCCTTTTGAAAAGTGACACCATGGTACTGTCACATGAAGTAATGCAAGAGGATGCAAAACGTGTGTGACATATCATTGTGCCATCATAGTTCCTGCCGTCACTACCAGCCGTGTCTTGAAGTCGTACCCAATGGCTCCCCACACCATGAACCAGCAGTAGCACCACTGTTGCCTCTCTGAATCATCAGAAGAATGTCATCTCTTCCCAAACCACCACCATACTCATCAATGGTGGTCATCTGGGGTAATACAGAACTGTGATTCATTCAATGAACCCAGCACCATACCAAACACAGATGTTTCTGTTGTTAACAGCAGCCTATCAGGGGACGGTAATTTCATAGTCCAGCTACAGCTAGTCTCAAAGTAAGGGTGTAAGGTATCATAGAATGTTGCGGAGTGTCCACTACTTGTTCTCGGACGACACGCACCATTGCAAATGCGTTACGATGTGCTCAACCGGAAACTTGACGGTGAGTATGTCTGCCTTCATGTTCACACCCAGTTCGACATTGGGCCACTGTCGCATCTGAATGCCTCACAAATGTGGATATTACACAGTTTGACCAGCTGGCCAAATGCAGACCTGTAATAAAGCCCCTTTCAAAGTCTGTCTTGTGCTGATAAAGATGTCTCACATGAGTACGCAGCACCTCTGTGGCCTTCCCAGTGATCACTGAATATCTGATGCTGTCAATGCCTGTTTTATACCCTACTAGGCCAGATAACAATGTGAAACATGAGCAGCCCTAATACACTCTGATGATCATTGTACCTTGCACAGAGAATTGCTACTCTTTATGATCATTTAGAGACCCACCAATTGTGTGTACATGTACAAAGTTACATTAACTTCTGATAATATCTCTTGGGTGCTTCCATTTTTTGGTATGACAGTGTACTTACATTCATTACTCCATAGAAATTCATGCTTTTAGCAGTTGCTGAAATCACTGAAAGATGTCAGAAATTTTTATAGGCTATTGTAAATATTCTAGTACTTCTTTCTTGTAAGCTAATAAATAGGACAGCAAATTTTTAAATAATCCCATACAATTAGAAGCAGTTTATGGTGCCTTGTGCTTAAGAGAAGCTGTAAACATATTTTGCCATGTATATAATAGTTTTACTTGTTCATGTGACAATATTGATTCAGAATCAAAAGAATAGGTGCTTTTCATAATTTTTCCCCAAGTAAAATAAGATTCATTGCTAAATCTGATTATATAGTTTTATTCCTTACATTGTTGTCTTTAAGGAATCGTCTTTTTGTTCACATTGGATGCTCCCTGTACCCGCTGCACCAGGTGGAATGACCTCATGCAGCCGGTACACCAGCCATTGGTCAGAATTCACAAAGCCCTCCTATTGGACCTGTAACAAAGTAATTTGGCATAACTCATTTTAAATATATTTTCTGTCAGCACATATAAGATAATTGGAAAATATTGTGTTCTAACAAAATGGTAATGTGTTTAAAAAAGACTTTGTTTTTGCCAAAAAAGTTGAAACAAAAATGTGCACTGAAAATATACTTTTGAGGATATCACAAAGTGGCCACATGCGGATAGAGAATTCGGTTAGAATGCAGACATCAAATTCCAATAAAATCATATTTACCATCCTAAAGTTATGTTTCACACCAATTTGAAAAATACTGTTTCAAGAAAAACACATTTTGATCCCTGGACCATACAGCAATCCTTCAGATTCAAAAGGTGGTGGTCCTCCTCCTCCATCTTCTTCTTGGCCATGATGGTCCCTTGGGCCTCTGTAGTAGTTTGTCATCCATTGCTCTGCTCGCTCTGCACACTTTTTGCATGCTTTTGTGCAGAAGTTGTGACAGGTTGGTCCAATCTCAAATTGATGCACTTTCAAAATTTCCGTAATGCATTTTAGGCCGTCATTGAAATTGCATGGTGGCACATTGGCCATTATGTTGACACTTTTTTCCCCCAATGTGAAGAGTTTTTGGAGACACTTTTTCACAAATCACCTAGTAACTTGATAAAGGAGTTTCTGGCAAACTTGGGATAAATACCACAATGAAGTAGACATCCCAGAGAACATTTTAAACAAAAAAAAATATTTTTTTTGAAATTTTCCAAGAGGACCTACTTCTGATGTAGTCCCGCTCCCTCCCCCTCCCACCCCCCCCTCAACCCCCCCCACCCACCACCCCCACACCAAAAAATGCCTCGAACATAATGGAATACAAGGTAGAAGTTCCAGTATGTAATCAGTAATCAAATTTACAAAGTAAGTAATTGTTTTAGTTAACATCAAAAATAAATTCTTATTGTTAGGCTGTAGAATGCAGAATTAACAAGTTACTCATCTAACCTTCACTGTTATTTTTCAATAACAGTAGAACAGTAGAAAACAATTCACTTAATAATATGCAGCACAAGAGCATTTACATCTCTCATAGACTACATAATTACACATCATCTTAACATATGGTAATGGAGGCATGGTCCTCAGCAAATACTGTATTCCAACTAAACATATATTTCTCTATAATGTTCAGAGCTGCTTCTTGCTTTGGAGGCTCAGCATTAGCTTCTGATGTGGCTCAGGTAGCAATCAGCACAACGTTTTCTGCCATACAAGCAGTACTCTGACTCATCATGTGGCAACTTCGACTCTTACCTACAGCAATCTCAGTACACATCAAATAATTAATCTTCTACAAGATACAGTATAACTGCAAGCATTCAGTTCACCAGTTACAATATTCCTCATAATGAAAAGGAAGGTATGAGGAAAATCAAGGAAAGGGGAGTGGGGAAAAAGCAAGTCCTTTTGTTCTGCTATCCAGCATAACGCACAGCATCCTAGTGGTTTCAGCAACACAAGTGATTATAGTGTAAATACAACTCTGTATGCAGTTGTGGCCTAAAGTTGCCTAGTCCCACAAGTAACGTGATAAACACTACCAAGATTATCAGAATCCAGTTGGGTTTTGAATCTGTGTCTGGTCGTGCAGTAACAACTTTCTACCATCAAGCCTTACGGTTTGTCTCTTTCTGTGGTGCACCAATGTAGATGCAGTTTTTTTGTGTAAAAGAGGTTTGCGCGGTCTCTAAAGCTCTTACGCCTGGTAACATCGAGGTGCCCTCAACGCAGCACACTAGTTCCATCGACTGTAGGGAGTGTTGATAGGAAAGAGGAAAGAAGTAGCATGTATTGTGACACAAAAATGAAACAGAAAGAAATGTCATGAAGAGCTATGAGCAGAAAACTCTACCCTGGAGTTATCTTAGCACATAACATTCAAAAATATACATCTACAAACTTCTCATCATATTTCCATATCTCAACCATCAACTAAACATGAAAAGTGGACATCAGAAATCAACATAAATGTAATACTCCAACAACAATGATGCTTAAAACTGCGATAAGAAACTCACTGCAGCACACTGTTTAAATGGAATTATTTGTGTAAATTACACAGGCATTAATCGTCACACCAATATACATCTGAAGTGCTTATCTGGAAACAAATATGCATTCATCATACCTCATTGTAACTACACTGAAACAAAAGTTTAAATTTCAAATCGTTCCACTAAGTAAAAACACCTCCAAACACGAATGTAATCACCGAGTAACATGGATAATTTAACACTATACAATATGATTGTCCATTTAAAACTATAATTTCAGGGTCTGAGATTCCCTGTTCACTCTCAACATTACAGTGCCCTAGTACATAGCAATACTTACCATACCTCTGGTGCGAAGAGGGCAGTGGTAGGTGGGTGTGGCTGTGAGCCGTACACACACGGTACTCGTGTGGTAGCTGCACAGGCGGTGGGGACGGCTGGCTGCACGATGACAAAGATGGAGCCACCGGTGTCTAAGATAGACCTCAGGCTGTGCAGAAGGACTGCTTCGATGAATGGGTAGCAGGCAGGCCATGTGGGCACAGAAAGCAGCAGAACAGTGCTGCTGATGTGAGGGCGACACAGTGCTGATCTTTATGGGGCCCACGGCATAACCGACGGTGAACAGCCTAGCACACAGTACTCGCAGCTTGGCTGACAGACCCAGCTGTGGCGCGATGTGGCTCCAGCGATGCTCTCAGGCAGGGCTGGCAGGCAGCACAGTGGGAAGGCAGTGTGGCCAGCGATGTGCCACTCCACTGATGTGCAATGCCTTTGGGCAGCAGTGGCAGCAGCAGCAGTGGCAGGTGAGCCGCGCCAACCGTAGATAGCGTCTGTGCGCTTGGCGAGGCCTCGGGAGTGGCACAAATGCACTGTGTGTTTTTGCACGCCCCGTGCGTGTGGATGGCTTGGTGACAGCACAGTGCACAGTTTTGCAGCAGTCAAATGCACCTGACATGGTGCAAGCTGGAACACCTCCTTCATGTGGCTGCACTGGCTGGCAAAAAAGGCTGTGAGCAGCATGCTACACTTTGCTCCAGGAATGGTGGGAATGTGCTGATGTGACTCACTTTGGATTACTCTGCAGTGCCTGGGTCATGATGAAATAACAATGGTGAATATTTCTGATGGGCCACACCACAACCAAGTGAGGTGGCGCAGTGGTTAGCACATTGGACTCGCATTCGTGAGGATGACAGTTCAAACCTGCATCCTGCCATCCTGATTTAGGTTTTGTGTGATTTCCCTAAATTGCTTCAGGCAAATGCTGGGATGATTCCTTTGAAAGAACACAGTCGACTTCCTTCCCCATCCTTCCCTAATCTGATGGGGCTGATGACCTCGCTGTTTGGTCCCCTCCCCTAAATCACACCACCCACCCCACCACACAACATTTAACATGAACTGGAAATTTTACAACCTCCTTTCAGACCAAAATGTGGGTTAGGATACCACTTCTGACACCAATTTGTACAGAGTACAGAGTGGAATAGGTGGGTGTTGAGAGATTTGGCAAATTAAGAGTTACTTAAAGAAAACTATGAATATATGGTCAGTGACAGTATACAGAAAGGGGCTTGCTGAGGGGGCAGAGATCAGAGGGTGATTGCCAGTTTGAGTTGGGCCTGACTACTTGGAGAAAGGGAGCAAAAGAGGTGTTGATTCACATTCATGAGGTTGGTTGCTGGTCCTGGTGAACAGAGCTAGGGGTAGACGGCAGGAGCCATCTCCCCTGTACAGAGACTTGAGCAGAAGAGAGTTTACTCTGTTCAGCCACAGGAACTGAAGAGTAAGTCACAACTGCCCTCTGTGCTGTGGGACCCTCTAGCAACTACACAAGTGATCCATCTCCCACAGTCCGTGTTGGCTAAATGGTGGCACGGAATCTCCAGTTCATTCAGCGGAGATGCCGGAAAAGTGATGTGATGTCCAGTTCAACAACTTATTCTGGATTCAATCAGTCCTTTCCTGAAAGGCGGACGGGGACTGACCGAAGCTGTATTGGGAGAGTATTTGTAAAGACTTGGTTGAGGCCTTTGAAATAATTTTTTTTTTTTTTTTTTTTTTTTTTTTCGCTAAGTTCCCAAATATTCTCAGACCGACTAGCCTCTCTGCACACGTGCATCAGGTTCATTCACAAGGATGTCATCAAACATGTTGTACACAAACTAAAGTTTGATGTATTTCCAACTATTTAAGTACTCTTTGAGTTTGTGATTCAGTTGTGAATATGTGGTTCAGCAGTCAATTGTCATTGGCATTTACTGACAGATAAGCAAATTTTAAGGCAGCAATTGCACAGGATAGGTAAGTGACTGCAATAGGATATGCTGGGTGGCTACATAGACATGTCTTGCATCTTGGTCTTCCACAGGGACATGACCCATGTGACAAGAGGATTGGAAATAGATGTGACGTAAGGATGGAACACTATATTTCATATATTGGATGGGCACTGGAGTGAGGTGGGAAGGATGTTTCTCATTTCTAAGTGCAATAATAAATAGTCAAAGCACTGTTGAAGGATACACTTGATTTATTTCTGTTCAGGATGGTATTGCGTGATGAGGAGGGTGCTCCTTTGTAGCTCGTTCCTGAGGGTGGTTGGAGGATTAGGGGTGTGTATGAGGATATGGCAAAGGAATTCTGTTTCCAGACTAGATTTTGAGGGTTAAGCCTGTCGGTGAATGTAGTAGTTACCTCTTCAGCATACAGAGCAAAGGATTCCTCATTCCTGTAGATGTGCCACACACAGGTTGCCAGATTGTATGGGAGAGACTTATTGGTGTGGCATGAATGTACGGTTGGTAATTACTGGGCTTCATGTTTTTTTCTCCTCCTCCTCCTCCTCCTCCTCCTCTCCTCATCCTCATGAAAATCCTGCATGGGTCTTAGCTTCTTCAAAAAATTTCCTCCATTCTGCCCCCCCCCCCCCCCCTCCTCCAGTGCAGCTCTACAACATCCTCTGAGAGATTTTATATCCTCTTTCACATTATTTGTCCACCACTTTCTGGGGCTTCCTCGTTATTTTGTCTCAGCTGGCCTCCATTCATAAAAAAAATTGTTGTTCTTTCAGCATTCTTCCCAAGAAAATGTCCAAGCCAGGCCATTTTCCTGTGTTTTATAGTGTCAGCTTCTTGTATTAACATTTGTTCAAGACCTGCATGTACTGTTATTGATCTGAACTGTTCCATGGATCTTGCATGGCATCTTGTGTTCAAATATTTTGAGCTGTTGCTCATCAGTACTTTTTTGTGTGTTGTGTCTGTTTTTTCAGTCATGTCCAAAAGAACAGATACATTTTGATTCTATGGTAATTGTGAATCAACACAGAAAGGAATTATTAACATTAGCTGCTGGTGGGCATTGATTTAAATCAATGAGGAAAGTTGAAAATTTGTGCCGGACCGGGATTCGAACCCGGGTTTCCTGCTTATTAGATGATGCACTGATCGCTGCACCACCTGGACATGGTGGTCATTGCAGCTGCAAAGACTACCTAGCACACCTCCCATCAGACCCAAATTCTCAGCTTATCCACATACTTCAGATGTAGTGCCCCTTATGCATTATCCTCATTACTCACAGCATGCTACGGTAGTCCGTGCAGTTGCGATGACCACTGTATCCAGAAGGCTCAGTGGTCAGCGCATCTGCCTAGTCAGCAGGAGACCTGGGTTCGAATCCCTATCCCGCACAAATTTTCAACTTTCCCCACTTATTTAAATCAGTGCCCACATGCAGCTAACATCATTAATTCCTTTGTGTCTGGATTCATAATGGCTGCAGTATCAAAATTTGTCTGTTCTATCATATATGTCCAAAAGGGCTGATACCACATATACACTATGTGATCAAAAGTATCCGGACACCTGGCTGAAAATGACTTATTAATACCCTCCATCGGTAATGCTGGAATACAATATGGTGTTGGACCACCTTTAAACTTGATGACAGCTTCCACTCTTGCAGGCATATGTTCAATCAGGTGCTGGAAGGTTTCCTGGGGAATGGCAGCCCATTCTTCACGGAGTGCTGCACTAAGGAGAGGTATCAATATCAGTCGGTGAGACCTGGCATGAAGTCTGTGTTCCAAAACGTCCCAAAGGTGTTCTATAGGATTCATGTCAGGTCAGTCCATTACAGGGATGTTATTGTCGTGTCACCACTCCACCACAGGCCATGCATTATGAATTGGTGCTCGATCGCCTTGAAAGATACAATTGCCATCTCCGAATTGCTCTTCAACAGTGGGAAGCAAGAAGGTGCTTAGAACATCAATGTAGGCATATGCTGTGATAGTGCCACGCAAAACAACAAGGGGTGCTAGCCCCCTCCATGAAAAACATGGCCACACCTAACACCACCAGCTCTGAATTTTACTGTTGGCACTAAACACACTGGCAGATGATGTTCATCAGGCATTCGCCAAACCCACAGTCTGCCATCGTATCGCCACATTGTGTACCGATTTTACCACTGTTCAATCGTCCAATCTTTACACTCCTTACACCAAGAGAGGTGTCGTTTGGCATTTACCGGTGTGATGTGCGGCTTATGAGCAGCCGCTCAACTATGAAATCCAAGTTTTCTGACCTCCCACCTAACTGTCATAGTACTTGCAGTGGATCCTGATGCAGTTTGGAATTCCTGTGTGATGGTCTGGGTAGATGTCTGCCTATTACACATTACGACCCTCTTCAACTGTCAGCAATGTGTGTCAGTCAAGAGACGAGGTTGGCCTGTACGCTTTTGTGCTGTACGTGTCCCTTCATGTTTCCACTTCACTATCACATTAGAAACAGTGGACCTAGGGATGTTTAGGAGTGTAGAAATCTCACGTACAGACATATGGCACAAGATCACCCTATCACCTGGTCATGTTCTAAGTCTGTGAATTCTGTCGAGTGCCCCATTCTGCTCTCTCATGATGTCTAATGACTACTGAGGTCACTGATATGGAGTATCTGGCAGTAGTGGCAGCACAGCACACATAATATGAAAAACTTATGTTTTTGGGGTGTCCGGATACTTTTGATCACATTGTGTTTAATTACGGTGAGGATCACCAATTGATCACTTCAGTGCAGATGTACACATCACTTGAACTCTTGTGGGAAACAGCAAAATGTCATAATTAATGAGGATAATGGGCAAGGAGCACTACATCTATAGTACATGGATAAGTTGATAATTTGGGTCTGATGGGATGTGTGCTAGGATAGTCTTTGCATTTGCAATGACCACTGTGTCCAGATGTCAGAGTGGTCAGCACATCTGCATATTCAGCAGGAGACCAGGGTTCGAAGCCCGGGCCAGCACAAATTTTCAACTTTCCTCGTTGCTTTAAATCAGTGCCAACTAATTTAAATCAGTTCCCACTATCAGCTCATGTCATTAATTCCACTGTGACTTTTTTGTGTACATATTTCACATTTACAGGTTCTGACTGACTTGATCATGACCTTGTATACTTGTTGTTTAATCTGTCTGTGTAATATCCTGGAGGCCAATAACTTCTTAAACATGTGGAAACTTCTATTACTACTCAAGATGCAAGATTTTATTTCAGTTGACATGGAATTAATCCTATTAATATTAGATCCCAGACATTCAAAGTTCTGTACATGTTCAATCCTGAAGTGTGCTCCTGATAACTTATTCAGATTGTCATTTTCCTTCATGGTGAACATTATGTACTTGGTCTTCATTTCATGACTACAAAGCCTCATAGTTGTAAGGATCCCTTCAGCTCATCCATTGTTCTCTCTGATGAGCCTCTTCTATTAATAATCGCCACATCACAGGTGCATGGAAATATCTATCTGAGTAGGCTTTGTAACTATATAATTAGATATTTGGAGTTCCCAAATAGCTGCCTCCAGTGTCAGGTTGAAAATAATGGTAGAAAGGGTGTCCTCCAGCCTTATTCTGGTACTGATGCCAAACCAAGTACTTTATTCAGCATCCAGTTGCATTGCCACTATGGAACCAGCCAGGGTTGCTTGAATGAATGAGACATACTTAAATGCTATGTACTCAGTAATAACATATCATTTGGCATTTTTGTCAGGCTAAGACCATCAAAAGTTTACTTACAGTCTACATAAAGGTTATGAAGTTCATTATTATATTCATATGCCATTTCATGTATTTGTCTCAGGGGAATATCCGATCTGTTGGTGACCTATTAGGCAAGAAGCCATTCTCTCAAAATCTCTTTTGTGTATAGAGTGGCCTATTGTAGATAATATTAGACAAAGTGTTATGGGGTACATTCAACAGGGTAAGTCGTCAGTAATAAGAACAGCAAGGCTTGCCCACTTCGTTATGTATTGATTAAATCATGCCTAGTGTACATTCTTGTGGGATTCTTTCTTCGCTTCCATGTCAACTTGATAAATTAATGGATTCGCTTAACAAGATTGACTGCCCCCCTCCCCCTTTTTAAAAATACAATTCTGCAGTTGTTCCATCAGTTCCTGGTGCTTTTTAGGCCACTCTCTAATTTCAGTACTGCTGCTAAGATGGCCTGTTCTATCTTCGGGTTTGCAGGATACAGGGCATAGTCAAAGTTTTAATTATCACCTTGAATATATCTAGCAGCGACCATGAAACTTTGTGATGGTGTTGAGTCCTTCTCTACATAATCATCCTTCAGTGAGACACATTTTCCAATTATATATGACCTGGCAGAGACCTCATTTGGAAACATATGCATTGTGACTGTTCAGGAAATGTTCCACTTCAAAAGTCTCTTCATTGTCATGCTGTAAATGCCTGTTATGCAGTGGTTTTTGTGTCTGAGGAAAGAGGAAGAATCATTGGGTGCTATGTCAGGAGAATAAATGTGGAGAGGCAAAATTTTGATAACCCAAAGAAGCAACATGTGTGATTGGGCCCAGTGATGAATAATGTGGACCATCCCACTTGGGCAACTTCCTGTAATGCTTTGTTTGCAATGCCTCCCGTTGCTTTGTCAAGAGAGTTCAGTTGCATGATCCTGTGGTAGTTTGCCCATTATGAGCATAATCTGTTGGCACCACACCAGCGCCATATTGCCCAGTGGTTGCGAAACTCACTTTTCCACTGCTCAATTTGTTCCTTTGTGTCGGTGTCAGTGATGCACACAGCACTCATCCATGGTGATAAGATGGCTAAAGAAGTTATCTGGATTGGCTTGACACAACTGCAACATTTCAACTACTCTATCGATTTGGTTGGCTTTTTGAGTGGGTGTGAGCACTAACAGAATCCAGTGGCCAGCAACCTTTTCAGTCTTCAGAATGTCCTACAAGATATTGAAACCTGATATGTGACTAATTTTCACTTTTTCCACTGTCACTGTTGGATTGTGGTGTGAGGATGTTACCAGCACTGCAGACACATTCCTGCAAACAAGCAAAATAGTTATTACATAACTTTATTTTTCCTAAATGAGAATTAAAACTGAGATATGTCTCATAGTATGGTAGCTGCTCACTTGTAGTATGGCTGTCTTCCAAAATTCCATTAAAATAATCTCCCTCTGTCAAGAACATCTCGGTTATTGTCAGTAAATCTCCCTCTTTATCCATATACAATGTTATGTAGGTCTGTATTCGAGAGTTCCTCCTTTGATTTTGTCATAAAATTACCTGCTTCCATTTTTATCATAATGTTTTCCCATCTCCTGTATCTTTCTCCTCATAGCCTCCTTTTTTTTCTTCCTGCACACTCATGATGCCTTTAACTTTTTATTGTATGTTGTGTGATAACATCTTGTTTGTTGTAAGCATTTCAGTTTTCTTCCTTTTTCTGTTTAAGCGTCTGTCTTTATTGGTCATTCTACCATTCTTCATTTATGTCTTTTCAATTCCGCCATTATTTCATGTGCCATTATTAAAACAGTATTTTTAATGAAGTAATATTTTCTGTCTATGTAGTCTGTGTCTCAGTCTGCTCCGATGCTCTCAGACTATAGATCTGGCTTTCGGGTGTGTTATGTTACATTTCTTTGCTCTAGGATTATTTCCTTTGGTGGCCACGGTAAGTTTCTTCCTCATGATTGCAAGCCCTTCCCTTTTCCCAAAAATACATAATAATCATTATTAGCTCCTGTAACTTCCCCTTTTATATGGATTGATTGTTAATCAATCTAGGCTCCAGCTAGCTCGAGGTAGAATGTTTCTGAGGAAAGTCACAAAAAGAATTGTCTTGCTGCACTGTATTTACATAGAGTGCGTGTTGGTTGTACCAGCTTACTCAAATGAATTTTTGCTTCCCAACGTGTACGAGCCTAGTTACACATAAATTCATACAAACTGAGATTATTGCCCTAATCATGATTACAGCCTATATACACCCACACTTTATCTGTGAAAGTTTACAATTCGCGTGAGCTAAATAGTCTGAATCAGTACGATAACTTTCTAGAGCGCCAAAGAATATCTATGAATGCTGCGCTCTGTTGATAATCTATGTTGTCGCACAGATAAATGTTTCATGAGCATGTAATATTAAATGGGTTGAAAGAAATGTCAAACACTGTAAATTCACGTTATGTTGGTTTATTCTAGTCTATGCACATCCTGTAATTGTCTTAAAGAAGTAACCTTTATTTCTGATGGGTGGAATTAGTTATGTGAATTCAGCCAAAGAGTTTACAGCAATATCCAGATCACACTATTTACTTTAACGCAGTTTAGGTATATTCATCACAGTTTGCACTGTTCATCACTTCCTATCAGTAGAACTATTAATTGTCTATTGCATTGTTGTGTTCAGTCTTTTGTTGATAAAAATCAAATTAAGACAATATATTAAGTTATTTTCCTAGCTTGAATTACTTCAAAGATATTTTCAAAGTTGCTGATTTACCTCTTTCAGTTTTTAATCACTTCTAGCAGATTGCAAATCTTCAAAATGTAACAAACCATCTCGTATCATCTACCAGTATTATGTCTGAATGCACAAGTTCAGTTACGACACGACAAGGCAAGTGCCTTTACAACTTTAGCTTCTGTATTTCGCAGTGTCCTCAAAGAGCACTCACAAGGAGTATTCTTTGAGGTCACTGGTTACACTCCATGATCTACAAGTCTGCTACTTTGCGATCTACTATTATTTTATCTTGAAACGAATAGATTCTGTTTCTTTTTTATTCTTTTTCAAAACATTAAGTTACTTTGCTACCAAGATTCCTTTCTATTTCTTTTTATATTACTTTCTTTTCAGTCTACTTGCTACTAGTCATGCAGTGTTAGTACAGAGGGACTTTGTTTTTCTTTTTATGAAATTTGGATCTTGGGCTTGTATTGGGGTGAGAGGAGTAGATTTATAGTTTTCATTTTTGCATCCAAAGGGTAGCGGCGTTACACTCCCCTGAAAGTGTGCACATTTTCCGTACTAGATGCCCATCTTTTTTATTCCAACGCAAGATCTATTTGGTTTGTTTAATTCAGGTCTGATCTCTATGTAGATTTTTTTTTTCTGATGAAGCAGGTACTTGCTGCCCTTTTAAGTTGTTTACTGAAGCATACTGAGAAACCCTCAGGGCATTATTACCGGTTTAATTGTGCAGACTTTCCTCTCAGAACACACTTCTAAAAGCCTCTTCCTTCCTCAGTTTGGTATTACAGACACAAAAGAGTGCTTTGAGGTCATATCTAGGTATTTTATCACAAACGTCCTGCTGTCAATCATGAAAACAATCTTCCACATCATCGTATGAATCTTCTGTTGAGGCATATGTATCCATGAAGGTCACATTATGAAGTTTCCCTTTGATACATACAATACATCATTCTCCATTATATGGAGTAAAAGCTACAACAGATCTAAAACTGTCTTTGCACACTATAAACCCAATCCCAAACTCTCTTTTCCTGGGTAATACAGAGAGAATTTCTATGTATGTATCTCTGTACTTCCTTTCCAACTAAATTCTCAAAGTGCAACAACTCCCATTCCATACCCAAGTGTCTCTTCAGCAACACTGTCTGTGACTCCTGTCTGCAATAATCATCCACATATTCCAAATTTAGGTATGGTTATATTCACATCCATGTTTCTTGGCATAGTTTCTCTTCTTAAGGGCTGTTTGTGATGATAGGCTTTTACAAGCCAGGGATATTAACAATGTGCTGAACTCCCAACCTGCAAGACAAGGCTTCCATTCAGGGTTAGCTGCACCCGTGAGATTGATGACAAAGTCTGTATTGTGGGCCACACTGAAGGCAGTGTGACCTAGTCATCAGCTACTCTACTGCAGGCATTGTCCCCAGCTTCTTTGGAGCACACAAGCCCCCCCAGCCCCCCACCCTGAACTGAAATGACTTCAAGGCAGTATCCCATGAGGGAAATGGAGGAGCCAGATATGAAGTGAGGGTTCTTTTTGGATCCATTGGAGAGATAGAAGTGAACCTGAATTGCACTCTCCTGTGTCAACCTGTTTATGGGCCATCCAAGAGAAACCTTCCTAGCCACTTACAGTCTCAAACCATGTCTGGTTCATGTTCATTGATGGTACCTTAATGATCTGGACCCACAACCAAAACACTACCCTTATCCCTCCATATTGTCAACAACTTCTGTCCCATCTACTTCAGCTGGTACTCCTTATCCCAGTGTGCCACCTTCCTGCACTTTGATCTCCACGTCTCTGATGGGTCCACAAAAACATATGCATATGTGAAACCCACTAACCACCAACAGTGCCTCCATCTTGGTAGTTGTTATCCCATTCTCACCAAAATCTCTCCCTGTGTTGTATCACTGTTGTAGACCCAGCTACAAGACATGTCCTATAGACTCATCCACAGCACATTCTGTTACAGTCCTGTCACAGCCATATCTATTGTATCATATCCTGTTCTTATCCTGTGCTATCAGAGACAGGGCTACCTGTGAAAGCAGTTATATCTTGTTCCAGCTCTGCTTTAACTTACACACAGTCTTTTGTGTGGAAACAACCACTAACAATGTGACTACCCGAACGAAAGGCCGCCGTAAAACTGTGACCAAAATCAGGGTTGACTACCCACTGGTCACACTTGCTGCCAAGCACAAAATGCTCAACTTCAATGGTTGCTTCACAATCCATGCCATCTGGAACCCCTCTCTTCCTTGAACTATACAAATGAAAATTGCGTGACAACTTGTCCTTAGATCTCAGTCCTCGAGGCCTCAATGCCTGCTAGCCTCTGTCCCCCATGGCCCCCACTTCACTCATTTTAAACTCATGCCCTTTTCTTTACAGTATCCCTCTTACCTCCTCCATGACACTGTGCACCACAAACGACACCTCTTGCTTGTGGCCGAATGAGTAAGCTAACCAGTGCACAGTCGTATCCCGTGTGCTTGTTGCCTCACCCTCTCACCTATCCAATGCTCCCTCCTGCTGTGTGTCTCCTTTCTACCCTCACCTACTGCACCCAGTACAACCCGTCTCCAAAGTCTAGCTATAGTGCCAGTACAGCGGAGTCAAGTGGGACAGTGGAACTGTGCTTGCATATGTGTAATGTGTTAGCTATGGAGGACAACTCGTCTGAAAGCTCAGTTATGTTTTCAGTCTTGTTTATGCACATATCAACCATTGGACACATCGGCTATTTGACAAGTGTGATTTTTCATTACCGTATTTACATTGTTTATGGTATAATCCTTAACTGCATTAAGGTATTGATAACTAGACCCATATGTGTGGCTATCTGGTGATAACTAAAACCAGTTTGTTGTGTCCCAACAATCTTCCATGGGTAATGCACTTTCTGTCTTTGTGACTCATGGGCTGGCAAATTCCTGTTCTTGCAACTTGATGGCTAACCACTTATTACTTGTACAGTCTCCATTGAGCTGGTATTTTTACTTCAATAAGTACAGTTTGCAAGTCATTGTTCCAAACTATGTGACTCATGAAATTGTCAGTTATATATCCAGAGACAGCCATGTTACATACCTGCTGTGAAATTCGACACACCCAGTTTATCATTTTCTGCTGTTTATTTGAGTAGCATTAATAGGTGTGCTTGTTGAAATTATGTGCTCTCCTTCTCCTCTTCTTCTCTCTTTCTCTGAAAATCTTTTGGTTTCTTTAAATACTGCATATTTTTCTATAACTAAATTGTGTTATTTCTTTTAGGTAATTATTCATTGTCAAAATTCTTAGTAATCAAGTGTAACATTAGTAAACATTGTCTTCTATTTCCAGTTTTAATCTCTCTGACATTATTCCTGTTGCTCTTCTTATAAAATTTACAAATTCAAAAAATCACTTTCAGGGGCTGTAGTTTAGAGCCTTGCATCTACATCCAGGGATGGGCTATGATCGCGCTCGAGAAACGCGCGACGCGAAGGCAATTTCTCGAGAATTTCTCGGGTACGCTCGAGAAGTTGACAGTGCTGCACTCTCTGAGGAATTGCGCAAACCTTCAGTACACGAAGCACTGAGCCGCAGCATACTCGTCGTACGTACATGCTCGGAAAACTTTGAATTTCTATGATTGATATCAACTGTACTACCGTTATTAATGTGTACTGAAGTATTCGTATATGTCTCATAAGACAAAAATCGTAGAATTGTTTAAAACAAAGCACAGAATTCGCATGAAAGAGAAGCTTTATTCCTACGAAATAAACTACCTTGTACATTCTGCATGTATGCATGCATGCTTAAACGAAAAAGAGAAGTGCTATAGCCTTTTTTTTATATACAGAAACTGCGTACATGCGTTTACTTACTGAATAAAGAAAGAAGGAAACAAAATTTGTTCAGCAGAAGGCATTTTTACATCCCATTGCTACACTGCCGTCGATTTTTGTTTAGAAATATGATTTTATTAACCAATTGGCCTTTTAGTCTGCTTCTTTTTTTGTTTATAAGTAGTCCTGTTTTCGAAATATTCTTTCACTGGGAACAGAAGTTGCAGGTATTGCAAGATTTTTTTTTTTGCGATGACAGCTAGACCTGGGTAACTGTTTTCATTTTTTTTTTCTTTTTTTTTTTTTTTCCAGTAGTGTAAAGGATTATCCGTGCGTTGTAGGTACAGTTCTTCCAAATATCGTTGTACCTCCAGGTCTATGCTATCACAACCGCTTTTCATTAGATTTTTATTGGAAACCTCTTCATCAAAAGAAGCCCATAAGGAACTACTGGCGTTTTGTACGAAAAGGTACTCGTGGATAGTGTCGTTAGCAGCCGAATGAGTAGATCGTACGGTCTCTACCACATTTGAGCACTCTGCAATTAGGCTTGCAACGGCATGTTTTGAATGAATGGGATTCGTAAATGGTAACGTTTTGAATCTTGGGTCGAGAACTGTGGCAACGGCATGTACTTTGTTTATTTCTATTAATCCTAGCCGGGCTATTAGTGAGTTGTGCAGATGTTGCTGTAGCTCTTGCGCTGTCGTGGTAGGCCACTTCCCATTGCATGCGGTTAGGATTAGCTGTCTGATTATTGGAACAGCTTTCGAAAGAGAGGTATAGTTTTCAGTTGAGATTTCACTTGTTACCACTTCAAATCGCTCCAGTACACATAAACATTCGCTCAAAATTCACCACTCGTCAGCTGTGAGGTTCTCTACACCTGGATACAAAGATGAGAAACAGGCTGCAATGCATTCCTTTTGCTCCACTAGACGTTGTAGCATATAAAACATACTGTTCCATCGGGTTTCGGTTTCCTGAATCAGTTTATGAACAGGTTTTTTCATTATATCCTGGATCTCACAGTGTTTTTCATTAGCACTGCAACTTGTTTTAAAATAGCTAACAATTTTTCTGGCCTTTACCCGCATTATGCAGAGCTCACTTTTGCTGTTCAAAGAACTTTTCACAACTAAATTGATGGTGTGTGCTAAACAAGGCACATGTTGCATATGTATGTTGCCACTGTGAATAAGTTGTACGGTTGCCGTCATGTTACTGGCGTTGTCAGTTGTGATGCTTACAACATTGTTTTCAATGTTCCATTTTGAAATCACGTTATCTAACGCCTCACTAATATTTAGCGCTGTATGCCTCTCCGGGAAACGGAATGTCTCGAGAGCTAAAGCTTTCAGGCACCAATTAGTGTTAATGAAATGACCAGTTACAGCAATATATGCCACACTACTGAGTGAGGTCCAATATCGGTCATTAAAGAAGCACAAGTAGAGTCTTCCACGGCCAAGTTTATAGCCTCTTTCTGTTTATGGTAATCGTCCTCAATCATGAGGCGCTACTATTTTCAATTTGGTATCGATTATTGTGGGTCCAACAGTGAAACAAAACGTCGAAAACCAGTGTCCTCGACGATTGAAAGTGGTTGAAAATCGTCTGTTATCATGGCCACTAGTGCTTCATCTAGCTGTTGTTGCAGTTTACTTCCCTCTATGAAGAGAAACGTAAGATTTAGATCAGAGCTCCTGCGAGGGGATACGTTATGCTCGACAACTAGTCCAATAATATTACATATCGTATCGTGCAAAAGCTAGGATAGTATAGGTTGGATTTTGGGGTATGTAGTATGTTATCAGAGTACGATTAAAATATCGATGTTTTTTAAGCGTGGCGGGCCGCTTCGGACACTATCCGAACTTTTGCACAGAATTCACTTTTTGTACTATACGTACCTGGATATTTTGTCTGCCTCGCACTATTGGAAGAATGAGTCTCTGTATCCACGGACGTCACTGTTTTATTGCTCTATAAACTGTGCAGTTTAAGATGTCTAATCGTGCCCGTTGTATTTTTTGATACATTACGGAGATTTTTACGAGAAATGTTACAAGTAACGTTATCTCCATCCTCCGTAAAGTATTTCCAGCACCGTGACGTTCGTTTTCGAGTGTCCATATTGATTTGAATAACAACTTTACTCGAATGAAAACTGAGACATACTAGTTATGAGCACAGCGAACGTGTTTGTCTAGCGACGGCATTCAATTCATAAAGCAACAACGGCGCGACGTATGTTGTCGCAGCCAACTGGCGCGCAGCGGCACACGCCGCCGAGCCATTTCTCGTGAGCTTCTCGAGAATTGCTTCAGAACTAGAGGCTCGAGGAATTCTCAGTGCACTCGAGTCACCGCGCCTCGCCATCCCATCACTGTCTACATCTACATATGTACTCCACAAGCTACCGTTATGCTGCACGGTGGAGGGTACCATGTACCACTACTAGTCATTTCCTTTTCTGTTCTACTCTCAAAAAGAGCGAGGGAAAAATGACTTTCTATATGCCTTAGTAAGAGGCTTAGTCTCTCTGATCTTATCTTCATGGTTCTTTTTCTTTGAACAGTACTGCATTAGTCTTCTTGCAGCTACAGAATGTTCAGTGGAGCCACAAAATACTTATAGCTTTCTGTGATCTTTTAAAAGTGGTACAGATTTTTAATAAAAATGGTTTCGTAAACATTTGTGTGAAAGTGAATGCTATATCATATTTGATGGGAACCAATGTTTTCATAATAAGATAGGAACTCATAGTTTCATTTGGGGAGTCATGAGCAAGTTTTCAACTATATTAGTAAAGTAATAAACCAGTCAATTCATTGTTAGCACTGTACTGGTGGGCATGACTCACTGTAGTTGACATTTTCACCAACTTTTGTCCGAGTCATTTAATGTGTATTTTTTGTCTCACATGCAATCACTTCTTTGAATTTTTTATATGACCACACATTACTCTGCTTTCCACGAAAAAAAAAGAGTGGAGAAAGATAGATTAAATTAGACATAGAAACCTATTTACATTTCAGCTGTAGAGATCTGTCTGGTTACTATTTACTTACTTCTTCCTATTCCAGATGACACAAACATTAAGCCAAGATGAAAGAGTTAATGTCTTGACATGGACTACTATGTTTATTTTAAGTAGCAAATGCACATATATTTTGAAATTGTTCTCCTCTTTTCAGTGTAATTTAGGCAACCTGTTCCTAGTCAATAGACTGTATCACAGAAGTTCAGATATTGAAGGTCTGTAAAATATTCATGTATAGCTGTTGTAACCTCTTCGCCATAAAAGTCTGAAAATTGAAAAAAAAAAAATCTGATTAAGCAGATGGATGCTCCAACAAGTCACACACAAAATCCCTAGTCTTCACACTGTCAAAGCACCTTTGCAAGCATGTAAATTTTCTTCATGGAACTTGATTTTTACTTTTGTCAGGCAATTGATTCAGTAGATTTGCATAGTATTAACCATGTATATAACTTTAATCAAGAAGAAGAACCACTGCATCCCAGGAAATATTAACCATAAAATTTCTGGCAAATGACATCAACTCCATCCCACTGCTCCGATTGCTGTTTTGTTTTGGACGTGCATGTTTTTCCAGCCTTTGTTCCTCCATCTCTCGAGCTTTTTGCACCTATTACCGTCTCCCAGTCTTTTTAAAACAGTGCAGTAGAACTGCCCTGTGTCTGTCTGACCATATGGAAGAAATTCTTTATGGACAATTCCATGAATGTTGTAGTAGTAGTAGTAGTAGTAGTAGTAGTAGTAATGATGATAGCACTGACTTGCTTGTGTGAACTTGCTTTTTTGGGCTGTGGAGTTGTTGGAGTCGTCCATTTTTGTACTGCTGTTTTGTTTCCATGTCATAATCGTACATCCACGATTCATAGGCAGTTATGACCTTGGACAGAAATTTTGGGTCATCTTTAACTGTTGTTTGAAGTTCAGTGCCAACCTCAACGTGTCTCTGGCCGGCATTAAAAAGACAAGGAACAAACCGTGCTGCAATTTCTCTCATTCAGTTCATCGACTAGAATGCATTTTCACAAAATTCCAACAATTTCACAAACATCAAAGATTGTCTGCCTTTTGTCCTTGGGGATCACTTCATGCACCTTCAAAATTGTTTCTGTAGTTGTGCATGTTGATTCTCAGCTTATTTTTCACCCTCCACAGACTCCTGGTCATCTTTCAGTTACTTAAACCAGTCAAATACACTCCTGGAAATTGAAATAAGAACACCGTGAATTCATTGTCCCAGGAAGGGGAAACTTTATTGACACATTCCTGGGGTCAGATACATCACATGATCACACTGACAGAACCACAGGCACATAGACACAGGCAACAGAGCATGCACAATGTCGGCACTATTACAGTGTTTATCCACCTTTCGCAGCCATGCACGCTGCTATTCTCCCATGGAGACGATCGTAGAGATGCTGGATGTAGTCCTGTGGAACGGCTTGCCATGCCATTTCCACCTGGCGCCTCAGTTGGACCAGCGTTCGTGCTGGACGTGCAGACCGCGTGAGACGACGCTTCATCCAGTCCCAAACATGCTCAATGGGGGACAGATCCGGAGATCTTGCTGGCCAGGGTAGTTGACTTACACCTTCTAGAGCACGTTGGGTGGCACGGGATACATGCGGACGTGCATTGTCCTGTTGGAACAGCAAGTTCCCTTGCCGGTCTAGGAATGGTAGAACGATGGGTTCGATGACGGTTTGGATGTCCCGTGCACTATTCAGTGTCCCCTCGACGATCACCAGTGGTGTACGGCCAGTGTAGGAGATCGCTCCCCACACCATGATGCCGGGTGTTGGCCCTGTGTGCCTCGGTCGTATGCAGTCCTGATTGTGGCGCTCACCTGCACGGCGCCAAACACGCATACGACCATCATTGGCACCAAGGCAGAAGCGACTCTCATCGCTGAAGACGACACGTCTCCATTCGTCCCTCCATTCACGCCTGTCGCGACACCACTGAAGGCGGGCTGCACGATGTTGGGGCGTGAGCGGAAGACGGCCTAACGGTGTGCGGGACCGTAGCCCAGCTTCATGGAGACGGTTGCGAATGGTCCTCGCCGATACCCCAGGAGCAACAGTGGACCTAATTTGCTGGGAAGTGGTGGTGCGGTCCCCTACGGCACTGCGTAGGATCCTACGGTCTTGGCGTGCATCCGTGCGTCGCTGCGGTCCGGTCCCAGGTCGACGGGCACGTGCACCTTCCGCCGACCACTGGCGACAACATCGATGTACTGTGGAGACCTCACGCCCCACGTGTTGAGCAATTCGGCGGTACGTCCACCCGGCCTCCCGCATGCCCACTACACGCCCTCGCTCAAAGTCCGTCAACTGCACATACGGTTCACGTCCACGCTGTCGCGGCATGCTACCAGTGTTAAAGACTGCGATGGAGCTCCGTATGCCACGGCAAACTGGCTGACACTGACGGCGGCGGTGCACAAATGCTGCGCAGCTAGCGCCATTCGACGGCCAACACCGCGGTTCCTGGTGTGTCCGCTGTGCCGTGCGTGTGATCATTGCTTGTACAGCCCTCTCGCAGTGTCCGGAGCAAGTATGGTGGGTCTGACACACCGGTGTCAATGTGTTCTTTTTTTCCATTTCCAGGAGTGTATTTTATGCTTGGCTCAAAGCATGCTTACCAAAAGCTTGTTCGTCAAGTGGTGGGTTTCAGGTGTCGTTTCATGGAGCTTAAAACTTACAGCAGATCCATTGTGCTTCAAGTCAGCCATTTCAAAATTCACAGATACAGTAGAACACTATGTGAGGAAATCAACAACAGTGTTTACACATGGCACTGCCAATGATATCACATGGCAGACTGACAGTTGAAACACACAACTGGAGGTACCTAGTGGCAGAAGTTTGTTTGGGTACAGTATTGAAATTCTCAAATTTTTGATCACTCCTCATATCATGCATAGTAACAAACTGACACACAAAATCAGTTGAAGTCTGTTAAAACTGAGTGAGATGGTGCAGTAGTTAGCACACTGGACACACATTCAGGAGGACAACAGTCCAAACCCACGTCTGGCCGTCTTGATTTAGGTTTTCTGCGATTTCCCTAAATCGCTTCAGGCAAATGCCAGGATGGTTCCTTTGAAAGGGCACGGCCGACTTCTTTCCCTAAACCAATGGGACCGATGATCTCGCTGTTTGGTCCCCTCCCCCAAATGAACCAACCAACTGAATTCTGTTAAAGCAATCCCAAGATCGCTCTTAAATTAATTTTCACTTTTGACTTTGTCAGCAATCAAGAAATGCTGTACTTGCTTTCATATTCTTAATTATTCATTTAAAATAGATCATACCCTTCTCTATGTGGTTCTGTAACTTTTTCTGACATATTGAATATTCCATCATCTGACTCAATGTGGGTCTTGAAGTTTTTCCAGTGTACTGAGTATTCTATGAGGTTTCCAAATGGCAGCGAGATCATGTTGACTTTTTGCCACAATATTTTGGCTGGCAACTATCCAGTCATCTTCAGATGAGTGTCCACCACTGGAGACTGCAAGTTCCTGGCATTGGATTTATACCAAAAATTGGCGAGGAAATGCAAGCATGCACATTGGCAGCCATCACAGGAGCATCCTCTATCGAAATCTGTGCCCTTTGCAAATACTGTTCTATCTGCCGAGTGCAGACACATGTGTAAAGGTGTAACTACATGTCCGCCCTCTGTCGGAATGCGTGCTCGTGTCACCAAACCCAGAGGTCAGATGTCGCCGGACGTATCATTATGAATAAACTGTTTTTTCTCAGAAGAAATTAGAAAAATCACCGGTTCCCAAGCCTTGTCCAGTTGAAAGCCCCCATCAGGATTTATAATATTTTGTGCTAGACATATTTTCACAGATTCTTTAATTACTGAATCCCAAAAAGTTCTCACTCGAGCCAAGATTTTTGTGGCAGAATAATCCATAGGGTGTCCTGTGGAAATACAATGCTCAGCTATGGACAACTTACTGGGCTGTGAAAGGCAAGTGTGGTGCTCATGTTGTATACATCTTTTGTGTACTGTGTGTATCATCTGACCTATTTAAGCTTTGCCACACTGGCAAGGAATTTTGTAAATCCTGGCCCCTCGCAGACCCAAATCATCTTTTACCGAACTGAGAAGGGCACTAATCTTCGCCAGTAGCCGGAAGATTACTTTAACATGATGTTTCCTTAGAATCCTGCCTACTTTAGATGAAAGGTTGCCAACATACAGAAGGAACACCTTGGACTTGAACAGCTCCTTATCTTCTTGATGTGGTGGCTGGTCATGTTTCTTCTGCCTTAGCACTGTGCTAATCTGATGTGGAGAGTAACCATTATCTTTGAACACTGACTTTTGATGTTCTAGCTCCTTTGTAAGACTGTCTCCATCAGAAACAACATGAGCCCGGTGAACCAACATTCTAAGGATGCCGGTAGTTTGTGAAGGATGATGGCAGCTCAACGCTTGTGTGGGCTTATGGTAGACAGAATGCTCTAATGACCCATCCACTTTCCTAGTAACCAAGATGTCCAGAAACGGAAGCAGCCATCCTTCTGTATTTCTGTCATAAATTGGTTATTCTTGCGGACTGAGTTCAGATGTTGCAAGAAGCCTGACAGTTCTCCTTTGCCATGGGGCAACACTACAAAAGTGTCATCTACATATCACCAGAGGACTCTTGGTTTAAGTTCTGCTGAATCAAGAGCAGTTTCCTCAAAGTCTTCCATTAAAAGTTTGTTACCAATGCGGAGAGAGGACTGCCCAAGGCAACACCATCAGTCTGCTCAAAATATTTGTTGTTAAATAAAAAGTAGATTGGAGAAAGGACATGATGAAAAAGTGATGTTATATCAGCCGTGAACTTGTTGCTGATGAGTGACAAAATGTGTCCATAAGAGGAACCTTAGTGAAAAGTGAGATGACATCGAAGTTGAAGTGACTTCAGTCTATTGATAAAGTCAGCTGAGTTGCAAACATGATGCGTGCACTTCACTCACAAAAGGTCTCAGTACAGGAGGGGCATCTATATTACTGACGATCAGCCATAACAGAACCTCCTTTTTATGAATCTTCAGAAGACCATATAACCTGGTGGGTGGCACAGACCTATGAGGTCTCAGTCTTTTGACCACTTCTTGCAGAATAGAAGAAGAATTCAGCAGTGCTGATGTTTTCCTATCCACTTTCCCTTTGGGATATTTGTCAATCTTCCAATACATTGGTTCACTCAGCAATTTATAAATCTTCTGTTATAAACCTCAAGTGGCAACAGCACAGTGGTGTTTCCCTCATCCACTGGTAAGACCACCGTGGGAGGATCTTCTCATAGCTTTCGTAGTGCGGCCCTTTCCATTGCAGAAATGTTGCTATTCCGAGGTGGAGCTTTCGTGAGTGCGTGACATGTGTCACGTCTTATTTCTTCTGCAGCATCACTAGGAAGAGGCCTAACAGCTTCATTAACAGTGCTAATAAAAATCAGTCAAAGGCAGGGTTCTCAGCATAGGGGCGAAGTTCGAGCCTTTCCCAAGCACAGACAGTGTTATGTTGTCCAAAACCTTATTCGTTAAATTGACTGTGGAGTGTCGAAAAGTATCTTCATGCAATAACGTTGCAGACAGCCAGCGAACTTCGAAAACTGTCTAGTTGTAGACTCCTTACGGACCCAGTCCAATTTTGCCCAGGTCGTGCTGTCAACCCGTGCCCATGAAAGTGGTGGCAGGCCGAATGCAATCTCCATATGCAGATGAAACAGCTGTTTCGATATAGCATCCAGTTCACGGTCAGTAAAACCGATCCTCTCCTCCTCTAGTGCTAGGCTTGCCTTTCATGTAATGAATTTTGCAGCAGCACTCTGGATGAAATGTCTCACTCTGGAAAACTTTGGAATAAGGCCATTGTCCTGATACTTAAGTAAAAAACACAGACAGCTTAACAATTTCACTCACTTAGTGCATAGATTTGTAATGCCATCGCCTCCCCAAAGAGGTACCTCATGTGATTCTTGAAGTTTTCCCTGAGTACTGAATATTCCAAGAGGTTTCGGGAAACCTCGCATAGGCACACAAGTACAATTGATCTTTCCTTTGAAATAGAGAGAGCGCCAAATTACTAATAGTACCAGAAAACTCAGTGTAGTTTATATAGCCATTTGTAAAAATGATTACTTCCAAAAACTGTGCGGAATTAATGAATATAAATCAAATACACTAACTGTGGAGGCTTCTGATGAGTAAATGTTGCTCTTGAGGACAGCTTCAATTTGTACACAACAGTGCTTTTCTTTCAATATAATGAGAGCACCATCATTTCACTGACAAGGATACATAATACTCAACCATAGTTTGTGTCTTTGGGAACCAAATTGAAATATAAGGAAGACCAGAGATGAATTGAGAATCATAAGACGAAGGAATAAGAAAAGAGCTAGACATAATTTATGAAATACAGCCAGAGAAGACTGAAATCTTGTACATGAGTGGGATAACACTTAACAACAAGAGCACTAAAATCACAAGTGAGACATACTTTGGTGGCTAGAGCAAAAGTTGTAGATGTAAATATCATTTGATCAAATTGTATGAGAGTTCTAAATGAAGATAAGGAAAATATCTGGAAGTGATCAGAGGATTAAAATATCTTTATCAAAAAAAGGGGGAGAAGGCTGTTCTGGTGTGTACAAGGTCACGAGATGGAAAATGAGCTTTGACGCGGTAAGGAAATTAGCTGTGTCATTTTCAGAGAAACACTCCTCTTATTTAACTTAATTCATTTAAAGAAACAATTGAAAACCTAAATCTGGATGGTCGGAAGAGTGTTTACATCGCCATCCTCTTGAATCGAAGTCCAGTGTCTTACTATTTCTACACCGTGATTGGTCCCATTATTTACAGTAGTGAATAAAAATGGGACATAGCATTACGTATTGAAATGAGAATTTGTGGGTGGTGGATACGTACAGTGTTGAATAATCGGTGAAAGTGCAGTGTAAATTAAGGGCAAATGAAGGGAAACACGAGATGAAGAGCATTTGCTGGTGATCAAGTTTCCACCTCAAAAGTACTGAATCTATCGAGATAGGTGGCTTTGTGTGGACAAATAAGGAAATTGTTGAAATATGTTCACTGCATAAAAAAAGTTTTGGCGCACTCCCACGATTTGCATAGTTTGTGTTATGTAATGGAAACCTCTTTCTCAAACTTTTTTGACCACAGGAAATTGCTGTGAATAGCTTCTGGTATAATAGAAGTGTAAGGAAACCATCATTATCAGTGCAGTTTAGTAATGTTTGCCTTGTCTCCAGAATAGGACAGTGATCAGAGTCATTTCAAGCTTGCTTGTATTGTGACTTACGCAAGAAGGGTCATTAACATGGGAAGTTGCCTGGGAACTGATATACACCACAGTGATATCATTTGAACAAATAGCCACTATTGTGAGAAACGTAATGGTGACGATATGCCTCAGAGTGGTCACTTAACAGCACCAGCTAATGAACACTACATACAAATTATGGCTTGTAGGTACCCTGAGGAGAATGCAACAGAAATGCATAATGCTTTCAAGGAGGCAATTGGGAAGGCTCTGTCTTCACATAATCAGTTTGGCCTCTAGGCTTCCATTACAAACCCCACAGCACCATGGTGTATGCAGGAGGTGGGCAAGGGAACACTTGGAGCATAACCTGGATCAGTGGCATCAAGTTCTCTTTCCGGGTGCAGTATTTCCGTCCATCCATCCTCCAATAGATTGTGGGATGACAGCTGTTGCTATATCTTTGTGTAGTAATCATGTCACCTTCAGCTGTATTTGTAGATCGTATTGCATTTAAAATTGATTTCAGTGTTACATTACACCATCTCGAGTCACCCACCTGGATAGCTGCATGTGTTCGTGCCACTTCTGGGACAGGGAGTTGTGCCAGCCCCAGATTGATTCTACATGGTGGATTAACATTGAGGATTGGTGTGCCGGCCAGCCTGGATGTGGGTTTTGGACAGTTCTACATCTACATCTACGAGGTGCATTCAAGTTCTAAGGCTTCCGATTTTTTTCTCCGGAGTGGAAAGAGATAGAAACATGCACATTGTTTTAGAATGAGGCCGCGTTCATTGTCAATACGTTCCAGAGATGGCAGCACCATACGGCAGATGGAATTTTACCACAAGCGGCGAGAATGAGAACTGTTTTAAATACTTAAAATGGCGACGTTTTCCTTACTTGAACAGCGTGCAATCATTCCTTTTCTCAATTTGTGTAGTGTGAAACCAATTGAAATTCATCGACAGTTGAAGGAGACATGTGGTGATGGAGTTATGGATGTGTCGAAAGTGCGTTCATGGGTGCGACAATTTAATGAAGGCAGAACATCGTGTGACAACAAACCGAAACAACCTTGGGCTCGCACAAGCCGGTCTGACGACATGATCAAGAAAGTGGAGAGAATTGTTTTGGGGGATCGCCGAATGACTGTTGAACAGATCGCCTCCAGAGTTGGCATTTCTGTGGGTTCTGTGCACACAATCCTGCATGACGACCTGAAAATGCGAAAAGCGTCATCCAGGTGGGTGCCACGAATGCTGACGGACGACCACATGGCTGCCCGTGTGGCATGTTGCCAAGCAATGTTGACGCGCAATGACAGCATGAATGGACATTCTTTTCGTCGGTTGTGACAATCGATGAGACGTGGGTGCCATTTTTCAATCCAGAAACAAAGCGCCAGTCAGCTCAATGGAAGAACACAGATTCACCGCCACCAAAAAAGTTTCGGGTAACCGCCAATGCTAAAAAAAATGATGGTGTCCATGTTCTGGGACAGCGAGAGCGTAATCCTTACCCATTGCATTCCAAAGGGCTCTACGGTAACAGGTGCATCCTACGAAAATGTTTTGAAGAACAAATTCCTTCCTGCACTGCAACAAAAATGTCCGGGAAGGGCTGCGTGTGTGCTGTTTCACCAAGACAACGCACCCGCACGTCGAGCTAACGTTACGCAATAGTTTCTTTGTGATAACAACTTTGAAGTGATTCCTAATGCTCCCTACTCACCTGACCTGGCTCCTAGTGACTTTTGGCTTTTTCCACCAATGAAAGACACTCTCCGTGGCCGCACATTCACCAGCCGTGCTGCTATTGCCTCAGCGATTTTCCAGTGGTCAAAACAGACTCCTAAAGAAGCCTTTGCCGCTGCCATGGAATCATGGCGTCAGCGTTGTGAAAAATGTGTACGTCTGCAGGGCGATTACGTCGAGAAGTAACGCCAGTTTCGTCAATTTTGGGTGAGTAGTTAATTAGAAAAAAAATCGGAGGCCTTAGCACTTGCATGCACCTCATACATCTACATCCATACTCCGCAAGCCACCTGATGGTGTGTGGCGGAGGGTACCTTGAGTACCTCTATCGGTTCTCCCTTCTATTCCAGTCTCATATTGTTCGTGGAAAGGAGGATTGTCGGTACGCCTCTGTGTGGGCTCTAATGTCCCTGATTTTATCCTCATGGTCTCTTCACGAGATATACGCAGGAGGGATCAATATACTGCTTGACTCCTCGGTGAAGGTATGTTCTCGAAACTTCAACAAAAGCCCGTACCGAGCTACTGAGCATCTCTCCTGCAGAGTCTTCCACTGGAGTTTATCTATCATCTTCATAATGCTTTCGCGATTACTAAATGCTCCTTTAACGAAGTGCACTGCTCTCTGTTGGATCTTCTCTATCTCTTCTATCAACCCTATCTGGTACGGATCCCACACTGCTGAGCAGTATTCAAGCAGTGGGCGAACAAGCATACTGTAACCTACTTCCTTTGTTTTCGGATTGCATTTCCTTAGGATTCTTCCAATGTATCTCAGTCTGCCATCTGCTTTACCAACGGTCAACTTTATATGATCATTCCATTTTAAATCACTCCTAAAGCGTACTCCCAGATAATTTATGGAAATAAATGCTTCCAGTTGCTGACCTGCTATATTGTAGCTAAATGATAAGGGATCTTTCTTTCTATGTATTCGCAGCACATTACACTTGTCTACATTGAGATTCAATTGCCATTCCCTGCACCATGTGTCAATTCGCTGCAGATCCTCCTGCATTTCGGTACAATTTTCCATTGTTGCAACCTCTCGATACACCACAGCATCATCTGCAAAAAGCCTCAGTGAACTTCCGATGTCATCCACAAGGTCATTTATGCGTATTGTGAATAGCAATGGTCCTATGACACTCCCCTGCGGCACGCTTGAAATCACTCTTACTTCAGAAGACTTCTCTCCATTGAGAATGACATGCTGCATTCTGTTATCTAGGAACTCTTCAATCCAATCACACAATTGGTCTGATAATCCATATGCTCTTACTTTGTTCATTAAACGACTCTGGGAAACTGTATCGAACGCCTTGCAGAAGTCAAGAAACATGGCATCTACCTGGGAACCCGTGTCTATGGCCGTCTGAGTCTCGTGGACGAATAGCGCGAGCTGGGTTTCACACGATCATCTTTTTCGAAACCCATGCTGATTCCTACAGAGTAGATTTCTAGTCTCCAGAAAAGTCATTATACTCGAACGTAATACATGTTCCAAAATTCTACAACTGATAGACGTTAGAGATATAGGTCTATAGTTCTGCACATCTGTGCAACGTCCCTTCTTGAAAACGGGGATGACCTGTGCCCTTTTCCAATCCTTTGGAACGATATGCTCTTCTAGAGACCTACGCTACACCGCTGCAAGAAGGGGGGCAAGTTCCTTCGCGTACTCTGTGTAAAATCGAACTGGTATCCCATCAGGTCCAGCGGCCTTTCCTCTTTTGAGGGATTTTAATTGTTTTTCTATCCTTCTGTAATCTATTTCGATATCTACCATTTTGTCATCAGTGCGACAATCTAGAGAAGGAACTACAGTGCAGTCTTCCTCTGTGAAATAGCTTTGGAAAAAGACATTTAGTATTTCAGCCTTCAGTCTGTCATCCTCTGTTTCAGTACCATTTTGGTCACAGAGTGTCTGGACATTTTGTTTTGATCCAGCTACCGCTTTGACATAAGACCAAAATTTCTTAGGATTTTCTGCCAAGTCAGTACACAGAACTTTACTTTCAAATTCATTGAACGCCTCTCGCATATCCCTCCTCACACTACATTTTGCTTCGCGTAATTTTTGTTTGTCTGCAAGCTTTGGCTATGTTTATGTTTGCTGTGAAGTTCCCTTTGCTTCCGCAGCAGTTTTCTGACTCAGTTGTTGTACCACAGGGGCTGTTTTCCATCTCTTACGATCTTGCTTGGCACATACTCATCTAACACATATTGTACGATGGTTTTGAACGTTGTCCACTGATCCTCAACACTATCTGTACTTGAGACAAAACTTTTGTGTTGAGCCATCAGGTACTCTGAAATCTGCTTTTTGTCACTTTTACTAAACAGAAAAATCTTCCTACCTTTTTTTAATATTTCTATATGCTGTAATCGCTTTATGATTGTTGATTCCCTGTTCTGTGTTAACTGTTTCAAATAGTTCAGGTCTATTTGTCACCAGAAGGTCTAATACGTTATCGCCACGAGTCAGTTCTCTGTTTAACTGCTCAAGGTAGTTTTCAGATAAAGCACATAAAAAAATTTCACTGGATTCTGTGTCCCTGCCACCCATTATGAACGTTTGAGTCACCCAGTCTATATCCGGCAAATTAAAATCTCCACCTAGAACTATAACATGGTGGGGAAATCTACTCAAAATATTTTCCAAATTATCTTTCAGGTGCTCAGCCACAACAGCTGCTGAGCCAGGGGGCCTATAGAGATATCCAATTACCATGTCTGAACCTGCTTTAACCGTGATCTTCACCCAAATTATTTCACATTTCGGATCTCCGTCAATTTCTTTCGATACTATTGCACTTCTTATCGCTATAAACATGCCTCCCCGTTCACTGTCCAGCCTGTCTCTGTGGTATACATTCCAATCTGAGTTTAGAATTTCATTACTGTTTACATCTGGTTTCAGCCAACTTTCTGTCCCTATTACAATGTGGACATTGTGACCATTTATTAATGAGAGCAGTTCTGGGACCTTTCTATAGACGCTCCTGCAGTTTGCTATTAGCAGATTAATATTGTTATTCCCTGTTGCATTTTGCCTACTCCTAGCTTGCCGCATCTCAGGAGGCATCTTGTCGGGCCTAGGGAGGGAATTCTCTAACCTAAAAACCCACATGTGCACTCCACATGTACTCCACTACCCTTGTAGCAGCTTCCTGCGTGTAGTGCACACCTGACCTATTCAGGGGGACCCTACATATCTCCACCCGATAGCGGAGGTCGAGAAATTTGCACCCCAGGTCTCCGCAGAATCGTCTGAGCCTCTGGTTTAAGCCTTCCGCTTGGCTGCAAACCAGAGGACCGCGATCGGTTCTGGAAACGATACTACAAAATAGTTAGCTCAGATTCCACCCCGCGAGCGAGGCTTTCCGCCTTCACCAACTCCGCCAACCGCCTGTATGAACTGAGGATGACCTCTGAACCCAGACGGCAGGAGTCATTGGTGCCGACATGAGCAACAATTTGCAGTCAGGTGCACCCAGTGCTCTCTATCGCCGACAGCAGGGCCTCCTCCACATCTCGGATGAGACCCCCCGGCAAGCAGACAGAGTGAACACTGGCCTTCTTCCCTGACCTTTCCGCTATTTCCCTAAGGGGCTCCATCACCTGCCTAACGTTGGAGCTCCCAATCACTAATAAACCCCTCCCCCTGTGTGCCTGGAGCAGCCACATGTCCACTCACAGGCATAGTGGGCGATGCCACACGGCCAGCCTCCATATTGACCCTCCACCTCTTGCGCCGCGAACGTCGCTGAACCCACCACTCCGCTTGGGGAGAGGGTGGCCCAACTGCGCCCGGTACCCGCGAAGATGTCTTGACAGCAGGGACAGTGGGTGAAGCATGTAACACCTGGGGTGTACCATGCGACAACTAGACTCCCCACTGCCGCTACACTCCGAGGCAGCATCCTGAAGATGGCTGACCGCGGCCATCAACACATTCAGCTGTTCACGAACAGTGGCCAGCTCCTCCTGAGTCCGTACACAGCAGTCACACATCCTATCCATCGTAAGAAATCAATTTACTATAGAGAGTTAATAGACTTTTAACTAGACTGCTAATTCACTAAAGGCAGCTGATAGTTGACTAAACTGTGGTTACTAGACACTTCTTGTAGAAAACAACTAAAATAGCACTACCTGTGTGTGGACTGCATTCAAAACAAACAATAGCACTACTGGCACTGTGGCTAACTAAAGGGAATCTCTCTGACTGTATTCAAAACAAACACGAAATCTATGGAACACTATTACTAGCACTCGACAATTAAAGCTTCCTAAAAGCAAAAACACATGGAAGAAGAAGTGACAAGTAAGAAAAATACAGTTAATACTTAAATTTATGTAGCTCGCTGCACAGCAGACGTGACACAGACGGCAGTTTCCCATATCCTGCGAGGAGAATACTGGGCAGGTATCCAAGTCCCACAGTTCACATGAATAACACTAAACGCAGGCAGTTGGTGTACACATATTCTGTCCCAGGAACAGGGTGGTTACAGGAAGGGCATCTGGCCACCCTTTAAAAAAACCTTTGCCAAATCCATTACTAATCATGCCAATGCATGATAAAGGTGGAATAAAAGGAGGTTACACCAACTTCAGCCCCTTCTGTGATACAAGATGATGATGTGGATACCAGGTAATTGTCATTATACATTTCATTCAGGGTACAAAAAAATCTATGTCAACAATGCTGAACCTTCTTTCCTGGTCATGGTGTGAAAAATGGCAACACATCAACTAGACTGTAGGTAGAAGCCAGCACATTCACATGATGTGCTTATATCAGTTTTGGTTTACAAATTTTTACTGGTCTTGATGTTTGACATATATTTGGGGGAGCTATCTTCTCAAACTGAACATTTGAGAATGGCTTAAAATGCCAGAACTAGTAATGGAATGAAGAAATAGCCTCAGTAAACAGAGCCTAAGTGCAAAAATGCAACACTCATTTCATTATTATAATTATTCCCACAATGGTCCTGAGCTAAAACTTGATGACAGCTGTCGTGGCCATGGTTTGTAGAGAGATGTGATAGGGATGGAACCGATGTCAGTGGTGAATGTGTAGGACACTTCCTCATCCTCATGCAGTGGTGTGGGAACTAGAGATGGGCAAAGTCGATCATCCTCAGGAACTAGTTCACTGGTGATTGTTCTTTTTTTGGGAACCATTCATTGTGCTTGGTATATGGTTCTTATGAAAAATTGAAGATGGAAGGCGCCAAGAGGGGCACTTGCCTCCACTCTGGAGTAGAGAGTTTTTATTCATGACAGAATTCTCAAACACATGTAATTTTTGTGATTCTGCAAAACATCTCGTTTAAGCAATTGCAGCATCATGTGGCTGATTGCAGTGAAATAATATAAGGTAGCGCACGAAAAACCGGCGCCAAGTACAGACTGCTTGCCAGTTACGCGCGATTTGTTGACTGCTACGAGCAGAATAGATAAACATGTAATAATTAGGCAGTGAAGAAGTAACAAATAAGCTAATGCAAACAACTTTGAAACAATAGCTGATGATTGGTAAACAACAATGAGCAGTCTAGTACTTGGGGCCAATTTTTCATGCGCCACCCTGTACCACTGAAACAATATTGTAGACGTTATCATATTCTCTTTACAAATTGTGACACCATAAACTCAATTATGAAGTGTGGGCTTCATTCAGTTGTAAGTCGGTCTGCTTTCCATAACAATGAACATGCTTTTTTACCTTGGATCAAAAAAAGACAGAAAATGGCCACTCCTGTGTGCTGTGCTGACATCCTTATCATGTGTGTACTAACAAAAAATATTGCCTTTTTACAAGTATTTCTTCTGCTGTTTATCGAAATAGTGAAGTAAGCTGATACGCCATTTTGTTACCTGAAAAGGTGTATGTATTACATAACACACAATTTTTATGTAATTGACGTAATTATAAAATACATTTTAATCACCGGTCGTGGATGGTGAATAGAATACAAAAAGAACCAGAAGTTCAAAGTTCAAAAAAGGTTTGAGATAGATCTAGAATGGGCATACAAAGCTAACGAAACACAACAACAACAACAACTCGATACTGAACTAATTATGAGACATCAGCAGTGGAACTGCGATGAGTGGCCACGCGAAGAAGGACGAGTCCGGCCGACCGAGACCGAGACAGATGGGAATGGGATCAAGGCTGGAATGAGACCCGCCGACGTGTCATTCAGGAACGAGACCGACCGTTTCCTGTTCCTGGGAACTATAAGTAGAAAGCTGTGACCAAAGTGAACTGTGAAAGACCGTTCCTTAGAATTCATTCTTCCCTCGTTCAGTTCATCTTGGTGAACCATTCCTTTGGACCCATTAATTCACAAACGACCCATCTCTAGTGGGAACTGACTTGTGGATCAACTGCAATAGCAGAAAGAATGGTAGTTTCCCTCTCTTCTGTTATCACTTGTTTCCTTCTGTTATGTTGTCACATAACTGCAAAGATGGTTGACATCTAATGGTACATCTTGTCGCATACACTGTATAAGAACATCCTACACACTCCATACACCATGGGCATGTCAGCTTTTTCTGCATTGGTAAATCCCATTGTTCACTCACAATCTACTGCTTGGACTGTCACACATTAACTGACTAGCAATTTGAATGCACTCGAGGAACACACAAGCATACTGTAAGCAAACATAACATCATTGTATCTAGCAACTATGCAGGTTGAACGACACAAAAAAGTGTCGATGTGGAAACTTTTCAAAATACGATCCTTCATAAATGACTCTAACTAGAATCTTGCAACAACCACCACAGACATTTTAATTTACCCTAATTTTAGTTTGTTAATGTCAATAGGTATTGTTCCATTTAAAAAATGTGTGTTTGCACAATAAATACACTTTCTAAGTATTATTACCATCTGTTTATTGGCTAACAATATAAGCCCCTGATTACCTATCCATTCTGTGAAAACTGCACATCAGTAACACTTCCCAACTCCGCAATATTTGCGATGAAAGTTTTAGGTTATTCACTTTGTATATCCTCCCTCAGTTTCTAGAAAAGTTTAATATGAAACTGACTGCATATGTAAACAAACATAAGGACCGAAATGAGGTAATTCCTGATAGGTATACAACAAAGCTAAGGTACAGGTTATGATACTGACTGACCAACGCTACTAAGAAAACCACCATAGTCTAAGCTTACTTATGATAGTCTGTGGTCTTTTTACAACTCTGATTATAGCAGAAATACAAAGATCTGAAGCTAAAAGCAAAAATAATTGTGCATGAAGAAAAACAGAAAGCTTGGACTGATTTCACAGATAAACTACTGTACCAAACAATAAGAAAAATGATCAGTGTTTAATGTCCTGTTGACATCAAGGTCATTAGAAATGGAGAACAATGCTTGGAATGTTTCAAGGATAGGAAAGGAAATTGGCCAAGCCTTTTCAAAGGATCCATGTTGGCATTTGCCTGGAGTAATGTAGGGAATCACGGAAAACCTAAATCTGAATGGTAAAACACAGATTTGAACATTCGTCCTCCCAAATGTGACTCCAGTGTGCCACCTCACTTTTAACAATAAGGAATGTAAGAGGAGCCATAAATAAGGAAGATAATGGAATTCTATTTTGAAGACCCCCACTGATGTAACCACTCAGGTTAGTTTCAGTTGTAATGGTGAGACCAATCAAGAGAGTCCACCAACATGGAAGGAAGTAGAAACAGCCCCCATTTTAAACCAAAAGAAAAATCTACAGATGTTGATGGGGTCAGTGCAGACAGGATCAAAGCACTTGGTCCACTAGAAAAAAGTGGCTTCATGGAGTAATAGGTGCAATATGGAAGGATGGGAAAATTCCTGATGATTAGAAAAAGGAAATAACAGCACCTCTCTTTAAAAAAGGAAGCTGTAAAAATGTAGCTGTTATAGAGAAATGCCCTATCATCATATGGTCTGAAAATATTTGAGAAAATACATGAGGAAAGGCAAATAGAACCACAACTACAGGAAAAGCAGTATGGATTAAGAGAACAGTGTGCTACTACAGGTCTTATATTTGCATTCAGAATGCTGGTAGGACAGAGACATAACACTCGTGACTTAAGCACTTGAAAAAGTGTTTGATAGTGTTACAAGGAACACCATATGGGAGAGCCTAAGAAATAAAAAATGTACCCACAAGGCTAATTCTGAAAGTTAAAATGCTTTACAAAAGCTACTGCAGTTTCATACGGATAGGAAATGGTAATTATGATTGATTCTGAAGGAGTTCAGCAAAGGAGTGCCGTTTTGCCATAACTTTTTATCACTGTCATAGATGAAGTTATGAAGAGAATGAAGCAGAACATCAGAACACTTGCATCTGCAGATGATGTAGTAATTTGGGCTAATATATGAGGGGCCGACCATCTAAAGGCACGTGGATTAACACTAAATGAATCCAAAATATTTGCAAAGCGAGAAAGGAAAAATGAGGCTGGAAAAGCAGGCCAGTACAAATGTCTCGGTTGCATAATTTCAGGCAACAAGAGGATACAGCACGAGATCAAAAACCAAACTCAAAAATCAGAATCCTGCACAATGACTGTACTCGTCGACAACAGTCTGCGAGCCACAGTAATGAAGTTCTTATGAACTATGGTCCAGAAAACTAGGAAGGATACAGTAATAAATGAAAAAAATATGGGAAGAAGCTAGAATGCACAAAATGCCCTTGTCAAATGAATGGTCTTTTACCAAACACATCTGTGTGTAACCACTGGTTTGCTATGAAGCAAAACAGTGGCTACACACAGATGTACTTGATAGAAGACTGGTAGGAAGACCAAGGAAGATATGGCTGGACCACGTGATGGAGGATATAGGAACAAAATGGAGTCGGCTCGGATACAGTCCTGAAATTTTGGTAATGCTGGGGTTGGTGGTAGAGAAGGGAGTTCAACTTTCCCATTATTGTATATGCAACAGAAATGTGTCATAAGGATTATAGGCTGCCTATGTCTTCAAAGAATTAGGCATTCTAGTAAAAGTTTCGGCATCTACATAGCTAATCTGAAAATCACATTTAAGTGCCTGGCAGAGGGTTCATCAAACAAAGTACATTTAGATTTTCAGGTTTGTTATTACCAACCATTTAGGATTTGAAAACAACATGAATAATGAAGTTGACAGCTTGCCTCTGGCAAAGAAAGGAGCAAATTATGCAGTCATAAAAATCCAGGGTTACCACCAGACCTGGAAATCAGGGAATTTCAAACATATAAGGGAATTAGAAAAATCTCGTTTTTTTTTCTCATTAGATGAAATGGTTTGTTTACTGAGATGTAATGCTTCATCACTGGCTGGTTACAGCTGAGTACGTGTGCCACTTCCCTACTCCCTCATCTTACTGCTTCTCCCCTTCCTACCATTCCCCTTGGTTTGCCATCAGTGCTGCCACTAGCTAGCAGCTGCCGATGAGAGGCAGGGAGGCATGAGGAGTGGTTTGTTTGGATCTGATTCTCAGAGATTGTTGACACAGCAGCCAGAGACGGTGGTCACGTGTGCACGAGTTGTGTCTGAGTAACTATGTGAATGTGTGTATGCTCTTATTTTCTGACAAAGGCTATGGCCGAAAATTGTTGTGAGAGTGTGATTGTCTTTTCTACGTGCCTGTCTGCAGCTCAGTGATCATCTTTACATTGAGTTGCTGCCTGTCCTCATTAGTATTGGATTCTCAGAGTATTTGCGCAAGTTATCTATTTTGATCACCACGGTCTCATTTCATCAACGTGGTGTCTGTGAGATGTGGAAGCTGGCCACACGAGTGGACTTCCACAAAGGGCCAAAGTTGGAGGCCATTTCTGCAGGTATTTCTGACGGATCGGGCCTGCCGAACTGAAGCCCATTGTTTCCCACTAACGTGCAAGCTCTATCCCGTCGGATCTAGTCTCACTGATCCGCCTGCAGGTCGGGTGTGTTTGTGTGTGTGGCATAATGCGGTGGATTTTCATGGTTCGTACACGGACTCGGGACTGCAGTGCTCCTTGGCAGGCCAGAGGCCACGAGTGATGGATTTCACGAACTGTGAAGAAGAAAATTGTGGCAGTCACTGGCAGTTCATATATTATGTACTTGTATATTTCCTGAAATAAAAATCACACAATACCTGTTAAATAATAGACATAAGGTAGTCTTCAATAACGAACATTGTAGAACCAACATTTTATTGGTGGTCACCTACAGTGTTGGTTTACACAACTCTTCCCTGCCTTATACACTTCTTTCAAAAGGCGTACTTTTTTCTAGGGTTATTTCTGAAATCAGTGAAGGTATTTTAAATCTGTCTTGAGACTCCAAGGAAATGGGTATTTTTGTCACCTAATGTGTTTTGTTTTCTGAAATGAAACAACAAGTGGCCCTAATGAAACACATACCATTTGGCTTGCTTTCTCCATCTAAAAAGAGTTCATTACAAAAGATGATGATAGTACTTAAGATTTTGCTCACACAGGGGAGAAATACAGAAGTCCTTACTTCTTTTTGTCAACTTATGTCTTTACTTACCCTTGAGATCTCAAATTTTGTCAGGGAAAAATGTTAAAACTTGTCTGAAATCAGGGAATTTCACCTAGGGAAACTTATGGCGATCCTGAAATCTTGTACCACATTCCCAATTAATTAAGGGGGTGTAGGACATCAAACGGGACGACTTAGAGCGGGAGAGACACCACAAGAATATTTAACTTCCACTGCCTATACTTTTACAAATAAATTCATAAAACTTTGTCAGAATGACCAGAAAGGATTCAGGATTTACACTTATAGTGGTGGAAGTTCAAAAATATAAGAAAATAATTTATTTTTTTACATTTGTATTTCAACTTTTTTCACTTACCATTGGCTGCATTTGTTGCTATAGGTACACTTTTCTTCATAAGTAAGGGAGATTCTTCGATTACTTTTGCACAGCATACAAACCATACTTACAGGTGTATGAAACTCAAGAATTTTCCAAATATATTAAAAACAATGGTAAAAATTGAGATAATTAACTATAATATTTGAGTTTTTTCTAAACATAAAGTTAAAAATGTAAAAGCACATTCATTTTTTCATAAATTAAATAATTTCTAGAGTTTCATAAACCTGTAAGTATGGTTTGTATGCTGTGCAAAATTCATCGAAGAATCTCTCTTACTTATGAAGAAACGTGAACCTATAGTAACAAACACAGCCAATAGAAGTAAAAAAAATGATGACCTTTCACATGTAAAAAAAAATTATTTTTATTTATTTATTTATTTATTTATTTTAACTTCCAATGCTATAATTGTGAATCCTGAATCCTTCCTGGTCATGCTGACAAAGTTTTATGAATTTATTCGTATAAGTATAGACAGTGGAAATTAAAATGTCCTGTGGTGTCTCTCCTGCTCCAAGACGGCCCGTTTGACGTCCTACCCACCTTAATGGTGCTGGATATGTCACTTGAGGCTGATTATTCATTTGAACCAAATTAGAAAGAACTGTATAGGTTAGAGAGTACCTCCAAAGTAAATTATAACATGCTCCCCCTTCCTGATCCAGAACTCCATGCTGACTTCTTCCCATCCTACCAGCTATAGACCCAAGAGCCTCTACTCTCTCTCTCTCTCTCTCTCTCTCTCTCTCTCTCTCTCTCTCTCTCTACATTCCAACTCCTCTCTGTTCCAGCTCCAACATCACTCCATCCCACCTATCTTGTCCACCCCTTCCCTCGCCATCACTGTCTGCAGACACAATGCAGCAACACCATCTATGTTTTCTATGGAAATGTTATCAGTAGAAATTATCATTTATTATTGTTAAACTCTATTCTATCAATTTAAAATTCTAAAACTCTGCTCACATCTTAAGTTATATTAGGCTGAGAATAGAAATAAACTAATATTGCCATCTAAGCAGCTTTATTAAACTCACCTCCCTAGTTGCTTTCCAGTGGCTTATTAACTATGCCAACGTCTTAGAAAATGTATAATTAACCTATCCCATCTACAGGTTTTGTTATTGACTTTTCCCCCTTGTGTATTCCCTATTATATCTCTTCATTTCATACATTATCTCTGTGTTTAATTGTTACAATATTTTTGAAGTGTACCACATTCCAAATGTTTTGTCTCCTCTCCCTCCCATCCATGATTTACCTAAATCATTGTATGAAGTGTTGTATACCTTTACACACACAAAAATTAGCAGTGTTATTAATGTGAAAAACATAACAGTTATTAATTTATGTTTCCTGCCACAGTTGCATACATATTCCTTACTAGAGACTAGTTTTGAACAAGTTCTTTGATTTTCAAACCATTGCTTGTGTCTTTATTATGTGATTGTAAAATAATTCCAGTGAAATGTATAAAATTTTTAGTCTGTCATTAGCAAATTGACTTCCTAACGTTAGGTCAGCTTAGCAAAAATATAGTATATGGAAGTTAGTTGTGCCAAGGACAGACAGTTCAAAGATATACATACTTTAAGAACCGACCAACACTTTTACATGCAACACTGGAATTATTTTACAATCAAATGATGAAGATACAGGCAATGGTTTGAAAATGAGTGGACTCATTCAAAACTAGCCATCATTAAGGAATATGTATGCTAATGGGATAAGAAACTAAATCAATAAAAAATATATATATATAGTTGCTGGTCCTTTATGCCATCACATTCTGTAATTGGCTATAGTTGATAGTGTTTGTTTACTTGCAGTTCTACTATGCTGTCTACAGCTTTGAAGGCCAGGGACCTACTACATTGGCTATAAAGGCTGGGCAAGTTGTTAATGTTCTCCAACATGAAGATGCCCAAGGAAATTCCGAATGGTGGCTAGTAGTTGACAGGTTTGGGAACAAAGGATATGTACCAGCAAATTACCTTGCTAAATATGATAATTAAATTTTGTATGATGACAGCAGTCAGTTTCTTTCTGTATACTGTATTCATTTTGTTAATTATGTGCAGACTGTAGTCTGTGTGAAACACTGCAACTGTTTTTGTAAGTGCCAAAGCCAAACAGACTATGTGCAGCTAAGAACCACATATCATTTCATTATTGTATGCATTTAACTGACCAGAATATTCAGTTATTAATAATTTTAACTGCTCATTTTGTGTGCTTCTGTGGTTTCAGCTATCTCACAATGCTCTGTTTTTGTAATAATGTTGTATTTTAATGCGCTGAATGCATGTAATGTTTTTTGGAGGAAAACCTAATTATTTTACTTTATTTGAATAGCATCTGTTTGGGCATATGCTATAAACTCTTAGTTGTTTTCTCCCATGCAAATGAAGCCGTATCTGTGATATTCTGCCTGCTATGTAGTTTGGTGCTAACTAAAAATGAAAGGAAAATGTTTCCATTCAAGAGTCACGAGATTTTCTGGGCTGTAAGTCTGCCAACAAAGCTGTTAATCATTCATCTGTATAAAATGCAGAGAGAGAGAGAGAGAGAGAGAGAGAGAGAGAGAGAGAGAGAGAGAGAGAGAGAATATGAATGCATGCCATTACATCGATGTTTTGCCAGACTTTACAAGTGTAAGATATGAAATATTTGTTCCTGTACTGATGGCAGCTTAATATTTTTGTAAGTGGTGAGAATACTAGCGTGTGAAATGTCTGGAAAAGAAGTGGAAAAAAAGGCCCACTCACCAATAAGACTCAGTAAGGGAAAAAAATTGTTTTTGGGCCTCAGATCCTTGTGTAATCTGCTGATAGACACTCTAGAGGAAACATACGTGACCGACAATACCATAATTATATAGCAGTGGCAACATAATACAAGGAAATATGAACAAATTGGTGCAGAAAAGGAACAGACTATCAAGATTACAAACTTCCCAAGAGAGAAATATTGTGTGTTGTGGGACTTAAACCCAGACCATTGCTTTTCAAGGGTGATGCTCTTACACACAGCCATCCATCCAAGAATGAATCATTTCTGATCTTCACAGCTTCAATTATGTAACACAAGAGAGTAGCATTCCCTGCTGCCCAAGTAGAGAACTTGAGAAGTGGAGCGGCTGCTGCTGCTGCTGCTGATGATGATGATGATGATGCAATGTTCATTTTTGATCAGTTCGTGATAAAATTTCATTTGCCAATCTGATACCTGCACAGGAATGTTTACTGACAAATTGGAACACTTCTGGCTGAGATGAAGACCAGCCGGTCCCAACATGTGAGTCAGCAATAACTCTAAGGTACTGAATTTGAGCAACTTAAAAGGTCAAAAGATAAATTATTTTTGAAGTTATATGCCATACAGGCCTTTGTATTTTTCAGGATGGGTGGGGGTGGCACTGCATTACAAAATAACAAAAGTTTTAGTCTGACCTGCAGTGTTTTGGAAAGTGGTTGTATCCAATGAATGACAGTTCTTGTACTTTTGAAATGAGAACAGAAAATACAATGTACCTTGCTAACAGTCAAATAAGTTGATTCAATAACATATTTGGACATGTAACAAATATTAACTTTCAAAACATATAATAAAGACCTTTGTTGTTGTATTTCAGTAGATTAGCACCATATTTTGTTTCATTTCACAACACTGAGGAAACGAATTTGCACCTCTCAGAAATTTTATATTAAAATTTCTGGTGCAAGGCAGCTGGGTTTGTTATATCATCATCTCCAGTCTCTTATAGGCTGCATTTGCAGCACATGCAGTGCTTTTAAAAATTGCATTATGATTTTGCTACCTAGACATTTATAGATCACTTGAGAATCCTTGTGATGCATAGTAGCTACCGTGGGTTGAAGATCTGATTAATTAATTAAAGAATTAAATGCTGTTAGTATTCATTCCCTCCTCTTCCCTAAACAAAAATTATGGACACCAAGTCAATTAAATATTTCTTCTTTCTTGCAAACACAAAAAATACTGGCTTGGAGCAATATTTATTAACATCAGTATTTTCTGTAGAAATTGTATATTGTTTGTTCTGGCAAATTAACTTATTCTAGCAGTAATTCAGTTCCTTATGTAATCTTCATTAGAATGATTTGCATTTTAAATGTGATCTTACTTTCGTTATTTTAAACGTACTGTACAGAAATTATATTGTGAATTATATTTGTTGTGGAGTAATATGTTGTAAATATTTTGTTGTATGTGAACAAATTTACCCACATTTTAATAAAAATGTTCTGAACATTACTGTAGTCTTGCTTGAATTGTGTGTGTGTGTGGGGGGGGATTGGATTGAATACATTATGTGGTTAAACATATTGGCAAGGTCATTATACATAGAGAAATAGTTCAACTGAAGGAGAATGGCATCTACGAGTATGTAGCCTGCTGAAGAACAGTGAAATCCATTTTATAAGTAGAACGATATGCAATAAATAAAATATATTGTTTGCCTGAGCTTTCTAAATTCTGCAACTGGAGAACCTTTGTAACTCACAACAGTTAGACAATACTTTTGTTGGATATACAGTTTTTTATTATTATTTTTGCCTTTCATTGTATAATTAACTATTTTCAATTTTCTACTCTGTAATTTCAGGCATGGAAGTGTTATCTTAGTTATTTTAATCACTAAAACGCAAAAGTATATGGTATTTACATCCCTCAGAGATAATGGAGTTTAACTTGAATTTCTGCAATGTTGACCTAAGACTAGATTTATGATAGCCAGACACTGTTTCATTTGTGGAAGAAGGTTCCAGTCCATGGCTGATCTAGGCTGTGTCATATGAATATGCACCCCTTTAACACTGCATGGGCAGGGGAATGGCTGCTGCCTTTCTTTGATAAGTGAAGCTGTGTGTGAAGATTACAAATATGGTCTTAAGTTGAAATTGTGAAAAGTGGACTTTTACGTCTTTACAATGTTGTTGAAGTTTTTGTGGCCATTTGATGTATTGCCTGTTGGCTTCCATTTCTGGATATTTTGTAAACACAAGTGACTGACATTCGCAAAAATTCTCTCTGGTCTGCCACTAGCAATGGAGGGTAAACCTGAGAACGCTGGCGAATCGTCATAAAAATCAGTAAATAAATGTTGGCCAAAGATCCTAAGACAAACCAACAGGCATTACACATGTATATCTCAGGTATGTATTTGTATGCTGAAAATCATTTAAAATGAGGAATACTTCTGCACTAGTGCTCTTTTTTTTTCAGATAAGTGGAAAGGCAAAAATAGCATGAATTCAGTTCTGCAAAAGTGAAGAGTTAAGTGCAATTTCCTACTCCAAAACGGATAGTACTGTATTGAGCACTTAATGTTTATGAAGTGTGCCTACTAATTATCCCAAGTAATTTAAACTGAGCAAGGTGGCACAGTGGTTAATACACTCGCATTTGGAAGAACTGTTTTCTGTTGTTTCCTTAGATCACGTGAGGCAAAAAATACTGAGATGTTTTTCTTGATCGAGAGAAAGCCTATTTCTTTGCTTATGCTTCACAAATCAGAGTTTGTGCTCAGATACTTATGACATGGTCTACTGCAAGTTAAACCTTAATGTTTCTAGATTCCATCGAAATAATTAAAAGTGACACTGTTTTAAAACCATCAACTTCTTTATGTAATATCCTATGTTAGACAAACAAGGATTGATCACGTGGGGATTTGAACCACTGCCTACCTCAGTACGAGTACAGTATCTTACAATTGCACAACCTTAAAACTCAAGAGGGTAAATAAAGTTAGTTTCTTGCATACCTCATTCCTTAACACATAAACACATATATTCCAGAAACAGTTCTAAATGAACATCTGATTTGTGTTATATGTATCTCAGAACAGGCTCCAAATAAAGTAAAAAGGTGTGCAGCTAATCTCTTCAGTTACTGGGCACAAAGATTTTTACTTTAAGACCATATTTTTATCTTGAGTGAAACCAATGAGGAAAGAAGATTTTATAATCAATCTGCACAATATTTACTTCATTAGTAAACTTGTTAAGGTGAAAAGAGGAACATGAAGGATGTGAAGATCTAGAGAAAATCTGAGAGAGGCATTCAATAACTGGAATTTCTTATGCTGAAAATTAGTAGAATAATTTATCTGGAACGAGTTGGGGTGAAAGTTCTAGTTCAAGGAGAATCATTCTACACAGTGGAAAATAATACATTGAAGAGTATAGTAAAATGTTAAATATCAGTGTGCATTCAGTGGAAGGGATTTCAGTTAAGAAAAGAAGATAGTGCATGTTTATTCCACTTTTTAAGAAGCATTAAGATACTAACTAGAGAGATTGTGTGTCTTCAGGTTTTTACAGATACATAATTGATTCTGGGACTAGACGTGAAGCAGTAAACTAACGTGCACTAACACTTGAGAGTCTAACATCTGCTTTAATTGTGCATATAATATGAACATTTGTATAATATCTAAGCAATATATTCACATACAGTATGCAATACGAAACAGTGATGGGATGGCGAGGCGCGGCGACTCGAGCGCACCGAGAATTCCTCGAGCCTCTAGTTCTCAAGCAATTCTGGAGAAATGGCTCGGCGGCGTGTGCCGCTGCGCGCCAGTTGGCTGCGACAACATACGCCGCGCCGCTGTTGTTTTATGAATTGGATGGTGCCGCTAGACAAACACGCTCGCTGCTCGCAACTAGTATCTCTCAGGTTTCATTCGAGTAAAGTTGTTATTCAAATCAATATGGACACTCGAAAACGAACGTCATGGTGCTGGAAATATTTTACGGAGGATGCAGATAACGTTACTTGCAACATTTGTCGTAAAAATGTCCGTAATGTATCAAAAAATACAACGGGCATGATTAGACATCTTAAACTGCACAATTTATCGAGCAATAAAACAGCGACGTCCGTGGATACAGAGGCTCGTTCTTCCAATAGTGCGAGGCAGACAAAATGTCCAGGTACGTATGGTACAAAGGGTGAATTCCGTGCAAAAGTTCGGATAGTGTCCGAAGCGGTCCGGCACGCTAAAAAAAAACATTGCTTTTTTAATCGTACTCCGATAACATACAACATACCCTAAAATTAAACCTATACTATCCTAGCTTTTGCACGATACGATATGTAATTTTATTGGACTAGTTATCGAGCATAATGTATCCCCTTGCTGGAGCACTGATCTAAATCTTACGTTTCTCTTCATAGAGGGAAGTAAACTGCAACAACAGCTAGATGAAGCACTAGTGGCCATGATAACAGACGATTTTCAACCGCTTTCAATCATCGAGGACACTGGTTTTCGACATTTTGTTTCACTGTTGGACCCACAATACTCGATACCAAATCGAAAAAAGTTGCGCCTCATGATTGAGGACGATTACCGTAAACAGAAAGAGGCTGTAAACTGGGCAGTGGTCGACTCTACTTGTGTTTCTTTAACGACCGATATTTGGACCTCACTCAATAGTGAGGCATACAGGGTTATTACAAATGATTGAAGCGATTTTACAGCTCTACAATAAATTTATTATTTGAGATATTTTCAAAATGCTTTGCACACACATACAAAAACTCAAAGTTATTTTAGGCATTCACAAATGTTCGATATGTGCCCCTTTAGTGATTCGGCAGACATCAAGCCGATAATCAAGTTCCTCCCACACTTGGCGCAGCATGTCCCCATCAATGAATTCGAAAGCATCGTTGATGCGAGCTCGCAGTTCTGACACGTTTCTTGGTAGAGGAGGTTTAAACACTGAATCTTTCACATAACCCCACAGAAAGAAATCGCATGGGGTTAAGTCGGGAGAGCGTGGAGGCCATGACATGAATTGCTGATCATGATCTCCACCGCGACCGATCCATCGGTTTTCCAATCTCCTGTTTAAGAAATGCCGAACATCGTGATGAAAGTGCGGTGGAGCACCATCCTGTTGAAAGATGAAGTCGGCGCTGTCGGTCTCCAGTTGTGGCATGAGCCAATTTTCCGCGGGCTACGCGTGAAACTTGCCCGCATGCGTTCAACCGTTTCTTCGCTCACTGCAGGCCGACCCGTTGATTTCCCCTTACAGAGGCATCCAGAAGCTTTAAACTGCGCATACCATCGCCGAATGGAGTTAGCAGTTGGTGGATCTTTGTTGAACTTCGTCCTGAAGTGTCGTTGCACTGTTATGACTGACAGATGTGAGTGCATTTCAAGCACGACATACGCTTTCTCGGCTCCTGTCGCCATTTGGTCTCACTGCGCTCTCGAGCGATCTGACGGCAGGAACCTGAAGTGCGGCTTCAGCCGAACAAAACTTTGAGTTTTTCTACGTATCTGTAGTGTGTCGTGACCATATGTCAATGAATGGCGCTACAGTGATTTTATGAAATCGCTTCAATCATTTGTAATAGCCCTGTATATTGCTGTAACTGGTCATTTCATTAACAAAAAATGGTTCAAATGGCTCTGAGCACTATGGGACTTAACTTCTAAGGTCATCAGGCCCCTAGACCTTAGAACTACTTAAACCGAACTAACCTAAGGACCTCACACACATCCATGCCCGAGGCAGGATTCGAACCTGCGACCGTAGCGGCCGCGCAGTTCCAGACTGTAGCGCCTTTAACCGCTTGGCCACCACGGCCGGCATTTCATTAACACTAATTGGTGCCTGAAAGCTTTAGCTTTCGAGACATTCCGTTTCCCGGAGAGGCATACAGCGCTAAATATTAGTGATGCGTTAGATAACGTGATTTCAAAATGGAACATTGAAAACAATGTTGTAAGCATCACAACTGACAACGCCATTAACATGACGGCAGCCGTACAACTTATTCACAGTGGCAACATACATATGTAACATGTGCCTTGTTTAGCACACACCATCAATTTAGTTGTGGAAAGTTCTTTGAACAGCAAAAGTGAGCTCTGCATAATGCGGGTAAAGGCCAGAAAAATTGTTCGCTATTTTAAAACAAGTTGCAGTGCTAATGAAAAACACCGTGAGATCCAGGATCTAATGAAAAAACCTGTTCATAAACTGATTCAAGAAACCGAAACCCGATGGAACAGTACGTTTTATATGCTACAACGTCTAGTGGAGCAAAAGGAATGCATTGCAGCCTGTTTCTTATCTTTGTATCCAGGTGTAGAGAACCTCACAGCTGACGAGTGGTGAATTTTGAGCGAATGTTTATGTGTACTGGAGCGATTTGAAGTGGTAACAAGTGAAATCTCAACTGAAAACTATACCTCTCTTTCGAAAGCTGTTCCAATAATCAGACAGCTAATCCTAACCGTATGCAGTGGGAAGTGGGCTACCACGACAGCGCAAGAGCTACAGCAACATCTGCACAACTCACTAATAGCCCGGCTAGGATTAATGGAAACAAACAAAGTACATGCCGTTGCCACAGTTCTCGACCCAAGATTCAAAACGTTACCATTTACGAATCCCATTCATTCAAAACATGCCGTTGCAAGCCTAATTGCAGAGTGCACAAACGTGGTAGAGACCGTACAATCTACTCATTCGGCTGCTAATGACACTAACCACGAATACCATTTCGTACAAAACGCCAGTAGTTCCTTATTGGCTTCTTTCGATGAAGAGGTTTCCAATAAAAATCTAATGAAAAGCGGTTGTGATAGCACAGACCTGGAAGTACAACGATATTTGAAAGAACCGTACCAAGAACGCACTGATAACCCTTTACACTACTGGAAAAAAAGTGAAAACAGTTACCCATGTCTAGCTGTCGTGGCAAAAAAAAAAAATCTCTTGCAATAACTGCACCTTCTGTTCCCAGTGAAAGAATATTTTGGAAAACAGGACTACTTATAAACAAACAAAGAAGCCGACTAAAAGGCCAATTGGTTAATAAAATCATATTTCTAAACAAACATCGACGGCAGTGCAGTAATGGGATGTAAAAATGCCTTCTGCTGAACAACTTTTGTTTCCTTTCTTCAGTAAGTAAACGCATGTACGCAGTTTCTGTATATAAAAGGCTATAGCACTTTTCTTTTACGTTTAAGCATACATGCAGAATGTACAAGGTAATTTATTTTGTAAGAATAAAGCTTGTTTCATGCGAATTCTGTGCTTTTTTTTAAAAAAAAAAACAATTCTATGATTTTTGTCTTATGAGACATTACTAATACTTCAGTACACATTCATAACGGTAGTACAGTTGATATCAATCATAGAATTGCAAAGATTTCCGTGCACGTACTACGACGAGCACGACCACTGCGGCTCAGTGCTTCGTGTACTGCAGGTTTGCGCCATTTCTCAGAGAGCGCAGCACAGTCAACTTCTCGAGCGTACCCGAGACATTCTCGAGAAATTGCCTTCGCGTCGCGCGTTTCTCGAGCGCGATCATAGCCCATCCCTAATTCGAAACCCTGTAAAAATCGTTTTCCAACAGATCACTGACTTTTTAAGTTCATCTTCGTCCCATATGTCGCATTATACTCTCAAGTTTAGATCAAAATTTTGACTCCATATTTAACTTAAAAAAGGACATTATGCACATTTCAATAATTGTTTCATATAGCATGATTAAATTCACATCTTTGGAGACTTGAAACCACCACAAAGCACATAGTAGCAAAATCCGCAGAGTTTCAAATAAGCAGGAAACGCAAAATTTTCGACCATTTTTCCTAAAATTTAGTGAGTGAAGAATCTGAGTTTAACAACTAAACTCTTCGTATCTATTTTAAAAAAATAAATAAATCATCTTCTAATTTTAAATAAGAATTTGTGAATATTGCAACTATTTAATGTACTTGAAATTCAATTTCCTGTGTACTATAGAATTTTAACTAAGAGTAAATACACATTGACTGTCAAACTTTTGTCAGTAAATTGTCAATGTATTCATAAGGAAGTCCCCGAATTTACTGCCCTCCAGGAAATTTGTGATGCTCAAATTATTCTCAGGACTGAGAGCTGGCTTGGAGCCCTTTAACCTACTGAGTATACACTGGGGCATCTATGAATTAGTTGCAGTGGTATGCACAGGCCTTCTTGCGAAGTACTTTTGAACAAGTTTTCGAAAAACTTGTCTTGAGCAGCTAATTCAACATCCCACACACAGTGGAAATGTTTCAGACCTTGTAACTACAAACAGGTTGGACCTTATCAATGGTGCCAGTATGGAGACAAGAATGAGTGATCATAATATCATAGCGACAATGGTTACTAAGTTAATAAATTAATCAAGAAGACTAGGAAAGTAGTTTTGTTAGAAAGGGCAATAAGCAGTTGCTAGCATCCCACTTAGACAATGAATGGCATCATTTAGTTTCAATATGATGGAGTTAGAGGAATTGTGGACAAAGTTTAATCACATCGCAAATCATGCTTGGGAGTAAGTGAATGAAGGATGGGAAATTCCTATAATGGTTTAATAACAAAATCTGGAAAGTGCTAAGAAAGCAAAGAATACTGCACCCTCGGTTCAAAAGAGAATGACTACAGCCAAAAGTTAGTAAGGACTCGTGCATCTGTAAAAAGACTGATGCGCGAAGCATACAGCAACAACCACGATCGTACCTTAGCGTAGGATCTAACCAAAAACCAAAGAAAATTCTGGCCCTAAGTGAAATTGCTAAGAAAATCAAAGGTTTCCATCCAGTCACTCATTGACCAATCTAGTGTGGCAATTGAAGATAGTAAAGTAATTGTTCACGCAGGAGGATCATACAAACTTATTGTCATTTGACCATCACACGGACTCCCATATGGAGTGTATGGTGGTAGGCATCTGAAACAGTTGAAAACAAATGAGTCACCAGTCACCAGGTCTGGATGGAATCCAAATTCAGTTTTACAAAGAGTATTCTACAGCATTGGCTCCTTAGCCTGCACTGATTGCAGATCCCTCACCCAGTGCAGTCCCAATGGACTGGGGGGAAAAAAAAGTGCAGGTGTCTCCAGCACATAAGAAGGGTGAAAGAATGGACCCGCAAAATTACAGACCAATATCTTTAACATCAGTTTACTGCAGAATTCTTGAACATATTCTCAGTTAAAAGATAAAGGGCAACAAGTAGATTCCATATTCCTAATTTTCGAAAAGCATTTGATATGATGCCTCACTGCAGACTGTCGATGAAGATATGAGCATACGGAATAGACTTCCAGATATGTGAATGGCTTGAAGAATTCTTAAGTAATCAGACCTACTACATTGTCCTCTCAATGTTGAGTGTTCATCAGAGACAAGGATATTGTCAGGAGCACCCCAGGAAAGTGTGATAGGCCCACTATTATTGTCTATATACATAAATGATCTGACAGACAGGGTGAGTAGCAACCTGCAGCTGTTTGCTGATGATCCTGTAGTGTACAGGATGGTGTTGTCCTTGAATGACTAGGAGGATACAAGATAACTTACAAGAAGAGGCCACGATGTTCGGATCACAAATTTACTTCAAACTTTGTACACTTTCAGTAGTTCATTAGGAAAACACACGTGCGAGTAGTAAGGTGTAGTACTTAGGCAACTTCTAGAAAATCATAAAAGAAGTTTTACACGTCAGTGCTGTATCGACGTGTTGTGGACCCTGAGCACGAGGTGGCGGCAATTGTGTGGTTAGGACATGTCCGAAAGAACAGATACCATCTTCGTATCAATAAATAATGGTGTAAATAACTTTATTCAATAAGACAACGAATTACAATATACCAGAATATTAGGGCAATGTTCGATTAATTGTCAGATGTGCTTTTGACATTAAAAGTCACAGGATGACTTGTTCATACATAATTGGAAAACAAATTAAAATGGCATCTACTAAACCGGAGAATGCACTTTTGTTCAGTTTCTAAGGAAAAACAAAGCTTGCTGACATTTTGGAAAATTTCTCTTTCTTCCGAAAATTTGGATGCAAACCATGCGTAACGCAATATTTTCGCAGGTATCAGTGCTGCAAATTGGTGATGTATGACTGAACATTTTAGTAGCATCTTCACGAGAAACAATTTCTTGTTCGCTGTCAATCAAGTAAGAACAAGTTTGAAGGACCTTGATAATATTTTGAATTTGCCTATACAAATAAGTCATATAATATTTGTTATAATAATAAAAATTAGTGAACAATCTATTAACATCGGGAATTCAATTAAGTCCAGGCAAATACACACCTTTTCATCGTATTACTGCTCAGATGTAATATGTACAACATTATACGAAAAGTTTTTTTAAAAAAGGGGGAAAAAAGAATATGAGTGGGACCTGATCCAACCATCCACCTATTACAGAGCTTTAACACTAACCATATTACCACTGCCAGCTCTAGCTTAGGGTTGCAATGCGCCAGTACATCACTGACACGTTAAACGTCTCGAAATTCTCTAAGCAGTATGCCTTACTACTTGCACATTATGTTTTTCTAAAGGACTATTAAAAGTGTACAAATTTTGAGGTAAATCCATTATCCAGGAGGAGGAGGAGATTAATGTTTAACGTCCCGACGACAACGAGGTCATTAGAGACGGAGCGCAAGCTCGGGTGAGGGGAGGATGGGGAAGGAAATCGGCCGTGCCCTTTCAAAGGAACCATCCCGGCATTTGCCTGAAGCGATTTAGGGAAATCACGGAAAACCTAAATCAGGATGGCCGGAGACGGGATTGAACCGTCGTCCTCCCGAATGCGAGTCCAGTGTGCTAACCACTGCGCCACCTCGCTCGGTATCCATTATCCAAACATCCCCTTGTTAAACAAAATTACTAGTTGGTGTGATGAATGGCAGCTAACTCTAAACATAAAAAAATGCAAATGCGTACCAAAAACAGTCCCATAATGTTTGAATACAGTTTTCATATTGTTCAACTTGACCAAGTCAGGTCGATTAACCCTTGATCAGGCATGCCTATGTATAAATTGCGGAAAACTGTTTTCCACCATTCCATTGTTGTTTCACAACTGCGAGCCCATACCTATCCCTTCATTATTGCTTCCACTGACACAGCAATAAATTGTGTCATACGCCCAACTAAGCAGCAGTAATTGAAATAGACAGTGAGCTAGGTCAGAAAAAAAATTATGATCCATGCAAGAAAGTGACCCACATTATGAACTAGAAGCACAGTCCCACAATGAGGCAGTTATCTACGAGATAATGAGTATTGAATATGGAGTTGGCTGGGGTCTGATGCTACTGCGCTGTTTGATGCTTTGAGTGGGTCATTACTGTGGGGTAACATCTGTCTGTGGAAACAGAATAGTGTGATGAAAGTTTCTTTCATTGTTGTTTTATTAAACAGGGCATAGCTCATATTATGTAAGTTTATTTTACCATTGTTTCATTAAACTAAGATTAAACTATGATTTTGCTCTTACATGTTTATCTTGGTAACATAAAGACGGCTATTCTTTACACATGTACAAAGTATGCCACGCATCCACTCATGTTATGATAATCGGCGCACCCGCTCAAGGGTTAAATATCTAGGCGTAACGCTACAAAGCAATCTGAAATGGAACAAGCATGTAAGGATTATAGAGTGGAAGACAAATGGTCTACTTTGCTTTATTGAGATAACTTTAGGAAAGTGTGGTCCATCTATAAGGAGAGTACATCTAGAACACAAATGTGCCTATTCTCAAGTATTTCTCGAATGTTTGGGATCCCCATCAGGTCAGATTAAAGGAAGGCATCTAAGCAATTCAGATTCGGGATGCTAGATTTGTTACTGGTAGGTTTGGTCAATATGCACCTATTAGAGAGATGTTTTGGGAAGCCAATCCAGAGGGGAGATGGTGTTCTTTTCAAGGAACACCATTGAGAAAATTTAGAAAACCGGCATTTGAAGCTGACTGGAGAACGATCCTATTGTTGCCAATGTACATTTCGCATAAGGACCCCACGGATAAAAGAGATCATGGCTTGTATGGAGGCAATCGTTTTTCCCCCGCTCTATTTGTGAGTGGAACAGGAAGTGAAATGGTAGTGGTACAACGTACGGTGACTTGCAGTGTACAAACTGCCTATTGGCTTCTGTCTCGGGTTCTTCGGCCGACGTTCATCTAATGATTTTTCTGACGTTTCGCCAGCACGAGTGGCTGGCATTGTCAAAGCTTCACCCTCCATTGCCGGTGGTGAACTGGAGGCGAGCTCGCGGCCGCAGACTATATGTACCTGGCGCGCCAACGTCCGAGGGCTTCTCCGCGGTCATTTCCGGTGCGGTTCTCCTCTTGCTACCTGCGACGGTCGTTCGCTGCAGTACGGGAAGCCAGGATCCGTTTACCTTAAGGCTTTCCTCTTTCTTGTTGAAACTGTTCGCATGTTTTTGGATTTCTACAGCTTCTCTGAACAAGCGCGTGTGATAGTGCTTCTCTACAGCCAGAACTTCCGTGTCGGCGAATTTTATTACGTGGTCGGTCTCATTTAGTGCGTGCTCTGCCACGGCCGATTTCTCCACCTGCCCCAATCTGCAATGTCACTTATGCTCTTTGATCCTGGTGTTAATGGATCGTCCAGTCATTCCGACATAAACTTTTCCGCATGTGCAGGGTATACGGTATATTCCCGACATTGCAAGTGGGTCTCTTTTCTCCTTCGCCGATCTAAGACACTCTTTGATCTTCCTTGTCGGTTTGAAAATCGTCTTTACGCCGTGTTTGCGCAATATACAGCCGATTCTGTCCGTCACTCTGGGAATGTTTGGCAGAAAGGCCGTATCCGACATTTCTTTTTCTTGTTCCTTACTTCGCCGAGTGTTTGGCTCTGTTACACTTCTAATGTAATTTGTGGAGTACCCATTGCTCCTCAGAACAGTTTCCAGGTGTTGCATTTCTCGTTTGAGGTGTTGAGGCTCACATATTCGTCCTGCTCTCGTTACGAGCGTACTAATCATGCCTCTTTTCTTGCTCGGGTGGTGGTTTGACAGTTTGTGCAGGTATCGGTCCGTGTGTGTCGGTTTTCGATACAAGCTGTGTCCCAGGTTTTCGCCGTCCCTTGTGACCATCACATCTAGAAATGGCAGTTTCTTCTCCTTTTCTACTTCCATGGTAAATGTTATGTTGGCATGGAGGCTGTTCAAGTGTCTCAGGAATTCACCGAGCTGTTCTTCACCAAGGCTCCACACCACGAAAGTATCATCGACGTACCTGTGCCACACCTTAGGTTTGCAAGTCGCCGAATCCAGTGCCTGTGCTTCGAATTGTTCCATGAAGAAGTTGGCCACCACTGGACTGAGAGGACTACCCATGGCGACGCCTTCCAGCTGTTCGTAGAAATCGCCATTCCACGTGAAATAGCTCGTGGTGAGACATGCATGGAAGAGCTTTTTGATGTCTTGCGGGAACATGGAACCGATGTGCTCCAGAGCGTCGCTGAGTGGTACTTTCGTAAATAACGAAACAACATCAAAACTGACCAGGATGTCGTTTGGCGCAAGTTTCAGTTTCTTCAGCTTCTCAATGAAATATCCTGAGTCCTTAATGTATGTCTCGGTCTTCCCCACGTGCGGCTGGAGCAGAGAGGCCAAGTGTTTCGCCAGTTTATACGTTGGTGAGCCAGGAGCGCTAACGATCGGTCTCAGTGGAACGTTGTTCTTATGGATCTTGGGTAATCCATACAGCCGAGGTGGTAGGGCTTCTGTGTTGCGCAGGTTTATCTGTATGTCCGCCGGCAGAGAAGACGCCTTGATTAATCGATTCGTATTCCGAGTGATACGCTGCGTCGGATCTGCGCTTAGTTTTCGGTACGTCGTCGGGTCTAATAGGTCTCGAATCTTTTGCTCATAATCTTCGGTCTTCATTACGACGGTCGCATTCCCCTTATCGGCAGGCAGTACCAATATACTCTTGTCGGCGTTGAGATTCCTAATGGCTTGTACCTCTTCTATCTTCAGGTTGCAAGCTGGTGGTTTTGCTCTGAGGAGCAATGGGTACTCCACTAATTACATTAGAAGTGTAACAGAGCCAAACACTCGGCGAAGTAAGGAACAAGAAAAAGAAATGTCGTGTACGGCCTTTCTGCCATACATTCCCAGAGCGACGGACAGAATCGGCTGTATATTGCGCAAACACGGCGTAAAGACGATTTTCAAACCGACAAGGAAGATCAAAGAGTGTCTTAGATCGGCGAAGGAGAAAAGAGACCCACTCGCAATGTCGGGAATATACCGTATACCTTGCACATGCGGAAAAGTTTATGTTGGAATGACTGGACGATCCATTAACACCAGGATCAAAGAGCATAAGCGACATTGCAGGTTGGGGCAGGTGGAGAAATCGGCCGTGGCAGAGCACGCACTAAATGAGACCGACCACGTAATAAAATTCGCCGACACGGAAGTTCTGGCTGTAGAGAAGCACTATCACACGCGCTTGTTCAGAGAAGCTGTAGAAATCCAAAAACACGCGAACAGTTTCAACAAGAAAATGGATCCTGGCTTCCCGTACTGCAGCGAACGAACGTCGCAGGTAGCAAGAGGAGAACCGCACCGGAAATGACCGCGGAGAAGGCCTCGGACGTTGGCGCGCCAGGTACATATAGTCTGCGGCCGCGAGCTCGCCTCCAGTTCACCACCGGCAATGGAGGGTGAAGCTTTGACAATGCCAGCCACTCGTGCTGGCGAAACGTCAGAAAAATCATTAGATGAACGTCGGCCGAAGAAACCGAGACAGAAGCCAATAGGCAGTTTGTCAACAAGTGGCCACGAAAGCCTTAACAATTTTGTACTTGCAGTGTACTTATGAATGTAGATGTAGAAGACATATCACCCTGTGTTATGTAGACATTTCCTACTGGAATGAATTTGTTTTAACAATGCACAATGTTAGTATGAAATATCAATATGAATGTGTCATTTGCACTTTTACTTAAATATGTATATCATGCCTTAAACGATGTTCATGTGGTGCAGTAAGATAAGTTTCCACATTTCACTGGACTTATTAGAAAAGATAGGGAAGTTATGTTTGTGATTTCAAGTATGTACTGAATGTGTGAAGACTTAACAGTGCACAACAGAAAATATTTTTTAAAGTTTTGTGTTGCATTTATGAACTGAACTTATGTAAATACATAAGTCTCATAGAATTTTTATGTCATTGATGAATATTGTAATAATCTGCTTCTGTTGCCAAGTTATGACCCAGTTCACTGCCTTATTTATTTATCTTCTGTAAGAATTAAACATTTATTCTTTCAAGCCTGCTGGATTCCCTCGCCTAACAATTATTTGTAGTGTCACAGTGACAGCTGATAGTATAATAAAAGACAAACACACACACACACACACACACACACACACACAGACAAAAACTCCAAGAGATTTTATTGATTTTGTAGTCTGAGATATACGAAACAACAAGAATCTTGAACAAATACTGAAGTGATAATGCACTCTCCAGACTTCAATACTCTGGCATGCACATCTTTCATTGGCTACAGCATTGGTAACCTGTCTTCAAGAACGACAGAGCCGCACCTGAAAAATGAAAGTCGAAATCAAGGAAAAGAAAATTCCCCAATCTAAGCCGCACCTGAAATTTGAGACTCGAAATTCAAGGGGAGACGGAAGTTGTTTTAGATCGCTCATCCAAATCGAAACAAAGTTGGTCCATTGTAACATGAGACATTATAGGTCGAATGGATGAAGATACAGCTACAGTAGTTTGGTTCGAGTCGTACGCTCAGCAGTTAGGCTTTACCAGGTAGCCACTGCTATGCGTCAGGCGCTCCGCCTGTATTTATACGGGTACCCTTCCTTTTTTTGTGCGCTTCGTCTGGTTTGAATCAAATGGTTCAAATAGCTCTGAGCACTATGGGACTTAACAGCTGTGGTCATCAGTACCCTAGAACTTAGAACTACTTAAACCTAACTAACCTAAGAACATCACACACATCCATGCCCGAGACAGGATTCGAACCTGCGACCGTAGCAGTCGCACGGTTCCGGACTGCGCGCCTAGAACCGCGAGACCTGGTTTGAATCGATTGCTTATTTTGCTTTGATCTGATAAGTGCCGTACTCTTTCTTATAGGTGTTTACATCGCTCTAGGCTGAAAATGCAGTATTGTACTGTGTCATGCATTGTTTGTTGCATTGTGATAATGACGGTTTACGACCTGTCTGTCGCCGCTCGCGGCATGGCTTGCTTTTGTGCGCGCTACCGCCGCTTACAATAAAAAAAAAGGGAGAGGAATTGTCTCATTAGCGAAACAATGACAAGAGGCTGCTATTTGTTGCTACTTACACTGCTGCTTTCTTTGATAATGATCAACAATAACTAAATAATAGACTGCGTAGAATGGAAGATGTTCTGAACGAGAGTTTAGCGAAATTTTTTCTCCGTTCGAAAATATTTGCAGACGCCTCTTTAGTACATTACATTGTGCACAGAAATTAGAGTCATCTTAGATTTAAAAATCTAGTCAGTTGCCGTGCTTCATTTCTGACTGTGTCACTATTCAGCATAAGAATAATACGAATATAAACATGACATGATATGTATATTCTTCCGCGTTTGCTGTTGTCTCACTCTAGTTTCGTAGTTTATTAGGCAGGCAGGATTTAAATGAGATAATAGCAAACAGGAAAGAATACATGGCATAATGTTTACATTCGTATTATTCTTATGTTGAAGAAAATTATGAATCGTGAATCACATGCAGTATTAGCAACCACCTCTTGTCACAGGTAGGAAAAAATTCAGATCGTAGAGTTGGCCATATTGACATAAATCCCAAACAGTCTTGCCAGTCGGATTTTCGTAGCAGATTTTTAGTGATGAGTTCAAATGCTGAGTGTGTTGTTGTTGTCGTCGTCGTCTTCAGTCCGTAGACTGGTTTGATGCAGCTCTCCACGCTTTTCTATCCTGTGCAGACTGCAACACTTATAAAATAATAATGAAAATAACTTAGAAATTAAACGCTGAAATTTAAAACAAAATTTTATTAGATTTGTAATACATCTTATACGAAATGTTTAAAATGTCAGTCATGATTCTGAATCACTATCACTCTATTCTTTGTTTCTCATTTCTTCATATAGAGCGTACAATCTAGTGCATTGGATATCGAACATTTTTTAAATGCTTGTTGCACAGTCTGCCCATTGTCACACTTGCGACAAATTTGCGCATTTTACACGTCCTGTTGGTGTCAGTTGTCTGTCGCTTTTCGAAAGCCAGTCTGTGTCCATGCGTTTAAGCTTGTCCTTAAATGGTTTTTTCAGACAGGCTTCAAGTGGTTGCAGAATTGACGTCATCCCGCCTGGAATTACTGCAAAGTCCGTTATGCTTTCTGTGGTGTCACCGCCAGACACCACACTTGCTAGGTGGTAGCCTTTAAATCGGCCGCGGTCCGTTAGTATACGTCGGACCCGCGTGTTGCCACTATCAGTGATTGCAGACCGAGCGCCGCCACACGGCAGGTTTAGAGAGACTTCCTAGCACTTGCCCCAGTTGTACAGCCGACTTTGCTAGCGATGGTTCACTGACAAAATACGCTCTCATTTGCCGAGACGATAGTTAGCATAGCCTTCAGCTACGTCATTTGCTACGACCTAGCAAGGCGCCGTTACCAGTTACTATTGATGCTGCAAAACATGTACCGTCAAGAGCGATGTTCACCATTTATGGATTAAAGTTAAGTATTCCACAGCTACATCCTTTTTTTGCTAGTCTCATTTCCTTGACCTGTTCCAGACCTCACGCCAGCCTGCGTGAGCTAAAACGCGCGCCTTTCGGCTCCCACTCATAGTGGGTTGGCTGTCTTGCCAATCCACAACATGTGGCGACGAGGCCAAACCTCGTTCGTAACTATACTGCCCTGATTTACTTGTGTAATGGCTTCGCCCTAATCTCCAGACTTACTGTCCGAATTTTATCGCTTACAGAATCAGCAGACGCAGGCCTTACTGGATGCCCTTGGACAGCTCGTCCAGGGTCTACGTGCAATACAAACGATGCGGCAGCCGCCGCTCCACCGCTAACGCAGCCACAAAACGCAGTTGCACCACCTTTTCGTCCTTTTGATGCTGCACTGGAAAGCTGGACGGAGTGGTCACGCCAATTTGGATTCCATCTCGCCGCCTACAGAATTCAAGGAAATGAGCGGCAGCCTTTCTTATTATCTTCTGTCGGAGTGACAATGTACCGTGTGATAGTCAAATTATTTCCCCGACGCGACGTAGCAACTCTGTCCTACGAAGAAATTTTGTCTGCATTAGATGCATATTTCAAAGAATCAGTCAATGTAGTTGCGAAACGGTATACCTTCTTTCGTACAAAACATACGGCAGGTCAGACTAATAGGGAGTGGGTTGAACCTTGCAAGGCCTTACTAGGCATTGTGCTTTTGAGTGTCAATGTGGACTCCCTTATTCAGATAATATGGTGCGTGATGCAATTGCACAGAACATTTCCGATGTTCGTCTCCGGGAACAGATTTTGAAACTAGTCAATCCCTCCCTTCAACAAGTGATGGATATATTGGATAGGCAGAACACACTTGACTTTGCTCAGGAATCATTTGAAACTTCGCCACCCGTGTGTCACGTTAACCGGCCCGCCGGGCGAGCTGCACGGAACAGTAAACAGTCATTGCGCGCGGCTGCGCCAAAGTTGCCTGGCACTCAGCCACGTGTACCGCGCCAGCAAGCAAATGCAGTGCTAAAATCATGCCCGCGGTGTGCTACTAGACATTCGCGTGAGAATTGCCCGTCATGCCAAGCTATTCGCTTTTGCTGTAATAAAAAGGGCCATGTTCAAAAAGTTTGCCAGAAAAAGCTCAGATCGGATACTCACAACCATTCCAGGCCCTTTGCTTCGAGCCGGAATCGAACCAAGGATACTCAGGCTCGTGAAACTTCGCCTATGGAAATTCATATAGTTCATGCCACTCCGCCCAGTGCCACTCTCTCTAACAGTGACTGTGTTCGTTCCACAAATAGTGTGCGTCGACATCGTCGGAAATCCCGTCAAGTCACAAGTGATTCTGTGCCAGAGTCGGTTCACATTGCACGAGACAGTCGCTCTTGTCGTCAGCAGGACAATAAACTTTTTGTGGACTTGGACATTAACGGCAAAGTGATACCATTCCAGCTCGATACCGGAGCTGCAGTTTCACGGATCAATCGAGACACGTACAAACAGCTGGGCACACCTCCGTTGCGTGCCGCAAATGTTAAGTTAAGTAGTTATTCAGGACAAGCGATCCCTGTGTTAGGACAGTGCAGCCTTCTTGTGACATACAAGGGACAAACAAAACTTGTGTCATTTTATGTCCTTCGTTCTTCTTCTGCAGTGAACTTGTTTGCTTTCGATTTATTTCAGATGTTTAACTTTTCTATAGTAAATCAGGTCCTATCAGTGAACCAGACTGTGCCTTCAGCCAGTGTTTCTCGTCTATGTGCAGAATTTGTAGACATTTTTGCACCAGGCCTCGGTTGCGCTAAGAACTATAAAGCACATTTGGAACTGAAAGTCAACGCGCAACCGAAATTTTTCAGAGCGCGCTATGTTCCCCACACATTGCGTGATGAGGTCGCAAACGCATTACACGATTTGGAATCACAAGGTGTCATTGAACGTGTGCAGGCTTCTATCTTGGCATCACCCTTAGTAATTTTGCAAAAACCTTCCGGAAAATTGAGACTTTGTGTGGACTTCAAGGCAACAGTGAATCCCCAACTAGTGACTGCAACTTTTCCTTTATCCCACCCAGAAGATCTTTTTGACTAACTGTGCCCGGGTAAATATTTTTCGAAGTTGGACCTAGCAGATGCGTACTTGCAAATACCGGTGGACGAAGAATCCCAGCGCGTTTTGGTGGTTAACACGCACCTTGGTTTGTATCAATTCAAACGACTGCCATTCGGGTGTGCATCCGCCCCTGCATTGTTTCAGCAATATCTACAAACTGTTTGTGCGTCGGTCCCTACTGCAGCAAACTATCTGGACGATATTGTGATCTCCGGAAAGACGGAAGAAGAACATTTAGCCAACCTCAGAACATTATTTCAGGTCTTGCGACAAAATGGTCTTCGCTTGCGGAAGGACAAATGTGTGTTTTTTGCTCGTGACTTACCCTATCTGGGACATGAACTCAATGCCCAAGGCATACATCCCAGTCCAGAGCACCTCCGTGCCATACAAGACTTGCCTTCGCCGCAGAATTTGAAGCAGCTACAGTGTGTGCTGGGAAAAATTAATTATTATAACCGTTATATCCCACACGCCTCTTCCATTTCAGCTCCGCTTCATCGCTTACGCCGTAAAGGTGTTCCGTTCGTCTGGACGACGGAATGCGAACGCGCCTTTCGCCAGTTGAAATCGGCGCTGATTTCCAATACTTGCCTTACGCCATTCGATCCCCGGAAGCCCCTTTTGTTGGTGGATGCATCGGATTTCGGGATCGGTGCTGTGCTTGAGAACAAAGATGGTTCGCACGATCGCCCTATTGCCTTTGCGTCCAAATTACTCTCGTCTGCGGAAAGAAATTATTCACAGATCGAGAAAGAAGCATTGGCTCTCGTCTTTGGTGTTACAAAGTTTCATGATTTCTTGTATGGTCGTCACTTTACCATCATCACAGACCACAAACCTTTGACATCGCTTTTTCATCGGACCAAGCCTGTACCTCCACGTACAGCGCAGAAATTCATTCGTTGGTCTATTTTCCTCTCGCAGTACCGCTACGATATCTTGTATCCGTCCACTGCTAAGCACGGAACCGCCGATGCGTTGTCCCGTTTGCCTGTTGTTGAGGATTGAGCATTCGATTCCTCCGAACTCGCTTGTATGTTCATTGATTCGGAAACCGATGACGTGGTCGAATCGTTTCCGATTGATTTTCGTCGTGTAGCTACAGCCACAGCTGCCGACCCTGTCCTTGCTACCGTTCTGCGTTTTGTTGCTACGCAATGGCCCTTGTGAATGTCACGATCGGGGATCCGTTGGTTCGCCGATTTTTTGCTCACAAGCAGAGACTATTTGTACGACGTGGTGTTTTGCTGTTGCGTTCTGATAATCATCAGTCCAGGGTCGTGGTCCCACGTTCGTTACAGTCCTCTGTCTTAAAGCTTCTCCACCATGGACATTGGGGTATAGTGAGAACGAAACAACTTGCTCGTCAGCACTGTACTTGGTTTGGAATCGATGCCGCGATTACGAATATGTGCTCTTCTTGCATCGTGTGTGCCGAACAACAATCAGCACCACCGCGGAAATTCTTTGCATGGCCAAAAGCCACTTCCCCTTGGCAACGCTTACACATCGATTTTGCTGGTCCATTCTGGAATGCTCGATGGTTGGTTGTGGTAGATTCATTCAGTAATTTTCCTTTTGTTGCCCGGATGTCTTCCACGACGTCATCTGCCACCATCCAAGCGTTATCTGCTATCTTTTGCATTGAAGGTCTTCCACAGACTATTGTTTCCGACAATGGCCCACAATTAGTGTCCGCAGAATTTCAGTCATTCTGCAAGGCCAATGGTATTCAACATCTGACGTCCGCGCCGTTTTCGCCACAGTCAAACGGTGCCGCTGAACGTTTGGTCAGGACTTTCAAGTCACAGATGTTGAAGTTGAAAGAGTCGCATTCTCGGGAGGACGCGTTGTTGCTCTTTTTGTCCTCGTATCGCTCTCAGCCCCGAGATGGTCACTCGCCGGCTGAGTTGCTCCACGGTCGCCCTCATCGAACCTTGATGTCTTTGCTACATCCGCCGCATCAGGTTCCTGTGCAGCGGCAGACACCTGCTTTTGCCCCAGGCGGCGTTGTCTACTACCGCAACTATCGAGGTTCACGGCATTGGCTCGAAGGGCGCATTCTTCGCTGCTTCGGCCGCGCTATGTATCTGGATTTGGGGGCCTCTGGTGAGGTGCGTCGGCATCTCAATCAGCTGCGCCTCTGTCGTCGCACGGGACCTGCGGCTCCCAGTCTGCTTTCAGCGACGGTGCCGTCCGGTCAGCGCCCTGGGGACCCATCTACTGGCTCGCCTCAGCCCCAGGTGTTACCGACGCTGCCTTCCATTTTGTCCCATGGCGACGCGCCGCCGCCGCCGCCTGTTTTCCCACCGGCGACGCCGGCAGTGGACGCGTCGCTGCAACCGCCGGGCGCGCCTCCCTGGGTCACGCGCCGCCGATCGCTTCCCGTGGCCAGTTGTCCTCCGACATGGAACTCTTGCCCGCTCCGGACCATATGTCGTCTTCGCCCGTCGGGTGCCCCAGCCCGATGGAGGTCGACCCTTCAGCCCCTCCTGTCTCTCTACGGGCGCATACACCGCATGTTGGCGTGCACCCTGGAGCAGGTTTTCAGGCGTTTCCTAGCTCCCCTCGGTCCGAATGGTAGGGTGCGGGTGGCACAGCCTCGCCTGTTAGGCTCCCCACCTCGTCGCATACGTCAACATGGTGTCCTCCCAACGGCGGGCGGAAGCCTTATGCCACAACCGTCCGCCGATTTGCGGGGGAGGAATGTGGTGTCACCGCCAGACACCACACTTGCTAGGTGGTAGCCTTTAAATCGGCCGCGGTCCGTTAGTATACGTCGGACCCGCGTGTCGCCACTATCAGTGATTGCAGACCGAGCGCCGCCACACGGCAGGTTTAGAGAGACTTCCTAGCACTCGCCCCAGTTGTACAGCCGACTTTGCTAGCGATGGTTCACTGACAAAATACGCTCTCATTTGCCGAGACGATAGTTAGCATAGCCTTCAGCTACGTCATTTGCTACGACCTAGCAAGGCGCCGTTACCAGTTACTATTGATGCTGCAAAACATGTACCGTCAAGAGCGATGTTCACCATTTATGGATTAAAGTTAAGTATTCCACAGCTACATCCTTTTTTTGCTAGTCTCATTTCCTTGACCTGTTCCAGACCTCACGCCAGCCTGCGTGAGCTAAAACGCGCGCCTTTCGGCTCCCACTCATAGTGGGTTGGCTGTCTTGCCAATCCACAACACTTTCCTCTAATTTTCGTTTTACTGCAGGTGTTGTATGGCCTGCGTACGCATCTAATACCAACAGACTGCGAAAAACCAAGCATCGCGTCAGGACGACGATTCCGCACACACCCAATCCATTCCAGCACCATGTCCTCCGAAAACCACCCAGTTCCGTTTGCTCGTACAATTACAATTTTTAGAAACACTTCCGATTTCGGTAAAGTCTTTCGCTTGAAAACTATGAATGGCAGTAATTTATGTCCATCTGCTGTGCAAGCAAGCATGACGGGCATCCGCTGTTTTTCACCCACTGATGTAAGAACACTTATGTCTTTCTTTCCTTTGGCGTCAGCCGTATAATTTGACGGCATGTCAAAATATACGGGAGTTTGGTCAGCATTTCCTATCTGACCAAGAAGATATTGCTTTTCTGTGCGCCGCCTAATTATGAAGCGCTGAAATTCCTCAAGTTTTTCTTCATAGTTTTTCGGCAGCTTCTGTGCAACTTAAATTCGCCTCCAAAGTGAAAAACTCCAGCTCTTCATAAACAGATCAGCCCAGCTGCGACTAGCCTTAAAATTTTCGATTTTTTTATCTCTAGCAATTTCATGTGCCTTAGTTTTTAAAATTTCGGCGTTCACAGGCAGGAATTTTTGACGCTGTTCCTTAAATTCATTTAAAAATCACTTCTAGTGCATGATATCGGCCACACTTTCCTGCCATCGCCTGACGTTGCTCACATCAATCCCTTATCGCAAACCTGCAGCACGATTAGAACTTTGTTCCGCAAACGAAATAACTCCCCTCTTGAATTAATAATGAAAGTTCTTCACAAAATTTCACGAAGCAATTAGGTGCCGCTACGTGAAATCTTAATGAGCCCCAGCGTATCAACTCGTGCAACAATCCTAAAGCCTTGTGCATCCGTGGTATTTTTGTGTAAAGAAATTAATTTTTTGTTGCTACGAATATTTGAAACGCTGCTACACTCGAAGATGTAGAATACCGAATATCTATTTACTTCTTTGGATATGTATGAAAATGCAATAGGCGAAACTCGGGGCAGAGAAAAAAGCTCGTCTTCTAGCCTTTTTTTTTTTTTTAATTTATTTACTGACGCAGAGGTTTTGGCGCCAGTATTTATGTTTGTGCCTACACACACACACACACACACACACACACACACACACACACACACACACACACAAAATCAACATTCTTCCAGAATCTCAACACTATCTCCCCCAACTGTATCACCTGTCCTCTCCTGATCGACAGCCACCTTCCTGGATGTTGACCATCACCGTGCTGATGGCTCTGTATGAACTGCTTTTCACACTGGACCTATTCATTGCCAACAATACCACTGCTTTCACAGCTGCCACCCATTCCAGACCAGAATCTTCCTTCAGTGTTGCATCTTGCTACAGCCTTCATAGTCTAAACCATCCCCCATCTCTTATTTCCAGATATATCCAACTTTCTTAGCCATCTTGCTGACCAGCCACAATGGGGTGCCCATTTTATTGCATGGAATCATCTAGAACTGGAACAACTGAATCACATTCTGTCAGGGCTCGACTATTCCTAGTTGTGCTCTCAAATGATTATATGCCATCCCACCAGCCAACCTGGTGGCCCCTCTGTTGTCAGTAAACCAACACCCTCTCCAGTGAGCCATTTCCCTGAAGAAGACTGACCTGAAAGACAGGTCCCACACATCTGCTCACAACCTCCTATTCCAACCCTTTCACTGGTATTCCTTACATCAGTGCAGCACCACTTGTCAAGGAGCCACTCATATAAGATCTTCACTGCAAACACTACACAGCATTCTACATGGACAATAACTTTCACTTAATTATCTGCCAGGATGATGGCTACTGTCTGAGGACAGGTCCAATTGTACCACCTGTTACAGTGTGTGCTTCTTAAACACACTGTGGTTGATTACTACTACTTCTCAAATAAATTACTGTTTTACCTCCCCCCCCCCCCCCTCCTTTTACAAATATCTGAGTTTTCTTAATGATACAAATTCTCCCTGCAAGGTTTTGAGATTGTACCTCCCATTACATTTTCCACAAGTCCCTGTCTTCTACTTCCTATCCTGATCCCACACCATTCCACAGCCTGTTACATTTCTGCACGACCCTAACTTGCTTGGATCTTTATTCCCTTCTGCCTTTCTAAAGCTCCCAATCCTCCACCTTTTCCCTGTGCTATTCTATCTCTACACTCTATCCTGCCTGTCATCACCAATACATACAGTTTCACATCCCACACTAGTACTGTCTTTGCTCCATTGTTTTTTGTCTTTCTCCCCATCAACAGAAACCAAAACTGCAACTTCCTCAGTCAAAACAGTTCCAAACAGTGACTGCCTTCATTAACATGTTACTTTTCTTGTTTAGAGAGGCAGAGCCATCAATCAATTATTGTGACAGCATCAGTGATTTACATTGGTTGCAACAACTAAACAACTAACCTTGTTCATGGAAAGATGCAATATCAAAAACAGGATTGCAGGGCTTGCAAGGTCTGGAAATTCAGCACATGAAGCTGCAAACATTTCTATTACACCCCCTGAAACAGCATACTAATGAATCGAATGATTGTGGACAGAGAATTTCAGATAGTGGCTTGCAGGAAATCTGAGATTGACTTATTTCCCTAGATCACGTAACACTCTTGAGTGACAACTACCTACCTTCAAGACGAGCCTCTTCATATGACCACACAGTATACTATCATACTTTTGCCATACCTAATGAAAACTATGACTAGAGACATGTAACATTTAGTGACAAACCTGGACTGCTCGTGTATAGACCTTGGGAGAGCTCGTGAGCCATTTTACACACCAACCTTTGCAAGAGATGCCATTTCTGTCCCTGCAGGGGAGGTCGATAACATTCTGAAAGTATTTGCAATGCCTATCTGTGTTCTCATACAATGGAAGATGTAATGTTACTCAGTGTGGGATACAATTCTCATTAAGTGTGGTCCAATTTCAGCAGGATGCTCCCCTGTCCACATCAGTAATTGAGGCATACTCTGATTTTCTGAGCAGGCTGAAATCTAAACCCTTCTTTGGTCCGCAAAGGCACACATTTTCAACAATTCACTAGATACGAGTAGGCACATGTTAAGTCACAGAGGCTATATGGGACTGTGTATTCTGGGAGGTCAGTTGCTAACTTCGATGTCATCTGTGGTAAAACACAATTATTGTGGCTGGATCAAATAGCAGTCCATGGCCCAAGTCATCCTTTTTGATGGTTTATAATACTAACTAAAGCACAGCACAGCAGAACTGTTATTATATAAGATACAGATCTCACTTGCACAGAAAAAGATACACCAATAGAATGAAGCAAACTTTTAGATATGGTCTCAGCATCCTCTACTGCATTAGGAAAGGTAGGTGTGTGGTGTGTGTGTGTGTGTGTGTGTGTGTGTGTGTGTGTGTGTGTGTGTGTGTGTAAGCAAATTGCAACAAATGGTATTTATCATTTATAATCAAAAATGGCAAATGAGAGAGAAATCTACTTTAATAACAGTACACATTATGTAATGTTTTAGTGAATGTATGTGTTTGAGGGAGCAAAACAGTCATGTTGGGGATTTACAAGAAATTTTTTTTCCCGATTTCTTTGCTTCTGGGCATACCACATCCCTTAAACATTCAAATGTAGCTTCTGAATTTCTTTGAGAGTTTACTTATTTACACTGAGTGAATTCAGTTTAGCTGCAACTGACACTGAACATAGTTTACTAGAGAGAATACAAAAAACATCACATTGATTAATAATGACAGCAGATACGAGGAGAAAGCATTACACACAAAACTCAAAAAGCTTGCAAATGAGCCATATATTTTCACAAACTTAATATGAAATTTTGAACAAGACATCTGTCTGTGCCATTAATAATGAAACAAAACTTTTATATTTTGTTTAATAAATAAGTTGTGTCACATGCCTCGTTCAACAGGCATTCAAATTATGATGGTGATAAATGCTTGGGCTTCATTCCATTTGAGAAGGACATGAAAATGTGGCAAACATTTATAGAACCATAATCTGTAACAACACACAATGGAGCATGTAGAAACTGACAATTTATAATTTGTATCACAGCTAGCTCATATGTACACATTTGTCTAACAACTCATCACAAAATGCACAAAATGCTGGTGTCTTGAAGACTGCGTGCAGCTGATTACTCATATGAAACTAGTTACGTTCAGCTGTTTGTTGCCAAGGGTGATGGATTTTGAATATTAGCAGGACAAATGTCCTCATCTGGCATTACCTGGAAAATACAATGGGGAAATTTTTATATTTTTCATGTTATACTTTAAATGTAACAAAGGCATGCTATATTCTGCACTGCAATACACGGGTACAGAATGTTACTGCAAAGGTATCACCGTCTTTAATATTTACAGTATAAAGACAGAGTCGATTACAAAAAGTTCGCACATTTAACAAATAATTATGAAAATATTGTTAAAATTTTTGTGAAATTTGTGCCAGAGTTAGTAAAGAGGTAGTGCAAGATTGGAGAAGTGAAGGTGTGTAAATAATAAAGTGAAACACCAGTTTTAGTTTATCCAGAACCAAGTTTATAAATATTGGGTTGGTGCATAAGTTCATACAGTTTTTCCGTAAGTTTAATAAACACAACAGATACACATAACAGAGACTTTAGTCATCAATAACATATTTTCATTCACAACTTAAAACAGTCGTCAATGGTAGAGTAACCTCTTGATTCCGTGACTGTAGAAATTACATGGTTCTGAGATGAGAAACTTCTCGAGTCATGTTTGGAGTCATTTTCATCTGGAAAGGAAGTTCCTTGAAGGTTGTTCGATAGAGCGTGCAAAAGGTGAAAACCTGATCATTCAAGATCAGGTGAATAAGGTGGGTATGGAATGACTTCCCAGCTAAACTCCTGTGTAGTGTTTAAGTCTAGCAGAATGGGGGTGGGTGCAGTAACGTCACTTCATACAGTCTTTCTGGTCATTGTTCTTGGATTGCGTCTACAAGCTGTCTCAGTTGTTGACCAATAAATGTCAGCAGTGATTTTTAGATCTTGGGGAAGCAATTCATATTACACCATATCGTCGCTGTTCCACCAGATGCATAACATTATCATTTGTGGATGTGTGCAGGTCTTTGTACCAGGAATTGCTGCTTTGATTGGGCTCAACAATTCCCTTCTTTTCCTTATGTTAGCATAAAGACAGCATTTCTCATCACCAGTAATGATACAGGATAGGAATGGTCAGTGTTGTTCACAGGCCAATTAATGATTAGCAAGCAGAGATGCACATTTGGCTGCCTGGCGAGTTTTGTGATTTTGGCTTAGAGCAGGGCTTCACAACATACGTGCTCGGGGAGCAAGCTGTGAGCAGCAAGGCGCGGGCACGGAGCAGCGCGAGCACGGTACCCCCACTACCGGACCAGAGCGGAGAGTGGGGAGAGTCACGTGGGGCACACAACAGCTGCCGCCAGTCAATCTAAATCCGCGGCCACTCACGAATTATTACTGCGATAATTGAAACAAATACAGGAGAATGTACACGTGCCACATCATTTTATTAGCTTAGTGTATGCCTCTACATTCGTATTAATTTGTGAACTATTACACAATAAAAGGTGTCACTGAAGTGTGAGATTCTCGGTTATCTTGTACTTTTTGACCTTTACAATTGCATCTATGTTCAGAGTAATTGTTCTTGTGCTTCGTAGGCGCAGCGTGCAGTTTAAATTTTGATCAGACAATGCGTTTCTCAGGCGCGTCTTGTTACATTTCATTGCAGAGAACAGTTGTTCACAAACATATGTGGAACAGAACATTGATATTATTGTAGCTGCCAGTTTGTGCAAACGAGGAAATCTATCCTGAGGAAAGTGTCTGTAGAATTCCAAAATGTTTTTCTTGTTCTGAAATTTGTCTCTGTATTCTCTGTCACACTGCAGTTCAATAATTTCTAGTTGCAGCTCAGGATGAATCTCTTCAATATTCGCTGAATATGGAGAGTAGAACAGATCAAAATCACTGTGTAATGCTGTCAGATCTTGAAAGTGTTGATCAAATTCTTCCTTAAGGGCAACTAAACTATTGGAATAACGTTCACAGTCTTTGTGAACATCTTGCGTGGATGATAATTTAGGAAAATGAGCTAGATTTCTTGTTTCCAGCTGACTCACCCAAAGTGTCAATTTCATTTTAAAAGCTCATATTCGATCTATGAAATGAGTAATTAGCAGATCTTTACCTTGTAGTGGAATGTTCAAAGCATTTAGATGGATAGTTAAATCTGCTAAGAATGTGAGATCACATTTCCACGAAGGCTTTTTCAATTCAGGAACACACATGTTATTTATTTCCATGAACATATTTATCTCATCTAATAGGCAAAAAAATCGATTTAATAATACGCCACGACTAAGCCAGCAGTCCTCGCTGTAATAAGGCAGGCTGCCACACTGGCTTTCTACATCCTCAAGAAAGCTTTTAAATTGCCTGTGTTGTAGCCCATGATTCCTTATATAATTGATTGTACGAACAACAACACTCATTACATTTTTTAGAGTGATACTCTTTGCACATAAGTTTTCCTGGTGGATCACACAGTGAACGCCCCTTATTTCATTCGGCACAGTCAGTTTTTGCATTTTCTCCTTCAACAGCACAACGAAACCTGATTATTTCCCTGTCATTGCTGGTGCACCGTCTGTAGACACTGAAACTAAAGAATTCCATGACAATCCTATATTTTCAACACTTTCTTCAATACTATTTAAAATATCACCTCCGGTTGTAGTGTTCTTCATAGCTACTACATCGAGGAACTCCTCCCTCACCTGAAGATCTCTTTTAACACCTCTAATAAATATGGCAAGCTGCACTGTTCCAGTGATATCAACACTTTCATCCAGAGCTATAGAATAAGCCATAAAATCTTTAAGATATTTGCAAGCTTGCTCTGGACGTCGTCTGCCATGTTCTGTATGCGACGCATAATGGTCATGTTAGATAATGGCACAATCCGAAACTGTTCAACTTGAGATGGACACAAATGTTCCGCTGCAACTACCAAACATTCTTTTATTAAATTGCCATCAGTGAAGGGGCGCAGGGATTTTGCTAAAAGCAAAGCAATTTTGTAACTCACTCTGAGAGCTGCCTCAGTTGATTTTTCTTCGTCGTCCAGATCTTCTTCAGATAGCTTTCTTTTAAGTTTAATAACTTCCTGTGCATGATCTGGTCCATCACATTTTCCACTTCCGTAGTCCTTCGCGTGGTACGACATATAATGTCGCTGAAAATTAAATTTCCTAAAAGAATTCAGCGTTTTGTGACATACTAAACATTTTGCAACACCATCTTTTTCTGTAAACAGATACAATTCCTCCCAACTGCAAAAGCATGGATGGGGTTACACAACGGCGACTTGACATGATTCTTAACCAGCGAAGTGACTGTTAGAGCTGATCGTAGTTCTTTAAACGTTACACAGTCGTCGCAATTTCAATAGGCAAGCTGCGGCCCTATTCAAACATGCGCGTGCATTTCCCCTCCCTCCCTACTCTGCGACCTTGCACCTGCTCGCGAGCACGTACCTGAGCAGACGCGAGTACTCGCGCTCAAAACCGGCCAGTTGTTAAGCCCTGGCTTAGAGCATGCAGTACCCATACACCCAATTTTTAAACCTTCCCCACTGCACTCAAATGTTGCACAATGGTGGAATGATCATAGTTCAATTCGCTTGCCAGTTCTCGAGTACAGTGACATGGATCATTGTGGATTAATGCATTTAACCAATCTCCATCAAACCCTGAAAATCTTCCTGACCATGAAGAGTCACTAACCTTAAAACTATCCTATCCTCCTTTAAAATAAGAAAACCATGTTCTTGCCATGCTCTGTCCTATGGTGTTATCCCCATACACAACTCAAATGTCTCTGGTTGTCTCCGCTGCTGTCACCACTCTATTGCACTCAGACAGAGGAATAACCCCGAAATGTTCCGATTTCTCCACTTCGTATTCAATTTTCTAGTGTCCACAGCTCCCCTCACTATCTTCAAATGACAAAATTACAATTTGTGAACTCAAACAGCAACAGTGAACTACAAATAAAAATGACAATTGATAAATAAACCCACAGCAACCAGAACACTAACATTCAAAACAAAAATGCAACAAACTTATACACCAACCTAATAATTTTACATTCTACATCCCACTTACATGTTCATTTCACAGGTTTCTACATGTATAGAAATTCTAACATTTGCATTCCACTTCCTTGGAGACACATTTCAGCCTAATGTAACTAAGATGATGATTTCATTTTTTTGTTTGCAAAATGGAAACAAATAATACTAAGATAAAAAGAGAAAAAAAGAAAAAACCAGTAACAAAGCAGAAATGTGCCTCATCCCCTCTCCCTCACCACTATTTCACTGAAGACTCACTCTATTTGCCTCCTCAAAGATTTATGCCTGATAGTACTCTTACAAAAGAAAAAAAATTAGCTGCATGACATTTCCTGTTTCATATGATACGAAGGGCTTTAAAAGCGGTTCATGTTAGATACTTAACCTAGTCCGTCAGTCCTTTCACAACTTTATCAATAAGGGAGAGAGAAACATTTTAACTAGTAATTTGACAATCAAATAATTATTTTAGAAGGTTAGCCCGAACGAGTGCCAATCTTGAATGTGTTGTGTGGATGCAGTGAGTAGGAGTATCAGTTTATGAAAATAATGCCAACATCACGATCAACTGACACTGAATATACCCAAATGAATGTAAAAAGAAACAAGTGTATGTTTATTTCCCATATCTTGGTAACAGAACTTCTTTCCAAAATAATCACATTAACAATCACACAGAACAAAGAAATATTGTTCCAGTTTCATTCTCAATAATTCCTAATATCAATACAGAAGCAACTGACACTTAAATCTGCCACTTCTGTACAGTGATCAGATATGGTCACCAACCAAAATGCAAACACTAAGTGCCAGAGAAAGCTACAGAGGAGCTTACTGCATGTTTGACAAAGAATCACAGTGACACATACATGTGTGTCTCCTCTATATGGGGAGTAGCAATGCACCCTTTTCATAATATTACTGTTATTCCATCCTGGACTTTCCATTGTTTGAACAACAGAACATACATCCAAGGAGGAAACATAAACATTTGTAGCTGGGTAGTAAATAAGGCTAAAATGGATGTAGGTATTGACTGAATGGTGCCCAAGAAATAAAAAGTTGAACACACAATGACCTCAAACCAGGTGGTCAGACAGACATCTTAGGCACGCTGTGGGATCACTACGGATCAGAGAAGCAAAATAAATTGCACTGGAAAAAAATGTAGAGGTCCTTACAATGTACATTTCTTATAGTTATTGTGTCAGAGATATCTTTGTTCAGTTAACTTAATTACCGAGACGTATGACAGATTGCCAACAACAGAGACAGAAGTTTTAGGAATAAGGAAGGTGAATCATATTCTTGTCTACTTAAATGTATAATAAAGTGATGAACTAGTTCATACATGTGACTGTAGATATGTACATTATTACAAATTAAAATCCTGCTAGTCCAGAAACACAATGGAGAAAGAAGTTGTCATGTATGTGGCAGAGACCCATGTCACTATGTGTAGCAAACATGTAGAGAAAACCATTATTTAATTTTCTTATTTTGTATAATTTGTGGTGCTATACAATGTTACATCTTAATTACTTGCTATTCTGTTCAAAATCTTTTACGTGGTATGGCATTCATATCTGTAGTGAAGAGAAGTTGGTGCACTCTGCAATTTCCTCCACCAAAAACTAACGAACGTTTCAAAGGGCAGAATTTGCATGAAAATTCATCCATCCATTCCAGTGCCCTACATACAGCTATTGCCAGGCTGAGCCAGATATTATACTTCTTCAGTTCTGTGGAGAACCATTATTACGATGGTGTCACCACTCTCAAAGGCATTTTAAAAGCTACTGCTAACCACCTCCTGTCACACGAGAGGCAACACGTGAGGACACAAGTTGTACTGTTGTGCCATCAAAGTTCCCCCCATCACTACCACTCATGATGAAACTGTAGCTGACAGATCTTCACATCATGACTCCAAAACACTGGAAGGATGGGACCTATGCACAGGTCACCACCATACTCACCAACAATGGTCACCAGGGTAAATGCAGAACTGAGATTCATTGCCTAACAAAATGTACATCCATTCGTGAGCAGTCTATGCTTCCTGGTCAAAGCACCACTCCAAATGCAGCTGTCTGTGGTGCTGTGTTAATGACAACTTACGCACGAAATGGCAATTCCCTAGTTCAACAGCCACTTCTCTGACCAATGGAGCAGGATGACACACAATGTTGCAGGGAATCCATGAAATGTTCTCAAATGGCATGAACAGGTGTGAAGAGGTAACAATGTGCTTAGTGCACAATATGCTGATCCTCCCTTGTGGTGATGAGACGTGACCAAATGGAACCTTGACACCAAGTACACCTGCTCCAATTCCCATGCAGTCCAACATCATACCACTGTCACATCTGAATGCCCCACAAATCTGGATATTGCAAGATTCGACCAGCTGGCCAAATGGAGACTCACAATGCGGCCTACTCCAGGCTGTATCAGGTGCTGATGATGGTCCCACACAAGTACACAGCACCTCCATGTCCTTCACTATGATCACTCACCATCAGACAGTGAACATGCCCTTTACACTCCCTACCAATACTGGTAATAACACTAAACATGAACAACTGCCGCGCGGACTGGCCGTGCGGTTTGAGGTGCTAAGTCACGAATTGTGCGGCCCCTCCCTCTGGAGCTTCGAGTGCTCCCTCGGGCATGGCTGTGGGTGTTCTTAGCATAAATTAGTTTAAGTAGTGTGTAAGACAAGGGACAGATTACCTCAGCAGTTTGGTCCCTTAGGAATTCACACACATTTGAACAACCCTAATGCACTCTGGTGACTGTTCTCTCTGTCAGAGAGAATGGTAATTCTAATTGTCTAGTTCAAATGGTATGGTTCATCATGAAGGAAACAAAGCTACATTGACATCTGATCATGTCTTCCGGCTACTTCACTTTTTTTAGGCAGTGCATGTTCCAATTTACTTCTTTTGTCTCACACACACACACACACACACACACACACACACACACACACACACCTTCTTCATTGTACATTTTAACGATTTTTTTTACAAAGTTCTTATTTTTTTATAATCCAATAAAGCTCCTGTTTCTTTCAACTCAATACCTTTATGTTGTTATGCACACATAGATCCTTTTTAGTAACACGTGATCTAATTGTTGGTCTTCTGGGTCGAGAGTTTTATTTCCATCCCGACATCTAGCACAGTGGTGGACTCTTAAGGCGTGAACTGCATTAAGTGCTAGGCTCTGTGACTAGTCAACAATGAAAATAAAATCAAGGGCTGTGTTGGTTCACTGTACTATGATCGAGAATAACACAAGCTGTACCAGATGATATGAATGTGTAAAACTTTTCAAAAGAAACAACTGAAGATTACAGTTTAAAATTCCATAAACAAAGTTATCAATGTATGAACAGATGCTTGTGTTGGACAAAAAATGGTGGAGGTGGTGGTTGTTGTTGGGATGTTTAAGGGGGACTAAACAGCGAAGGTCATCAGTCCCCCAACAAAAAATGGGAAAAAAGCCATATTCTTTTCCAAGGAACCATCTGCCTAAACTCATTTATGGAAACCAACATAAATGTTAGTTGGTGTGACCAGATGTGTATTTGAACTGCTTTCCAAATTACGGATCCAGTGTCTAAGCCAATGCATCATCCTGACCAGTTCACATGATTTCAATATTGAATTGACTCAGCACTTTTATATCACAACTTTTAGATGAAATCTTATATCTTCTTCAAACAAATGCATCTGCCTTCTGCAAGGTATTCTTTGAGACTAAGCAAGCTAACCTCCATCCTGAAAAGAAAACATTAATTCATCTTCATGTAAGTGAGGCTTCAATGAGCAGGGTATGTTTAGTCAAGACATACCAGCAAATTGATAATTTTCTCCATCTTGTAACATAACAGATCACAATGGTCATTGGGCAAAAAGACACTAAAGTAATACATACAAAATGCACTCGTACCCAAGCAGTGAGTTGATTTCATCTGAATGGATGAACAACAAGGTCATATGAGAAGCCTGACACTTGAGTGAGAGTGATCTGGTGATGATGCAGTTTACCAAAAAACACACACACACACACACACACACACACACACACAATAAAGTAAGGTGTACTTTTATCCTGAAAAGAGTCCCATTTTTGTCAAGTTTACAATCAATTTGTTTAAGTTTTAGCCAACTAACAAAATGTATAATGATCAATTTGTTAAAACACTTCAAACTACACTCCTGGAAATTGAAATAAGAACACCGTGAATTCATTGTCCCAGGAAGGGGAAACTTTATTGACACATTCCTGGGGTCAGATACATCACATGATCACACTGACAGAACCACAGGCACATAGACACAGGCAACAGACCATGCACAATGTCGGCACTAGTACAGTGTATATCCACCTTTCGCAGCAATGCAGGCTGCTATTCTCCCATGGAGACGATCGTAGAGATGCTGGATGTAGTCCTGTGGAACGGCTTGCCATGCCATTTCCACCTGGCGCCTCAGTTGGACCAGCGTTCGTGCTGGACGTGCAGACCGCGTGAGACGACGCTTCATCCAGTCCCAAACATGCTCAATGGGGGACAGACCCGGAGATCTTGGTGGCCAGGGTAGTTGACTTACACCTTCTAGAGCACGTTGGGTGGCATGGGATACATGCGGACGTGCATTGTCCTGTTGGAACAGCAAGTTCCCTTGCCGGTCTAGGAATGGTAGAACGATGGGTTAGATGACGGTTTGGATGTCCCGTGCACTATTCAGTGTCCCCTCGACGATCACCAGTGGTGTACGGCCAGTGTAGGAGATCGCTCCCCACACCATGATGCCGGGTGTTGGCCCTGTGTGCCTCGGTCGTATGCAGTCCTGATTGTGGCACTCACCTGCACGGCACCAAACACGCATACGACCATCATTGGCACCAATGCAGAAGCGACTCTCATCGCTGAAGACGACACGTCTCCATTCGTCCCTCCATTCACGCCTGTCGCGACACCACTGGAGGCGGGCTGCACGATGTTGGGGCGTGAGCGGAAGACGGCCTAACGGTGTGCGGGACCGTAGCCCAGCTTCATGGAGACGGTTGCGAATGGTCCTCGCCGATACCCCAGGAGCAACAGTGTCCCTAATTTGCTGGGAAGTGGCGGTGCGGTCCCCTACGGCACTGCGTAGGATCCTACGGTCTTGGCGTGCATCCGTGCGTCACTGCGGTCCGGTCCCAGGTCGACGGGCACGTGCACCTTCCGCCGACCACCGGCGACAACATCGATGTACTGTGGAGACCTCACGCCCCACGTGTTGAGCAATTCGGCGGTACGTCCACCCGGCCTCCCGCATGCCCCCTATACGCACTCGCTCAAAGTCCGTCAACTGCACATACGGTTCACGTCCACGCTGTCGCGGCATGCTACCAGTGTTAAAGACTGCGATGGAGCTCCGTATGCCACGGCAAACTGGCTGACACTGACGGCGGCGGTGCACAAATGCTGCGCAGCTAGCGCCATTCGACGGCCAACACCGCGGTTCCTGGTGTGTCCGCTGTGCCGTGCGTGTGATCATTGCTTGTACAGCCCTCTCGCAGTGTCCGGAGCAAGTATGGTGGGTCTGACACACCGGTGTCAATGTGTTCTTTTTTCCATTTCCAGGAGTGTATACATTCATCTACATGAATACATTGTGAATAAATTTTTGTAGGAAACCTATGATCACTCTTTTTCATGCTATTCTAGTTTTCTCCTCTTCTATAACATGCTACACAATTTAATGTTGCTAGTTACCAGATGAGATAGTAATCACAAAAGTTGTTGATAAACAACACTAGACTACTTTGTACATACCTTATCAACAATATGTTTTATTACTCTTCCATCCTCACCAATACAATAAATGGAAAACCCATCATACCACCTAAAAAGGAATCATTAATTATTGAACTACCCATACTACAGTTGATTACAATTTTACAATCAAAAGAGTATCATGCTATGAGCATAACTACAGAATGAAAACTGGTAATATATTTCAAAACATTATCACTACTTATCTGCCATTAAAAGCTCATGCGACTGGAAATAGGAGAATAAAACACAAACTGAAACCCAACAGGAAATGTTAATTTCAACATACAACAGCATGAGAAGTTATGCAGTCTGCCCCAGAAAAGCACTGGTTAACAACAGCTAAAAGTGTGTAAAATAGTTCATATCAAAATCTATAAAAATGACATGAATAAATTTTGTTACAGTTTCTAACTCCTAAAACAATGACACACACATTGTCATAAGAAGTTTGTGGAATGAATGTAGCAGTTTCTAGAATAGTAACTCATTGTTGTATATAGTGACATTTTTACATCTAGTTGTACAGCGTTCACAAGTGGCAAAATAGGTTGTCCACCACTGTAGGCATCCTTCCTGTGATCATTCCTTACCTACACACTTTTAGTGTTCCATGTGTAGAAGCTAAGTGGTAGGAAATCAAAATTTTTCTGAACAGTTGCATAACCATTTTGCCCGACAGCACAAAATACCAAGCTCAGATGTTCATTCTAACAGTTCTATACAATCATATCAACGATGCCTGTGAAGAAAATCATGTAGCCATAAGATACCTTCAAAAGAGATTGAATCACATGTAAAGAATAAATGCTCTGCCATCAAAGTAAAAGAGAACCATCACTTGTAACTTCCTTTTTAGCAACTGACACAACTAAAACAGTCAAAACCCATTAACGTAGATTAAACTGTCCATGGCAGGGCCTGATGTCACTCGCATGACTACAGATATCATCACTGCATTATTGCTTGGGGGAAAGAGATTTTTCATCAGTCCCTTACAACATGCACTTTTTATCTGCTTTTAAGTGTAGCCTAACAAAATCCCTACAAAGATAAACTGAACTGCCCATCCAATTATGGACCCAATGCCAAAGGCCAGCAAATACACACTGTGTGGTCAGCTATTTCAGTACTCAAGAACAAATTAAATATATTTATGTTTCCAGGAACATCATGGAAATTAAACTGTCCTAATTAAGTGATGATGAGGTCACTGGAGATGGAGCACGAGCTTGGAAGGGGAAGTAATCAGCAACATCCTTTTGAAAGGGACCATCCTGGCATTTGTTTAAAGTGATTTAGGTAAACTACAGAAAAACAATTTGGAAACTGATTTTAAGCACTGTCCTGATTATGAGTCCAGTGTCTTACTCCTGTACTATTGGGCTCGATAAACACAGGAGATCGAAGCACATTGCCCAAACTGTGTAATGTTAATGAAACTAATATATTAGAGTTTCTAATTTTGATAAACGCACAATCAGCACTTGCTCTAATACTACACCAAAGTTTTCCTATTCATTAAAATTATTCACACATCTTGAATAATTTTTAAATTTAAAGGGAAGTGGGGACAATTTACCTTATTTGTCTTAAAAGTTTATGAGCACCTGGCACTATCAAGGGTAGAGTTTTAACAGGGATTATTAATACTCCTACATGCATAAATCATATCACTCACAAATGTGTACCCAAAATCTAACATACCAACCTATTCTACAAATCCCACTACAAACTGCAAAACAATGCTACTTTCTCCCATGATGACATTCTACAATATCTAGAACTTCACTGCACTTTAACAAATTTTGTATTTTTACACTGACCTGATCCCCTATTTCTTCTGCAAGTCATTAACTTCTTTGTTGTTGAGTTATGAATGCAATAAGACCATAACTGCAAGCAACTACAAAGGGCCTTTCAGTACCAACATTTCCACGGAGATTTTACAGAGGATAATCCACGTCTAGAAAGGATGGACTGAAAAAGAGTGCATATACCAGGATGTTCAAAACTTCTCTATGCATTCCTCATAATACAGTAGAGGGAACTGCCTTGAATTCCTCTTTTCTCTGTGAATGCATGAGGTGCCACATAAGTGACTGCATTTTTGTTTTCAGCTCAAACTGATGCACCCAGGTTTCTTCAGCTGTAACAGTCTCTGATAGAAATGTGTCTCCACTGGCCTCAAACTGCTCTAACTTTTCAGATGAAATGTCTTTTCTTTGAATCTTGTGGTCTGCCATAAGCATTTGTGGAACCCATCTTCAGTACACAGCCCAAGAGTCTCAATTATTGCACATGCAGGTGCAATGCTCACTGATAGCTGTAGAGCAAATTGTTGAGTTGCAATGTGCTTGTCTGCATAAATAATGGCACTCACACAATTCACCATGTTGGGAGCAGTGTTTGTAAAAGGATGACACAAATTTGGCCAATCATGCAGCTCAGTTTCTGCATGTTCTGATGTTTTGACTCTCGTTACCCACTGCCCAACACCACTCATATCAACTACATCAGTACCACATACTACACACAAACGTTAATGGATGTTCACCAGTTTAGTTTTCCTCAACCAAGAATTCAATTACAGTGTTGCCTGTAACGAGAGTCTTATGTAGACAACTTTTACAGTTCATTACAGCTCTGGCAGCTGTCAGAATTGTTCGAAATTTTGGACACGTGGACGAGAAACATAAAATTTTAGGCACCAGAAGGATGTTTTCCTATGTACATTAATGACTGTAAAAAAGCATTTGGGGCATTATTTACTGAATGGTCCTTGTAGGTTACCAGTTGAAGTACAACAAATAATGACAGCATTTTATTTTCTTCAGTTGAATTTTTTTTTTTTATGTATGCAAGCTTTTGCTTATGTCAACTTAAATATGGTGTAGTACTCATTGGACTGGTTTTCCTTGCAATATTCTTATGTAATTATTTCCTTATTTATATAATAGAGGGAAACATTCCACGTGGGAAAAATATATCTAAAAACAAAGATGATGAGACTCACCAAACAAAAGCACTGGCAGGTTGATAGACACACAAACAAACACAAACATACCCACAAAATTCAAGCTTTCGCAACAAACGGTTGCTTCGTCAGGAAAGATGGAAGGAGAGGGAAAGATGAAAGGATGTGGGTTTTAAGGGAGAGGGTAAGGGGTCATTCCAATCCCGGAAGCGGAAAGACTTACCCTAGGGGGAAAAAAGGACAGGTATACACTCGCGCGCGCACACACACACACACACACACACACACACACACACACACACACACACACACACACACACAGGCACAAGCAGACATCTGTAAAGGCAAAGAGTTTGGGCAGAGATGTCAGTCGAGGCAGAAGTACAGAGGCAAAGATGTTGTTGAAAGACAGGTGAGGTATGAGCGGCGGCAAATTGAAATTAGCGGAGATTGAGGCCTGGCGGATAGCGAGAAGAGAGGATATGCTGAAGGGCAAGTTCCCATCTCCGTAGTTCTGACAGGTTGGTGTTAGTGGGAAGTATCCAGATAACCCAGACGGCGTAACACTGTGCCAAGATGTGCTGGCTGTGCACCAAGGCATGTTTAGCCACAGGGTGATCCTCATTACCAACAAACACCGTCTACCTGTGTCCATTCATGCGAATGGACAGTTTGTTGCTGGTCATTCCCACATAGAAGGCTTCACAGTGTAAGCAGGTCAGTTGGTAAATCAGGTGGGTGCTTTCACACGTGGCTCTGCCTTTGATCGTGTATGCCTTCCGGGTTACAGGACTGGATTAGGTGGTGGTGGGAGGATGCATGGGACAGGTTTTACACCGGGGGCGGTTACAAGGGTTGGAGCCAGAAGGTAGGGAAGGTGGTTTGGGGATTTCATAGGGATGAACTAAGAGGTTACGAAGGTTAGGTGGACGGCGGAAAGACACTCTTGGTGGAGTGGGGAGGATTTCATGAAGGATGGATCTCATTTCAGGGTAGGATTTGAGGAAGTCGTATCCTTGCTGGAGAGCCACATTCAGAGTCTGATCCAGTCCCAGAAAGTATCCTGTCACAAGTGGGGCACTTTTGGGGTTCTTCTGTGAGAGGTTCATCATCAATGATGGATGCATTGCACACAAACCCAGTCTCTCCCATCTACTCAATCCCCCACTTCCAGCTCCACTCCATCCTAAACCTCAAAATTCCAATCAACACAATCTGGAACCACAACACCCTAATTCAGTAGTTAACCTTTCCTCCAAACCTCTCTCCCAATCCGAAACCTCTGTCCTATCCAAAGGCCTCACCTTCAGCCCCACTCCCAGATTCAACCAAACAGCCCTCGTCAAAGATTTACTGTCCTACACCCGTACTCTCTGCTGGAAATATCACTTTGCCACGAAGAAAAATGATCCTAATCCTACTCCTAATGATCCAACTCCCCAAGACACTATCCAAATTGAACCCTGCCTGGAACAGTTCCGTCCTCCATCACAGCGGGACCCACCTCCTCTTCCTCAAAATCACCCTCTCCAAACCTTCCAGGAATTTCTGACTTCCAGCCTTGCCTCTCAATCCTTCTTAAAAAAACCTTAATCCTACTCCCAACATCACCACTGCTGAAGCCCAGGCTATCCGTGATCTGAAGGCTGACCGATCCATCGTCATTCTTCCGGCGGACAAGGGTTCCACGACCGTGGTACTTGATCGTCGGGAGTATGTGGCTGAGGGACTGCGTCAGCTTTCGGACAACACTACTTACAAAGTTTGCCAAGGTAATCCCATTCCTGATGTCCAGGCGGAGCTTCAAGGAATCCTCAGAACCTTAGGCCCCCTACAAAACCTTTCACCTGACTCCATCAACCTCCTGACCCCACCAACACCCCGCACCCCTACCTTCTACCTTCTTTCTAAAATTCACAAACCCAATCACCCCGGCCGTCCCATTGTAGCTGGTTACCAAGCCCCCACAGAACGCATCTCTGCCTACGTAGATCAACACCTTCAACCCATTACATGCAGTCTCCCATCCTTCATCAAAGACACCAATCACTTTCTCGAACGCCTGGAATCCCTACCCAGTCTGTTACCCCCGGAAACCATCCTTGTAACCATTGATGCCACTTCCTTACACACAAATATTCCGCATGTCCAGGGCCTCGCTGCGATGGAGCACTTCCTTTCACGCTGATCACCTGCCCCCCTACCTAAAACCTCTTTCCTCATTACCTTAGCCAGCTTCATCCTGACCCACAACTACTTCACTTTCGAAGGCCAGACATACCAACAATTAAAGGGAACAGCCATGGGTACCAGGATGGCCCTCTCGTATGCCAACCTATTCATGGGTCGCTTAGAGGAAGCCTTCTTGGGTACCCAGGCCTGCCAACCCATCCTTATTGATGACATTTTCATGATCTGGACTCACAGTGAAGAAGAACTCCAGAATTTCCTCTCCAACCTCAACTCCTTTGGTTCCATCAGATTCACCTGGTCCTACTCTAAATCCCATGCCACTTTCCTTGGCGTTGACCTCCACCTGTCCAATGGCCAGCTTTACACGTCCGTCCACATCAAACCCACCAACAAGCAACAGTACCTCCATTATGACAGCTGCCACCCATTCCACATCAAACGGTCCCTTCCCTACAGCCTAGGTCTTCATGGCAAACGAATCTGCTCCAGTCCGGAATCCTTGAACCATTACACCAACAACCTGAAAACAGCTTTCGCATCCCGCAACTACCCTCCCGACCTGGTACAGAAGCAAATAACCAGAGCCACTTCCTCATCTCCTCAAACCCGGAACCTCTCACAGAAGAACCCCAAAAGTGCCCCACTTGTGGCAGGATACTTTCCGGGACTGGATCAGACTCTGAATGTGGCTCTCCAGCAGGGATACGACTTCCTCAAATCCTGCCCTGAAATGAGATCCATCCTTCATGAAATCCTCCCCACTCCACCAAGAGTGTCTTTCCGCCATCCACCTAACCTTCGTAACCTCTTAGTTCATCCCTATGAAATCCCCAAACCACCTTCCCTACCTTCTGGCTCCTACCCTTGTAACCGCCCCCAGTGTAAAACCTGTCCCATGCATCCTCCCACCACCACCTAATCCAGTCCTGTAACCCGGAAGGCGTACACGATCAAAGGCAGAGCCACGTGTGAAAGCACCCACCTGATTTACCAACTGACCTGCTTACACTGTGAAGCCTTCTATGTGGGAATGACCAGCAACAAACTGTCCACTCGCATGAATGGACACAGGCAGACGGTGTTTGTTGGTAATGAGGATCACCCTGTGGCTAAACATGCCTTGGTGCACAGCCAGCACAACTTGGCACAGTGTTACGCCGTCTGGGTTATCTGGATACTTCCCACTAACACCAACCTGTCAGAACTCCGGAGATGGGAACTTGCCCTTCAGCATATCCTCTCTTCTCGCCTCAATCTCCGCTAATTTCAATTTGCCGCTGCTCATACCTCACCTATCTTTCAACAACATCTTTGCCTCTGTACTTCTGCCTCGACTGACATCTCTGCCCAAACTCTTTGCCTTTACAGATGTCTGCTTGTGCCTGTATATGTGCGGATGGTGTGTGTGTGTGTGTGTGTGTGTGTGTGTGTGTGTGTGTGTGTGTGTGTGTGTGTGTGAGCGCGTGCGCGTGTATACCTGTCCTTTTTTCCCCCCCTAAGGTAAGTCTTTCCGCTCCCGGGATTGGAATGACTCCTTACCCTCTCCCTTAAAACCCACATCCTTTCGTCTTTCCCTCTCCTTCCCTTTTTCCTGACGAAGCAACCGTTTGTTGCGAAAGCTTGAATTTTGTGTGTATGTTTATGTTTGTTTGTGTGTCTATTGACCTGCCAGCACTTTTGTTTGGTAAGTCTCATCATCTTTATTTCCTTATTTACCTACCTCTGCTATAACTTCATGTACATTAAATGACAAATGAATTTAAGAGACCAGTCCCTGTGTTAACAACAACACACACACTGCAGAATATAGATTATGTAGTAGTAAAACCTCGTTTTTATATTCCCGCATTTTATGTTTTCCCACTTTTTACAGTTGCTTTTATCAGTCCCAACAGAAGTCCTGTTCTCTCAATACAATACTTTCCTATCATTAACGATTCCACGTTAAAACATTTCCCGCATCTTAAGTTTTCTTTAATATTAGCAAGACCTTGAACATTGATTTTCATACTGATTTCTGCAGAAAGTGCATCAGATTCCTAATCAAAGTCAACCTTGGAACAAAGCAAAAAAATGCAGACTTTACGCAATGTTATTGATTATGTAACACAGCGTTAGTGCTGTAAGCAAGGCTTTCATTGTTGGTATGTTGGTTCATGGCCACCTGTATTATAGGTTCACAGTGTTTGAAAGGGTGGGAAAGTATGCTGAGTCACTGCCTTAACGATAATCATTATCTAGCAACAGTGACTACTAGCAACCTTCTTACTGCTCATTGCACTGTATTAAAACAGTTTTAATTCGATTTCAGTGTCACTTATAGAAATAAACATCAATTTTGAAGACAGCCATTTCTACAATGGGCTTTAATGAATTATTGTTACTTCCGTGCGAAATACACAACTCTGTACTAGGCGTACAGTTTTATGTTGGTCTGCCCTGATGTCAGATGTTAACAGTCCTCCTCAAGATGCTATGTAACATGAAGACAATATCCCAATTTCCACTTTCCACTCTCTCTCTCTCTCTCTCTCTCTCTCTCTCTCTCTCTCACCCAGGACGTCCTTGAACAGAGCAACTTATTGTTGGAAATAAACTGTAGATTTAATGCCTATTATTCTCATTTTCAAAGACTGCCAACTTAGGTGTTTAAAACAATATTGTGTTACAACTTTTATTTACTATAATTTTACTGTGATTATCAATTATAAGTCTCACATTAGAACATGAATATCTCTTCAGTGTGGTTTCATGAAAGACTAAATCCACACATGTGTGTTCATGTGTCAGCACGTGACCACAGCCTTTGTGATTGATGGTTTGTATATTGTGGAGAGAGAAATCAAGCCAACTCCTGTTAGAGAGAAACAAAATTAATTAATAATTTTAAAAGGTGTACACCTTTGCTCCCACCATTTTCTCCACAACATTTGAGACTTTAATGAAACAAATTGGTTACACACGTATCATTCAACGTATTTTCCATCGCTGGCCACTACTTTCTCCTATCTTTCAGGCAGTGTACAAATCCCGCGTCAAACAAATTTTTCATCTTTTGAAGCAATCCACAAATCGATCCAATTTGTGACTTCTTCATGAGATCGGAAGTGTTGGTCAGCCAGGCCATGCGCCACTGATCTAAACAGGTGATAGTCAGTGGAGCAATGTCTGGAGAATATGGTGGCTGGGGTAGGACTTCCCATTTTAATGTTTCCAAGTACGTTTTGACCTCTTTTGCGAAGTGGGGTCAAGCGTTGTCATGCTGCAAAATCACTTTATCGTGCCTCTTGCAGTATTGCGGCTGTTTGTCTTTTAATGCTCTGCTTAAACACATTAATTGCGTTCAATAATGAGCACCTGTGATGGTTGGTTGGTTTGTGGGGGTTGAAGGGACCAGACTACAAAGGCCATCAGTCCCTTGTTCCAAGATCATGAAAACCCACAAGGAATAAAATCAAACAACGGAGGTAACAAGGGACGACACAGAACAAGAAAGACACAGACAAAGACCAGAAAAACAAGGAATTAAAAGCACACACAGTTGTACAGTAGTTGGCCGACCAAGGAAACAAAAAAAGGAAAAGCCAACCCCCAAGAGACACACTAAAAAACCCAATCTAAAACCATAGGTCACAGGCCAGACGCAACACACAAAAGGGATGAACCCTCAGATTGAGCCATAAAAGCCCCCTGCTCGAATAAAATTCAAAACTAAGCCTATCATTGCAGCGTCATCCTTTAAAAGTGCAGTGAGCGTATCAGGCAGCGCAAACGTCTGCCCGAGTACAGTTAAAAGCGGACAGTCCAACAAAATGTGGACCACTGTCAACATTAAACCACAGCGACAGATAGGTGGGTCCTCGTGGCGCAATAAATAACGTGCATTAGCCAGGTGCGGCCAATGCGTAGCCGGCAGAGTACAACGGAGTCCTTGCGAGAGGCCTGCAAGGAGGAGCGCCACACACTGGTAGTCTCCTTGATGACCTGAAGTTTGTTGTGTGAAGGCAGGGTGCGCCATTCATCACTCCAGGTACCAAGGACCTTCTGCCACAAAAGTGACTGGAGATCACACTCCGAAAGGCCAATCTCCAGGGCCAGTGCATCAACAGTCTGTTTGGCCAGCATGTCAACCCATTCATTACTCGGGATGCCAACATGACCTGTGTCCACACAAAGACGACTGAGCAGCCGGAACGGTCCAGAGTATGGAGGGACTCCTGGATAGCCATGACCAGACGAGAGAGAGGAAAACACTGGTCGATAGCTCATAAGCCACTCAGGGAGTCACTACAGATAACAAAGGGCTCACATGAGCAGGAGCGGATATACCCAGGGCGTGAAGGATGGCGACGAGCTCTGCAGTGAAAACACTGCAGCCATCCGGCAATGAGCGTTGTTCAGATTCTTCCCCAAGAGTAAAAACATACCCAACTCTACCAGCAACCATCGAACCGATGGTATACTCTACAGCAGAGCCGGGAAACACGGCAAGGATGGAAAGAAAGCATCATCGGTGGAGGGACTCAGGAAGGACTGAGTCTTTCGGGCCTCGTGCCAAATCCAGCTGAAGGCAAGGGCGGGGCACACACGAGGGTAGGCATAGATAGGTCCGGCAAAGAGGTGGGAGAGGGGAAACTCAAGCCCAGAGAGAAGAGCCCCGATGCGAACCGCAATTGTACACCCTAACTGGGGCCGCCGTTCTGGAAAATGGACGACTGAGTTGGGGAACAAGAGATGGTAATTTGGATGCCCAAGCAAGTTACAAACATGTCCAGCATAACTGGCTAGTAGTCGTTGGCATCGGATCCGCAATGGAGGGACACCAAGCTCCACAAGGACGCTGTTTACAGGGCTTGTACGGAAAGCACCAGTTGCGAGTCAGATCCCGCAGTGAAGTATGGGGTCGAGCAACTGCAACGCGGAAAGCGATGCCGAGCCGTAAGCCAGGCTCCCATAATTGAGACGGGACTGAATCAACGTCTGATAAAGTCGTAAAAGGGTAGACCGATCGGCACCCAGCTGGTGTGACCCAAGCAACTTAGAGCATTAAGATGCCATCAGCACGTTTGTTTAAGCTTCCAAATATGAGGGAGCCAAGTCAACTGGGCATCAAAAAGCGATCCCAAAAACCAATGTGTCTCCACCACAGCAAGAGGTTTGCCGTCAAGATAAAGCCATGGCTCAGGGCAAACAGTGCGACACCAGCAGAAATGCACGACAAGTCTGGGTGGCCAGAAACTGGAATCTGCACGATATGGCCCATGACTGTGCCTTGCGGATAGGGCCCTGCAGCTGCCATTCAGCAACCACAATGCCAGTGGAACTATAGTAGAGGTAAAAGTCACCAGCATACAAAGAAGCCAATATGGACGTTCCCACAGATACAGTAAGCCCATTCATAGCAACTAAAAAGAGGCTGACACTCAAGACAGAGCCTTGCAGGACCCCATTCTCCTGGACTTGAGAGGAACTATGGGAGGGACCAACTTGCATGCGGAAGGAATGGAGCAACAGAAAATTTTGAATAAAAACTGTAAGCCAGCCCCTAAGACCCCACTCATTAAGTGTGGTGAGGATACGATGTTGCCATGTTGTATCGTATGCCTTCCGCATGTCAAAAAAGATGGCAACCAGATGCTGACAGCAGGCAAAGGCCGTACAGATGGCAGACTCCAGGCACACCAGACTATCGGTGGCAGAGTGGCCCTTAAGGAACCCACCCTGGGACGGTGCCAGAAGGCCCCGAGACTCAAGTAGCCAACTCAATCTCTGGCTCACCATGCATTCGAGCAACTTGCAGTGATCTCTGGTGACCACCAAGGCACAGTCCTCCGCCGAGGGGACTCACAAGGATGGGGAATTTCAGATTCCGCTGCAAAAACGATGCCAGTGGTGACTGTGTGAACCACCACATCAATGGTGGCATGAGAAAGAGCCTCAATACTGACAATGGAGGCGAACGAGTCCCAATCAGCCTTATTCAAAGCCCATCTGGGGAGGCACCTAGAAGAGTGACACCGTGGCAGTGACAGAAAGATTGGAAAGTGGTCACTACCACACAAGTCGTCATGCACACGCCAGTGGACGGATGGTAGAATGCCAGGGCTGCAGACCGAAAGGTCGATGGCTGAGTGTGCCATGCGCCACACTGAAATGTGTGGAGGCACCATTATTTAAGAGAGAAAGGTCGAGCTGTGCCAGCACTTGCTCAACGACAGTGCCTCGGCCTGTTACCACCAGTCCACCCCACAAAGGGTTATGGGCATTAAAGATGCCCAGTAACAGAAAAGGTGGCAGCAGTTGGGCTAATCAGCACAGCCAATACATGCTGTGGGACATCCCATCTGGTGGAAGATAGAGACTGCAGGCAGTAACAGCCCGAGGCGTCCACACCCTAACAGTGACAGCCTCTAAAGGTGTTTGAAGAGGGACGGACACACACGCTGTAAAAAGAGTTAAGGACGTAAACGCAGACTCCACCAGATACCCTCTCATAAGGTGCCTGATTCATATAACAACCCCGATATCCATGGAGGGCGGGGGTTCACATCAGCAGAAACCAAGTTTCCTGGAGAGCAATGCAGAAGAAAGGGTGAAGGCTGATAATTTGTCGGAGCTCAGCAAGGTGGAAAAAACTACCGCAATTCCACTGGAGAATAATAGGATCGTGAGGCTGTGAAGGCACTGAACATTCAATGAGACAGTTTATGCCTCAGGGTCAACTGCTGCCACCGACTTATTGCCTCAGCAGTTTCCATCTATTGCGTCTGAGGGTCCAGTGAGGTCTAGGTCCTCGGTGGACACCAGAATCTCCACCTCATCCACAGAGACAGAGCTTGTAGGTAGCAGTGATGTGGGTGCCACCAGTGCCTCGGCTCTTGGGGGTCTTTTGCATTTTTTGTTTCTCTCACTGCCCCTTAGGTTTGTTCCGCTGAGAGGGCTTCACTGATTCAGTCTCGGGGACTGAGGAGGACTGTGAAGCCCTACGACCAGCTACCAGTGGTTGCTTCAGTCACTGGTGGGTGCCAGCTGTACCACTTGGAAGAACCTAGGTAGGGAGTGACCCAAGGGACCCCTTCCCAGTGAGAGGAACCGAAGAAGAAGTACGCTTCTCCGGCTCAGAAGTGGGATGGTTGGTTGGGGGGGGGGGGGGGGGGGGGGGGGGGTTGCTCCCGAAGTAGGTGGTGCAGGAGCAACAGGGAGGGTAGTGCCCACCCACAGTAAGAGGACGTCATTCGCACAGGATGGAGTCGTTCAAATTTCCTCTTAGCCTCAGTGTAGGTCAGTTGGTCCAGGGTCTTGTACTCCATGACTTTTCTTTCTTTCTGTAAAATCCTGCAGTTTGGCGAGCAAGGTGAATGATACTCTCCACAGATGACACAGATGGGAGGCAGGGCACATGGAGTATTGGGATGTGATGGACATCTGCAATCTCAACATGTGAGGCTGGAAATACAGCGAGAAGAAATATGGCCAAACTTAAAGCACTGCATTGGGAGAGGGATATAGGGCTTGATGTCACAGCCTTGACCTTCTCAGGCAATGTATCACCCTCAGAGGCCAAGATGAAGGCACCGCTAGCAACCTGATTATCCCTCGGACCCCAATGAACGTGCCAGACGAAATGAACACCTCGCCGCTCCAAACTGGCACGCAGCTCTTCATCAGACTGCAAAAGAAGGTCCCCCTGGACCATATTTAAGCTCTTATGGGACATGATGGTAACAGAAACATCCCCCAACCTGTCGCAAGAGAGTAATGCCCGTGACTGCGAGGAGGAGGCTGTTTTTATCAAAACTGCCCCAGAGTACATTTTGGACAAACCTTCCACCTCCCCAAACTTTTCCTCTAAATGCTTCACAAAGAACTGAGGCTTCATTGTCGTGAAAGGCTCTCCATCAGCTCTCGTATAAACCAGGTACCAGGGTGAGTAAGTCTCGCTGTCATCCTTAGCCTTTCGCTCCTCCCATGGTGTGGCCAGGGAGGGGGATGATTTGGGGTTGTACTTCTGTGTGTTGAATTAAGCCCTGGAACACTTAGAGACTGCTGGTGGCTGGCCACCAGCAAGAGATGATGTGCCATGCTTCATTGCAGGTCATCCGCCCTGATGCCACCAACTTCGATCAAGAGCCCTCCCCACAGGTGCCACCCAGCCTCAGCAAGGGCCACGTAGCAGGATGGCCATTGCCAGGAATCCCCATGCCCCAGGGAGATAGGCCTCTATTTCTTGGCATATGTGGGGAGTACAACCAACAGGGTACCTGGTCACCCCACCACAACAGACTGGCTATTGTGCTGGATGTCAGGTGTAAAGAAGTCCATGGTCGTCGTCGGTGCAGAAAGCGACACTGCACAGCGCATGGGGGGAAACCGCAGCCAGGAAGGTATGCCCACTCAAGGGGGCTAAAGATCTCAACGCACTATAGACACTATGCACCATGTAAGGCACTCTTCCCCAGTTGGCTCACTCTTCAGAAAAATTTTGAAGAATGGAGGTCAAACCCTACAGGGGACCAACACATAAAGGCCGAAACATGTGAGACTCCTTTTAGTCGCCTCTTACGACAGGCAGGAATACCGCAGGCCTATTCTAACCCATGGACCAGCAGGGGGGGACTTGTGATTGTTTCATTTGGTTTTAACACCTCATAGTGTATGACGCCAAGCTGGTCCCACCAAATGCAGAGTATGAGCTTGGAGCCGTGAACATTCAGTTTGGCCATCGAAGTGGAAGCATGGCCAGGATATCCCCATGACTTTTTGCGTTTAGGGTTATCGTAATGAACCCTTTTTTCATCCCCGGTCACAATGTGATGCAGAAATCCCTTTCGTTTTTGCCTCTGAAGCAACTGTTCACATACACACAAACACTGTTCAACATCTCTTGGTTTCAGCTCACACGGGATCCAAGTTCCTTCTTTCTGAATCATGCCCATAGCCTTGAGAAGTTTCGAAATGGCTCACTGTGTCACTCCCACTAATTGTGCCAATTCTTCTCGAGTTTGCCACGGGTCTCCACTCAGCAATGTCTCCAGATCTGCAGCTACGAAAACATTCTCTCTTCCACCACTATGCCAGCCACGACGTTAAAATCACCATTCCTGAATCGTTGAAACCACTCACGACACGTTCTTTCACTAATAGTGTCCTTACCATACATACTTGAGAGCATTCGACGAGATTCAGCCGCTGTTTCCTTCATATTGAAACAAAACAGTAACACCTCCTGCAAATGACAAGAATTAGGCTCATAAACCAACATTTTCAATCAAGAACAACTTTATGATGCAGACACAAATCGACTAATGTTTGAATGAGGTTATGTTGACTGAGGTCCAAGCTAACTGCCTGACGTCTGCGATCTGTTTCTTTCGACTGCTACTTACCACTGTCACCACCTATTGGCAAACGGCGGAAGCAAAGTTGTACACATTGTAGATTTTATTGAATAGGCAAATTTTAAATTATCTTAATTTCATATTTTGAACAATACAAAGAGAATGACAGTAAGTGTAATTTATTTATTTTGGCTTGTTGTGTTTTCTATGCTTTCCTGTATTTTACACTTTCCTGCATTTGACACTTTTTTGGGGTCAGTCTGCTGTGGAGATTAGTTGGTATATACTGACGTGATGCAACCCATCTCCCTAGTGCATCCCAGCCATGCTCTATGGGATTCAAATTGGGAGAGCGAGCAAGCCGTGGCATATGTGCAATGCCTTTTGTTTCCAAGAAAATATCAACCACCCGTGCTCTATTATGTCTAGCATTACTGTCCATCAGTACAAAGTCTGGGCCCACAGCACCTCGCAACAGCAGCACACAAGGTCCAAAGATCTGGTCATGATACCTGACAGTTAAATCTTGGCGATCCACCCATACAATCTCATGAAGAGGTGTTCGAGTGTTCAATATAATCCTTGCCCACACCACTAGGGATCCTCCTAGATACTGGTCTCTTTCCAAAATGTTTGGGTCCCGAAATCTTGTTATACATTCCCACCAGATATGAATCTGTTGAGAATCACTCTCCCGACCAAATCAGGACTTGTCTGTGAAAAGAACATTGGGCCATTGTTTGACCGGCTTGGTGGCTGTGGCTTGGTGACTGCATCTAGACACTCAAAAAAGTGTTCTGCAGTTTGCCAAAGGTTGTTTGTGGATAAATTACTATGACAATAGTAACACACCAAGATTTCTTCCATTATCTTTAAATGAAGAGTACAACTTCAACATCTCAAGTTATTCAACAGTAGCCTTGCACTGTTCAAACACACTGTAATAATCCTAACGGACTGTGTAGAGCCCTTTCAATTCTTCCTAGACATTGAATTGACATTCTGTTACAGAAATCCGCCATTTCTTCCCCACTCACCACCACATTTATATTGCACAAGTGTACTTACAACCAACGGAAACAAAATTTAAATTCTGGGAATGCCATGAAGTACTTTTTGACAAAGACTGTGTACATAAGGACTATAACCATGGCCTACACACATTTAACTTCCCACTAATAATCACCTCAAATAACTGAATAAACCTTAATAAGGGGTACAACCCTTGTATATTTGTAATACTCCATGATGGTCCAAAGTTCACATTGTTCAAGAACCTTCAACATGTATGTCATACCAACTGGTTTAGTTAATGGGATGTTCAGTTTACCAATGTTCAATGACATAACTTGCATTTTGTTTGTTTATTCCTTCACTACTACTCAATGATGCATTCTTTTACCTTTTACACGTACTATTTTTCTACATAATGTTCGTCATGTTTGGTCTTACACTGGGATAAAAGCTGTTGTCCTGTGTTCACAGACGCCTAGCACCCCCCCCCCCCCCCCCCCCCCCCAATTTTAAAAACAAAGTAATTTTAACATTTTCTCAATTTAAAGAAATTCATTGAAATGGAATGAACAAATGAAGTCAATTAGGATGCAATTTGATGAACCTGAAATGAATAAATTGTGACAAATAATATTGACCAGTGTAAGAGCTTTTGGGTTCAAACCCACATCTTGTACAAATTTGTGTTATGAAATATTCAGAATATTTCCCCATTCAAATGAGTAGGCTCCTCTAGCCCCATCAAACTGAGGCAAGTTTTCCTCTGGGGCTAAATAAAGGGCCAATCTTTGCACAAAATTCAAAAGTGAAATATAAAGATGATGTAAACAGTAGAGAAAATAAGTTAAAAATAAAGCAGTGTATCTTGGCTGACAGTTGTCTTTGGGCTGATCATTGTCACCAAAGTAGTATTTTATACATAACATAAGAAGAGTACTATTTCAACATGTTGTCATTATTCAGGACTCGCTATCTCATTTTGTTACTGATTTTCCCATTGATAGTTTCATCTTAATGTTTGTGTCTCACCCCTAGATAATTCATGGTATGAGCTAATTTCTAAGTGTATATATACTGATTTTGAGGAACAATATTCTTGCAAAACAAAAAGCTTCATTGTGCCCAAAAGACAAGAAATATGCCCAACTTTTCACTTGAGAATATGTGCAATGTGATATCACTGTTCTACATAACACATGGAAGGCAGTTCATTTCCCAATGTTTCTTTTATGTCTTATTTATTAATTTTTTTAAGTAAAATATTTTCTTTGCATTGTCCTGGAAGAAGTACATATAAAGTTATTGTTGTCACTTACGTTTCTTGGAACTCCTCCATAACACCATCCATATTCCATATTTTGTACTTCCAAAAATACAAAAACACCTGAAAAACAACATAAGCTCTTATTATTAGAAACAAAATATTAAAAAAAAATCTGTAAAACATAACACAGAACAACTTAAGTAATGAAACAAATCTATCACATGCAATAAATACACGATGTAGAATATATGAACACTGCACAGGGAGGAAAGTAATGGCATACCATCATTTTACTTTTATTCATCTATCTGCATACAAGGACCATCCCACAATTATATAGGATTTGTTTAGGTAATACAATGCAAATAATAGATCAAAATATACAACACACAGCAAACATAACATGCTTTAGGAGAATAGGACAGGCAGTCTCACTATCAAAAAGGTAAGTTACATTATGTACAACTGTCACACAACTCTTCTCCATACCATCTAATCAATCCAAAAACCAGTGTTCAAATACATCATCATTTGGTCACCTCATAATTGCTACATTCACTGGATGTATATATTAGTTATGTTCTCCAGATGATGATGTACTGACAATCCCACATAGCAAACAAATTAAGTTTCGTTTATCGGCCAGCACTCCGAAGCCACCGTGCAAATCCTGATGAAGGTAAATACAAAGGTGGTTCAGTAAATCCTTAGAAAATCAAAGGGGTGACGTTCGTAGTATCAAAACAGTTTGCTGGTAGTAAACATCATCTGTCGCTAGAGGGCAGGAAAAGTTGCAGCTGTATCCATAACATGATTTAATTGCTCCAGTTGATTGAAGCAACAAGCTTACGTTTATTTCATAGCATCAAAAACAGTGTGTTTTGAGTAGCAATTAAAAACATCTGTTTAAAGGGGGGGAAAGGGGGGGCGGAGAGGGGGGGGGGAGGGGGGGAGAGAGAGAGAGAGAGAGAGAGAGAGAGAGAGAGAGAGAGGATGGCACCACAAAGGAATTATGTCAATGGGACAGAAATCTGTAGATGTGATGTATGTGTACAAACAAATTACTACACTTTCAAAAAACAATTGGGTGATTTGGTGTTAAACCCAAACAGATCCAAGCCGAGCTGAATGAAGTTCACAGTACATCTGCTCCTGTGTTTGCAACTGTTTACATTTGGATAAATGAGTTTAAACGTGGCTGTACATTGACAAAATATGAATAGCATTCAGGATGTCTGGTGGAGGTGACCACCCGTGGAACGTTTGATAAAATCCGCCGTGTGATTTTGAGTGATCAACAAATTAAAGTGCATGAAATACACTATATGTAGAGGGTGGGGGAAGAGGATTTTTTTTTTCTTTTTTTTTTTTGTGGTTTTAGGGCGCACAACTTCAATGGTCATTAGCGCCCTGACTACTCTAAGAATGCACCGCGAGGCACAAGTGGACAACAACAACTAAAAGGGAAAACACGATAAAAGACAGACTGACAGGCATAGAATTAAAAAACAGCATCATCAAATGTCCTGAGAGAGGTTTGTCAAATTGATAAAACGAAGAACACGAGCAACTGCTCGTGGGTCATCCGCTAAAATGGCATCGAAAGTACTTGGCAGGTTAAGATCTAGACGCAGTGTGTTAAAATATGGACAGGACATTAAAATGTGTCGAACCGTCAGCAAGTGCCCACATGGGCAGAACGGCGCTGGCGCAGCCGTCAGCAGATGGCGATGGCTGAACCGGCAGTGTCCAATTCTTAACCGGGCCAAAACTACCTCCTCCCGCCGAGAAGGGCGTGAGGAGGACGTCCAAGCCACGGGAAGAGGTTTTAAGGCCCGAAGCTTGTTGTCTGTAAGTGCAGCCCAATCGGCATGCCACAGCGACACAATGCGCCGACAAATGACCCTGCTAAAATCGGACGAAGGGACACAACAAGAAGCTGTCCGAGGCTGGAGGACCGCAGCCTTGGCCGCGGCATCTGCAGCTTCGTTCCCAGGGATACCGACATGGCCAGGAACCCACATAAAGCTAACCGGAGAACCGACGTCCACCAGCTGCTGAAGAGAGCGTTGGATCCGGTGTACGAAAGGGTGAACCGGGTACGGATCACTGAGGCTCTGGATGGCGCTCAGGGAGTCGGAGCAGATGACATAAGCAGAATGTCGGTGGCGGCAGATGTAAAGAACAGCCTGGTAGAGGGCAAAGAGCTCAGCTGTGAAGACCGAACAATGGCCATGGAGCCGGTATTTGAAACTTTGTGCCCCGACAATAAAGGAACACCCGACCCCGTCATTGGTCTTAGAGCCATCTGTATAAATGAAAGTCATGTTGATGAACTTCGAACGAAGTTCCAAAAAACGGGAGTGGTAGACCGAACCGGGAGTGACCTCTTTTGGGAGCGAGCTGAGGTCAAGGTGAACGTGGACCTGAGCCTGGAGCCAAGGTGGCGTGTGGCTCTCGCCCACTCGAAAGGTTGCAGGGAGTGAAAAATTAAGGTGTTGAAGGAGGCGACGAAAGTGAACTCCAGGGGGTAGCAGGGCAGAGACATACAACCCATATTGACGGTCGAGAGAGTCGTCAAAAAAGGAACGATAAGACGGATGGTCGGGCATTGACAGTAGCCGACAGGCATACCGACAAAGCAGTATATCGCGCCGGTAGGTGAGTGGCAATTTGCCAGCGTCAGCATGAAGACTCTCTACGGGACTAGTATAAAATGCTCCGATCGCAAGTCTTAAACCCCGATGTTGTATGGAGTTGAGGCGGCGTAAGATGGATGGCCGTGCAGAGGAGTATACGAAGCTCCCATAATCCAGCTTGGAGCGGACGATCGACCGATATAGACGAAGTAGGACGGTTCGATCCGCTCCCCACGACATACCACTGAGAACACGGAGGACATTTAAAGAACGGGTACAACGGGCGGCCAAATATGACACATGTGGAGACCAGCTAAGTTTCCTGTCAAATGTAAGGCCTAAAAATTTGGTTGTCTCCACGATTGGGAGAGCAACGGGACCGAGTCGTAAGGACGGTGGGAGAAACTCTTTGTAGCGCCAGAAGTTAATACAGACCGTCTTCTCAGCAGAAAAACGGAAGCCATTGGCGACACTCCAGGAGTAAAGACGGTCAAGAGAACGCTGAAGACAGCGCTCCAGGACACGTGTACACTGCGCGCTGCAATAGATGGTAAAATCGTCCACAAAAAGGGAGCCTGATATATCAGCTGGGAGGCAATCCATTATTGGATTGATCGCGATGGCGAAGAGAGCGACGCTCAAAACTGAGCCCTGTGGCACCCCATTCTCCTGGCGAAAGGTGTCGGACAGGACAGAACCCACACGTACCCTGAACTGTCGATCCATTAAAAAGGAACGAATAAAAAGAGGGAGGCGACCGCGAAGGCCCCACGTATGCATGGTGCGGAGAATGCCCGCCCTCCAACAGGTGTCGTAAGCCTTCTCCAAATCAAAGAACACAGCCGCGGTCGGGCGCTTCCGCAAGAAGTTATTCATAATGAAGGTCGACAAGGTAACCAGATGGTCAACAGCAGAGCGGCGCCTACGAAATCCACATTGTACATTGGTAAGTAGGCGTCGAGACTCGAGCAGCCAAACCAATCGAGAGTTAACCATTCGCTCCATCACTTTACAGACACAGCTGGTAAGCGAGATAGGTCGATAACTGGAAGGCAAGTGCTTGTCCTTCCCCGGCTTAGGAATCGGGACAACAATAGACTCGCGCCAGCATGCGGGAACATGTCCCTCAATCCAGATGCGATTGTATGTACGAAGAAGAAAACCTTTACCCGCAGGAGAAAGGTTCTTCAGCATCTGAATATGAATAGAATCAGGCCCTGGAGCGGAGGACCGTGATCGGCCAAGTGCGTTTTCGAGTTCCCGCATGGTGAATGGGGCATTATAACTTTCACAATTCGAGGAGCGGAAGTCAGGTGGCCTAGCCTCCTCTGCCTGTTTGCGGGGGAGGAAGGCAGGGTGGTAATGAGCGGAGCTCGAAACCTCTGCGAAAAAGCGGCCGAAGGCATTGGTGACAGCCTCAGGGGCCACAAGGACGTCATTCGCGACCTTCAAGCCAGAAACTGGGGAGTGGACCTTAGTGCCAGATAGCCGGCGCAGGCTACCCCAGACAACAGAAGGAGTAAAACTGTTGAAGGTGCTTGTGAAAGCAGCCCAGCTGGCTTTCTTGCTTTCTTTAATAATACGACGACACTGAGCATATAATCGTTTATAATTGATACAATTCGCCACTGTAGGGTGGCGTTTAAAGGTGCGTAAAGCACGTCGACGAGCACGTAAAGCGTCTCTACACGCTGCGGTCCACCAGGGGACCGGTACGCGACGTGGAGAAGAAGTAGGGTGAGGGATGGAATATTCAGCAGCAGCGAGAATGACTTCCGTGAGGTGTGCGACCTGACGATCGCAGCTTGTGAAGGTTTGATCCTGAAAGGTCGCCCTGGAAGAGAAGAGCCCCCAGTCTGCCTTGGAGATGGTCCAACTAGAGGAGCACGGAGAGGGAGTATGCTGCAGGAGATGGATAACACACGGGAAGTGGTCGCTCGAATATGTATCAGCAAGTGCATACCACTCAAACCGGCGTGCAAGTTGGGGAGTACATATAGAGAGGTCTAAATGGGAATAGGTGTGAGATGTGTCCGAAAGAAAAGTAGGGGCGCCAGTATTGAGGCAGACAAGATTGAGCTGGTTGAAAAGGTCTGCTAACAAGGAGCCCCTCGGGCAGGATGCTGGAGAGCCCCAAAGGGGATGGTGGGCATTGAAGTCTCCAGTTAACAAAAATGGTGCAGGTAGCTGAGCAATAAGTTGCATCATGTCTGCCCTGGTAACGGCAGATGACGGAGTGTAAACAGTACAAAAGGAAAACGTAAAAGTGGGGAGAGGAATGCGGATGGCAGCTGCCTGCAGGCCGGTGTGCAACGTGATGGGATCGTAGTAAATATCATCCCGGACCAGCAACATAACCCCTCCATGAGCTGGGACACCTACCACAGGGGGTAGGTCAAAACGCACAGAGGTGTAGTGTGCCAAGGCAATTTGATCGCATGGGCGTAGCTTTGTTTCCTGGAGGGCTACGACGAGCGGACGGTGCAAGCGGAGCAGCAACTTCAAGTCCTCTCGGTTGGAGCGAATGCTGCGAATATTCCAGTGAATAAGTGCCATCGTAAGAAAAGGAAGATGAAAAAAGGGGTCACCTCGAAGGCCGCTGAGGGCATGGCTTCGAGCGAGCACCACCGCCGCTATCAGTAGGCGGACAGTCATCGTCCATTGGGTCCATAGGTTCATCGGCCATCTCGGGTGGTTGGCCGGGAGGGGGAGCTTCCTCCGCCGGTGAACGGCCAGATGTACGGCTACCAGCGGTGCGGCCAGGCGAAACGGATGACGGCCTGGGGCGGCAACCGCTGGGTGGCGCAGGAGAAGAAATGCGCCGTGGCGGAGAAGGAGAACTGTGCTTCCTATGAGCCTTTTTGGAAGGACGTTTGGTGGAAGTACCGGTCGAAGGCTGGGAGGTCGAGGAACGTAGGAAGTCTGCACGGGATGGTTCCTTCTTGAAGGCCCGTGCATCTGACTTCGGGGTCTTCGTCTTAGCAGAAGCTGATGAAGGGGCTGGTGTCTGTGGGGTGATGGGAGGAAGAGGAGACGTCGACCGCACGATCTTAGCACTGGCCGAACGGACGACCGTGGTGCTGAAGGTCAGATCGCATGTCTGGGTTGCTACCTCCCTGGTAGTCCGAGGAGAGGCGAGGACAGTACTGTATTTCCCCGCTGGGAGCAGCGCGGGCTTCCTACTAGCCAATAGCTTGCGAGCAGCCAAGGTGGACACTTTCTCTTTGACCCGAATTTCTTGGATACAGCGTTCTTCCTTATAGACAGGACAGTCGCGGGAGGATGCGGCATGGTCACCCTGACAGTTCACTCAACGAGGAGACGGAGGTGGACAGTCACCCTCATGGGCATCCCTGCCACAAGTGACACATTTAGCCGCATTGGAACAAGACTGTCGAGTGTGATTGAAACGCTGACACTGGTAGCAGCGCGTAGGTGTCGGGACATAGGGGCGAACAGAAATAACCTCGTAGCCCGCCTTGATGCGCAATGGCAGCTTAACACTATCGAAGGTCAAGAAAAGTGTCCGGGTCGGTACAAGGTCATTGTTGACCTTTTTCATGACCCTATGGACAGCCGTCACGCCCTGCTCAGCGAGGAAAGATTGAATATCCTCGTCAGTCAATCCGTCGAGGGAGCTAGTATAGACTACACCACGAGACGAATTCAAAGTTCGGTGGGCCTCCACCCGGACAGGGAACGTGTACAGGAGTGTGGCCCGAAGCAGTTTTTGTGCCTGAAAGGCACTCTCAGTTTCTAGTAATAAGGTACCGTTATGCAACCTGGTACAAGATTTGACAGATCCGGCTATGGCATCTACGCCCTTCTGGATAACGAAAGGGTTGACAGAGGAAAAATCCTTTCTGTCCTCAGATCGAGAAACGACGAGGAACTGTGGGGCAGGCGGTAGTACTTTTGTCACTGGTGGCTGGTCACGTTTCCATTTTTGGGCAGAAGTCGAAAGCGATGGAGTAGAATCCATTGCGGAGGAATCCCCCATGATTGCCAGCGTCTCCGATGGCGCGCTCCTTCCTTGTGGGGACCCTCTCAGAGGGCACTCCCGCCTTAGGTGAATGTTTACACCTCAGGTCACACCTCCCGAGAAACAGACGGAGGGACCAATCGGCATGGTCAGAAGGTATCAGCTCAGGCAATCACCCCTCCCCGGGCCTGGCCTTTACCAGGGGGTACGCGCGTGCCTTACATGTCTACCCAGGGCGGGGACTTACGCGTTACCCCGTCACCGGCTACGCGTGCGAACGCGTGGGTCGGCCTTCAGGCACGCACAGGGAGGAAGGAAGAAGAGGAAAAAGAAGAGAGAGAGGGAGACACAGGACAGACTGTCTCAAACGCCAAGGCGGAGACCAGAGAAGGCAAGGAGAAGAAGGCAATGAGAAAGCAAGGAGAAGAAGGCAATGAGAAAGCAAGGAGAAGAAGGCAATGAGAAGGCAAGGAGAAGTCAAGGGAAAGAGTAAGGAAGACAGTGAGGCGGAGAAGAGCAAAGAAAGGAACCAACAAAAGGAAGGAAGAAACGAGAAGTGAAAAACCAGAAAGACCACAATTATAGGTCGTGGAACCGTCCGTCTCCGGACGCAGGCACTAACTACCCCCGTGAGGGGGATGGACTCCTTTTAGTCGCCTCTTACGACAGGCAGGAATACCTCGGGCCTATTCTAATCCCCGGACCCGCAGGGGGGGGGGAAGGGGGGGGGGGGGGAAGAGGATGGCACCACGAAGGAATTATGTCAATGTGACAGAAATTGGTAGATGTGATGTGTGTGTACAAACAAATTATTACACTTTCAAAAAACAATTGGGTGATTTATTCAAGAGAAAGAACTTCACAAATTGAGCAAGTCAGTAATTTGTTGATCCATCTCTGGCCCTTACGTAAGCAGTTATCAAACTTGGGATTGATAGGAAGAGTTGTTGGGTGTCCTCCCAAGGGATAACATGCCAATTTCTGTCCAACTTACGTGTTAGGTTGTCTAAATCCACAGCTGGTTGGAGGGCCCTGCCCTTAATGCACCAAACGTTCTCAGACGGGGAGAGATGGTTGGCTGGTTGATCAGTTGAGGGGAGAGGGACCACACAGTCAGGTCATTGGTCGTATGATCTAAGGTGACAGAAACCAAGGGAGGAACACCACAAACACAGTCCAGGTGGGGGGAGGTTAAATGGGTAAACAAACAGGTAAAAGGAACGTTGGGGCAGCAAGAAGAGGAAAGAACAGGAGGAGGTTGGGGGGGGGGGGGGGGGGAGGAGCGAGAGCTGAGATGCCCCAGAGATGCTACATGTGTTGGGGCACCAGTAATGCTGCCAATCACAAAATGATACGGTCAACACCAGGGGAAGGATGTAGAGGGGGGGAAAAAAACTGCACAAGAGACAAGACAAAATGTACAGTAAAAGGGGAGGGAGAACCTGGCCAGTGTGGGGCAAGGCCAAGGCCTCCATAACCAACGCCAACATTAACTAAGGGACTCCAATTCCAGAGGGAAATGCAAAGACTTAAGCCTGGGAGGACAAACGAAGAAACGACAAGGAAGATGGGAGGGCGTATTTATTGGTATGGGATGTATGTGGGGGCAGTCCATCAAAATATGGATCACCATGAAGGAGCCCCCACAACTGCAAAAAAAAAAGGGGGTGGGGCCGCAGCTCAGTGTGGAGTAAAAACCATGAGTCAAAATAGTATGGCCGACACAAAGACAGACGAGGATAGTAGTCCCACCAGGAGAGGCACAGGGAAGAACACCACCTGGTGAGAGTCTCCTTGATTGTGCAAAGTTTATTACACGAGGATAGCCTCATAAGAGTCGGCCCACGACTGAGCAAAAAGGGATTTTCCTTGAAGCCACAAATCTGTCCCCAGAGAGGTAATGGAGAATGGGATGAAGCTAGCGCCCCCCCCCCCCCCCCCCACACACACACACACAGCCAATCAGCAAGTTCATTATCCGGGAACACAATGGAAATCAACCAGCATCGTCACGAGCAGTGAGAAGGTCATCGATGGCTGACACTACATGGGTTGTGGAAAAAACACCGAGCGATAACCTGAAGGCCACTCTGAGTCCATACATAATAAAAGTTGGGTGAGGGAGGACCATTTAATATAGCAGACAGCCTGACAAATGGTCATCAATTAAGCAGTAAACACCCCACACCCCCACAACTGGCAGGCAAGAAATTGTGTTCCATGCCAAAAAAAGATATGAAGGCGTACACCAAGTGATGGACGGATTTACAGGGTTTGGTACAAAAAACAATGGCGTCCTGAAACTCCTGTAAGAGTGTTCAGAACAAACAATGGAACACCACTGCATCAATGTGGGTTTTCGGACCCCGGAAGACATCCATCTGAATTCGGGCCAAAGAACTAACAAGGACTCTAAGGCAGGAAGCAGGTTGGTGATGTTCTAAAGCCTTGAAAAGAATAGACTAAGAGGTGTGAGTAAGGAAAAAGCAGGTAATGATGGCGTAGGAAACCAGGAGCTGGGACCACCAAACCAAAGAGGTTGCATCCAGACACTTAACAGGGCCAGTGCGAAAGGCACCAATGGCTAAACGGATACCTTGATAGTGAACCGGGCCCATGAGGAACGGTGTAGAAGGGGCAGCTGATTCATCAACTTGACAAACATAGTCCAGATGAGACAGAACTAATGCCCAATAACGGTGGAGGAGGGTTGAGCAATCTGTGCCCCAAGAGGTGGGAGCAAGGAAGCGGAGGACATTGAGTTTATGAAAAAAGTCAACCTTCAGATGACGGAATGGGGCAACCAAGTAAGCTTGTTGTCAAAAAGAAGACCCACAAATGGAACTGGGGGATCTTGGTCAGGCATTGAGCCTCAAGGTAGAGCTCTGGATCAGGATAAACCACAGTAAGGCAACGGAAATGCACCACCCTCAATGCCATACAAGAGTGTCCACGCGGAAGCACGCAGGATGGCATCCTGGAGCTGTTGTTCTGCAGTGGCCACCGAGTGGGAGTAACCCCAATACTGAAATCATCCACATGCAGAGCAAGAGCGACCAACAGCTTGACAGAGGCCATTAACAGTGATGAGACAAAAAAGACAATTAATACAGAGACCTGTGGAATGCCACTCTCCTGCGTCTGCAGAGAGTGGAGAACAGTGCCAACCCGAACTCTGAACGACCAGTGGAACAGGAACTGACGGATAAAAATCAGGAGGGGGCCTTGAAGACCCCACTTACAAGGCATAAGTAGGATGTGATGGCACCAAGCTGTGTCATAGGCCTTACGAAGATTGAAGAAAACTGCGAAAAGATAGCAACACTGAGATAAGACCAGCTTAACTGCAGTTTCCAATTGAAGCAGATCTATCGGAGACCATCCATCTTGAAATCCACACTGGTATGAAGATAAAAGATCCTGAGAGTCGAGGACCCAACTGTACCAACAAGCAACCATACGTTCAAGTAACTTGCAGGGGACACTGGTCACGCTGACTAGCTGGTGACTATCAAGAGACGATAGACCCTTGCTGGCTTAAGAACAAAAACCACAATCCTGTCTCTCCATTGAGGGGGGAAAATGCTTTGGAGCCAAATATGGTTAAACATGTGGAGGAGATACTGTCATTGTGGAGGACTAAGATTTTGAAGCAATTAGTTATGGATGGAATCAGGGCCAGGGGCTGAATCATAGGAAGAAGAGAGGGTCAGCAGAAGCTCCCTTCCAATACAAGTTTCACTGTAGAAGTCTGCCTGATAAAAGGTAAAACAGAAATGGGAAGCTTCAGCCTGCTGTTTCTAAAGCAGGAAGGCAGCTGGATAGGATGCTGATGTCGACACCATCGCAAAATGTGTCATGAGGTATTCCACTAGAACTGATGGACCTGTTCAGAGGCCATGTGGAAGGGCAAGGTCTAGAATGGAAGACTGATGCTGACAACAATGGAAAGTGCGAAGCATAGTCCACACCCATGATGAAGGGACAAAAGAACCAAGGGAGGAGACAAAGTATGTGACGAAGCAATCTGGGATATTTTTACTTCCTCTCTTGTTTTGCCATCTGCCTCCTTAAATTCATTTTTTCACTTTTAACTAACTACCATTAACATACGTGAACATAATTCCCATTTTCATTAAAGAGAAAGGTTAGGCCTCAGTTTTAAAGAACATGCCACCAGATCTAATTTTGTGCTTAGTTTTATGTATGTAATTGATTTTCTAATTTATTTAGACTATTCCTAGTTAGTATGTTTTGCTATAGTGTGAAATCAATAATTGTTTTGTAACTTAAATTCTATTGTTGACTTATAAACAAATAAAAATTCTGTAAGAACTGTAAACTTTTGGAAGACGAAATGCTAGTAATCTTAAAGTATCTATTTGGCTCTTTTTGAAAACATGCTAGAAAAGCCAGCCTTTAATTAATTCCAAAGTAATTAACAGTTTTGCCAAAAGTATTGTTTACATAACTATATTTGTTAATTTTATGGTTTAAACAAATTATTCGGCTTAACCCTTGTTGTAGAAGAAACTGTTAAAGAGAACAAATTTTTCAATGTATTTAGTTAAATTAATGAGTTAAGTTTTAATTGTAATTTCTGTACATTTAACTTCGAACAATGTGTAGTTTCAGCACCTATTATTGTGACAATATATAAGGGCCCAATTTTTGGTCGCGGGATAGTCAGTCCACGGCACAGTTTCAGACAAGGAAGCTGTGTTGATTAGAACAACAACAATGCTTCAACTTGACTGTGGAATAAGTGTTAAACAATTAGGCCATGTGTAAAAACCATTACAATGTCTGTTCCATATGTACCTGATTATTCTTCAATAACTGTGAACTTTGTGGTTAGGTTTTACTGCTCGTAGATATTCAACAGGAAACTATTGTAGCAGTATGTGGAGGTTTGCCTGCAAGCTATTAATGAGACTTATCGAAAGTTTAACAGTAGCGCATTGGCCATATAGAACTGTGTATTATTGGGGGGTTGTGAAAAGTGAAATTGACTGAGAAACACAACAGAGCATCTGTCGGGTACATCATTTAAAGTAGTCCTTGTTTGACTTCCACAGCCCATTTTTCAGCCAGTACATCGACACCGAAGATGACAAATGAAGAAAATAAAAGTAGGCAAACCGCTACATGTATGGACCACTGAATTACAAGTTTTTAAAACTCAAGACTGCTTTTTCAGATGGAAGAAAGTTAGGAGGAAGGATAGAAAGGAGCAGGTAATATGTTAAATGCAAACAGATGTAACAGATGAGATGTGAATTTCATAGCTTATAGTAATGAGTTTCACAGGAATTACTCCAGACACACACTTGAGGACTAGCCACAAGTGTAAATATGTGTAACAAAAGGAAGGAAACAGCAGACCAACAAAATGAAAGAGAAAAAAAAATAAAAGATGTACCACAAAAAGAAAGCTTCGCTCCTTTTGACGACAGACATTAGCTAGTCTTTCAAATAATTATATACGTACTTTCCTTCGCGGGAGGCAAAATGTTAAGTAATGCCAATACACATACATTCAGAACTATTTGTTGCTTCCTCAGGGAGGAAAGATTAATTTTGAAAATTAGTATAGTGTGGGTCATTTTGTTTCGCAACTATTGGCAGCACTGAATTTTTGCCTCATTGTGCTAAGCACTGACATGCAATTATTCTCCGTGCTCTTATAATTTTCTCATGTATATTTTCCATTTGATATAATTTCATAAGTTTTTCAATCCTGAAACAGACTATGCATGAGAACAATTAGTTGCGGAATGTACTTTCGAACATCAGCAGGTGAACTACAGTTCACACAGGGACCACATGTCAGTAGCTTCTCGTTTCATGTGTAGATAATTGCCTTTTCATTTCTTTTTTCAATTCAGTACAAAGGATGTAAGAAGTACTCCTTTCTAGCTTTTCTGAGGCCCAGTGGCAACACTTACTCTCATTACAACTGTAGAGCCACCTCAAGTCACATGCAACCCTTCCCCTATTTTACACATCTCAATCTTAAGGTCGTGAGTTCATTCTTCACCTGGAGCACCACATGTAGCAGTTCACCCACTTTTATTTTCTTCGTTTGTTGGCCTCAGTGCCAACGTACTGGCTGAAAAAATGGGGTGTGGAAGTCAAATACGGACTACTTTAAATGATGTAGCTGACAGACGCTCAGTTGCGTTTCCACAGTCTTTTAATTTCACTTTTCACAACCCCCCACAATAATACACAGTTATATATGGCCAGTGCACTATTGTTAAACTTTGGATAAGCCTCATTAATAGCTTGCAGGCAAACCTCCACATACTGCTACAATAGTTTTCTGTTGAACACCTACGAGCAGTAAAACCTAACCACAAAGTTCACAGTTCTTGAAGAATACTCAGGTACATATGGAGCAGACACTGTCACTGTTTGTACACACGGCCTAATTGTTTAACACTTATTCCATGGTTAAGTTGAAGCATTATTGTTGTTCTAATCAACATAGGTTTCTTGTCTGAAACTCTGCCATGGACTGACTGACTTGTGACCAAAAATCAGGCCCTTATATATCATAACAATAATAGGTGCTGAAACTACACATTGTTTGAAGTTAAATGTACAGATATTACAATTAAAACTTAATTCATTAATTTAACTAAATACATCAAAACATTTGTTCTCTTTAACAGTTTCTTCTACAACAAGGGTTAAGCTGAATTATTTGTTTAAATCATAAAATTAACAAATATAGTTACGTAAACAATTATTGATTTCACACTATAACAGAAGATATTAAGTAGAAATAGTCCAAATAAATTAGAAAAACAATTACATACATAAAACTAAGCACAAAGTTAGATCTGTTGTTATGTTCTTTAAAACTGAAGGCCAACCTTTCTCTTTTATGAAAATGCGAATTATCCTCATGTATGTTAATGGTGCTTAGTTAAAAGAGAAAAAATGAATTTAAGGAGGCAGATGGCAAAACAAGAGGAGAAGTAAAAATATCCCAGCTTGCTTCATCACAAGTACACATACTTGCTCTATTTTATTAAGCAGTGGGCTTTGGCATGAAGATGTTTCAATTGAAAGTAATAAGACCGGCGGAGGACGGGTGCCGCCTTAGACATTGCAAGGTGTAACAATGATCACAGACATCCGTGACAATGACTGTGCTTCAGCACTGAACTGGCTGAAGGCAAACAGGGCCCTTCAAGTGGGGAATGGCAATGTCAGCAGCATGAATTATCTTATTGGACATATCATGAATGACTTCATCAATAAAACCTAATAAAGAAGGTGTAAACACAACCTGGCTGGTATATAGAGGCCAATCAGCATGACAGAAAGCTCAGCGGGGTTACCTGGCCCTCGGGAGACAGGAAGGGCATGAGAGGATCAATGGAAAGTGGTTACTATCACATGGGATATTGTGTGATGAACAGTGTAAGGAAGGAGGAAGGTGAGGGGGAGGTGAGGGGGAGTGAGCGAAGTATCAATGGCACAGAAAGTGCCATATGCAGCACTAAAATGAGTAGGGGAACCATTATTAAGAAGGCACAGGTCATGGTCCACAAGAAATTGGTCAGTTGGTCAACTCCACTGGAAGCCCTGTAAGGGCCAACCCAGTTCCAACAGAAGGCACTGAACCAACGAGGGTTAAATGAGATTCTTGGAGAAAGACACACCATTACTGTTCCATTGAATAAGCATGCAACAGGGATGCAAATGGGAGGTGAACAAGCTGGAGCCAATCACGCAACCGGGTCACCATTCATCAACAACGAGGATGGGGTGACATCCATAAATAACAAGTGAGACTCAGGTTGTGAAAGCGGTCTAAGCACTTCTGGGGGCACCGGAGCGTCCTTGTGCTGGGATATATGTTTCTTCTTCTTCTCTTTCAAAGGTCAAGGATGGCAGGGCATGGAGGGAGAGCCAGCTACTGCAAGACCCGGAACTGAAAGAGGTGCCTTAGGGCCCAAAGACTGTGTGTGTGTGTGTGTGTGTGTGTGTGTGTGTGTGTGTGTGTGTGTGTGTGTGTGTGTCGCAGACAAGTTTTGGTAAGGAGGAGGGGGGGGAAAAAACGTAACAGAGGCGAAGTTAGAAATCTTCGACACAGGGTGAAGTCCGTCATATTTCAAATGAGCCCCACGGTAGGATAAATGATTAAGGGACTTTCGAGTGTAAGTCCCTTGTATTTTCTTTTCCTTCTTATAAACTGGGCAATCTGGTGAGTGAGAGAATGGCAGTCATGACAATTAACACACACAGGCAGTGGCTCACAGGCGCTCCCGTCATGGAGTGGGTGTCCACGTTCACCCCACAGAGATTCCACTGTACAGTGTCCGGCATGGAAGCACGAAACATCTCATGGGTGGCGGGATGTACGGTTTTACATCACACCGATTACACATAACCTTGACCTCCTCTGAGAGGGTATCTTTATCAAATCCAGGAATAAATGTGTCAGTATCGGTGTGATTGTACTTACGACATTTCTGAACACACCAAACAAAATGAACACCCTCGTGTTTCAGAATGGCCCAGAGTTCCTCTTCAGTTTGAAGGATGAGGTCCCGGTGAAAAACGACTCCCTGAACCATATTCAAAGACTGGTACACAGACATGTAGCCAAGGTGGTCATAAACACAAAGGGCTGCAGACTAGATGGCAGAAATTTTTATCAACAGCGAACCCAACCGCATCTTATTGTGTGACACCACTTCACCAAATTTGTCTTTTTTATCTTCCACAAAAGATAATGACTTGATAGTGGTTAACATGTCCTCGTCAGTCTGAGTGCAGACCAAATAGTGGGGAAAGTGTATTACCAGAAGCCGGTGAGCCTGGTTCTCCTTCCAGGGTGTAGCCAGGGAATGGATGGTCACAGGATCAAAAGAAGCAGCATTAAATTATTTAAAGACATAGAATAGCCAGTTTTTTGCAGCTTGATACATTTCATACGCAAAGCATCTGCTCCGATATCACCCACTGCAATCACAGGCTCTCCCATGGGCGTCACTCAGCCACAGCAATGGAAGTTTGGCACGGCTTGTTGCCAGAAGTCCCAATGCACCAGAAAGACAAGCAACCATTCCTTGGCATACATTGTTGGTTGTTGGTGGGTTTGGGGAAGGAGACCAGACAGCGTGGTCATCGGTCTCATCGGATTAGGGAAGGATTGGGAAGGAAGTCGGCCGTGCCCTTTCAGAGGAACCATCCCGGCATTTGCCTGGAGTGATGTAGGGAAATCACGGAAAACCTAAATCAGGATGGGCGGACGCGGGATTGAACCGTCGTCCTTCCAAATGCCCTTGGCATACATGGCGGAGGGGAGGAGGGGGCAGCTCAGGTATTAGAAGTATGATCCCTGTGTTGTTGGGGCTCAGCCAGATGGGTACATAAAAGCCTAACCACACAGGCTGGGTACATGTGCTGGTGACCCAGCAGGGTGGAGTGGGGCTACAGTGGGAAAGGAAGAGCGGAAGGAGAGGTTCCCATGCCGTAGATGCTAGGGAGGGAGATGTTACTCAAATAGCTCACACTATGAAGATAAAATTTAGAAGAGGTGGTCAGACACCAAAGGAGGACCAAAAGTGCCAAATAGGAAGGACGAAAACAGGAACAAAAACCGGAAGGAATACGAAAACTCATGTGGATAGCCAAGTCGACATAAGTAAGAACACACAGGGGTGAAGGAACAAGGACAGGGAGGCAGGGGCACTGGAAACGAACTGCAGCCTGGGAAGGAAGATTGGGCCAAATTACCTCGAGGCACCATGTGGGGGAGGGGGGGGGGGGTGTCAAGTGAGGACAAATCTGGCAACCTTTCTGCCCACATACGGTTTGGCAAGCATTACAAGCTTTCTCTCTGTGCATGCAGGCATCATTATGTTGAAATGTAAGCCCAACATGGCTTGCCATGAAGGACAACAAAACGGGGCATAGAATATCGACAATGTTCCACTGTGCTGTAAGGGTGACATGGACGACAATCAAAGGAGTCATCTCCTATGAAATGAAATGGTGTCCCTGGCAGGCGACAGTCAGGTTCCACCATTGCCTGAGGCATTTCCAGACATGTCACCACTAGTCATTGATGCTCATTTCGAAGCAGGAGTCATGACTGAAGACAGTTCTACTCCAGTCAATGATATTTCAAACAATGTGCCTGACGCCACTGTGAATGGGATTTCTGGTGTACAGAGGTAAATGGTAGTCATACAAGGGGCACCGTGAGCTCAGCCTCCTTTCTGCGAGGTGCCTATTAATGGTTCTTGTGGTCACTGAAGCACCAGCTGCATATTGGACCAATGATGATGATGAATCTGAGGCTCCGAGTGCCTCTCTGATGATTGCTCAGTCCTAACCTGTTGTCTCTCTAGGTCAACCACTTCCTTTATGATGCTGTTCCACAGTTCAGTAACTTCTGCCAACATCATCAGACAGTGGCATTGCTCCTGTTCAACTGTCAAGCAATTCGCCGATTACTCCAACCAGCTTCTTTGAGCCCAACTACATGTCTTCTTTCAGATGCTGACATTTGCATATATTGTTCAAGCTTCTGTCTGTGAGACATAGTTACTCTCCAACTGAGTACACGGAATGAAATTCACTAAAGGTTTTATGCCCTGGTATCGACATATCCCATGTTTACTAACCTTGTCATCTACGTGTTGAAACTGTGCTGCAGCATCACACATTCATCTGTCGGCCGTCACAAATTTACAATTTTGCATTTTCCATCAATACCTGTATAAATATCAATTTGGGACAAATCTGCACTTTGTAGTGCATCCTTTTCTGTCTGAGTGTGAGTGAGGCTGCAGGCTTGTCACAAGGTACAGTGTTTTCAATTCTGCATGGAAAATTGGATGTGGGTAAAAAATCAAAGCAATATGGGTGCTGAATTTGCTCTCAGTGAGAAATAGCAACCATGTGGTTGACACTCAGACAATTTTGGCACTTTCTGCCGAAATCCTGTTTGGTTTCTGAACCAATACATAAATGCGGATGAAACATGGATACACTGTTACACTCCAGAGACATGTGAACAACCAAAACAGTGTGTTTTTGAAGACAAACAGGCTCCAAAGGAGGCAAAGGTGGTGAAATCTGCCAGAAAGCTGATGGCCACTGGTTTTTGGAATGCATGCAGAATCATCTATGTTGATCACATGAAAAAGGGGCAAACAACAACTGGAGACTATTATGCATTCCAGAATGAGATTTTCACTCTGCAGCGGAATGTGCGCTGATATGAAACTTCCTGGCAGATTAAAACTGTGTGCCCGACCGAGACTCGAACTCGGGACCTTTGCCTTTCGCGGGCAAGTGCTCTACCAACTGAGCTACCGAAGCACGACTCACGCCCGGTACTCACAGCTTTACTTCTGCCAGTACCTCGTCTCCCCCAGGCTGTGGCTAAGCCATGTCTCCGCAATATCCTTTCTTTCAGGAGTGCTAGTTCTGAAAGTTTCACAGGAGAGCTTCCGTAAAGTTTGGAAGGTAGGAGACGAGGTACTGGCAGATGTAAAGCTGTGAGTACCGGGCGTGAGTCGTGCTTCGGTAGCTCAGTTGGTAGAGCACTTGGCCACAAAAGGCAAAGGTCCCGAGTTGGAGTCTCGGTCGGGCACACAGTTTTAATCTGCCAGGAAGTTTCACTATTATGCATTGTCACTAAACCAGTTGATTGAAGAAATCAAGCAAAAACCTTCATCTGAATAATAAAAAGGTCCACTTCCATCACGACAATGCACAGATGCAAACCTGTGCAGTTTCAATGGCCAAAATTATGTAATTAAAGACTGAATTACTGCAACATCCGTCGCATTCACTGGATTTGGCCCCCAGTGATTTTTATTTCCAAACTTGAAAAAATTGTTCAACAAATGACGGTTCACACTGAATGAGTATGTCATCACCGAAACAAATGCCTACTTTGCAGAACTTCAGAAATCCTAGTTTTTAGATAGCTCAAAAGAGTTAGGGCAACATTTGGAGAAGTCCACAGAGTTAACAGGGAATTATGTTGATTTTTTTTTTTGGGGGGGGGGGGGGGGGTGGACTGAAATAATTTGTTTTTCTATCTTTTTCTAATGACTTACTGAATGATCCTCATTATAAGGTAACAAATTTCTTTTCAGATACGCATTTTTCTCAGAAAAGTACATCAAACTACTATAGTATAAGAATGTGTGTTCTGTTTCAAATTTTCTGTATCTGAAGCACAAATATTACAGACTTCTTCAAATCAAATGTAAGACATCTGCCACATTTTGCCTTGTGGGATGCTCACCATATGAAGATCACAGAACTCTTTGCAAATGAACACTACTTCCCCAAGGCAAACACACAAGCAAATGATCAGTTGCAGCTAAGTGACAAAGATGTGCCAGTGGCAGTATGAATGAAGCCATGTGAAACCTGCCAATAATAGGCACCTGTTTGGTAGTCCCTGCATATTATGCCGACACCTTGACAGCAGCTGTGGCATAAATCATACTGTGGAAGCAGTGTGTGCTTAAAGCCAGGGACAAAGCCAGATTAACACAAAGGCTTCTCATTGGCAATTACAAATGAAGATTAACAAAAAAACTAAAACTAAACTCTGCCCGAACAGGCCATGAAGGCCCAACACTACCAACTGGCCACCATGTCATCCTCAGCCCACAGGCATCACCAGATGCGGATATGAAGGGGCACTTGGTCAGCACACCGCTCTCCTGGCCGTATGGCAATTTCCGAGACCAGAGCCACTACTTCTCAATCAAATAGCTCCTCAGTTTGCCTCACAAGGGCTGAGTGCACCCCACTTGCCAACAGTGCTCGGCAGACCGGATGATCACCCATGCAAGTGCTAGCCAGCCCAACAGTGCTTAACTTCGGTGATCTGACAGGAACTGGTGTTACCATTGTGGCAAGGCTGTTGGCCCAAGATGAAGGCAAGGAGAACTGATTTTTCTCTTTCCAGCTGTCAGTCACACTGCTCCTGAGAGCAGTGTCTGTCTGTGTATGAATACCTCTGCCAACTCTACAGAAGACTGTTAGATTTTTCTGATCACACACCTTTCACTTGATGTTCTTAGACTTTGGTTTACCTCTAGCTATTACCTTCCCCTTCTGTGGTCTTCAAAGGTGGAGGGGTGGGGAGGATATGGGTAGCCGGTAATATATGAAATTTCTAATTTGAGAACTACAATTTTTTTTTAACAAATCTTGAGACACTTACCTTCGACCCAGAAATTCCTCTAATCCTCCAGCGAACTTTTACCGTTTTTTCTTTAACGTGGAGTGTGATCTTCAACACATCCATTTTAACGAATGCAAATTTGAGGTGCCCAAGTACTCTTACAGCAGCTATCTGACAAACATATGGCACAATCCCTCTGAAAATTCATAAAGTTGTACTCATGATCTGACAAATAAAATAACTTAATAAAATACTTTTGGCCAATGTGAAATTTGAGCAGTTACTCACCGAGTTATTGTTCCTCTTATGTTGTTTTCGAAGATTATCTCTGGATGGTAAATACTATAGTCCATTGGCTGAACAAACAGTTTTGGGAGCTGCAATTCAGGTAGAATTAACTTGTGCAGAAGCATATAAAAAGCAATGTAAATAAAAAATTATTACACAAGCCTTTCATTGTTTAAAACACTATAGCAACACGACAACTATGACACTGAGACTTGCAAGAAGAAAGAAAACATAAAGCTCTATTACACGTGTGTGTGTGTGTGTGTGTGTGTGTGTGTGTGTGTGTGTGTGTGTATGCAAGTCAGGTAAAGTAAAAATACAATAAGAATGATTAAAATATTCTCTCTCACACTCACACACACACACACACACACACAAGCAGAAAATGTAAATGGTTGTACTAGAACTTGGGAATAATTTGGAAAAAGCCTTCATAAAGTATTGCAGTAACAACCATTGGTCAGTAAGTGCAGTGTGGTGACACTTGGGTCAGTAATCATGTACGCAAAAGTAGTTCATGACGAGCTACTAGCCATACTCGTTAGAAAACTGCACCATGTAGCAGTAATATCTGGAGTGAGCAGGATGGTGCCCCCCACATCAGGGAAAGACTCTTGTAATTAGCTATGTGAGTGGGTACAGGGTTTTAGAGTAGCAAGTGCACACCAGAGTCGTACAAATAGTAGAGGATTTGGATCAATCCAAATGAAGTTGTTGAATAAAAGTTAAGTTGGTTGCTTCACCATTTTTAAATATTTTAATTTTTGTACATGTGATTACCCTATAACTGAGAAGTTCAAACTAGTTTTTTTTTTTTTAAATTATCTTTCACCTTTATTGAATGGCGGCCATTTTCGTTTGTAAGTTCACGACGATGTTTCAGTTTAGAGCTGTTAGCAAAAATTTGAATACCTCTGCACTGTGTTAAGTTACAAAATTGCAATTGACATGATTGTTTTTAGAAAAGTGTCCTCTACAAAATTGTCTATTAGACAAAATACCTTGAATTCAAAAGTAACCAGTCAAAATGACCTCCAAAGATTGGTATCCAAATTTTCAAAACTCCACTTTTTAGGCCCAAAAATAACAAACAAGAAGTGATTTATCAGAGTATTTTTTCCTATAGTTATTAAAAAAAATTGATAAGAAGAACCAAGTGAATATAAGGAGGTGGCCATCAAAGCCCTACTGGGGGAGCTGTCCAAGAATATTGTGCCTCCAAGTAGTGTCATAAACCTGAGTGGTGGTGTTGTGGTCTTCAGTCCTGAGACTGGTTTGATGCAGCTCTCCATGCTACTATATCCTGTGCAAGCTGCTTCATCTCCCAGTACCTACTGCAGCCTACATCCTTCTGAATCTGCTTAGTGTATTCATCTCTTGGTCTCCCTCCACAATTTTTACCCTCCACGCTGCCCTCCAATAGTGACACGTCCTACCAACCGATCCCTTCTTCTAGTCAAGCTGTGCCACAAGCTCCTCTTCTCCCCAATTCTATTCAATACCTCCTCATTCGTTATGTGATCTACCCATCTAATCTTCAGCATTCTTCTGTAGCACCACATTTCGAAAGCTTCTATTCTCTTCTTGTGTAAACTATTTATCGTCCACATTTCACTTCCATACGAGGCTACACTCCAGACAAATACCTACAGAAACAACTTCCTGACATTTAAATCTATACTCGATGTTAACAAATTTCTTTCCTTTCTATTACCAGTATACATTTTATATCCTCTCTACTTCGACCATCATCAGTTATTTTGTTTTGCTCCCCAAATGGCACAACTCCTTTACTACTTTAAGTGTCTCATTTCCTAATCTAATTCCCTCAGCATCACCGACTTAATTCGACTACATTTCATTATCCTCATTTTGCTTTTGTTGATGTTCATCTTATACCCTCCTTTCAAGACACTGTCCATTCCATTCAACAGCTCTTCCAAGTCCTTTGCTGTCTGACAGAATTGAGTAATATATATAAAAATCCCAATACAACGATGTTTACAGAGGAAAGCCTGTTGTATAGCCGTTTCTAGCTGGTTACGAGTGTCAAAAGTGGATCAATATCTCCAGAGTCCACACTGAGAGCAGCTACAGAACTGCCTAGTCTAAACACCCAGACCATTCGAGCGTTGACCATTCACTACAATGTTCCCTCACAGCTCGTTACAGTGACATTCCAGCCATTGCTGGGACGTGTTCAATCCCTTTCTGGTTTGAGGAGAGGTATCAAAACTGCCTCCTCCACAAGTTGGGAAATTGTACTGTTCACCATATTCAATTAACTCAATTAAAACAATCTAAGAGGAATCCCTTTGAAACTGTTTGCAAGTTTCACAGTATGGTGTATCAGATTTGGGTGTGACCAGGCATAGTAGCTGCAGACAGTGCCCAATACAGGTCCCACATGGAGAAAGGGCAATTGTAAGACTCAGAATTGTTGGATCTGAAGTCCAACTTATCCCTCTCCGTGGTCACACAATAGCAGTGGAATGCTGGACCCTGGCTGTCAATGGCAGTAGTCATCGCAAAGTACTCCAAGGGACAAACACGAGCCATCCAAGTTCCCCCTCAGGTCATCCTTGCTGTGAAGGGTATAGCCCCAAAGCACAGGGGCATCAGTAAGTTTAAAATGTGTATCTTGTAAACAGAAGCACAGGAGATACTTGTGCATTAGGAGTTTCAGTTTCTTCACATTTTTCCTGAACCCACTGATGATCCACTGCAGTATGGGAGACATTTTTTAGGTGAGGTTTTCCTTTCACTGTGTGTCTCCACTGGATGGAAATTCTGCACTGGATGGAAGCTTAGTCTGGGGGCTAGATGGTTGCCTCAGGCAGACATTGTAGTTCATTGTCTTCAAAGCAGAATTGTTAGAATTGTCAGATAGAATGACATCTAGATGGTATGACAGCTTATGACTTTTCTTCCGATACCGGCACTTCCCTTTAGGCTTGGCTGTCAGAGGAAAATATGGAGCAACAGTATTGTCAGTGGTAGCAACAGTGCCAGCCTGTTTACTAGAGTGTGCCTATTGAACTGCTGGAAGCTCTGCAATGTGAGCTACTGTGGCTTTTCCTGAATTTCTGACACAGGGAGGGGTGGTGGCATAGGCTGCATACTAACACCACCATTGCAACTGCACTTGCAAACACAAGGATTAGTGCTAACACTATCAACCTCCATTTGTGTAGAGGCACCAGCTTCTGAATAGGCTTTCTGAGAGTGGAAGCAAACGAAGTAGTGAAAGCTGGAGGTTGCATTGCTTTATACATCTTTTTGCCTCACCGTATAAAATATGCCAATTCCTTTTGAGCTCCTGTACCGTCTTTATTTAAGGTAGACAGTGCAGTTTCTATTCCACACAGAGTGATCCCAAAACATACTTTGGTGGGGAAGAACAAATGACTCCTCGTAGGTGGCCTTACCACACTTGCTGCAAGTGGTTCTTACCTTACATGCTTGAGTGGTATTTCCAAAGCACTGGCCTTTAAAACAGCACATTGGGTTTGGTATATAAGCCTCACAATTAACTGAAGGAAAACTACCTTGATATGCTCTGGGAGAGTTGTGCTACTGAATGTAAGGATAAAGCAGTTTGATTTAATCAGCTCGCCATCTACCCTTTTCACCTTTTCATCATACCTGGCACATCAGTCACACCTTCCAGAGCCCACTAATCTTTCAGCTGTTCTTTGCAAATTTCATCAATATTTCTGCATGAAAACATCTTTCTTATAATTCCAGGTAGTATGTGGCTCTATGGCATATTCCCCAATGTGTTTTGCTGTCTGAAGATTTGTTGCTTGGTGGGAACTGGATGTTTCAACCAAAAGTGACCCATTCATTTATCTCTTTATAGATTTTAAGGTGCCAGGAATGCCCTCTAAACCCTTTCAAGCATAGAAAGGTGAAACTTTCTCAAAGCTGCCCTCTTCTGCTTAATTATTAAACACACATTCTGCCCAGCAGTATCGTGTGTTCTGTTCCTATAATGTGAACTGTGGGGAATAATCCCTGTATCAGGAGGACTGGATACACAAGCCTTCATTTGGCTGGGATAATTATGGGTTTAAAGGGACTAAACTACTTCATTATCAGTCCCTCGATTAACATGAAAAAGAGGTAAAAAGATATGAAAAGAGAAAAGGAGAGTTGTCAGCTCCAAGGTCTGTGACGATGTTGTCATGGTTGAAAATGTGCACAACTTTAATCAGATAGTTAAAAATGAGATAAACCTAGGCATCTATAAACTGTAGCTGGTTCACTGAAAGATACACTATAAAGGGTCATCATAGTACAGCTAAAATGAGCTGGAAAATGGAAATATGGTGAGAAAATGCAGCTTATACAGACTAGAGTTAATTAGCTTAAACAGTTAGATAAATAAAATACATACATAAAAGTTTAAAAAGGTACAACAGTGGAGGAGGAGGAGGAGGAGGGGGGGGGGGGGGTAGTAACCTAAAGCCACTCTGGGCACATTCTGCAGCAAGGGGTAGTCTCTCCACAACCATAACAGACACCGAACGTGGAGGTGCATTACATTTTGTTATAAAATCTACTTTCCCTCTGGAAACATCGGACTTTGGTAGCTGCTAACCCTCAGTCTGCAAGTATCTGAGGTAGTGAGATAGACAGGTTGACTGCTTATCTCAGAGCAGCCAGCATTGCATATACACTACGAGAATATGGATGATCGTGAGGGGACTACCAAAGCTGCACTGAGGGGAATCCTCTTGATGCAAAAGGAACTCACAAATAAGTCTGGTGTAGCCGATATGCAGTCAGCGCAGTATGATGGCTTTTTTCGAAGAAGCATGGAGAGAAGAATAATTTCAATAATTTTTGAAGACCCAACATACCCACTGTACCCTGAAAATGGAGTAAACAAACAGCTATCTTATAAAACTCAGCTCGTTCTAATGTTCCAGAAGACTGAAACGTAGCAAGCTGGAATCTCATCCATCTGTTATGTTTTCTGCTCCCAAGAATTTTTTTTTTCACTTTCTCATTCTATTTCCTATACATTTGCATATCTAACCAGCAAACCCGGCAATGCTTCGCAATTGCTAGTCACCACCTCTTCAAACAATATGGAAAGTAAAGCAATCCTCAGAGCACACTGACTAGGTGGCTTCTCCATTTCTCCATTTTGGGCAAATGCTAATGCAACACAGTATACCTAACAAAGAACATAAATCTTGTTTACAACTCTCATTGCATGTTAACTGGTGGGCGTATGACAAGATTGGGTAGTACATCTATCAGGCTAACTGTCCTGGTCTAGGTGTCAGGCTGCAACCTACTTTTTCTCTCTTCATCCTACCAGCTTGGTGCACTATATAAGAGTGCAGCCGAAGCAATTGCAGCCACAGAGCAGCTGTTTTGCCAGGCTCATTATATAATTTTAAATTTATCTTACTAATTACTAGTAAATGTTCCACTTGTATGTGTCAACTTGCTCCACAATGGTGTTAGCAGCTATCAATTTCTCACACCCTTCTGCACTACATACCTTCCAAACAACTAGGTTTGCATAAAACCTACATTAACAGTTCCTGTTTCACTTAAGGTCTGTTGATAATTTTAATGATAAATCGCAACACAACAAATCACTTTATACTCAACAAAGTTATGAGCACGAAGAGGAATAGGTGAATCAGAGGTAGGCACAGCAGACGATTCCAATGCCGATGGATGTCCTGGACAGCTCCAATATGAGGTGTCCGGAGGCAAGCTGCCGGCCAAGACATCTGTTATGGAAACATGTCTGGATGGAACTGCTATTATTTAAATGTGAGGATGAGAAGCAAATAATGACTGTACATGGTGAGGAAACATTAAATATCTTATGCAAATATTAAAGAGCACGTGGTCTCAAACATTGGAATGATGTGTTTAATCATGCATGCCATTTTCCAGTAAACCATGGGTATATACAGTAAAACTACTTAAATGTTAGGAAACTGTTCTACAGAGTGCTGCCACCTACTGTGTTGGCCATTTGTGTGGATTGCTGGGCTTAATAAACCTACCAGTTTACTGCAGAGTTGGTGACAGCCTACAATTACACACTGTGGCAACTGACTTGTGTTCATGTTATGTCAAAAATTGTACTACAATTTCTGAAGTTAAATGCTTTGATGTGTTGGACAGAAATGAACTACGGATCACTTCAAGTGGCCAGGGTGATGAAACTAAAGACAGCTTGGAAATGCAATGGCCACATCATCTCTCATTAGAAGATGAGATGAGTGATATTCAGTGATTCTGATGCAGTGTTCCTAACTTCTGGAAATTAGGGGGAGAATATATAGCTGGTGACATAAGACCTTTTCTTCCTCATAGTTCAAATGCCTCACTTTAATAATAATACAAACTTAAAAATGTGTGGATGCGAGAAAGAAGACATGGCCAAAGTGAAAGGATGAGGAAGTTTTGGGAATACAAGAACAAGAAAGCAGTGCTAAGTAACAGTTTCATGTGCTCCTTACAAGGCAAAGCAAAATCTCTATATAATATTTGAAACGAAATATTGTAAGAAAGTGTTGATGTTGAAATAGCTATCTATTACCAATACAACAAATCTTTTATAAAAGATTCAGAGTTGTAATAAAGTAGTCACTCAACATAACATTCTCTTATTTAGAGATGGTGATACATATTTCAATGAAAGGATCAACAGTAAACAATTTTAATAACAGTTACCAATCACAACAGAATATTATGATGTGATCAGTGACAAATTTCTCAAACAAATATACCCTACAGCTCATGGGCAATATGCAAACAACATTTTATGTCCACTTGGCCAGTACTGTGGAATACCAGTAACTAGACAACACAAGAAAATGAATGAGGTGCTGATGCAGAATGGTTAATGGTAGCACTCCCACACAGCATAAAACTTGGCTATTAATCTGGTTCTGTAAACACCCTTGGCAACATCACTTCCCCTCTTGGTAGATGGCATTCATGGTGAAAACATACCAGACAAAATACTAGTCACCACCAGGAGACTTCTTGCTAATACCAGACAACACTACCTCCCGTCTTAATAATAGCCTCAACTTGATTCATGGCATGATCATGGGCACATCCACATACAAGACTCCTTTCTCGCATCTGATTACGTTTCCAAGCCCGCTCATATAACGGCACTGATCACCTACAAATGATTGGCATCACTACATTGCCATTGCCTGGCACCAGTTCTAATCCATTTACAGCACTCTAAAGAAACCATTGTGATCTTTTAAGAGGGTAACTAAAATTTTGTCCAGAGGAGTTACTTTAACATTAAAGGTCATGCTGGTCCAGAAATCCTAAGCTTATAATTAGGACTAGGATTTTTATGACTTAAAAATCACCATAATAAGCACAAAGAAATATTCTGTTAAGACCATAAGACCAAAAATTTACAAAAAATATGCACAACATAAAAATATGACCTAACAATATTAAAACAAGGTAAAATTCCTAATGTAAAATAAATTTGTACATCAATTTATGACAATGAACTATTTATTTAAGAATAAAATGCACCAAAGAAGAAAGCTTAACTATGGAATTTGACGATTTGTGCTCTTCAGAAGTACTGTCAGACCATCGTTAACCTATGATTTTAACATCCTCATTTTACTTCAATTTATGAGCTGTAAGTTGCAATGCACAATGAATACCTTGTGCATATTTTTAAAGAAAAAAAAAAAAAAAAAGCTTTCCTACTGTAAGCCAACAAAGTCTAGTACTTTCGAACATTTCTTTCTACTTCCGCTGACATGGGAAGAATATATAAAACTGACAGTAACATTTAAATCTAAATCTAAATGATTAAGAGAGGACTTTTCACCCAACAAAATTACTGAAATGGAGCAAAGTGTATGATATACTTTGTTTTCTTCTAAAATCTGTTCCATTTTCTTTGACATTTCTTTGTCCAACAATGGAAAATCCAAAAATATGCCTATCTGCGACTCAGCAGCTAGGCTATATGGTGAGTAGCAACTTTCCGTTTCATAATATTGTTACACTTCTTTGTCCATTTAACCAAAAGCAGCAATTGTTCTACCTGTTTCGCTAGTGGCACTTCTGATTGCTCCAAAGCATTTATGGCAGCATAATAAATCAAAAATCTGATTTTATGTATCAAAGTTTTCCTGAAATTTCAGCATTAGACATTCATTTTTAGACCAAGACAATGTTGAAAGTTCTGGCAGTTACAGTTGCAGGCATCAATCCTGAACCGCCATCTTGTCAAAATGGGAATTTTTTTATAGGGAAATTCTTGGAACTAACAACTTAAATGCCGCAACACATGTAGGATTTTCAAAAACACCTTTTTGATACGCCCAATAAATCTGTCAATATAGCTGAATGTACTACAAACCTCTTCTGGAACTTCGTAAGGCATGAGCTAAAGAAGTCACATGTACTATTTTAGCGTACAATTCTCTTAGTGAATCGGCAGATTTCACCATAGCAGGCACAGCATTTCTTGCAGAAACTACTACATTGTCATGCTCAACGACTTTGGTTCATACGGCAGCCACAGAAATGTCTAACAAGTTGCCAATAGTGGAATAATTTATTTTTTCTAAATGTTCATAGTCTCTAATGAACATTTCACCTGGACTGTCTTCTTCCAAAGTTCCGACAATGGTACTTCTTTCTCCTTTAAAAGTAAAAAACTCACGCTGACATCATCCCTTCTTAATGTAGAAGAATCACGAAGAGATCTACCTATTTTTTCCAAGGATTCACAAAATTTTAGATGGTTCAGCCTACTTAAGGAATGTCAGCATGAAGGAAAGCAGTAAAAAGTTCTTCACAGAATGGAGAGTTAATACGCAGGATTCCCCTAGGAGCATTTGCTGTGGCGTCTTTCCATTTCCAATCTGTTGTACTCCACGTTTGTGTTTTTCTGTTGCTACATGCCGCTGACCATTAAATGACTTCTCTTCAGTTACTCTTACATCACACAGCTTCTTCCTGCTGTGGTCTTCAGTCCAGAGACTGGTTTGATGCAGCTCTCCATGCTACTCTATCCTCAGCAAGCCTCTTCATCTCCGAATAACTATTGCAGCCTACACCCTTCTGAATCTGCTTAGTGTATTCATCTCTTGGTCTCCCTCGAATCTGCTTAGTGTATTCATCTCTTGGTCTCCCTCTATGATTTTTACCCTCCACACTTCCCTCCAATACTAAATTGGTGATCTCTTGATACCTCAGAACATGTCCTACCAACTGATTCCTCCTTCTAGTCAAGTTGTGCCATAAATTCCTCTTCTCCCCAATTCTATTCAGCATCTCCTCATTAGTTACATGATCTACTCATCTAATCTTCAGCATTCTTCTATAGCACCACATTTCAAAAGCTTCTATTCTGTTCATGTCTACACTATTTAGCGTCCATGTTTCACTTCCATACATGGCCACACTCCATACAAATACTTTCAGAAAAGACTTCCTGACACCTAATTCTATACTTGATGTTAACAAATTTCTCTTCTTCAGAAACACTTTCCTTGCCATAGCCAGTCTACATTTTATACCCCCTCTACTTCGACCATCATCAGTTATTTTGCTCCCTAAATAGCAAAACTTATTTACTATTTTAAGTGTCACATTTCCTAATCTAATTCCCTCAGCATTACCTGATATGATTGAACTACATTCCATTATCCTCATTTTGCTGTTGTTGATGTTCAACTAATATCCTCCTTTCAAGACACTGTCCATTCTGTTCAGTTGCTCTTCCAGCTCCTTTACAGTCTGATGGAATTAAAATTTTGTCATCAAACCTCAAAGGTTTTAATTTCTTCTCGGTGGATTTTAATTCCTACTCAAAAATTTTCTTTTGTTTCCTTTACTGCTTGCTCAATATACAGATTGAATAACATCAAGGATAGGCTACAACCCTGTCTCAGTTCCTTCTCAACTGCTGCTTCCCTTTCATGCCCCTCAACTCTTATAGCTGCCATCTGGTTTCTGTACAAATTGTTAATAGCCTTTCCTTCCCCGTATTTACACCTGCCACCTTCAGAATTTAAAAGAGAGTATTCCAGTCAACATTCAAAAGCTTTCTCTACATCTACAAATGCTCAAACGTAGTTTTGCCTTTCCTTAACTACCTTCTAAGATTAGTTGTAGGGTCATTATTGCCTCACGTGTTCCAACATTTCTATGGATTCCAACTGATCTTCCCCGAGGTCGACTTCTACCAGTTTATCCATTTGTCTGTAAAGAATGTGTGTTAGTATTTTGCAACCATGACTTATTAAACTGATAGTTCGGCAATTTTCAGACTTGTCAGTACCTGCTTTCTTTGGAATTGGAATAATTATATTATTCTGGAAGTCAGAGTATTTTTGCCTGTCTCATACATCTTGTTCACCTGACAGAAGAGCTTTGTCATGGCTGGCTCTCCCAAGGCTACCAGTAGTTGTAATGGAATGTTGTCTACTCTAGGGGCCTTGTTTCGACTTAGGTCTTTCAGCATTCTGTCAAATTCTTCACACAGTATCATATCTCCAATTTCATCTTCATCTACGTCCTCTTCCATTTCCATAACACTGTCATCAAGTACGTCGCCCTTGTACAGACCCTCTATATACCCATTCCACCTTTCTGTTTTCCCTGCTTTGCTTAAGGCTAGTTTTCTATCTGAGTTCTTGATATTCATATCAAGGTGTGTCTAATTTTACTCCTACTGATGCATGCTTCTACATCCTTACATTTTTCCTCTAGCCATTCCTGCTTAGCCATTTTGCACTTCCTGTCAATCTCATTTTTGAGACATTTGTATTCCTTTTCACCTGCTTCATTTACTGCATTTTTATATTTTCTCCTTTCATCAATTAATTTCAATATCTCATGTGTGACCAAAGAATTTCTACTAGCTCTTGTCTTTTTACCTACTTGATCATCTGATGTCTTCAATATTTCATCTCTCAAAGCTACTCATTTTTCTTCTGCTGTATTTCTTTCCACTGTTCTTGTCAATAGTTCGCCAATGTTCCCTCTGAAACTCTACAACCTCTGCTTCTTTCAGTTTATCCAGGTTGGTTTGGGGTATAAAGGGACCAAACTACAGGATCATCAGTGCCTTTTTCCTGATTCAAGCATGGCTCAAGGTACAAAACAGCCAAAGTACGTTTGAAAAGTAAAAGGGGAAAAAGGAGTGGGGAACCACACCTAAAAAGAAAATGAATGGAATGAACAAAAATAGGGAAAACATACACCACAAGAAAAAGTAGAAGAAGGTATTAAAACCTTAGAGCAGATGGTCTGGGCTGGCTGATCACAACAATAAAAGAGGATGATCCAGCCACTCTGCAACACATTAAAATGTCCACCCCAAAAAGACAAGGCGAGATGAACACATGTAGGGAAAAGATGACCACCAATGCAAACAAATGCAAAGAAAGTGCAACAGAGTTAAAATGGAGGGAGGGTGGCTGCCTCAAAGAGAAAGCTAAATACCCACCTTTAGATGGTACGATAAAAAAACCCTTCAGAAATAAAATGTAAAATTAAATCTGATGTTGAGGCACTGTTGCCCAACACTGAAGGTAGGGTGCTGGGAAGGTTAAAAGTCCACCAAAGAGGGGATAAAAGTGGACAATCCAGCAAGATGTGGATGACAGTCATATGTGAGCCACAGTGACACTGAGGTGGATCCTCACGACAGAGGAGGTAGCCATGTATTAGCCACGTATGGTCAATGCGGAGCCAGCAGAGAACCACAGAGTCCCTGCGAGAGGCCCACATGGAGGACTTCCACACATTCGTAGTCTCCTTAATGGCAGGCAGTTTGTTGTGCGTACTGAGATTATGCCATTCCGTCTTCCAAAGCTGAAAAACCTTGCGGCGTAATAATGATCGCAGATCAGTTACGGGTATGTCAATCTCCAGAAGTGGTTTCCGTGCAGCCTGTCAGTAAGTTCATTTCCTGTGATTCCAACGTGGTCTGGGGTCCACACAAACACCCCAGGGCACAGATGGAACCAAAGGATGGCAGGGGTAGTACCAGTTGATAGCTTGTAAGCTGCTCAAGGAGTCAGAGAAGAAACGACTTGCAAGGGCATGAGCGGATGCGCTCACGAGCACAAGAAATGGCCACCAGCTCTGCAGTGAAAACACTGCAGCCATCTGGCAAGGAGTGCTGTTCAATATGTCCTCCATGTATATACGCGAAGCCAATGTGACCATCAGCCATCGAGCGGTCGGTGTAAACCACTTCACGGTACCGGTACACGTCAGGAATCTATAGGAAGTGACAGCAGAGAGCTTTGGGGTTAACTGAGTCCTTAGCACCATATGAAAGGTCCAGGCAAAGCTTCGGCCTAGGTGTACACCATGGAGGTGTACATGAATGGACCTCGAGTATAGGTGGTAAAGGCAAGGACTCTACTTCAGACAGAAGAGATCGGACACAAACTGCAATCGTAAGCCCTGACCTGGTCCTCCGATGTGGGAGATTAACCACTATGGGTGGGAAAAGGAGACGGTAATTCGAATGCTCAGGAGAACTACGAATGTGGGTAACATAACTGGTGAGCAATTTTGACTAACCTTCAAGGGAGGGACTCCGGCCTCCACCAGAACACTGGTCACTGGACTCGTCCTGAAAGTTCCCATTGCCAGTCAAACGCTACAGTGGTGCACTGGGTCAAGTAAATGCAACGCCAAGGGTGCCGCCAAACCATAAACTGGACGCCCATAGTCAAGGCAGGACTGAACAGTGCTGCCAGCACTTCCGCTTCAGCTGATGAAGATGAGAAAGCCGCATCAATCAGATGTTAAAAACCAGTCCTAAGAATCGATATGTCTCCACTACAGAAAGTGGATCATCATTAATGTAAAGTTCTGGTTCCAGATGAATGGTACGACACCAACAGAAGTGCATGGCACACGACTTCGCAGTTGAAAATTGGAAGCCGTGGGCTAGAGCCCATGACTGCACCTTGTGGATGGCTCCCTGTAGGTGCCACACAGCAACACCAGTACTGGAGGAGCAGTACAAAATGCAGAAGTCATCTGCATCCCTCCACCACACACCGTCAGGTGGCTTGCGGAGTATGGATGTAGATGTAGATACAGAGAAGGTGAGATGGATGGCCTGACAGCTGCTGCCAGACCGTTAATGGCCACTAAAAGTAGAAATACACTCAATACAGAGCCCTGCAGGACCCCATTTTCATGGATATGAGGGGGAACTATGGGAGGCACCAACTTGGACACAGAAAGTACAGAGTAACAGGAAATTTTTGATAAAAATCAGGAGCGTGTCCCGGAGACCCCAACCATATAATGTGGCAAGAATATGGTGTCGCCAGGTAATGTCATAAGCTTTTCGTAAGTCAAATAACATGGCAACCAGGTGTTGGTGCCTAGAAAAGGCTGTTCAGATGACAGACTTGAGGGACACAAGATTATCAGTGGTAGAGCAAACCTGGCGGAAGTCGCCCTGACATGGAGCCAGTAGGCCACGTGACTCCAGGAGCAAACACAACTGCCGACTTGCCATACGTTCTCACAACTTACGAAGATCACTGGTGAGGCTGATGTGCCGATAACTATCCAAGTCAAGCAGGTATTTGCCACGTTCAAGCACTGAAATGATGGTGCTCTCTCACCATTGCGATCGAAAGACGCCATCGCACCCGATTCGGTTGAAGATGATGAGGAAATGTCACTTCTAGTTGGACGAGAGATGTTTGATCATCTGACTGCGGATCCGATCTAGCCCAGGAGCTGTGTCGGGGCAATGTGCAAGGATGCTGAGGAGCTCCCACTCTAAATGGAGCATTATAGGGTTCACTGTGACACTCAGTGAATGAGAGGGCTTTCCTTCCCATCTGCCGTTTGAGGGTGCAAAATGCTAGGGGATAATTCTGCGACATGGAGGCTCGAACATAGAGGTCAGCAAAGTGATTGGCGATTGTGTTTGCGTTGGTAGATAACACACCATTGACGTTAATACCAGGGACACCTGTCTGGGTCTGGTACCCACAAACACATCTGATCTTCGTGAAAACTTGGGAAGGTGATGTATGGCACCCAATGGTCAAGACGTACCTCTCCCAACATTCCTGTTTCAGTCTTTTTATAACCTGGCAAATGCGGGCACAGAGACATTCAAAAGCTATTAGGTGCTCTAGGGAATGGTGCCGCTTACGTTGCTGTACAGCTCAATGATGCTCTTTAATGGCCTCAGCGATTTCCAGCGACCACCAACGTACTGACTTTCACCGGGGGCACCCTAAAGAACAAGGGATAGTGTTTTCCGACACAGAAATGATCGTTCTAGTGATCCGCTCAACTACCACATTGATGATACCATGTGGAGGGGATTCAACGGTGACAGCAGAGACAAAAGCTTCCCAGTCTGCCTTGTTTAAATCCCATTTTGGTAGACGTCCAGGGGAATGGCACTGTGGGAGTGACAGGAAAATGGGAAAGTGGTCACCGTCACACAAGTCATCGTGGGCTCTCCAGTGGACAGATGGGAAAGTCCTGGGCCGCAGAGGGATAAATCAATGGCCGAGTAAGTGCCATGAGCCACACCGAAATGTGGGGGCCCCAGTATTTAACAGGCAGAGGTCGAGTTGAGACAGGAAAGTTTTGACATCTCTACCTCGGCCAGTAATCACGGTGTCACCCCACAATGGGTTATTGGCGTTAAAATCTCCCGAAAGTAGGAAAGGTTTAGGGAGTTGACGAATAAGTGCAGCCAATGCGTTCAGGGGTACAGCACCATCTGGAGGAAGATACACGTTGTGGACAGTTATTTCCTGCATCATCCTTATCCTGACAGCCACAGCGTCAAGAGGGGTTTGTAGGGGCACAGGTTCACTGCATACTGAGTTCAGGACATACACAAAAACTCTACCTGACACTATTATAGTCGTTACGGTTCTTGTAATATCCCCTATAGCCACGGAGGGCAGTGGTCTGCATTGCCGGGAACCAGCTTTCCTGCAAGCCAATGGAGAAATCAGGTGTAAACCTTAACAGTTGCTGTAGCTCAGCCAGTTGGCAGGAAAAACCGCAGCAATTACACTGGAGGATGACGTTATCGTGAGGCTGAGAAGGCATGAAGCATGCAAGGAGGCAGGTTATGCCTCGGCGTCACCTGTTGCCAATGATTGAGTATTTGTATCCATTCCTATTGTGGATGAGGCATAATTGAGATCCAGGTCCTCAGGGGACGCTAAGATCTCCACCTCATCCGCAGGTGCAGAATTGGTAGGGAGTGGAGCTGTTGGGGGCCACCTGAGGGTCCTTTTCCTTAACAGACTTCTTTGTTTGCCTTCTTGCTTCTCTTTAGGAACTTGCTGGGAGGACTTCTCTGAAGTAGAAAGACACAGCTTTTGGATCCTTATATTCACCTGACCAGAAGTCTTGTTCCTCCTGCCACCGAACTTCACTAATTCCCAATATATCTACCTTTAACCTATCCCATTCCCTTTCTAAATTTTCTGACCTACCTGCCCGATTAAAGGATCCGACATTCCATGCTCCAATCCGTAGAACACCAGTTTTGTTTCTCCCAATAATGGCATCCTCTTGAGTAGTACCTGCCCAGTGATCCGAATGGGGGACTATATTTACCTCCAGAATATTTTACCCATGAGGATGCCATCATAATTTAACCATAAAGTAAAGCTGCATGTCCTCTTGCTTCCAGCCATTCACAGTACCAGCACAGCAAGGCCATTTTGGTTTATATTACAAGGCCACATCAGTCAATCATCCAGACTGTTGGCCCTGCAACTACTGAAAAGGCTGCTGCCCCTCTTCAGGAACCACACATTCGTCTGGCCTCTCAACACATACCCCTCTGTTGTGGTTGCACCTACGGTATGGCTGTCTGTATTGCTGAGGCTCGCAAGCCTCCCCACCAACACCAAAGTCCACAGTTCATTGGGGGGGGGGGGGGGGGGGGGGGGGGATCACACAGCTTGCAATACAATATTTTACTGTAAGTCGATAATACTTTCCCACCCTGCTGAGACATGAACTGTTATATGAGGGCAATTCAAATGAAAACCTTAAAAGAGCTACAGTACTTTTAATTGTTAACAATGAACAAAAAACTTACATGTCATTTTTCGATGTCACCACCCCGATGCTCAGAGCAGGTTTCCACTGCTTCAGAAGTAAATAGGTACCTCGATGAAAGAATTCTTTTGGTTGTGTGCGTAGCCAGTCGTGCACTGTGGTTTTCATCTCTTCATCACTTCTGAAATTTCTGCCTCCCATTGCTCCTTTGTGTGCACCTAACAGATGAAAATCACGAGGAGTGAGGTCTAGTGAATAAGGAGGCTGTACCAGCCATTCAAATTTAATTCCCTGAATAGTCCCAACAGTCTTACGGGCTGTACGCAGTCAGGCACTGACATGCTGTAGCAATACTCCTTAAATCAGAGGACTCATTTGCTCCTGACTGCAGAGTGAAGTTAATTTTTCAGCATTTCTGAATTAGAAATACTGGTTACCATCACTCCATTATCCATGTAGTGCTCCAAAATTACTTCATTTGCATCCCAGAAAAGAATGAGCAGAACCTTTCCACCAGACAGTTAAGTGCAGAATTCTTTTTTGTTTCAGTGATGAGCTGTGGTGTCATTCCTTGTATGACCTTTTTGTTTCTGGTTGGTGACAGTGAACCCACGTCTCATCGCTTGCAACAATTTTTTCCAGAAATGCATCACCTTCGATGTGGAAATGATACAAAAGTCCTTCATCGACATTGATGTTTTTCAATTTGGCAGTCAACTGATGTGGAGCCCGTATCACAGACACCTAATTGATCTGCAGTATATTGTGTACAATACTCTACATTGAATCAATACTAATATTCAAACTTACAATTATTTCATTAAGAGTTACACGTCTGTTCTCCTTTACATGCTCCTCCACTAACACAATTTTCTCATCTGTCATTACGCAGTGAGCCTGCCCTGGTCTTACGGCATCCTCCACATACAGTTATACCACTTTTAAACTTCCTACACCACTCGTACACTTGCTGAAATGACAAACACAAATCACCATACTGCGCTGTCACTCTGGGACGAATTTCGATTGGTTCGACACCTTCACTACACAAAAAACGCATCACAGATCCTCGCTCAGTCGTGGTGCACATTAACAGCGGGGCAGACATCTTGTTGTGGATGCAGTTGCCTTCCTCTGCGTTATAGCATCACTCTGCCTGTCACTTCTTGAACCTCAAGGAACACTACTGCCACCTACCCACTCAATCACACACTTTTCAAAATTTTAGGGAACCTTTAAGGTTTTCATTTGAATCACTCTTGCAAATTTCACTTTAGGCCTTTTTACTGGACTCTAGTACTCTTACTTTGGACTTCAACAAGATTGAATAACACATTGAGAGACTTGTCTGCAGTCCAGAGTCCAGAATGGCTTAAGCAACTACTTGCTCATAGACTACAAACTCCATATTGTTTAGTCAAACAAAACGTGGGAGGAAGGTAGATATTTGCTATTTTCCAAGAAAAAAAGGGAGAAATGCAATTCTGCAAAATGTAACATGGAAGAAAGCAAATTTCATAAGAAAAGTTCCTTAGTGAGCACAAAAATTACGAATATGACCATTTACTTAATAAAATACGCTCTGTCAGCAAGAAATGGCCATATATACAGAAATATGGCTTAAAATATTACAGTAATCGATCTAGTTTCATTCATAACAAGCACTCTTAAGAATTTCAGGAATATGTCAGTCTTACAGAAGTAAGACACAATGTCCATGAGCATGTCACACTGCACATTCTTCCTACCATGAATGTTATACTACTGATTGCATTGAAAAACCTGGTAAGTTGAACACTTCCTTTGACACATTTCTGTTCAAAACCATATAACAGTGAAACTTATCAGGTTGGAACCTGAAAAGTTGGCAAGCTGGAAATGGGTCAGTGTCTCTGGATGTGTGTCAGCACACCACCTGCACGACAGCCCACATTCAGATGGACAGCAGCTGCCTGTTGAGTGGTGGAGAGCAACGTCACCAATAGGACAGGTGGCTATGCATTGCCATAGCATTTTTTCGTGTTTTTGTGACCTGTATGATTTAAGTGCTCCTTGATTATGTTGTACTAAAATCTTTAATACACTGAAATTAATATTAAACCCTGGCGTAAATCATTCTGCCACTGAAAGTGATGTGTGCCTGTTGCATGTGAGGCATCTCAACATTGGAGAACGAGTGGGTACATTACAAGTGGTGCACTGGTTGGGAAATTTGCTCGATTTAATAAATCACTTAGAGAAGGAGCTTGACACTCGTATAAAAATAAAAATGGACAGTGAGCAGAGTCAGCACTCTACCACTCTAGAAGATCCAGTATGATGGTGAACAGACTGGAAGACGCTGGTTGTTAAGAAGATGATTTTGGAGGGGGGGGGGGCTGACAGCTATTCCACAGTGAGGTGCATTCACATCATGGTGACATTTTCTGGCAGACTGCTGGGAGGCCCCAAATTGAGCAATTCAGATCAGCAATTCAGCATCTGTGACATTGGGCAGTTTGCACACTGTTCACACACCCGCACCAGCAGGTAGCAGACCTGCAGCAGATGGCTATTGTGTACTGCACCAGAGGCAACTTGCTAGCTGAAGTGGAACAGTTGTTTTAGCTGCAGGTCAGACACTGCTGCCACTACAATGCAATGACATCACTATTCCACACCACACTGTGCAGTATCAATCAGCAAAGATAGGCGTTTCTTCCTGCAGCTGCTTGGCATAGCTGTAAGAAAATAGATGCCACATTGTGCAGCACCATCAGCCAAGCTAGGTATTTCTTCCTACAGCTGCTTGACACAGCTGCAAGAAAACAGCTGGCAAGGGCAGATAAAGCAAACAAGTAGGCCCAACCTCCAGCTGTTAAAGTGAACGAAGAGCAAGTTTCAGAATTACAGAAAAAATTTGTGAACTGAGGTACTGAATAAGATGGTCATACATAATCGACTAATATTGTTGGGGAGGAAATAACCTCAAACAATTAGAAAGCTTTGGTTCTGAAGACTGATCAAACTGTTGCTGTAAGCCACTAGTGGGTTGTCATATTCTGAATCTAAAGTTTCAGTGTCAGTATCTAGTTCACAGAGATAAATGTCTGATACATGCAGTGATATTATTGTTGTGAAAGAATAGGTAACTAAACAAGTATAAATTTTTGATATACTTTTGAGATCAAAATTTGCCAGTCTCAACTCAAGATTTGATAGGAAATTAGATGCCTACCAGGAATGTGTGACTCTTAAGCAAGAAGTACAGGGAAAAGTAACAAAAGAGCTGGAAATTTATAACAGCTCCTTCCAAAATTGTTCCTCTGCTGCATATGCTCGGCTGTTACAGCACAAAGCTCCTGACTCAGACCAGCTTCTAAAGGCGCAGGATGCAATTATGTAGGAGCAAGGAGTTTTGATGAGTAATTAGCAAGAAATGAATTGTGTCACTGTGGGGGAGTGAGAAACCCCCAAAAATGTTTTAATGGCAATATTAAAGAGTTCTCATCCTGTAGACAGTGCATAATGCATCAGCAGAAGCTCCTTTCATCAGACACAAAAAGTTTAATCAATTTGAAACTCTGGGGTTCAGCTCATCCAGAGGCTCTCATATACAAGAATTTGCTGGTGTATTACTTGTAACTTGAAACCACAAGGAACACATTTCATTTATTATAAGTCATTTAATAGGTGGTGCAGTCAGGTGGGTACTTTCACACTGCTGATTCTTGTAGCACTGTTCAGGGTTTCCCATACAAATATCTTTGTGAATACAGATCAAAATATGTGTAAAAATGATACTTGTGATTCTGGAGTGGGTATAAGTATGAATCCAAGTGAGGCTCTCATGAGTTTTTGGGAGTACTTGTGGACTAAGTTAAATTACTTTGACACAATGCTGAAGTAACTGTAATGAGTCTGGTAGTCTGTTAGAAGGTAATAAACGAGACAACAATCTGAAAAGCAGTAATAGACATCAAGATGATAAGCGTTTAAACTAAATCTTGCCTCAGCTAGGGATCAACTGATGACTAATCAATACAGTCCTACAGTTACCCAATCACAACTTTATTGATTTATCACCTGACAAACCCAAGGTAGGAGGCACTATGTGTAATAACACCACAATGTTTAGAGTTGACGTAATAGCAAGTTTACGTCATCCAGTCAAAATAAGTGACCTGCTAGCAGACGATGAGGTGACTAGGAAAGACTGCTCACACCTTAATAGTTATTCAAACTGGCATCATCAAAGGCACATGCTTTGGCAGATAATGCGGCCAAAATTGCAGCTACTGTACAAACATTTTTCAAATCACTACTAGAAGGAAGCCAAATAGTTAAAATCCCATTATGGGAACAAACCGTTTGGGCTAAAACTATCAACAATAGTGATACCAAGCACTGTTTACCTTAAGAACTGCAAAAACAAGAATTTGAACATCACTTTCTTATTATGAACATGTTAATAAGTGTTGACTTTTTAATCAGATATAAACATAGACTCAATTGTTACAGCCAATAGAGTTAAGGAAATATTGGTGTTGTATAGCCAGTTTGGGGGCAATAATGGATGTGATTTACTGGATGTGGGAGTGTGACATGTGAATCTACAAGTATATGGACTTATGTGCAAAAATAAATCACAAAAATTTGTATTCTGCTAGCAAAGTTACTGCAGAGTGCATAAAGGTGCAGAATGAAATCCATCACACTGTAGCATCTCTAAAGGGAAAAAAATAATAATGAATTTACTAGTGATTCTCTTTCTACATCTACATTTACACAGATACACCACCAGCCACTGTACGTTGCGTGGCAGACGATAACCTCTATTACTACTTCTCATTTCCCCTCCTGATCCAATCGCAAATAGAGCGAGGGAAAAATGACCTGTTCACTTCCATATGAGCCCTAATTTCTTGTATCTTATCTTCTTGGTCCTTACGCAAGATGTATGGTGGGGGCAGTAGAATCGTTTGGCAGTCAGCTTCAAATGCCAGTTCTCTAAATTTTTTCAATATTATTTCTCGAAAAGAATGTCGCCTTCTACCCAGGGATTCCCATTTGAGTCCCTGAAGCATCTCCATAACACTTAGGTGGTGTTTGAACCTACCGGTAACAAATCTAGCAGCCCGCCTCTGAATTGCTTCAATGTCTTCCTCCAATCCGACCTGGTACAGGTCCCAAACACTTTAGCAGTACTCAAGAATAGATTGCAACTGCATCCTATATGCAATCTCCTTTACAGGTGAACCACTCTATCTTAAAATTCTACCAATACACCAAAGTTGACCATTTGGCTTCCCTACCACAGTTCTCACATGCTCCTTCCACCACATATCACTTTGCAACATTACGCCCCAATATTTAAACGACTTGACTGTGTCAAGCTGGACGCTAGTATTACTGTATCTGAACATTACAGCTGGTTTTTCCTAATCACCTGCATTAACTTACATTTTTACACATTTAGGGTTAGCTGTCATTCATCACAACAACCGGAAATTTTGTCAAAGTCATCTTGTATCTTCCAGCAGTCAATCAACCTTGAAACCTCACTGTGCACCACATCATCAGCAAACAACTGCAGACTGCTGCCCACCCTGCCCGGAAAATCATTTATGTATATAGAGAACAACAGTGGTCCTCTCACACTTCTCAGGAGAGCTCCTGATGATACCCTTGTCTACTGATGAACACTTGCCATTGAGGACAACATACTGGGCTCTATTATTTAAGAAGTCTTCAAACCCACTCACCTATTTGTGAACTTATTCCACATGCTTGTACCTCAGTTAACAGCCTGTAATGGGGCACAGGGTCAAATGCTTTCCAGGACTCTAGAAATATGGAACCAGCCTGTTACCCTTCGTCCATAGTTCTCAGTATATCATGTGAGGAAAGGGCAAGCTGAGTTTTCCACGAACAATGCTTTCTAAATCCATGCTGATTCATGGACAGAAGCTGCTTAGTCTCAGTCTCAAGAGAGTTTATTGTATTTGAACTGATAATATGTTGAAGGATTCTGCAGCAAACAGAAGTTAGGGATATTGGTCTGTAATTTTGCAGATCCTTTCTTTTGCCTTTCTTATATACGCGAGTCACCTGCATTTTTTTCCAGTTGTTTGGGACTTTATGCTGGGTGACAGATTCTCGACAAATGCAAGCTAGGTAGGGTGCCAATGCTGTAGGTTACTCTTTGTGAAATCGAATTGGGATTCCATACAGACCTGGTGATTTATTTGTTTTCAAATCTTTCAGTTGTTTCTCTTTGCCAGGGATGCCTATTACTATGTCATCCACACGGGAGTCTGTCCAGTGATCAAATGACAGTATGTTTTTACAGTTCTCCTGTGAGAACGATTTCTTGAACATGAAATTTAAAACTTTGGCTTTTGTTTTGCTATCTTCAACTGCCACACCCAACTGGTGAAGAATGGACTGAATGGAAGCCTTAGACCTGCTTAGCAATTTTATATATGACCAGAATTTTCTCAGGTTCTCAGCCAGATCTTTCGCTAAGGTATGACAGTGGTAATAGTTGTATGCTTCGCGCATAGATCTTTTCACAGATGCACAGATCTCTATTAACCTTTGTTTGTCATCATTTATGCATCCCCTTTGGAACTTAGAACACAACAGCCTCTGCTTCCTCAGCATCCGCCGAATTTTGTTGTTAAACCATGATGGTTCTTTTCCATCCTTTATCCCACTTACTGGGCACATAACTCTCCAGACCATGAGTGACAATCTGCTTCAACTTTGCCCATAATTCCTCTACATCCATGTTACTGGAACTAAGTGATGCCAATTCACTGTCTAAGTGAGATGCTAGTAACTGCTTATCTGCTCTATCTAGCAGAAACACTGTCCTAACCTTATTGACTGATTTATTAACTTTCATAATCATAGTTGCTATAATGACATGATCGTTAAACCCTGTTTCTACACTGACACTGTTGATAAGGCCTGGCCTATCTGTAGCTACAAGGTATAAGATATTTCCATTGTGTGTGGGCTACTGAGCTAGCTGCTCAATACAATTTTCTGAAAGTGTGTTCAAAAGTATTTTGCATGACTGTCTGTACACCCCAGCAATGAATCCATAGACATCCAAGTCTATACTCGACAGGCTAAAGTCGTCTCCAACTAGTAGTCTATGATCTTGGTATTTACGTGCTGCTAATTGTAGACTTTCCTTGAATTAAGGACCACCCAGAACCCATGTGATAAGCATTGTTGGTGCTGAAGTGAGCCACAACATGCAGACAACTGCCCTCTGCATGCTCAATAGCCACAGACAAGGCAGCCTCCACATCGACATACCGAGTGCACATTTGCTTTCTTCCCAGCCCTGAACACTATCTGCCTAGGGTGCTCCATAATGCACCTGACACTGGAGCTACCAATAACCAGCAAACCCCTCTCCCCATGTACCTGCTCAGAGCCTGTTGGAGGAGCAGCCACCTGCACATTCACAGAGTGAATCGGAGGCCAGGCAGTTAGTCTCCACATTGGCTCTCCACCTCGAGCGACGTGAACGCATTACCACTCACCACTCGCCCTGCTATGAGGCCGGATCCACTGCACAGGAGGCACCTCGGAAGCAGAGCCCATGGATAAAACAAGTGGCACCTCAGGTGTCCCTTGCAATGTGCCCAATTCTCTGCCCCTCCTACACCCTGAGGTAGCAGCCTGAAGGTGACTGACTGTAGCCAACAGCATGTTCAGCTGTTTGTGAACTGCAGACAGCTCCTCCTGCATCTGCACACAGCATGTGCACATCCTATCCAGCCTAGTAAGACTAACTGAAGAAGTTAACCATAAAAGGATACAATCCTAGATATGTGACTTGTTACCCTCCTGATGTGTCACCAAAGGACGGTGATGCATTAAAGAGCTATGTAGCTGGCTGTTCTGTGAGCAACAAATGCACTAACAACTGCATGAATTTACTTACAAAAATGCGAGATTAACTCTCTTGGACAGAGAAACATGCATGAAATTTAATAAAAATATTACGTGGAAAACACAGCAAAGGATAAACACTTAACTTGCTGCTCTCCAGACGTACTCTCATCACAGCTGAGAGCTGGAGCCTGACTGACAGTCAGTACAGTACACTGGTACTTCAATTTTATGTTCTCTGATTTCAAGTTTTTGGCATTTCTACACGATAAATTTATAGCCCCATGAAGTAAAACTGCAGCACCTAAGCGTTCTTTTGAATTTACATGTTACATAGTATACAGAAATTCACTGAGACGACTTTATAGTTTTTAACGTCAATTGGTGAAGTAAATTCATTTTTTCACTTCCGTTTCTATCATCACAAGAAGGAAAAACATACCCAAGATGTTAGATTCAAACACCTTTCACCATACTTCGCAGTTTTCAATTTAACTCTCAAAGTTTATCAATTTTTGCATTTTTCTGGGTGATTACAAAGGAAATATCTCTCAAAAACTTTTGATACGTAATTTGTGGTTGTAACAGGTCAGAAAATAGCTTGATTACCTTGTACCAACTTCCATTTTTTGACGAGTTTTTTACTCGCTGTTACACATGCATGATTTTTTAAGAACTGATGAAATTCATAACCATTAATTATTGTATAAACATTGTATAGCACATTTAATTTTCTTCACTTATACAGATTTTCTACAATGTAATGGAGAGGACTATATTTTTAATTGTATATGCCAATTACATATGTTTGGGGAGGGGGGGGGGGGGCTGAAAGCAGGACACATGGCTGGCTCTTTGGCTACACTGTAGATTATAGGAAGTGGAAGGAAAACTATGCAAGAAACAGTCCAACAGAAAAGTGCTCCAGGATAATATAGTAGTACAGCAGTAGAATGGAGAAAGAAGGAACAATGGAAGAATAGTTTATGCACAGGTCGATAATATGATTCAGAAATTCATGCAAGAGCCACTAACCACCTGTTAAATTTTTGTATACCTGCTGTTGGTAGGGAGATTGCAATGAAATATGGAAAAAGTCAGTACTCACAATGTTAAACCAAGACACAAAAATAATACTTCAGTATGATGAAATAAATGTTTTACATAGTTACACTAGTGCTTACTGTATTTTTCAGTGTCTCATAAACATGCTGCTGCTGCTCTTTTGTAGGTTTCTCTTCTGTTGGCTTTTCTGAGTCTGTGGTAGATTGGTCAACAGATCTTAGAATGCTTTCAGGAATTAAGGTAGCATGAGCATAATTCTCACTTTGTAACATTACTAATTCATTTTCAAGTTTTTCACCATTATTCTTGTATGAAAAATTCCCACTTTCTTCATTAGGTGTTTGTGGCTCAACCACACTCAATACTGATGAACAAGTAACTTCTGTTGCTAGGGGCTGAAAAAGATCATAAATGGGTAACAAGGCAGTATGTAACATCAAATTTTAATGAAATTTACAGTTTATAGAGAGTTATATTATCTGAACTTTCGAGTCGTCATGAAAACAAAATAAATAAATAAATAAATAAATGCAATAATCACCAAACTGAAATAAATAATGTTTCCAAATATTAAGTTAGCAGCAAGCAAATACTGGCCATCTATTAATATCAAATACATAAGAAATAATCTTTATTTGCGTATTCCATTTCAGCCTTTGACTGGAATGAGTTGGGCAATTCATGTGGAGGAAAAACATGCAATTGCTGAACCAGGTCAAAACTGGAGTCCTCATTATGAAACAATAAAACCTAAATTCTACTCACCATAGTAGCAATCACAGTTAAATACATATTTGGTACACCTTCTGAAAAAACCAGTTTAACAGCAGAGAAGCTTTAACTTTAGGTTGAAAGCATGCAGTTTATCAACCAAGAACCATTTATTCTTGCAGACATGTGGAAAACAAAAGTATAACATCAAAGAATGAAAGTATATTCAGTTAACCAGGTTAATTATCACTTTGGCCGACTGTTCTGATCATGAACGTCCCCCCTCGCCCCCTTTTTTCATTTCTGCTGGTGGTCATGAATATGCGCCTCTGAAGGGATCTACCAACGTATCTTCAGAACGATAAAATGGCATTTTTAATCATGTCTGTTCAGGAGCTTACATTATATTGAAAGTAGTTGTTTAATGTAATTTAATTTAAAACAATTTGTAAAGAAAGTCCTCGCAAAATTTACATGAAATAGGTTATGTAATATGGACAATTAACATGATTTCTGCTTCATAATAGGAAAGGGAGTCAGAAGGAGGGAGGTTTATAACTCACTGGCTGATGTAACAGAAGGTAACATGTTCGCTATGCTGTAAAAATTCTTGAGGGTAATACAAGGAGTTTCAATAAGTAATGCAACACATTTTTTCTCAGCCAATTTCGGTTGAAAAAATGTGGAATTTGCTGTGGGACACTGTGGAAAATTTCCACTTCAGTCCGTATAGTTTCATGAAGTTCTGATGGAAGTGGTTCAAAGCAGATATTCATCGGTGCTTGCAGAATGTCTACAGAGACCTGGCAGTGAACAAAAGCATGGTGTGTCATTGGGCAACGTATGTATCATCATTGCAACCAGATCACACAAACCCGTCCGATCTCCCACATGCCAGATGGCTGCACACAGTTGTGACCTCAGCAATGTTGGAACATGGGGACACACACATTTGAGGTGAATCAAACACCTCAATGCACAACTGGAAGTCTCTGCTGGTAATGCCGACACATTCGTCCACCATTTGGGGTACTCAAAGGTTCCTCGCCACCTAACAGACCATAAAGAGTAACAAAGGACCATCAGCATGGAATTGGCTGATCGTTACAAGGCTGACAATTTTTTTGTTTAACATCATTACAGGCAATGAAACATGGGTTCATCACTTCGCACCTGAAACAAAACTGCAATTCATGGGGTGGTGCCACACCACACCACCTCCCTTCCGAAGAAAAAGCTCAAAGCCATACTCTTAGCCAGTAAGGTCACGGCAACCGTCTTCCGGGACTCTGAAGGGGTTATTCTGTTTGATGTCCTCCCTCATGGTGCAATAACCAACTCTGGAGTTTATAGTGCTAAAGTCAGGAAATTGAAGAAACTAAATCAACATGTTCATCACCAGAAAAATGCAATCTTCTCCTTCACCATAACACTGCAAGGCCTCACTCAAGTCTGCATAATGAAGAGCAGCTCACAAAATTTCACTGGACTAGTCTTCCTCATCCACCCTACAGCCTGGATCTCGCACTTTCTGACTTCCATCTGTCTGGCACTGAATGAAGATAACATAAAAATTTTGTAACCAAAAAAATGGGGAATAATATGATGCATTGGAATTCTGAATGAAACTATCTTTTAGGAAAAAAAGTGTTTAATTACTTACTGAATGTCCCCCTTAAAGCTACCATAACAATGCAATCAATATTCTCAAAAATTACTATGTATCATGTCACAGTCTTCAACACTTAAGAATAATTCACTGAAATCATTTCTGCCTATTAATTACCACTGCACACATACAGATGACATTTCTGCCCTGGACAAGGTCCCATCAGGGACTCTTTCTCCATAAAAAGTCCAGAACCTTTTGTTGATGACACCCAGAAAAAGCTGCAGTTCATGCAAAGTACAACTGTCTAGAACATTTTAGAAGTGAGCAGCTGTGGCAATCACTGGTCCAAGTATCGCAAACAGCACCCTTAAAAGCCTCTTAACAACAATGAATACTTCTACAGCTTTCCTTTTGCTTGCAAAATAAGGATTAAAGATAAAGACTGCTACTAAAATAAATGTCAATTATCAGTGGCCTTGTTAAAATAATCAGAGGCACAGGCAGCTACAAGTTCTAAAACTTAAGATTTCAAAGACAGAATTAACTTGAATAATTTTCTCTCACCTATTTACATTCTACCCTACTTTTGAATTCAACCAAAAAAATTAATGTTAACTGAATATTCTGTTGCTTCTTGGTAGAACAATATCAAAATACACTAAAAGTACTAGTTTGCTTTTGTTCTGCAGTACTAATTTATTGTGTTAATCGATTTTTGGCTTACAAGGCCTTCATCTCACATAGCACCTTTCATTCATCAAAAATTTAAATTAGTTTATCAGTCTCTTTTTAAAACATAAAATAAAACAAAGTTAGTCTAAAATAATAGATCGAGATGGTCAGTGAGTAATGCAGCCTGTCGCAAATACTTTTAAAATGCTTTTACTTCAGAACCATAACCAGTTTCAGGCATTCATACCCATCATCAGTTGACAAACATTTCCAGTTACATTAATGTTAGCAATCCGAAGATGGCATGAATGCCCAAAACCAGTTATGGCTCAGAAATAGAAGCAATCTTAAAGTATTTGTGGTTGGCTGTATTATTCAATAACAATCACTGATGGCTGCAGAGTTTCCAAGATCCAGCATGGATGAAATAACATAGATCAAGATACTATAGCTGGCAGACCTCTCATCAAATGAACCAGACACCAAAGAACATTCATTAAAATATATTTCCTTAATCAGAAGAGGGTTCAAACAATAAATAATAGTGTAAAATGTACACACTCACTCAAGGAATAGAGAACAGACCAGGTGGTAATCTGGCAGCTGCCCCTGTCAAATGCTAAAATAAGTCCACTAAAATGTGCAACAAAATGTGCATCATACACCATCTCATTTTAGACCAGGCTGAGTCACTTCAAGCCACTGCAGTGGCTGGAAGGACGTATCTGTAGGGGGGGGGGGGGGGGGGGGCACGCGTGCGCACATGAAAACATAGGGAGCACAGTCCAGGGAGGGGAGATAGAGGTCTCAACAGAGGGAAGCAAGGGATATTCCAACTGGATGTCCCACCCGAGGGCGGGAATCAGGATGATGACACCCCTCACATGTAAAGAGAATAGGATATGTGGGATGGTAAAGAAATTTTTGAATGGCAATTGCTTAGGAGACCAAGAGCTGGTACTGTCGAATCTGAAGAGGGAAGATACCCACTTCAGCAAAGGAGACTGTCTACTACAAGACTAATCTGAAAGGCACCGGAGGGCCAGACATGCCATGATGGTTGACTGGGTCTAACTGTTTTAAAGCTGAAGGAGCTGCCAAGCCATATACCTGACAATCATAGTCCAGATGGAACAAAACCACACCCTAGTAAATATGGATAAGAGTAGCACAATCTGCACCAAAGATGTGTTAGCAAGGTAGCAGAGAGCATTAAGTTTCTGCATGCAGGTAGTCAAATATCTGACAGCGGTGGCAAACGTTACAGCAGGTGGCAAATATAGGACAGCCAGGTCAGCTTTTAATCAGAAAGGGGCCCAAACATGTGACCGTTCTACAATCTACAGGTGCTGTGTACCTAAGTGTAATTCTGGGTCTGGATGGACTGTGGTATGACAGCAGAAATGCATGACCCAGAAGTTTGTAAGAGAGAACTGGAATCCATGAGAAAGAGCCAATGCAAAGGCCCACCAGATATCACCTGGGAGCTAGAATTCAGCTGAGGCAACCGAGTGGATGCTGCAGAAAATACAAAAATCATCAACATACAATGTGGGTGTGACCAGTAGGCCAACAAAGATCACTAGCTCATTGATGGTTATGAGGAAGAGTGTGACAATACAGAGCCCTGTGGGATGCCATTCTCTTGGTCGAGTGGGGAGCTGAGCGAAGTGCCGACTAACCCAGAACAATTGGGCGGATAAAAACTGGTGAATAAAAATCAGTACAACAAGGCTTCAAAAACCCCAGTCACAGATGGTGATTAGCAAATGATCACGCCAAGTGGTGGCATTTAGAAAAATGCCTGTCAGACTGCTGTTTCCAACTTTTGCAGGTTGTCAGCTGTGGATCTTCCCTCCTGAAACCACACTGACAGCATGGAAAGAATGGCCCAAGATTTAAGAACCCAGTATAATCAGCGGGCAACCATCCTTTCCTGCAGCTTACAGGGTAGATTGGTCAGGCTAATTGGCTGGTCACTATCAAGGAGCGTTGGGTTCTTGTCTGGCATAAGGATTGGGACAATTACGCTATCTCACCACTGCGAGGGGAAGGCACCTTGGAGCAAAAGATGATTGAAGACTAAGGATATGTTGCATTTGGGGAACATTCAGTTGTTGGTTCATTTGACTGTGAATTGAATTGAGGCCTGGAGCTGTGTCATGGGACAGGACAAGAGCCTCAAGTAGTTCCCAGACAGTGAAAAGTTCATTACAGGATTCAGATTGGAGGGGGGGGGGGGGGGGGGGGGAGTGAAACATAAGGGAATGTCTTCTACCTGTCATCTCTGCAGCAGAAAGGGAGCCGGGGAGGAAGAGGATGCAGATGCTGTTTCAAGAGGGGTCACATAGTGTTCTGCAAGAACTGATGAATCACTACCAAGACCATCCTATAAGACAAGACCTTGAACAGCTGTTGAATGTTGGCAGCTCATAAGACCATGGAGCTTTGCTCACATCTGAGATGAAGAGACATACATCCCCAGGGAGGAGACAGCGTTTTCACCATTCCTAGTTACAGCATTTGATTAGATAGTGAGCATTAGAATGAAGTCACTTAAAAGTGATAAATATGTCATTTGAATCACTGCAGAGATCATCAGTGATCCTGAATAGCTACTGAAATGTGTTTGGCCTGCCATGGCACCGGTCAAGGGGGAGGGGGGGGAGGCTGTAAAAAGGGGAAAAGCAGTTCCAGAGGCATGGATGATCATGTTTGGGACCCACTGCACAACCTCATCAACAGAATCTGACAGCAGTGGCAAACGTTACAGCAGAAGCATATAAAAGTCAGTTGGCTCTGATGTGCTCAACGTGCTGGTGGTGGCAAGGAAATGACAGGATCACTGGGTACAGGTGTCTGGCACAAAATGTAGCGAAGCCATTAGATTGGGGAAAGAGATTGTTAGATTGATACCTGAAAAGGTAGCATGGGAGGCACTGGAGTGAGTGATTCTGTGCACATGAGACTGGAGTGATCATTGTGTTAAGAGTGGTAGGGGAAGAGGCATTGCGTTGTAGTGGAAACAGACAAATCTCAGTCTGGAAAAAGGAAGTTTCGTAGAGGTGGTTCTCATGTAGGTCTGTGGGTGTGAGTGGCTATTGTGTTGGTGGGCGGGGCAGCGGGAGGAGGGGTCAGATGATGTTTCTGGGTGATTGAGAATAGAACTAAATGGTTATTAATGGGTTTGACTGAGGAGTATTAATATTTCGTTGTAAATCACAGTATTCAGTTTAAGGATTATATTACAGAAGAGCGTACAAACACACAGGTTTTGTGTGTGTGTGTGTGTGTGTGTGTGTGTGTGTGTGTGTGTGTGTGTGTGTAGTTGATCCAACACCCAGTTTCAGGGAAGTGGAAAGGGTGCTCTCCCATCTTGCAGTCTCATCTATATGAGTACTGCTAGTAGAAGGTAACACCCTGGATAATTTTTGTGTATTTTGTTGTTTTCTGAGGACAGCAGGGCAAATGTATAGGTCAAAGATTGTCAGTTGAACAGGTTGTGCAGGGAGGGGGGAGGGGTGGTTGCTCGTGTGGTTAATGGAGGATTGGGTAGGTTTTGGGTGGGGCTGGTTGGTTGTGGGGGGTTTGGGAGATATGGGTGGTTTTGAGGATATTTGTTTGATGTTTTAGGAGTGTGAGTGTGTGTGTGTGTGTGTGTGTGTGTGTGTGTGTGTGTGTGTGTGTGTGTGTGTGTGGTAGGCTGGGGGGGGGGGGCTAGTTTTATATGGTGCTGGTTTAAGTTGGTATATTTTTCTTGTTTTATTCATTTTTTATCGCAGTATGTATTGTACATGTGTTTACATTTATAGTTGTTTGTGCATATTGTAATTGGTCATGGTGCAAGTTTTATACGTTATCTTGGAAGCAGGGAGACCCAGTTCCTGAGTGCCACAGGGGCCCCGCCCCACCAGAAATTATGTGATATAATTTTATTTGGTGTCTTTACCTAGTGTTATAAAACAGTCCGAGTACATCATGACTTTGATGTAGTATGAGTGACAGACCAGAGGTAATCAGGACCAGTTTCCACTGCCCCGTTACAGAGACATAACATAATCCTGAGCTGTCACTAGCCAGGCCATTCGACCAGTGCCAGGGGCCCATACTCCCTCTACACCCTCAACTCATAGAACTACAGTCACACTGATGTGACCATGCAGTTCCCCTTTCTCTACTTTGCCCTCCTGTAGCACAGCGTAGGCCATCTTGGGTGAGGTTGCTGGACAGACCAGCTCACGCATACCCCCTTTCCTACAGTGAAGTAGATAGTTTGCTAAAGATGCTCTTTAATTTATTCGGTATTGAAGAGAAGCTAGAAATGAAGCAGTTAGGCGCACACACACACACACACACACACACACACACACACCCCAAGTTCACTTCTGTATATACTTTATTACTATCTACAGTATTTTTTGGATTAGGCCTATATTTATAACTGTATAATTAGAGTATTTACTTTTTTCTAGTGGTTTTTAAGCAGTTTGGCATAAATTAAGGTTATATAACAACCACTGTGCCAATGTGGCTTAGTGATTAGAGCACCTGCATAATAAGCAAGAGGCCTGGGTCCAATTCTCGGCATTGGTACAAATTTTCATACGCTGTTTCAATCTATATATATAAAACCATATCAGTATGAGACCAGTAAAGTCACTGAAATGGTGTAATTAAATTGTAATTCAGAGCAATTTTGCTATAAAGTTTACTGACTCTTCTAAGCCCTACAAATGAATATGAGCAATAGTCACAACTGTTTGGTAGTGTTTTCTGGTATTCATTTCTGAATGTATAGTGAATATCGGTACAGCATCATTGAGATCAAGTCACATTTAGGTACGAGGTTGTGGGGTGTGGTTTTTTTTTCGTTGGTCTCATTTGAGCTATACAGGTCAAGTGAAATACATGATTCCCATGGTTTTTGTCTTTGTAACGTTGTGTGGAATGTTGAGGATTTTTTGTGCTTTATTTTGTGGATTATAATTGTTTTCACATGGTCCCATTACTTGTACTGTCTTGCACTTAGCACTCCCCCACACACCAAACCCTCTGCTTCCCGTGGGGTCCCGTTAGTTCCATTTCATTCCTGGAGTTAAATATTTAATATCTTTATCACATATAAATTTATTCAGATTATTATTGAGATATTGTATATGCTTGGAATAGTAGTGTCCGCCTTCTAGCGATGTCATGGGTCACAGCGGAAGGGTGGAATCAGACCTTCTGGTACCGACAATTTTAAGTGATCAACCACCCTTATTTAATTCAGTGTAGCAAGTGGCTAACAATTTGTTAGCATTTTCCAATGAATCTGTGGCTTTGTAGTGACTTGTCTGAAAGGACACTGTAGCTATATGGCTCATTCCATGTCAGTTCAACCAGGGGCTCCAGCTCATAGTCTCAGATTGGAATGAAATTCAGTACATTAATTCTATCATGTGTGGAACACTTGTGTACAAAGTATTGGTTTCCCCTGCCAATTAGTTCCAGAATTATGACTTGTGAAAGAAGGTGGCATGACCCGGAAATTGCAACCCGCATCTGGCAATCTATCTTCAGAGCCAACTTCAGGTCTTAATAACTTTGGAACTATTCCACACAGTCCAGTGAAATTTTTACAACCCAGTAACATCTATTTAGAGAACACACTATGAATCAAAACACAAACAACATATTTCAGTGGGAAAATAAAAAATTCCAAAATGTGATTAAAAAATGTAATACGTTAAAAGGGACATATTGTAGGTGCCCTCTATGCCAAATATAATTCACTCAAAAGGGTTAAAATTTTTTTGTGGTAAGCTTAATGTGGCCTAAACACACACAGAACTCATCATGCCCATATCAGTCACAAAAACTGAGTTACATGCACACGAATATACAAAAATTTGAAAAATTTCTGGAAAAAACATGGATTTTCTAAGTGTGGTAGCACAAAAGGGACAAGTGGTATCCAAGCCAAATTTCACACACTGCATAAGTAGACCATAATGATATATATCTCAAAATTTCAGCATGTTATTGAAAGACATTTGTGTACAATGGAAGTTGACAGATGTATTTGGTGATGTGGCCATTGTTCCACAACACAATTTTGTAAAAACATATCGTAAACTGTTTGGCCGCTTCTTATCCTCTCCCACAACTGTTTACTCACTAAGCAACAACATATAGACAGATTAACACAACCTATCATTAATGTTTACTGCACCTTAACTGCTAAAAACCAGTCGATTGTGCTTCGAACAGAAGTTCTCCCACACTTTAGCTATTGTACTCTGTACATTGAGTGGCAAATTGTACTGTCTTTCTGACACTGTGGTAGGAACTGGAACTGTCATAAGAATATGTTCAAAAGGAATCCAACACCTGTCTGCCAAATGTGGCCAACGAAATGATCTTGCTGGTGCCATGAAGTTCACAAATGCATCACCTTCTGCTTCACAGCACTCTGCAACACATCCTAAGTACCATTTGTCATCATAAACAGCAATAACATAGTAACCTGGTATGTTGCTGCTTTTGCTTCTGAATCCTGAGTCAGACACACTGAAGACACATGTTGTGCATGAACCTAGAGTTATAACCGGACAGTCTGCTCATCTGCACATTGTCAGAGTCCGCTGGAGAGAAGTGATGATGGCTCCTAGTGCCTGCAACAGTTTTAACGTGTTCTAGTCTGCTTTTTTTAGCAACTCTTCGACTGATTTCACCTCATCTTTCGAAACATAGAATGATTGTATGCCAGAGATATTTTTCTGTACCCAGGTAAATAATTGAAGAGGTGTTAGAATGTGACCTTCTGTAGGGTGCTGCAGACTAGCTCGTGATGCCATGCGCTTAATGGTAGCACCAATACCATCACATACATTTTTACCATGACTTGTTGCGAAAAAAATTCCATTCTGCATGAATCTGAAAATCACAGTAATGCATGCATAAATTTTTGAGATTTTTACAGTTTTTGTACTGACTAGCTGCCCCATCACTGAAGTATTTCGCAAAATGTATGTGAGGCATCTTGTTTTTCACATATGCCATGAGGGTCAACAGAAACATCCGATCTCGCGCGTCGGCTTTGACCCGTGACATAAGGGTGTTGTGGTGTGTGACGTCATTACGGCGCGGAGTTTGGTTTGTGAGTGTGGCGTGTTTGTAGATGTTGCCTCGTTGACGTTACCTTAGTAGGAGTTTTAGGGCCTGTAATATATAGTTTACCTTTTTACTGTACTTTTTGTTTTAACGTCGTCTATGAGGCTTTTATCAGTTTGCCATTAGATTGTTCAATCTTTATTGTCTATATGTTTTGTCGCTACTCGTTATGTCTAATGAATCAATATTGTTTTTTTCTTTTTTTTTATTTGTTTCTTTTTTTTATCTTTTGATTGACCTACGCATTGATCTGTAGCGTAGCCCTGAATACGAGGTTAGGTTGGGAGTTTTTTTTTTGGCGGAGGGGGGGAGGGGGGGGGGGGGTGGTCAGGGGGGCCGCAGCCCCCCCCTGCCTGGCCTTGAGTACCACTTGTTTATTATTATCTTTGTTTGCTATCAATGTTAGCAGATTGTTCTTGTGAAACCTTTGTGTGTGTTGTTTTTCTATGTGTTTTCGTCTTTGTGATACGTATGCGTTTTTATATCCGCCATATTGGAATTGTCGTTTATGGTCGTTTCCGCCATATTTGTGACGTCATGGGTCAAAGCCGACGGGTTGGATCGGACGCTTCCGTATTTCCTGCCATGACAGTGTGAATGTGGGCATGAACTGCAATGGCATCATGAATTAGAAACAAGTCACCAAAAACGCACAGGTTCATGACACTAAAAATGCACAGGTTCATGACAGACACATCACCTGATTCACCTCTATAGCAAATCGCAAATGGCTGGAGAGTTGCTTGGCTGTTGTCCCAATGATATTCTTGGATGGCATCTTGAACTATAAATGCATAATTTTCAGAAAAGTCTAGTATAAGTATAAGCCAATTGTGCTGTTGCTGTAAGGCTGTGTGTGGTCAGTTTGTCCGTTTTTTGACAACACATTTCAACAAAATCTTCCACTGTACTTTCCTTTGTTTCAAGACTTGTGTGATCCATGTGTGTGCATTGTTTATAACAAACAAGTTTATCGTCATCTATAAGGAGTTCACCATACAGTTTGTTATTCATGAGTTCTGCAAGATTTGCCTTACCAAGACACTTTTCACACTGATGTCACACACTAGCAGTTTCCATTGCACCTTTGTAATCCAGACCAAAATCCTTTATAGCAGCAAACATCAGCTTAGCATTTTGATGGGTCTCGCACACAAACATTGTGTGTGCCCCTTGTACTTACAGGCACAACCCATTTTGGCTGAAGATTGGAAGAAGATGATAAACCTACTTTGGTATTGGGATACTTTCCCTTGAATTCTACATATAGTTCTGATATGTTGCATAGCAACAGTCTTTTTTGCATCTGTACACGTACATTTCCCATTTTCACCGTTACACAGTATTTTTTTCCAGGCATTATTCGGCTCTAGTCATTATTTTCATAAAACTCCGACACTAGCACCTTTATTTCTGAACTCAGTTGCTTACCCTGAGCCTGCTGAAGTTGTGGAAGTACTCCTTGGGTTGCTTCTATTTTCCTAGCTTGCTTTACCATACATGAAGAAACACTTAATTCCTTTGCAGTGTAGTCAATAGACCAGCTGGAAGGTGCAAGGGTAAGAATAGCTACTTTTTTCTGGCGTTTGGATATGGCACATTTTTCTTTCAAATCCTGCACAATTTTGTCCAAATCGGAGCATTTCTAGCATGATTTCTGTTCCTTTGGAGCAGACAGTTCTTCCTCTTCCACCATTAATGTTTCAGCTATTGTGTGTTTTAATTCCATTAGAGCTTCTTGTAGTTTTCTTCTACCATAGCTGGGCCTGTCTCTTTTCCCAACTTTGTGTGTCTTCATGGGACACAAGAGCAATCACTGAAGTATTTAATTGCTCATTCACTGTGGTTGTAGGTGGCTGATACTCTTCATCACTGTCATGTAAATTATCAGAATATTCTTCATTTTTTAGCAGTGTAACACACCTGGAACATAACTTTTGTCCTGGTTTGATGATAAGTCCCATGCACTGATTCACTTTCAATACTGATTTTATATCAGTTTCTCTGAGGCTACACTTCACTGTCTTCTTATAAATCCGAAATGGACCAAAACAACTTCTTTGTAGGAAAGAATAATTATCCAGAAACACTTTCATACGATGACAACAAACACTAAAGTTTCCTGGAACTGTACTTCTTGTGCCCACAGGGTGTATCCCAGATCTCCATAGCAACAAATCTTGGTCCGATTCATCCAGATCATACAGTACAAAGCGAATGCCACATTTTGTTCCGTATGTTGTTTTATGACATTCAAGATGCTAGTGCTCTACCAATACTGCAACTTGTTTGAACAAAAGCACTACTAGTACACTCTTCTGCCTCCATACTGACTTTCCACAACAGTACTGACCAGTCTGAACTAGAATCTTTAAAACATGAGTAACCTGTAATGGTTGCTTGTTTCCTTTGTTGTTCCTGCCTAATAATAACTCATTCTGTCCCTGAAAACTACCATTGTTTAACATTATGTTGCCTAATGGTTCCAACAATTGCTGCAGCTTTATCTGAAACAAGCTGTCTGCATCATCACTATTCTAAATCGTGTTAAAAGAAACGTAACCAAATACATCTGTCAACTTTTATTGTACACAAATGCCTTGCAATAACAAGTTGAAATTTTGCCACATATTATATTATGGTCTACTTATGCAGTGTGTGAAATTTGGCTTTGATATCACTTGTCCCTTTTGTGCTACCACACTTCGAAAATCCATGTTTTTCAGGTAATTTTTCAAATTTTTGTATTTTTGTGTGCATGTAACTCTGTTTGTGTGACTGATATGGGCAAGATGCGTTCTGTGTGTGTTTAGGCCACATTAAGCTTACCACAAAAAAATTTATACCCTTTTTGAGTGAATTATATTTGGCATAGAGGGCACCTACAATATGTACCTTTTAATGTATTACACTTATTTAATCACATTTTGGAATTTTTTATTTTCCCACTGAAATATGTTGTTGGTGTTTTGATTCATAGAGTGTGTTCTCTAAGTGGATGTTACTGTGTTGTAAAAATTTCACTGGACTGCGCAAAATAGTTCCAAAGTTATTAAGACCTGAAGTTGGGTCTGAAGGTAGATTGCCAGATGTGGGTTGCAATTTCTGGGTCATGCCATCTTCTTTCACAAACCATAATTCTGGAACTAATTGGCAGGGGAACTTAAAATTTTGTACATGAGTGTTCCACAATTGGTAGCACTGGTGTGTTAATTTCAGCCAAACCTAAGACTACCAGCTGGAACATTTTCTCAAATTGGTTGAATTGACATGGAATGACCCATATAAATCTTGTAACACACACAATTCTGCTCTCAATTGTATAAACTGTACAGCAAGACATATGTTTTTAGTACACAAACTTAGCAAGAAACAAACCCTTCTTCACACTGGGGGAAAGTCAAGCACAACCTTTAAACACAGGTTAATTCTCACAAAAAGTATACAGCGAGGATTTAACCTTTCTTTTCAAAAACAGGCAGTAGTAGTAATATGTCTGTAATAAACACCAATATCACTAGTGGTTTTTTTACTGTATTTTTGCTCTGACACATCCCCACCAAGTCAGATTTTGACAAAATATAAACACTTAAACCAAGCAGATTTTTGACATTTTCTACACTATTTGTAACTTGGAGTTTATCAAAAACTGTCAAATTATCAATAAGTTTTACTGGGCCATGCAACATCATTTGATGAGTGATGTGTTGACGCATTCTAACAAACATTACAGCTCATTAGTAGCCATACATACACACCACAAAATGTTTACAGTAAATGTATGTTCAAATTAAAAGTAAAATACTCTGAAGTATGTTGTAAAACCTTTGAACTTTTCAGTAGCATAAAGCATCACTCTGAAAAACCTATTGTAGGGTAGGAGCAGATAACAACACTGAGTGTAACCTGCCACAGACAATCTTGAACTAAATTATTTTTCTTATGTATTTCAATCGTTTGTAGGTATTATTTGAAAGTTCCTAATTCTGACAATAGCAAAGTCATTTAATACAAATATAATCAAAATATTTCACAGCACCTATATATAAATGTTATCCCGTGTAGCTAAAATGATAATTTGGAAAGTTATGATGATCAGTAACTATTCATATCATAAAACATAAGTAGTATCCTGCTCTATCCTTAACTAATGCTATCCTACTTTGTATATGTTTTCTCTCTATGTAGCCTATATATTATTTCTGTAATATGTGTGGTATGTCCTATACTGTTCCGCTGAATGACCTAAATATGAATAAACTTTGCACCTACATCCTCAAAATAGTATATTATATTAATCTACGTTCTTGTGTACATTTCCATATTTTTATGCATAAAATACTTTAGGCATTAGGGCCTACATGATTTTTCGTGAGAATAAAATTTACAGTTTGCGAAAACTGGATGTACTACAATAATACTAAATAGTAACAAAAAATCCAACTAGACACAGTAATACTGCACTGGTGTTAGATATTTACATAAGTTATGATGCAGTATATGACTGCTACGAACATATTTGCTTCTAGTTTGATAAAAAATAGTGGCAATTCTGAAATGTCCATAACACCTTGACACACAAATCTAAGAATGTAATTCTATACTCACCGCTCGTGCCACAGCACTACTCATACTGCGTTTCAAAATCATAATCCCTAGGCCATCACTGGAAAATAACTCAAGTTTCTTCGTAAAATTTCTAACACTCCTCGCAATTTTAAATTCATAATTGGCATTACACCCTGGCACATCGTTACGATTTCTCATCTTGTCATTTTCTTCTAAATGCGATCTGACCCATGGAGATCTGTGGGTAATACTAGTCTCGCAAAGCAAGCAGTAATTTTTCTCAAATTGTGGTACAACACGTTCCTTTAACTGCAACGCTCTCTTAACATGTCTAACAAAATCAGAGACGGGCTCATACACGACTACTTGACCACTAGCAAGAGCGCTTGTACTGCACCGGGTCCACATCACCTGTAACAGACGGCTAAATTGTTTACCAACACAACTATTACCTACAAAACAACGTTTTTATATGTTATGACGATTTAATAAAGAATAAGTTACAAACAGAGACTCCACTGTACCAGCTTCATTCACAAATTTCAAACGAACCTCTCCAAATCGTGATCCCGACAAGAGCGTCATTAGCCTTTTCGCAAATGCCGCAGAAGTGATTTGCTTCTGCGACATTGTTATTGCATACCCTATAACAACGGCTCTTTACAAAGAACAGTCACACTCATAAAATCTACGTACATCACGTTAACCTACAGCAAACAAACTCAATCGCCCATTCTCACCGCCTCAAGCAGACTACTGCTCAGATCGCTCCTACAACCAAAGATCTCCACTTGAAAGACAAGTTGGTTTACTACTTGTTTGGGCGTGGGTACACCAACGAAGACTATTATCTGAAGAGAACATTCTATGAAATCAAAAATTCGTTAAGAATTAGTTAATTAATGTAATGCGTTATATAAATATAAAATGCATGATCTCAGGAATACTAGGATTTCTATTAAAATTGATACTAAATTTGGAACATAATGTCAGAATTTAGAGGTAAATGTTTAAAGTATAAAAAAGGAAATTTGTGCGTGGTGAGTATCTTACAAATACATTGTAAAACTCTATTACGTAGCAGATGTAACTGACGCTGCGCTGGAGACATGTGTCAAATATATAATTTGCAGTCTAACAGGGCTGTTATGGTGGAGAAAAAAAAACATTGAAATAGGCAGAATCTCTAGAATAAGTTTTGACGAACTGGAAGGTGTTCAGAGTAGACAAAGGTATCTCTGAAAGTATGCAGAGATTCATATCTATTATTATTATTATTATTATTAATTGGTTTTCTGCCTCTTCGTCATATAACCCAAATCCATGTACATTTTTATAGAAAACATGCCCTGACAATAACAGTATTACTTATACTGTTTAACATGCCATGTAATAACAGGGGGGTGGGGGGTGGGCAGATTCAAACATAACGATAGTTAAAGAATTTTTATTGGCAACATGTCATGTTATACCATATGCAGAGCTAAGAGGTTGACAGTCTCAAATTTCTGGGATTACAACTCGATAATACATTCAGTTGGACAGGGCATACCACAGAATTTCTGAAGCGCCTAAACAAGTCTGTATTTGCAGTGAGAATGATGTCAGATGTAGATGACATAAATATAAAAAAAAGCTTGCATACTTTGATTACTTCCATTCTATTACGTCATATTGCATCATATTCTGGGAGTAACTCATCAAACCGAGAAAAAGTTTTTAGTGTGCAAAAGCGTGTAACAAGAATCATTTGTGGTTTAAATTCAAGAACATCACATAGAAACCTGTTGAAGGAACTAGGAATTCTAACCACTGCTTTTCAGTGTATTTATTCCTTAATGAAATTTGTTGTAAGTAATACATCTCTATTTCCAACCAATAGCTCAATACATATTATCACTACTAGGAATAAGAACAATCTATGTAAAGCCCTAAATTACTTACCTTGGTCCAAAAAGGGGTCCAATATTCAGGAACACACATTTTCGATAAATTGCCATCAACCATTAAATACTTGGTTTTGAATAAAGCACAGTTTATCAGAGTCTGAAAGACTTTTTGATAGGCAACTCTTTTTACTCTATAGATTAATATTTTAACACAGACTGTAAGACGAGCTTAAGTAAAAATGTCTGTTATATTTCAGTTTTGACAGCAATTTGTCACAACAGTTAAGAATAGGTGTGTTGTGTATGATAAATTTATTAAAAGTGTATAACAGTGTTTCATTCTGACAGTGTATTAATTCTGTAAGTGTAGTGTTATAAGCCCTTTGCTGTTCCTTATCTATATAAACGATTTGGGAGACAATCTGAGCAGCCATCTTAGGTTGTTTCCAGATGATGCTGTCGTTTATTGTCTAGTATAGTCGTCAGAAGATAAAAACAAATTGCAAAACGATTTAGAAAAGATATATGTGTGGTGCGAAAATTGGCAGTTGACCCTAAATAACGAAAAGTGTGAGGTCATTCACATGAGTGTTAAAAGGAATCCATTAAACTTTGGTTACACAATAAATCAGTCCAATATAAAGGCTGTAAATTCAACTACCTAGGAATTACAATTATGAACAACTTAAATTGGAAGCAACACATAGTAAGTGTTGTGGGTAAGGTTAACCAAATACTGCGTTTTATTGGCAGGACACTTAGAAAATGTAACAGATTTACTAAGGAGACTGCCTACACAATGCTTGTCCATCCTCTTTTAGAATACTGCTGTGGAGTGTGGGATCATTACCAGATAGGATTGATGAAGTACATCGAAAAAGTTCCAAGGAGGACAGCATGTTCTGTATTATCGCGAAATAGGGGAGAGAGTGTCACTGAAATGATACAGGATTTGGGATGGACATCATTAAAACAAACGCGTTTTTCGTTGTTGAGGAATCTTGTGATGAAATTCCAATCATCAGCTTTCTCCTCCGAATGTGAACTTATTTTATTGGTGCCGACCTAAAAAAAATGGTTCAACTGGCTCTAAGCACTATAGGACTTAACATCTGAGGTCATCAGTCCCCTAGACTTAGAACTACTTAAACCTAACTAACCTAAGGATATCACACACATCCATGCCTGAGGCAGGATTCGAACCTGCGACCATAGCAGCCACCCGGTTCTGGACTGTAGTGCCTGGAACCGTTCGGCCACAGCGGCCAGTGATGCCGATCTACATAGGGAGAAACGATCACCATGATGAAATAACGGAAATCAGAGCTTGTACGGAAAGATATAGGTGTTAATTCTTTCCGCGGGATATGTGAGATTGGAATAATGAGAATTGTGAAGGTGGTTCAGTAAACCCTCTGCCAGGTACTTAAATGTAATTTGCAGAGTATTCATGTAGATGTAGAGGTAAATGTTATCAGTTATAGTTTACTGTAACATATTCACCTATTCTGTCAATCTCTTGACAAATGCTCAGGGTAATAAGTACTGTATTCAAATGTTTCATGTTTTTTATGTTATTCTTTCTGCGATTTTCACCCACGAGAATCATCTCATTTTTGAGCCTATGGAACGAAAACTGAATTTAATCTAATCATATAGACTACAACCTAATTTTCCATTCATTGAATTTCATTGTATTCTTTGTACAGGGTGTTTCAAAAATGACCGGTATATTTGAAACGGCAATAAAAACTAAACGAGCAGCGATAGAAATACACCGTTTGTTGCAATATGCTTGGGACAACAGTACATTTTCAGGCGGACAATCTTTCGAAATTAAAGTAGTTACAATTTTCAACAACAGATGGCGCTGCGGTCTGAGAAAATCTATAGTACGATATTTTCCACATATCCACCATGCGTAGCAATAATATGGCGTAGTCTCTGAATGAAATTACCTGAAACCTTTGACAACGTGTCTGGCGGAATGGCTTCACATGCAGATGAGATGTACTGCTTCAGCTGTTCAATTGTTTCTGGATTCTGGCGGTACACCTGGTCTTTCAAGTGCCCCACAGAAAGAAGTCACAGGGGTTCATGTCTGGCGAATAGGGAGGCCAATCGACGATCATGATAACGTGCTCCATTGAGCGTAGGTGGAAGAACATGGGGCCCAATCAAGACACCACCAACAATGCTTGCCCAAACGTTCACAGAAAATCTGTGTTGATGACGTGATTGCACAACTGCGTGCGGATTCTCGTCAGCCCACACATGTTGATTGTGAAAATTTACAATTTGATCACGTTGGAATGAAGCCTCATCTGTAAAGAGAACATTTGCAGTGAAATGAGGATTGACACATTGTTGGATGAACCATTCGCAGAAGTGTACCCGTGGAGGCCAATCAGCTGCTGATAGTGCCTGCACACGCTGTACATGGTACGGAAACAACTGATTCTCCCGTATCACTCTCCATACAGTGACGTGGTCAATGTTACCTTGTACAGCAGCAACTTCTCTGACGCTGACATTAGGGTTATCGTCAACTGAACGAAGAATTGCCTCGTCCATTGCAGGTGTCCTCGTCGTTCTAGGTCTTCCCTAGTCGCGAGTCATAGGCTGGAATGTTCTGTGCTCCCTAAGACGCCGATCAATTGCTTCGAACGTCTTCCTGTCGGAACACCTTCGTTCTGGAAATCTGTCTCGATACAAACGTACCGCGCCACGGCTATTGCGCCGTGCTAATCCATACATCAAATGGGCATCTGCCAACTCCGCATTTGTAAACATTGCACTGATTGCAAAACCACGTTCGTGATGAACACTAACCTGTTGATGCTACGTACTGATGTGCTTGATGCTAGTACTGTAGAGCAATGAGTCGCATGTCAACACAAGCACCGAAGTCAACATTACCTTCCTTCAATAGGGCCAACTGGTGGTGAATCGAGGAAGTACAGTACATACTGACGAAACTAAAATGAGCTCTAACATGGAAATTAAGCGTTTCCGGACACATGTCCACATAACATCTTTTCTTTATTTGTGTGTGAGGAATGTTTCCCGAAAGTTTGGCCGTACCTTTTTGTAACACCCTGTATGTTATACTAGAACTGACACGTGATTCATTTTCACGCAATTTGGGTGCGTAGATCCTAAGAAATCAGTACCCAAAACAACCACCTCTGGTCATAATAACGGCCTTGATACGCTTGGGCATTGATTCAAACAGAGCTTGGACGGCGTGTACAGGTACAGCTGCCAATGCAGCTTCAACACGATACCACAGTTCATCAAGAGTAGTGACTGGTATATTGTGACGAGCCAGTTGCTCGGCCAATATTGACCAGACGTTTCCAATTGGTGAGAGATATGGAAAATGTGCTGGCCGGGGCAGCAGTCGCATATTTTCTGTATCCAGAAAGGCCCGTACAGGACCTGCAACATGTGGTCGTGCACTATCCTGCTGAAATGTAGGGTTTCACAGGGATCGAATGAAGGGTAGAGCCACAGGTCATAACACATCTGAAATGTAACGTCCACTGTTCAAAGTGCCGTCAATGCGAACAAGAGGTGACTGAGACGTGTAACCAATGGCACACCATACCATCACGCCGGGTGATACGCCAGTATGGTGATGACGAATACACACTTCCAATGAGCGTTAATCGCGATGTTGCCAAACACGAATGCGACCATGATGCTGTAAAGAGAACCTGGATTCATCCGAGAAAATGACGTTGTGCCCCTCGTACACCCAGGTTCGTCATTGAGTACACCATCACAGGCTCTCCTGTCTGTGGTGCAGCGTCAAGGGTAACCGCAGCCGTGGTCTCCGAGCTGATAGTCCATGCTGCTGCAAACGTCGTCGAACTGTTCGTGCAGATGGTTGTTGTCTTGGAAACGTCCCCATCTCTTGACTCAGCGATCGAGACATGGCTGCACCATCCGTTACAGTCATGCAGATAAGGTGCCTATCATCTCGACTGCTAGTGATATGTGGCCATTGCGATCCTCCATGGCGTTCCATATTACCCTCCTGAACCCACCGATTCCATATTCTGCTAACATTCATTGGATCTCGACTAATGCGAGCAGCAATGTCGCGATACGATAAACCGCAATCGTGATGGGCTACAAGCTGACCTTTATCAAAGTCGGGAACGTGATGGTACACATTTCTCCTCCTTACACGAGGCATCACAACAACGTTTCACCAGGCAACGTCTGTCAACTGCTTTTTATGCATGAGAAATCGGTTGGAAACTTTCCTCGTGTCAGCACGTTGAAGGTGTCGCCACCGGCGCCAACCTTGTGTGAATGCTCTGAAAAGCTAATCATTAGCATATCACAGCATCTTCTTCCTGTCAGTTAAATTTCGCGTCTGTAGCTCGTCATCTTCATGGTGTAGCAGTTTTAATGGTCAGTAGTGTACAAATCTCGCTCTTCATCTATGGGATCCAGTACTGTTATGTCTATAAAAATTACTATATATGGTAATAAATGCATTACACTCCTAAGGTGCATTACCTGAATAATAATTATTTAAGTAAATGGAGACATTCATAGGTGTCATCAACAACAAGCAAACATACAATGAATCGGGTGTTGGTGCTAATTAATGAGAAAAATAATCCGTGGTTTTATGCTAGTCGATTTGCTCATATTTTAGCATATTTTCGTCCTAGGAATGCACTTAATGATCATGATAAATAAAAATATTGTAAGAAGTATGGAAACTTCAACACTGCCATTTTAGTGCTATATCCTAACATAACATTAACCAATAACCCTTGTTTTGTAATTAATTCGAATATGCCTTTTACAGAAGATTGTCAAGACTGGGATTATAAAATTATGTTAGTATCAATTCGTAAAGATGGTAAATGTAAAAATAAACTAAAGTATGAACCAATTATACGTGAGTTGTACAATAAGACAGGAAGTATGAAATATACTAACAATACTGTAGGGGTTATCATTAATTAACTAGAAAAAATAATTAAAGGTATGCAGCACCATCTATACATTACTCAGACAAATATCAGGAGTTCATTTTGATAAAGGAAAATCATTTGTGGGGAAACCTCGACAATATCAGATGTCAGAAATGCTCAGTGAATAAATGAGCGTCAATAAGTTTACCCTATAATGGAAATACTTCTCACACTTTACTGTAAAGCGATATTTGCCACAACATTATCATGGAGGTTTCGAAGCGATGCCCTGGCGGCACCAACCTGTCAGCAAAGTGTTTTCTCTCGTCTGTCCACACTAGTGCAAAGTCTGCTACAGTAGCATGATGTAGTTCTCTCCAGCCAGCCAAAGAAATGGTGTTTGATGAAGAAAAGGAACTTCTGTTACTAGCTATCATAGAAAATGTGCGAAAATTGGGTAAACATTCATTTAGAAACTAAATACATTAGGTTGTCAAAAACAGTAAGTCTTACTTATTACTGTTGAAACTATTCCAAGTCAGAAACAGTAAGTCTTGCTTGTTACCGTTGAAACTCTTCCAGGAAACTGAAATGGGTGTATAATGTCAATTTGGAAAGATACAAGTGTGATAAATATCACATGCGGATGCCACAGCTCTGTCTAGACAAGGAAAGGTATATCAGGTACTTTAGAATGACCTGTGAATGTTTCAATGAGATTCCAAATCTCATTAAAGATCCTGTAGGAAAACGGGACACAACTTTTCATGGACCAAGTGCCCCTGAGGAACGGTTGGTCATCACTTTACGGTAAGTAGTACTACAACCAGATGTTTATAGAAACACTTTTTTATTTATACAGTTACAAATGAACTATACAGAAAACAAAAATAACAAACTGATTTTTTAAACGACAGAGATGTATTGTGGAATGTTATTACTTAGGAATGACTGTACATACTTCGCAGCAGACATTGCGTTACTAAACTGTATGGTTTCACACCCCTGATGGGAAATATTGAGAGCATATCCTTTGCATCATTATTTGAAGTTGACTGTGTGACGACATTACTAATATGTACTGTCATTTCCTTGGTTTCCTCCTGATGTAAGAACTCTTGTTCAGCTGTTAGCTGTGGCATTTTTACTTTTTCAGTCTTGTCTTGTTCATGAAAATGTCTTCACTGTTTTGGCATATGCTGAAAAAATAAAACGCCTTTTATAAAAGATTACGATTCTGTTGAGACTCTCAAACAACTTTTCTTAGTGATATGTGGCATGCAATCTTTGCCAGTTTTTTCTTATAGTGGTGATTCTCTTGACGTTGCTCATGCAGGTACAGTAGGCGTTTCACTTCTTCTGTTTTCTGTTCCACAGACAGTTAACGCGCATTGTGGGGAAGAAAGCCACCTTTCACATCCTTTTGTTCTGTCTTTATACATATCAAAGGTGCTGGTGCAGGTATACAGTCTTTCCAGTTTGCAGTAACTGAAGGTGTTAGGATTTGAGGGGCCAATATGTTACTCTTGGTTAATGCAAATGACAAAAAGGGGTAGAATATCTCCATTTGTTTAGCACATACCATTTGTTATTTACATTAGCCATTTTTTTATAGCATCTTAAGAATTTATGATAGGTGTCACACTTTTCCATCTCTTTTTTGAAGTTCTTGCCCACAAAGTAAGAATGAGGCATATATTATGAAACATTACTGCTTCACAGATGCTATTAATTTTATTGGTATTCTATATATCAGTAATATACATCACTAATATTCCTTTCTATTAATGCTTTGTTCTGGGGGTATCTCACTACAGGTGATATGTTTTATACCATAGATTACCATTTTAAAGTGGGATTTTCAACTGTGGATGCAATTGTTGCACAAGTCTGTAACAAAATTGTTAAAGAAACGAAGCCCATACATTTGAGAGAACCCAATGTTGAAATCTGGAAAACTGTTGAAAGATCTGAAGATTTTAGGGGAATTCCAAATTGTATCAGTACTATTTGCTGGACACATGTTAGTATCACACATCTGTGAAAAAGTGGTCAAATTATTGATGCTACTTAAACAAATTTGCTTTGTGCTCTTTGAAGTTTTTAGACAAGATTACAAATTTATTTGTGTCAGTATAGGTGGTTACGAAACAGAAAGTGACAGCGGTATTTAGGAGGCATCTAACATGGGTCATATATTCTAAGAGAATTCTATTAATGTTCCAGCTCCTGAAAATTTCCCAGGCAGAAAATCCCTTACCCTTTCGTACTGATTGGTGACAAAGGTTTCACTCTTAAGCCATACCTTATGTACCCTTTTCACAGTTGTTGTTGTTGTTGTGGTTTTCAGTCCCGAGACTGGTTTGATGCAGCTCTCCATGCTACTCTATCCTGTGTAAGCTTCTTCATCTCCCAGTACTTACTGCAACCTACATCCTTCTGAATCTGCTTAGTGTATTCATCTCTTGGTCTCCCTCTACGATTTTTACCCTCCACGCTGCCCTCCAATGCTAAATTTGTGATCCATTGATGCCTCAGAACATGCCCTACCAACTGGTCCCTTCTTCTTGTCAAGTTGTGCCACAAACTCCTCTTCTCCCCTATTCTATTCAATACCTCCTCATTAGTTACGTGATCTACCCATCTAATCTTCAGCATTCTTCTGTAGCACCACATCTCGAAAGCTTCTATTCTCTACTTGTCCAAACCATTTATCATCCATGTTTCACTTCCATACAAATACTTTCAGAAACGACTTCGTGACACTTAAATCTATACTCGATGTTAACAAATTTCTCTTCTTCAGAAACGCTTTCCTTGGCATTGCCAGTCTACATTTGATATCCTCTCTACTTCGACCATCATCAGTTATTTTACTCCCCAAATAGCAAAACTACTTTACTACTTTAAGTGTCTCATTTCCTAATCTAATTCCCTCAGCATCACCCGACTTAATTCGACTACATTCCATTATTCTCGTTTTGCTTTTGTTGATGTTCATCTTATATCCTCCTTTCAAGACACTGTCCATTCCGTTCAACTGCTCTTCCAAGTCCTTTGCTGCCACTGACAGAATTACAATGTCATTGGCGAACCTCAAAGTTTTTATTTCTTCTCCATGGATTTTAATACCTACTCCGAATTATTCTTTCGTTTACTTTACTGCTTGCTCAATATACAGATTGAATAACATCGGGGAGAGGCTACAACCCTGTCTCACTCCCTTCCCAACCACTGCTTCCCTTTCATGCCCCATCGACTCTTATAACTGCCATCTGGTTTCTGTACACATTGTAAATAGCCTTTCGCTCCCTGTATTTTAGCCCTGCCACCTTAAGAATTTGAAAGAGAGTATTCCAGTCAACATTGTCAAAAGCTTTCTCTAAGTCTACAAATGCTAGAAACGTAGGTTTGCCTTTCCTTAATCTTTCTTCTAAAATAAGGCGTAAGGTCAGTATTGCCTTACATGTTCCATTTCCCTAATATTGTCTACTTCTTTCAGTTTCTCCATTCGTCTGTAAAGAATTCGCGTAAGTATTTTGCAGCTGACTTATTAAACTGATAGTTCGGTAATTTTCACATCTGTCAACACCTGCTTTCTTTGGGATTGGAATTATTATATTATTCTTGAAGTCTGAGGGTATTTAGCCTATCTCATACATCTTGCTCACTGGATGGTAGAGTTTTGTCAGGACTGGCTCTCCCAAGGCCGTCAGTAGTTCTAATGGAATGTTGTCTACTCCCGGGGCCTTGTTTCGACTCAGGTCTTTCAGTGCTCTGTCAAACTCTTCACACAGTATCGTATCTCCCATTTCATCTCCATCTACATCCTCTTCCATTTCCATAATATTGTCCTCAAGTACATCGCCCTTGTATAGACCCTCTATATACTCCTTCCACCTTTCTGCTTTCCCTTCTTTGCTTAGAATTGGGTTTCCATCTGAGCTCTTGATATTCATATAAGTGGTTCTCTTTTCTCCAAAGGTCTCTTTAATTTTCCTGTAGGAAGTATCTATCTTACCCCTAGTGAGATAAGCCTCTACATCCTTACATTTGTCCTCTAGCCATCCCTACTTAGCAGTTTTGCACTTCCTGTAGATCTCATTTTTGAGACGTTTGTATTCCTTTTTGCCTGCTTCATTTACTGCATTTTTATATTTTGTCCTTTCATCAATTAAATTCAATATTTCTTCTGTTACCCAAGGATTTCTACCAGTCCTCGTCTTTTTACCTACTTGATCGTCTGCTGCCTTCACTATTTCATCCCTCAAAGCTACCCAATCTTCTTCTACTGTATTTCTTTCTCCCATTCTTGTCAATTGTTCTCTTATGCTCTCCCTGAAACTCTCTACAACCTCTGGTTTAGTCAGTTTCTCCAGGTCCCATCTCCTTAAATTCCCACCTTTTTGCAGTTTCTTCAGTTTTTATCTACAGTTCATAACCAATAGATTGTGGTTAGAGTCCACATCAGCCCCTGGAAATGTCTTACAATTTAAAACCTGGTTCCTAAATCTCTGTCTTAACATCATATAATCTATCTGATACCTTTTAGTATCTCCAGGGTTCTTCCATGTATGCAACCTTCTTTCATGATTCTTGAACCAAGTGTTAGCTATGATTAATTTATGCTCTGTGCAAAATTCTACCATACGGCTTCCTCTTTCATTTCTTACCCCCAATCCGTATTCACCTACTATGTTTCCTTCTCTTCCTTTTCATACTCTCGAATTCCAGTCACCCATGACTATTAAATTTTCGTCTCCGTTCACTACCTGAATAATTTCTTTTATCCCATCAGACGTTTCATCAATTTCTTCATCATCTGCAGAGCTAGTTGGCATATAAACTTGTACTACTGTAGTAGGCGTGGGCTTCATGTCTATCTTGGCTACTATAATGCATTCACTATGCTGTTTGTAGTAGCTTACCCACACTCCTATTTTTTTATTCATTATTAAACCTACTCCTGCATTACCCCTATTTGATTTTGTATTTATAACCCTGTATTCACCTGACCAAAAGTCTTGTTCCTCCTGCCACCGAACTTCACTAATTCCCACTATATCTAACTTTAACCTATCCATTTCCCTTTTTAAATTTTCTAATCTACCTGCCCAATTAAGGGATCTGACATTTCATGCTCTGATCCGTAGAACGCCAGTTTTCTTTCTCCTGATAACGACATCCTCCTGAGTAGTCACCGCCCGGAGATCCAAATGGGGGACTTCTAAAAATGATCATTGAAAAGGAAAGTACTATATATATATATATATAATGGAGAGGCATTTTATAATAAAGGCTTGGACTGTCTTATGATAATACATATCATTAATTAATATTCAACATTTACTGAGTTAAAAATGTCTGCTATGGAAAGAATTAATAGAGCATTAAAAGAGCAGATGATGAAACAATTTGATATTCAAGGAAATTACAGATTGATTGATTACCAAAGCCAGTGAGTGAGAACAATCATGGTATAGTGAAAATGAATGTTAATGAGGAAAGCTACGAACCTAGTGCAAGAGTTATGTATCCAAATGAAGCTAAGCATTCTGTTGGTGACAAAGTGAGAGTAAGCAAATTGAAAGGAATATTTAAGAAAGAATACACTGCTAATTGGCCTAATTAACTGTTAAAACTTGAGGAAGCTGTATATTCATATCCAATTAGATACAAATTGAAAAATAGCAACGAAAATTTTTTATGAATATGAGCTACAGGTAACAAAATATCTAGATGTGTATCTTGTTGGAAAGGTGTTAAGAAAGAAATGAGACAAAGTATGTGTAAAGTGGTCAGGCTTTGATAATTCAAATAATAATTGGGTTAATAACAAATATTATAAAATAATGTGTTCAGTAATAATGCTGATATCATGTAAAACTGGTTATTATTAAGACAGAAATAATTCTTAGAAATGTTAAACACTCTATTAAAGTATTGTCATTAAATTGTAAATGCTTGACTTTTTATCTTATTTTCACCATATCTTCTGATTGATTGTAACATGTGTTTGACCAATTTCTTAAATTATACTGCAAATTTAGTTTTATGATGTTAGGAAGAATTCTGCTCACAGCTGGTAAAATTGTTTCATGGCTTTGAGCTGCATCATCAGGCGAACAATTTTATAAGATCATAGGTATACCCATCGCTCCTAGTCCAAAGTTACTATTCAGAGAACATCATCAATGTAATGGTGTGCGAAAAGTGAAGAAGAAGTGTCCTATTCTTTAAAATTTGCTTGCGTAGTACCACATACTATAGCCATAGTAACCCAACCATTACCATGGTGTGCGGCATCATTGTTTGTAAGTGTAAAATTCAGTACACATCCATGAAACATTGAAGGGCCATGCAAAATCACTTGTGCACCTACACCATTGATTGTATTAATCACAAGATTTTCGATAGCTTTATACACTGTCAGGCGTGAATGTTTTCTCCTTCTATAACAATGCCACATGCTCTCTGTGTGTCAATGCTGCTGCACGTGGTGCTGCTCAACGACTCACGCCATCTTAAGAGAAACCTTACTCATATAGCACCTCTTTATCTAGCTGCAGCTTCCACCTTTCTCGGCTTTATCACTGCTGCCTGCGCAACCGGAAGTTGATTTTTCTGTCATGGGGTTAGTAATACTAGGACCTGTGACACCCACGGCCACGCCAGAAAGTAAGTCTCACTCAAGGTCACACAGAGAACACCATATGGACACAGATGTATAGAGGTACCTCACACAGAGAGCATCCCAGAGTGCCCCAAGGAGCTACAACACCAAGTGAATAGCTTCTCAGCTTTTTCGCAAGATCAGTGTGTAGCTTTTTATTTAACATAGATAAGGATAAAGGACAGGTAAGAGGAATGGGACTATGTCGTTCTTGTGGGCAGCTTTTGCCTTGCCCTGCACTTATCTGCACTTCTGTCATACTGATGTGGGCAAATTTTAAAGAATGTGGCACTTCTTCTTTACTTTTCATTCGCCATAACATTAACGACATTCTCTGAATAGTAACTTTTGACTAGGGGCAATGGGTATACCTATCATATAACATTGTTCACCTGATGATGCAGCTTAAAGCCATGAAACTGGTCGTGTTTTAATAAACAATAACTTTACAAGCTGTGAGCAGAATTCTTCCTAACATCATAAAATGAAATTGGCTGTAGGATTTAAGAAATGGGTCAAATACATGTTACAACCAATCAGAAGATAAGGTGAAAATAAGATAAAAATTAAGCATTTATAATTTGAGAACAATACTTTAAAACGGAGTTCAACATGATATCAGCATTATCACAGAACACATTATTTAATAATATTTATTTAATAATATTTAATTTTTATTTAATAATATTTAAAACATTTAAAGAATGTCCAAAATGAATTATTTCCACAAGATATATGGGATATAGAGCCGCTGATTAGTTATCTGAAAACTTTTGTGGTTTTAAATGAGCTACACAGCTGAAAGATGTTGATGTAAGTGCATAAACCTTTATACCAAATTATCATGTTGGTGACATAAACATGATATGTAGAAAAAATATAATGGCTATGCAAAAAGCAACAGTGAAGCTATGTTCTAACTTGCCTGTATAATTATGTATGGAAAATAAATCTCACATATGATGCACAGCATAGAAACTCAGCAAGAATTTTTGACCCTATACGGGGTGTTACAAAAAGGTACGGCCAAACTTTCAGGAAACATTCCTCACACACAAAGAAAGAAAATATGTTATGTGGACATGTGTCCAGAAACGCCTACTTTCCATGTTAAAGCTCATTTTATTACTTCTCTTCAAATCACATTAATCATGGAATGGAAACACACAGCAACAGAACGTACCAGCGTGACTTCAAACACTTCGTTACAGGAAATGTTCAAAATGTCCTCCGTTAGGCGAGGATACATGCATCCACCCTTCGTCGCATGGAATCCCTGATGCGCTGATGCAGCCCTGGAGAATGGCGTAATTGTATCACAGCCGTCTACAATACGAGCACGAAGAGTCTCTACATTTGGTACCAGGGTTGCGTAGACAAGAGCTTTCAAATGCCCCCATAAATGAAAGTCAAGAGGGTTGAGGTCAGGAGAGCGTGGAGGCCATGGAATTGGTCCGCCTCTACCAATCCATTGGTCACCGAATCTGTTGTTGAGAAGCGTACGAACATTTCGACTGAAATGTGCAGGAGCTCCATCGTGCATGAACCACATGTTGTGTCGTACTTGTAAAGGCACACGTTCTAGCAGCACAGGTAGAGTGTCCCATATGAAATCATGATAACGTGCTCCATTGAGCGTAGGTGGAAGAACATGGGGCCCAATCAAGACATCACCAACAATGCTTGCCCAAACGTTCACAGAAAATCTGTTGATGACGTGATTGCACAACTGCGTGCGGATTCTCGTCAGCCCACACATGTTGATTGTGAAAATTTACAATTTGATCACGTTGGAATGAAGCCTCATCTGTAAAGAGAACATTTGCAGTGAAATGAGGATTGACACATTGTTGGATGAACCATTCGCAGAAGTGTACCCGTGGAGGCCAATCAGCTGCTGATAGTGCCTGCACACGCTGTACATGGTACGGAAACAACTGATTCTCCCGTATCACTCTCCATACAGTGACGTGGTCAATGTTACCTTGTACAGCAGCAACTTCTCTGACGCTGACATTAGGGTTATCGTCAACTGAACGAAGAATTGCCTCGTCCATTGCAGGTGTCCTCGTCGTTCTAGGTCTTCCCTAGTCGCGAGTCATAGGCTGGAATGTTCTGTGCTCCCTAAGACGCCGATCAATTGCTTCGAACGTCTTCCTGTCGGAACACCTTCGTTCTGGAAATCTGTCTCGATACAAACGTACCGCGCCACGGCTATTGCGCCGTGCTAATCCATACATCAAATGGGCATCTGCCAACTCCGCATTTGTAAACATTGCACTGATTGCAAAACCACGTTCGTGATGAACACTAACCTGTTGATGCTACGTACTGATGTGCTTGATGCTAGTACTGTAGAGCAATGAGTCGCATGTCAACACAAGCACCGAAGTCAACATTACCTTCCTTCAATAGGGCCAACTGGTGGTGAATCGAGGAAGTACAGTACATACTGACGAAACTAAAATGAGCTCTAACATGGAAATTAAGCGTTTCCGGACACATGTCCACATAACATCTTTTCTTTATTTGTGTGTGAGGAATGTTTCCGGAAAGTTTGGCCGTACCTTTTGTAACACCCTGTATAAGTAATGAAGGAGAAGCTACGACACTGAGCGAGATATTGCAGTGGTTAGCACACTGGTCTCGCATTTGGGAGGATGATGGTTTAAACCTGTGTCCAGCCATCTCAGTTTAGGTTTTCTGTGATTTCCCTAAATTGCTTCAGGCATATGCTGGGATGGTTCCTTTGATAAGGCACGGCCGTCTTCCTTTCCCATCCTTTTCTCATCGGATGGGACTGATGAACTCACTGTTTGGTCCCCTCCCCCAAATCAACCAAGAGAATACGAAAACTGTTTGATGTACTTATTGCATGCTTTGACATATTCAGAAGAAAAGACAGTGTTATTTATGGCTTAGTTTAATGTATGATACATTCAGAATAGCTTGTGCAACCTCTTCATACGTAACTGAGTTCCCATGCATTCATCAAACTAGTTTTGTTTTCGAATTGTATCGAGAGGATTCACGTCGAAATACAGTTACCATAAAGTAGTGTTATGCTTTGCGTCATGTACTTTTATTTGGAGCTCACTATTTAACAGCTCGCCCATCTTTGAGATGGAACAGATCTTCAAACAATCCTTTTCATGAGGCTTAAACATACAGTTTGTAACAAAAAAGTATGTCGAAACATTTAGGAAACATTACTCACACATAGAGGAAGAAAATATAACATATGGTCATTGGTCTGGAGGCTCTCTATTTCCATGTTAAAGCTCATTTTCTTCTTCTCTTCCTAATCAGATTAATCATGGAAAACGCACAGAAACAGTATTTACCAGCATTACATGAAATGTTTTCGTACATAAAAGTTAAAATTCCATTCTTGGTTATGTTCGGTTAGGATGTACAGTAAGTTGTAATTCTTAGGTTCACCACCAGCTTTTACGGCGTATAGTCAGCACCGATATGCCAGTCGGGAATGATAGAGCAAAGAAGGCTGTGACAAGAGGTCAGCCAATCACACGCTGATTGACCCCTTTCCAGGAGGACAACGCGGTAGTAGCGGCACCTACGTGAAGACGACATAAGCACTGCACCCGACTGGTGGTAGCCACTTTGATAGCAGCTTCAACGTTATCCACTTCGTTAGCTGACACATCACAGTCCCTTCATTAGCAGTCTCTACATAGCACAGTTAGAGATAAGCAGTCACTGCTGTTCAGTTGACAGACTTTAGTTAGTAGCGGTCGCTAGGACCAGAAGTGTTACTTGTGTTTGTCTATTCTGAAGAAGACTGATTATATTATATGTCATCCTTTGCTTGCGACACATCTGTGTAATTGCACATGTGGATGATCATGTATAAAGGATTAGAAGAATTCTCAAATCAAAGTTAAGTAGTCGTACCTGTCTTGTTGTAATAAAACTCATTAATACGAGTAGTTTGCTTGCTTGTCTAGCGAACTGAGTACGCAGGATTCGTAGACACAACGCCAGCCTTCTTCCCGCCAGTTCAGAAGTAGGGGCAGGGGGTGCTGGGAAGTGGGGGCAGGTGCAGGTGGCTGTAGGACAGTTTCAAACACGCTTGTATTGTGGACTAGAGCAGCCTGTCTTCAAACTTCGACTTGAACATAGATAGTCCCTGCAGTCGCACTATCCTCTGTGCCCTCGGTGACTCAGATGGACAGTCAGCTCTCAGCCGTGGCAGCGTGTGGACGGCCCGATGCGCTGGCCCCGTGCTCTGCTGCAGGCGTTGTTTACTTCCACGTCGTAGCTTTAAGGCTTGTGTCCGTCCACCGTGAACAACATGTCGAGCGCTTACCGCCATGCGACCCTTAAAGTTTCCTTCCCAGCTGAACATGCGCGACCTCGTGTGTATGAAGTTGAAACGTTCCTACGTGAAGAAGTTCGTTTAGATCCTAACCACGTTCTCAGAATCCATTTTTCGATCACGAGTAGTGTCGTTCATATTAAAATGACAAACAGTGAGGTGCGTGAAGATGTCATTCGCCGCCATGCCAATGGACTTAAGTTCAAATACTCTGATGGTCACGTCGGAGTTGTAACACTTGAACTCGCAGAGTACGGTCAACGCATGATTAGGGTGTTTGAACTACCTTTTGAAGTGCCGAAGGACGAAGTTGTCTCTGCGTTACAACCATACGGTAACATCATCGGTTACGTAGAGGAAAAGTGGCAAACCTTCACGACCTACCATGTCCTTAATGGTGTATGTCAGGTCAAAACTGAACTGAAAAAACATATACCATCATACCTGACAATTGGCGGGGTGCGAGCCATTGTCATGTACGACGGCCAACCCCGAACATGTGCGGGTTGTGGACAAGAAGGGCACGTCAGATCCGCCTGCATGCGACGCCGCCTGATCCAGACGCCGGTCGGTGAGGAAGCGTCCCCAGCGGTGATCACTCAGATCCCTGTCACATATGCCAAGGTTGCCCAGGAAGGTAGCACCTCTACACAGGGCCTTCCTGCTCCGTTGACGTCGTCTGATCAGGTAGATGCAACTGCTATGAGATTCCTTCTCAGGTGCCACAGACACCAGATCCTTACCTGCCACATCATCGCAGCACTGTGACTGAAAATGCTACTGAGATGGACGTTGATCCGGGAGTGGTACCTACTTCTGCTTTCCATCAGACTGGTCTGGAGTCAGACGAAAGCCACCCGCAATCAGACTTTGAACGACCTGTTCGAAAACAAGGGTCGACACGAAAAAGAAAGAAACGTAGCCGTACACCCCCTGATGAATCCATTCTACAGATGGATACCAGGGATGCAGAACCGAAGATGGACGACAAACCGCTCTATGATGACCAAAAGTCTGATACGAACGACCCGCCACAGGCGACGACTGGCAACGAACACCCCTCCTTACTGGCGCCGTCGCCCCCACAGGTCAACGTTGAAGAGAGTCTATCCGCTGAGCCGAAAACTACGTCTCCTCTCCACATGGATGATGTATACAGCCGGTACCCTACCGCAGTATCAGTCTCCTGGGCAGACGACGTGGAGATCGAAGGGACTGGGGTGGACGGTGCTGATGATGGGGCGCCCCCATCAGTTGCGCCCGCGACCGCAAATTCTCCACAATAGCAGCCTCTTCAGCGGACCGGCAAGATCGACGACCTCTCGCTCCTGAAGAAGGAGCCCCACCTGTGCCTGTGGGACTCCAACACCAGCATTATCGTGTCGCAACGATTAACCTCGCGACCATTCGTGCGCCCCACAAACTACCGCTGATCCACGATATGATTTATGATGCGGACATAGATGTAGCGCTTTTTCAGGAAGTGCATGTCGCCGATTTTTCACCTCCACATGGCTTCACGGCGCATCTATCTGCCGCTTTGGACACCGGTAGTGGTGTTGCCATCATCTTACGAGAAGGTCTTCCTGCTGAAGATGTCCTATACCTCCGCAACGGCAGAGGTATGGCCCTTACTCTCTTTGGTGTACGCATCGTCAACATTTATGCGCCGTCGGGCTCCAGCTACCGTCGTGAACGCAATGCCTTCTTCGCGAATGAAGTTACACCCCTTTTTATGGGACCACATGATGACTGGGTCATGGGTGGAGACTTCAACTGCACCCAGCGACCTCAGGATCAATTGCCGCGTCACTCACCATGCGCAGCTCTGGAAACAGTCGTCACGCGGCTACAATTTGTCGACACGTGGAGACATGTTCACGGTGATCTTTTGGGCTTTACGTACTACACTGCGCACTCCTCTAGCCGACTGGATCGCATCTACATCTCGCGATCCCTAATTCAACACACTCGACAGGCTGAAATCTGGCCTGTTGCTTTCTCAGATCATGAGGCTTACTTCTGTGACATTGTTCTCACAAGACAGGCAGTATGGCACGGACGTGGTTTATGGAAACTGAACACGGCACTTCTTAATTCACCTGACTGTCGGCTTCTAATAGAAGACACTTGGATCACATGTAATAGACGCCGTCCCACATATCCATCTACCATATCCTGGTGGATCCAGTGTGCAAAACCTGCTCTTCGAAAAATTTTGATCCGGTACGGCAAAGATGTTGCAGCCTGGAGGAAGAGCTCTATGGACTTTTACTACAGGATCCTACGAGAATGCTCCACGATGCCAGCCTCCCCTGAGCGCCATACAAGGATGAACCATGCTAAGGCCCAACTCTCCAATCTCATGCGAAGGCATTTGGAAGTAGCGATAGTACGATCTCGTACTGCTGATTGCATGCCTCATGAACATCCATCGATGTACCATATCATCCAAGAACGCCAACATCGACGCCGAAAATTGATTCCCGTCCTAACAGACTAAGAAGGGCGTCGCTACGTAACCCAATCTGCAATAGGGAATGTGCTTCACGCCCACTACCAGCAGCTCTACGCCGCGATTCCACATTCCCCAGAGTTGATCGAGGAAGTCTCACAGCTCAACTTCGGTGGTATCCCAGGAGATGCGGTGATTGACTTGATGTCAGAGGTGACTGATGATTAAGTCCGCGATGCGATCCGGGCAGGAACCATCAATCGCTCCCCAGGACCCGATGGTCTTCCCCTCGACTTTTATCGCACCTTCCGTGATTTGTTAGAGTCCACCTTCACCTCCATCTGTTGGGAACTGATGTCTCTGGAAGTACGTGTGCCGGACGCTTTCATGGAAGGAATTATTATTCCTGTACATAAACCGCATGGTGGCAACAATATCAGAGATTATCGGCCCCTCACCCTCCTTAACAGTGATATGAAAATCTTCACTCGCCTTTTGGCGGCACGACTTAAAAACGTTGCCCGATATGTTGTGTCGCCAGACCAAGCATCTTTGGGAGGGGATAATAATATCCGCACGGCTTTATGCCGCTACAGGGATATGATCGCCGTTACCCAGGCACAACGCCTCTCTGGGGTACTTGCGTCTTTGGACTTTAGTCAAGCTTTTGATAGGGTTGACAATTCGTTCCTTACGGCCGTTCTCCACCATATGGGTTTCCCAGTCGCCGTTATCACGGTAGTGATGCGCCTTCTGCGGGGTGCCTCTTCCAGGATTACGTACAATGGCAGACTCACTCCTCCGATAAAAATAGGTCAATCCGTACGTCAAGATTGCCCTCTATCAGCGATTTTGCATGCCTTTTCCTTGGAATCCTTGCTATGTGGACTCAGACAACGTTTGGTAGGGTTGTCCATAGATCGATACCGATTCTGTTGCACGGCCTATGCTGACGATGTAGTCATCTGTTTACGTAATGCCGACGAGGTTCGAGCTGTTTGACGTGGGTAGCGACTTCTGGTGAGGCGTCCGGTAGCTCTTTAAACGTACGTAAGTCACAAGTTATGTTCATTGGCACGGGACTTCCCGTGGAGTGCGTTACACCTCTCACCACCGTTGATACCATTCGCTGTTTGGGAATAGATTTTTCATCTGATCTCCGGCGTTCAGCCGCCATCAACTGCCGACGCCTCCTTTTAATGATCAGAGCAGGTCTTATGGACCATCGCCTTCGATCCCTATATATTCTCCAACGAGCTCGATATGTCAATATATATATCGCATCCCGAGTTCCCCATGTAGCACAAGTTCTACCTTTCCCGTTTACTGAGGCACGTCGCATGTTGGCAGCGATGGCATCTTTCGTCAGGTCTGGGCTGTTGTTCAAAGTTAACTATGCAACCCTTACTCTTCCCCGTGAACGAGGTGGGATAGGTCTGTTTCACGTGCCGAATAGAGCTCGCGCCCTATTTGTCAGCTCCCAGATGACGGTATGGACACGTTGCCCAACGAGCCTCACTGGTCTCCTCCTGTCGGCATATTCGCCGGTCTCACTGTCAGCCCCAGTGATGATCTCGGATGTTCCGGCTCAGTTCCATTATATACGATACTTCTTTCTTGAACTCAGTTATCTATGCCTCACCTTACCAATACAGCTTTTACTCAAGACAAAGGCAGTATACGATGTCCTCCAATTAGGTCGTCCACCTAACCCGATTGAACCAAAGTTCCCCCAGGTTGACTGGCGTCATGTATGGCGCGCGGTGTTCGCCTGTTACCTTGACACGAATGTTCAATATGTCTGGTACCTAACTGTCAATGGTAAGCAAATCAACCAATTTCGCCTTCATCGTATCCACCTCGCCCAATCACCTCTCTGTTCCACGTGTGGAGTGCCAGACAATGATGAACATCAGTTTGTTTGCGGACCGGCGGCGGAGGTTTGGCACTTGATTCGTCGTATTGTCACTTTTCTAACATGGGACATTCCGGATTGGATTACTCCCCTTTCATTATTATTTCCGGAACGTGAATATTTTCCTCGGACAAAGACCAATGCTGTGAATTGGATTCGTGGACATGCCATTCACTACCTATCTGGACAAACTGTAGACTCTGTACTCGATTTTTGGACATACCTCAATGACCGTCATTATGTCGTTGTCCGTCACCCAAAATACAGACAATTTTTCTCGAACTTCCTTGGGAGTGCTTTCCATGACCCACCTCGCAGCTGGAATGTGTTAAGCCAAGAGAGAAGAAGGTTTCCTGTTTGAACCAATGAACATTTCTGAACAATTGAACAGAACACATCAATTTTGAGAAGACGTGACTCAACATATTACCAGCGGGGCGCAGAAGGCCTCTGATCAATTACACAACAAAACTAAACAAAAAATAAAATAACATAAAAACAATAAACATAAAAATAAAATTCAGGAAAAGGAAGATTTTGTTTTGTTTGTAAGGATAGCCCTAACCTTGATTTCCCATATTTCCCCTGGTATATAGGCAGCTCTTTGGGGTAGGTTTAGTCAGGAGCCAATGCCTGAAGTGGACCAGATTTTTTTGTTATAGGATGAAAAGTGGCGGTGGCACGTCGCTTTTTTTAGTTCCATTTTATTAAAGGGTTTTCAAAAAGAAAAGAAAATGTTAAAAAAAGAAAAAAAGATGGATAGAGCATCTGCCATGTAAGCAGGAGATCCTGGGTTCGAGTCCCGGTCGGGGCACACATTTTCACCTGTCCCCGTTGATATATATCAACGTCCATCGGAAGCTGACGGTATTAATATGATTCTAATTTCGTTCTAGGAGGCTGCAGGTCATATCCATATACATATAGTGTCAAAGACTGTCAAGAAAGTCCTGCTGTTGTACGTCGCACTGCAAACTGTCGTTTTAAACCGCGAAATATGAGTAAATGAATGCCCCAAAAGAAGGGATGGTATCATTAACGCCCTTTATGCCACCTCCTGAGGCCTTTTCGTATCGTTTCCGAGTGGCAGTGTGTCTGAAATGTTTTCCTCAGTCACTCATACGAAAACAGCGCGTTATCAATGCTGAGCATCACAGTTTTACATCCATCGCAGAGGCGTCAAAAGAAGGGGCGTGCCCACACGTATCCAAGGCTGATTCGACTACACTGCAGAAGTTTCGCTGGGAAAATCTTACACATCTTCTTCACAGTCCCAATCACTCCAGATGCTATATCCATATTATTGGTCCCCTGATGAAATACATTCGCGACCGTCGGTCTGCGGGTACAATCATGGTTTCTTAGTCTAACCTCACGTCGTTCATTTGTCGTAACAAAACTTTAGATATGAAAACCATATCGTGTCTTGTCGTGTATCCTTAAGTATGAACATGTGTACAAAGTGAAGAAGTATTAGCTATATTAATTGCATTTACCTTGTTGAAGTAGAGATGTTGACGATAATCTCCCACGTTGTTTCCTCTTTTGCAAGCTTCTAAAAATAGGTTCTGGCAGCAGGTTTATATTTCATTTTTCTCTTTAACATGTAGTCTTATCCATGATGTCATTTGAACAGACGATTTAATCTCCAATTTCGATACACTTTCACATTCACAGCTGACATAAATTCTCACATCCAGTTACGACGTGTAATAGTAAACAGAGCGGGTTTAAAGAACGTCTGCTTCGGAACATACATGACAATGAACCGAATCGTCTACTTCGAGCTGCCAAAGGTCTTGCAAAATCTTCAAGTTCAGCCTGGAGTTATTATTCAAGCTTTTGTTTACCCATATTTGAAACAGCTTAATACCATTATAAAAAAATACTACAATACAAAATACACTCCTGGAAATTGAAATAAGAACACCGTGAATTCATTGTCCCAGGAAGGGGAAACTTTATTGACACATTCCTGGGGTCAGATACATCACATGATCACACTGACAGAACCACAGGCACATAGACACAGGCAACAGAGCATGCACAATGTCGGCACTAGTACAGTGTATATCCACCTTTCGCAGCAATGCACGCTGCTATTCTCCCATGGAGACGATCGTAGAGATGCTGGATGTAGTCCTGTGGAACGGCTTGCCATGCCATTTCCACCTGGCGCCTCAGTTGGACCAGCGTTCGTGCTGGACGTGCAGACCGCGTGAGACGACGCTTCATCCAGTCCCAAACATCCTCAATGGGGCACAGATCCGGAGATCTTGCTGGCCAGGGTAGTTGACTTACACCTTCTAGAGCACGTTGGGTGGCACGGGATACATGCGGACGTGCATTGTCCTGTTGGAACAGCAAGTTCCCTTGCCGGTCTAGGAATGGTAGAACGATGGGTTCGATGACGGTTTGGATGTACCGTGCACTATTCAGTGTCCCCTCGACGATCACCAGTGGTGTACGGCCAGTGTAGGAGATCGCTCCCCACACCATGATGCCGGGTGTTGGCCCTGTGTGCCTCGGTCGTATGCAGTCCTGATTGTGGCGCTCACCTGCACGGCGCCAAACACGCATACGACCATCATTGGCACCAAGGCAGAAGCGAGTCTCATCGCTGAAGACGACACGTCTCCATTCGTCCCTCCATTCACGCCTGTCGCGACACCACTGGAGGCGGGCTGCACGATGTTGGGGCGTGAGCGGAAGACGGCCTAACGGTGTGCGGGACCGTAGCCCAGCTTCATGGAGACGGTTGCGAATTGTCCTCGCCGATACCCCAGGAGCAACAGTGTCCCTACTTTGCTGGGAAGTGGTGGTGCGGTCCGCTACGGCACTGCGTAGGATCCTACGGTCTTGGCGTGCATCCGTGCATCGCTGCGGTCCGGTCCCAGGTCGACGGGCACGCGCACCTTCCGCCGACCACTGGCGACAACATCGATGTACTGTGGAGACCTCACGCCCCACGTGTTGAGCAATTCGGCGGTACGTCCACCCGGCCTCCCGCATGCCCACTATACGCCCTCGCTCAAAGTCCGTCAACTGCACATACGGTTCACGTCCACGCTGTCACGGCATGCTACCAGTGTTAAAGAATGCGATGGAGCTCCGTATGCCACGGCAAACTGGCTGACACTGACGGCGGCGGTGCACAAATGCTGCGCAGCTAGCGCCATTCGACGGCCAACACCGCGGTTCCTGGTGTGTCCGCTGTGCCGTGCGTGTGATCATTGCTTGTACAGCCCTCTCGCAGTGTCCGGAGCAAGTATGGTGGGTCTGACACACCGGTGTCAATGTGTTCTTTTTTCCATTTCCAGGAGTGTATTATGCTGATACAAAACACTCGCCATGACATGCTTGTGGTCACAGTAAATAGACTAAAGACCTGCAAACTACTCGTAAATTACCGGAATAACGCAGTACACTGATGTACAGCCACGCAAACAACTCGTAAATTGTCAAAATAATGCATGTAAACTACTCTCCAAACACGCTCACTAATTGTAAACCGCCAAAATAATGCACTGCACAAGCCTACATCTACTTGATTACTCTGCTACTCACAATAAAGTGCCTGGCAGATAGCTCAACGAACCACTATCAAGCTGTGTCTCTACTGTTCCACTCTCGAATGGCGTGTGGGAAAAACGAGCACTTGAATTTTTATGTGGTAGCCCTGATTTCTCTTATTTTATCGTCACGATCATTTCTCCACGTGTAGGTGGGAGTCAACAGAATGTTTTCGCAATCGGAGGAGAAAACTGGTTATTGAAATTTCATGAGAAGATCCCCTCACAATGAAAAACGCCTTTATTTTAATGATTACCACTCCAATTCACGTATCATGTCTGTGGCACTATCTCCCCTATTTCACGATGATACAAAACGAGCTGCCCTTCTTTGAACTTTTTCGATGTCATGCGTCAGCGTGGTGTAAGCAGTCTCTCTAGTAGACCTGTTGTACCTTCTAAGCGTTCTGCCGATGAATAGCAGTCTTTGGTTTCCTCTACCCACAACATTATCTATGTGATCGTTCCAGTTTAGGTTATTTGTAATTGTAATCCCTAAGTATTTAATTGAATTTACAGCCTTCAGATTTACGTGACTTACCGCGTAATCGAAATTTAGCGGATTTCTTTTAGTACTCATGTGAATAACTTCTCACTTTTCTTTAATCAGGGTCTATTGCCACTTTTCGCACCATACAGATATCTTATCTAAATAATTTTGCAATTCGTTTTGGTCATATGATGACTTTACAAGACGGTAAATGGCAGCATCATCTGCAAACAATCAGGAACAATAGTGGGCCTATAACACTTCCTTGGGGAACGACGAATATTACTTCTGTTTAACTTGATGACTTTCCGTCTATTACTACGAACTGTGACCTTTCAGACAGGAAATCACGAATCCAGTCGCACAACTGAGGCGATATTCCATAGGCACACAGTTTGGTTGGAAAACGCTTGTGACGAACCGTGTCGAAAGCCTTCTGGAAATCTAAAAATATCGAATCAATTTGACATCCCCTGTCGATAGTACTCATTACTTCCTGAGTATAAAGAGCTAGTAGTGTTTCACAAGAACGATATTTTCTGAATCCGTGCTATGTGTCAATAAATCGTTTTCTTCGAGGTACTTCATGATGTTCGAACACAGTATATGTTCCAAAACCCTACTGCAAATCAACGTTAGTGATATGGGCCTGTAATTCAGCGGATTACTTCTACTTCCCTTTTTGGGTATTGGTGTGACTTGAGCAATTTTCCAGTCTTCAGGCACGGAACTTTCTGTGAGCGAGCGATTGTATATAATTGCTATATATAGAGCTATTGTATCAGCATTCTCTGAAAGGAACTTGACTGGTATACAATCTGGACCGGAGGCCTTGCTTTTATTAAGTGAATTAAGCTGCTTTGCTACACCGAGGATATTTACTTCTATGTTTCTCATCTTGGCAGTTGTTCTTGAATGGAATTCAAGACTATTTACTTCGTCTTCTTTGGTGAAGGAGTTTCGGAAAACAGTGTTTAATAACTCTGCTTTAGTGGCACTGTCATCAGTGATTTCACCATTGTTATCGCGCAGTGAAGGTATTGATTGCGTCTTGCCACTGCTGTGCTCTATGTATGACCAGAATCTCGTTGGGTTTTCTGCCAGATTCCGAGACAGAGTTTTGTTGTGGAAATTATTAAAAGCATCTCGCATTGAAGTACGCGCTACATTTCGAACTTCTGCAAAACTTTGCCAATATTGGGGATTTTGAGTTCTTTTAAATTTGGCATGCTTTTTCCGGTGCTTCTGCAACAGCGATATGACCCATATTGTTTATATGGGGTATCAGTACCATCACTTATTAATTTACGTGGTATATATCTCTCAACATTTTAAAGAACATTGTTCTTATACAGGAAAACAGCGATCTGTAATTATTATAAATAAACTGGAAGCAGTCTTGATCGCATAACATTTTTAATATGGTAACCGGTTTCGATCTTTTTATACGATTATCTTCAGACCTACAATAAACAGGAATTGATATAAACAAAAATGGTTCAAATGGCTCTGAGCACTATGGGACTCAACTGCTGTGGTCATAAGTCCCCTAGAACTTAGAACTACTTAAACCTAGCTAACCTAAGGACAGCACACAACACCCAGCCATCACGAGGCAGAGAAAATCCTTGACCCCGCCGGGAATCGAACCCGGGAACCCGGGCGTGGGAAGCGAGAACGCTACCGCACGACCACGAGATGCGGGCAATTGATATAAACATATAAAGGACGAAATAATATATTCGTAAAGCAGTAAATAACGCTGATATACCATGGATGACTGCCGGAGGCGGTGGCGCATGGCAACCCTCTTTCTTGTGGCTGGCGGCATACTACAACGTGAAGAACACCAGCCGCTAATTAAGTACATGAAGTCCCGCCCACCGTCTCAGGCATAACGTCATGGATAGCCAATCACGTAAGTTGCATTTCTGGCCTAGTAAAACGAGTAGGTAGCCATGGTTACTACAGTCGCGTCCTCGCCATCATCTTCGCTTTGGTCGATAACAGTACATGATAGAGGGCCACACTGTTTAGGTCGCAGTAATTACCTTTTTACACTATATTTTATAAACTATAAGATTTTAACGTGTTTTGTAACTCCTATAGGTGGTAATAATGACTTACAGTAACTACCACGTTACTTTCTTAAGCGGCAGAAATGCAACTTACGTGATTTGTTATCCATGATTAATTAGCGGCTGGTGTTCTTCACGTTGTAGTACACCACCAGCCACAAGCAAGAGAGTTGCCAAGCGCCACCGCCTCCGGCAGACATTCATCGTATATCAGCGTTATTTATTGCTTTATGAATATATGATTTCGTCCTTTATATGTTTATATCAATTCCTGTTTATTGTAGGTCTGAAGATGATCTCATAAAAAGATCGAAACCGGTCACCATATTAAAAAAGTCATGCGATCAAGACTTCTTCCAGTTATATATATGTATATATACACTCCTGGAAATTGAAATAAGAACACCGTGAATTCATTGTCCCAGGAAGGGGAAACTTTATTGACACATTCCTGGGGTCAGATACATCACATGATCACACTGACAGAACCACAGGCACATAGACACAGGCAACAGAGCATGCACAATGTCGGCACTAGTACAGTGTATATCCACCTTTCGCAGCAATGCACGCTGCTATTCTCCCATGGAGACGATCGTAGAGATGCTGGATGTAGTCCTGTGGGACGGCTTGCCATGCCATTTCCACCTGGCGCCTCAGTTGGACCAGCGTTCGTGCTGGACGTGCAGACCGCGTGAGACGACGCTTCATCCAGTCCCAAACATGCTCAATGGGGGACAGATCCGGAGATCTTGCTGGCCAGGGTAGTTGACTTACACCTTCTAGAGCACGTTGGGTGGCACGGGATACATGCGGACGTGCATTGTCCTGTTGGAACAGCAAGTTCCCTTGCCGGTCTAGGAATGGTAGAATGATGGGTTCGATGACGGTTTGGATGTACCGTGCACTATTCAGTGTCCCCTCGACGATCACCAGTGGTGTACGGCCAGTGTAGGAGATCGCTCCCCACACCATGATGCCGGGTGTTGGCCCTGTGTGCCTCGGTCGTATGCAGTCCTGATTGTGGCGCTCACCTGCACGGCGCCAAACACGCATACGACCATCATTGGCACCAAGGCAGAAGCGACTCTCATCGCTGAAGACGACACGTCTCCATTCGTCCCTCCATTCACGCCTGTCGCGACACCACTGGAGGCGGGCTGCACGATGTTGGCGCGTGAGCGGAAGACGGCCTAACGGTGTGCGGGACCGTAGCCCAGCTTCATGGAGACGGTTGCGAATGGTCCTCGCCGATACCCCAGGAGCAACAGTGTCCCTAATTTGCTGGGAAGTGGCGGTGCGGTCCCCTACGGCACTGCGTAGGATCCTACGGTCTTGGCGTGCATCCGTGCGTCGCTGCGGTCCGGTCCCAGGTCGACGGGCACGTGCACCTTCCGCCGACCACTGGCGACAACATCGATGTACTGTGGAGACCTCACGCCCCACGTGTTGAGCAATTCGGCGGTACGTCTACCCGGCCTCTCGCATGCCCACTATACAACCTTGCTCAAAGTCCGTCAACTGCACATACGGTTCACGTCCACACTGTCGCGGCATGCTACCAGTGTTAAAGACTGTGATGGAGCTCTGTATGCCACGGCAAACTGGCTGACACTGACGGCGGCGGTGCACAAATGCTGCACAGCTAGCGCCATTCGACGGCCAACACCGCGGTTCCTGGTGTGTCCGCTGTGCCGTGCGTGTGATCATTGCTTGTACAGCCCTCTCTCAGTGTCCGGAGCAAGTATGGTGGGTCTGACACACCGGTGTCAATGTGTTCTTTTTTCCATTTCCAGGAGTGTGTATATATATATATATATATATATATATATATATATATATATATATATATATATCAATTGCCGTCCATACTATCTCTTTGAAATCATTCCACATCTTTTCTACGATTACATGATCAGATCGGTAGGTGTGAATACTGTCTCAAAAGAGGCGTTAAGAGCATTTTTATCCGCTTTTTATTTATGATGTACTTTGAGTTTCTTTTTTATGATTGTGGGTGTTACGGTATTCCGCTTAGCAGCAACTGCCTTGTGGTAGCTAATCCTTATATTCGTCACTATTTGTCCAGGATTATTTGTTGCTAAGAGGTCAAGTATGCTTTCGCAACCATTTACGCTTCGAGTGCGCTCTTGAACTTATTGTTCAAAATAATTTTCGAGGAAGCATTCAGCAATTTCGGATGACGTATTATGCCTGCCGACGGCTTTAAACGTATAATTTTTCCAGAATATCGAGGGTAGACTGAAGGCACCACTGACTATAATTGTATGAGTGGGGTACCAATTTGAAATGAGACTCAAGTTTTCTTTGGACTGTTCAGTAACTGTATGTTCTGATTGTGGGCGTCGGTAAAACGATCCAATTAATAGTTTAGTCCGATTGTCAAGTATAACCTCTACCCATACTATTTCGCAGGAACTATCTACTTCAATTTCACCACTAGTTAAATTGCTTCTGATAGCAAAAAATACTTCACCACCAGTTGTATTTAACCTATCCTTTCTGAACACTTTTAGATCGTTTTAAAAATTTCGGATAAACGTATTTCCGGCTTTAGTCATCTTTCTGTACGCATAACTATTTGAGCTTCAGTGATTTCTATTAGGACTTGGAGCACTGACTCTTTCCCAACACAGCTACGACAATTTACAACTGCAATATCGATCGTTTCTACAACTACCTTACTGTGTTTTACTTGCCACCTACAAGACGGACTATTTTGCACAGATCGACATATCGCACTGACAATTAAACCTTGAAAAAGTTGTCGACAGATAATGAAATATGGAAAGACATTTTCTCAGTAACACAACTCTGCTACTGTCGATGAAAGCTTGAATATTCCAACCTGGAGCCAATCTCCAACCCGGCTGTATCACCACATACCATATCGATGTAGTAAACCCACATTCGTTACCTGCACCATTCAAAATCACCACTTCTGCGTCCTGCATATAGCCATCGACCACCAGACACTCGTACATATACAACGAAGACCAATAGCATAAGCACATGCAACGTATATACTACTCCCAGCATTAGATATTTCCCGCGAGGTCAGACTGTCATCCACCGCGGCCGACGGTCACAAGTCATCTGCCGCCCCTCCCCCCCACACACACATATTGGCCCACGCGTCACCAGAGCACCCTCAGCGGACCGAGGTCACTCTCCAAACTGTTGCACAAAGACTGGATCGGTTCCCATCGGCACATAGGCATTACTGTTTCTGACCACGACTTGCTTGCTTGCTTTCTACACCCATCTCCAGACTCTGGAATTACAAGATCATATGTATTTTCACATGGTTTACCAGAATATCGTACCATTTACGCAATACTTCTCAATATCAAGCACATTGCAATATCGCTTGCAGAGCAATATCGCTTGCACAGTATATTTCTGAAAATATAGACTGGAAATTACTATATAAAGGATTCCAAATCATCCTTATAATTTACAAATTCAGCTGAGGTGTTTCTCATATCTAGATAACCAGCAAACGTGTCTTCCACCCGTCTTTCATCTGGTAGATGCACACAACACACACCACAATCGATCTTCTGTCAAACAAATAAAGATGAGAAATGTGCAGAAGCAGTCAACTAGACATTGTCATTGGAGGGAGTAATGCTCCAGCGCAAATACACGTCCATATTGAATATTCTCAAATTTCTATGGAGAAAACACGCGATCTCGAACACTGTCCGACACACACTGAGTATCAGTTCGCTATTCAGCCATCTAGACTTCTAGAGGGCAACACGGTTAAGTCAACAATATTCCTGTACCCCAACTGGCCTTTCCTTTCAGACGGCTCCAGCCGTAAGCCAGAAACCGCTGCCGTGCGCCACGCTCCCCCACACAGAATCGTCCTAGTAAAACGGCCAAATATATATTTGACCGCTGTACTTACAATTAAATATTACGATTGCAGCCTCAATCACACGACATTCGACAATGGGCGAAGTACTGCAAATACCCCCTCCTCACGACTGTAATTTTCCAAGTAAAAGAAATCTTTCATTCCATTTTCGGCTATCGCAGTTTTCCACGTCAAACCCATACCTTCCCTTATGACAGGACATATTCATTTTCTTTATACATGTCGGAACACACACATACACGCACATACTTTATAAGCCTGATGCTCAAGTCGAATCTATCACACATCCCCTACTACTAAGTATGATACTTCGCCAATAACTGAATGCTGGTGATACGAAACAATACTGAGCAAATGACGGACATGTCTCACAAGTTTTTCTTGTGAATGGTACCACTGTGTCTTAGAAAAAGAAAAGCAATCGTCTTACAAACCGCCAGATGTTAAAAACAGGATCGCATCGACTATGTTACTGTCACAATCGGTCTTGGTTCTCTAGGTTTCACAAGTATCGCTAATGATATCCATGTTAAAAACTATACAAGCCTTATAAATCGAGGTATTTCATTACCTCCGAATGAAGTGGTTGTGGTTTTTCCACACATACTGCAACACTGAATGTAGACAGTGATTGCCAGAGTGTGTATTAACAATCCGAAAATGCACTTTCACGTCGCTGGCTGCGTAAGCTCGTAATAAAATCACTGAATTTAGAAAGTGATTCAGCTACTAAGGAACGTGATATGAAGCCGGTATTTGCAACTCGCTCATATCGCCGCTAGATATTTCTCCAATATTTGTAATGCATTCTGTCTCGATCTCACATCAGAGGTTCTGCAATATATCCACTGGGTTATAGGTGATGGTTGATTGAGAATGATCACATACAGTAGATGGTGTACTAATTGAGGTCATAAGAAATGTACACAGGCTTTTCAGATCTCTAGTGTTACTCTTTCCAGTAGAAATGCTGTCTGCGATTTGGAGTAAAGTCTTTCCATTCAGCCACATACCTCACATACCTGCATTAGATTTTACGGAGAAGTCTATTAATGATTACAGCCACTAGTGAATCACATTAGTGGCACTCTCATATCTCGGAACGGGTCGCCTTTTTCGAACGTGGTTTTAGACAGTCTCTATGCATCTTTAAACTGCTCTTCACATTCTGTCCTGCCAGCCCTGCAGCTTTTCTAAGGTGATAGTTCCATTTTAACTCATAACTGAGTAGAAGTCGGAGAGATCTATATCTACCACATTCTGCAACCCATGTAAAAACTGGCTAAGTTGAGTTAGTAGGACAGGGCCGTGTTTAGACGATTCGGCGGAAATGTGTTGTCATAGCTCCGCCAACTGCATATGAAGTGTGATGTCAACACCAAATGAAGCCTGCTCCTGCAACACAATGGAGTATAAAAAACAGTATGAAAAGTTACGGTGGTGTAGCTTATCGAGAAAATTAGGAAGACTCAACATCATATAGCCACTGTAATCCAAAGCAGACCCACGACCCCCAGGGTCCATTCACGTCTATCACCCCAACATTCTAGCATCGTTATTCAGTACCATCCAACAGAGAAAAATTACGAACTATGAAAGCTCCATTAATTTCAGCCGATAGAGAACTAGATAAGATTTTTGTGACATCTCTCTCTTCCAATATATCGAAAATAAATACGGTATGCATGCTGGGATCGAGCATATGCGGCGATCCTATTAAATATACAGGTACTAACCCATTGCACAGACCAGTGTATGCGGCGATCCTATTAAATATACAGGTACTAACCCATTGCACAGACCAGTGTAAAGTGTCGACACCCGTACTGTATGAGGAGGAGGACCATATCTTACATAATATTAGTCGCAAGAGAGGCTCCCTGTGACCCTGTGTCGTTGTTTGAAACATTGTTTTTTTTTCTGCTGTAACATGCTTTGTACTCTGCCATTCATTTTGTGTTTTTTCGCCATGACTTCGAGGTCTGTGTCAGGTTTCGATCCATTGTGTCTCACAGTAAACTAGACATGGCACAGTGTAAATCATATTGTTGTTGCTGCTCCCACAACACACACACACACACACACACACACACACACACACACACACACGCACACACACACTGGATGATTTTAAATAAAAGACAGTCACAACACAAGGAAACTGGAATAGTTTTGAGGCGTTGTGGAGCGTTTCCAAACTGCTGTCCGAAAATGATTGACAGCTCCTACAATTAAACTCATCTGTCACAGTGATAGGATAGCTGATGGCTCGGTGTTCTGTTTCGATAGAGCCCTCATATTGCAGTCATGTATGCGATCACTGTTTCGGTGCTAGCCATCCCCAGAAGCTGTTGCGCCTCCACCAAGACTCTTTCTCCATCTCAAACAAGCAATGTCAGTCTATCATTATGTGGTAATCAACAGTGTACTGGTGGACAGGTGGGATGGAAAATTGGTCGTCGATGGACTGTAATAATAAGCATCAAAGTTGATAGGGTGAACAATTTTAGCAATTTTACCGTAAGTTCAACACCAACCAATGACGAGGCAATATGCTTCCCAGATTCTGTAGCATTGCTAAACCGCCCCTCCTCTACTTTGCGAGTACCATTGCGAATGTAGATAGATGACTGTGCAGTACGTCCATTCATTGTTAATTCTCGAACATATAGTGCGTAATTTACGGTTTTTCTCTATATGGATGGAAGTCACATGGCATTCTCGCATTCTTAGGATAATGTTAGAGACTGAAAAATCTCCTTTCATTGTCTTTGACCAACCCGCCCTGCAGCAACGTCGCCGATTTCTTCGGCACCTGACCAGAAGTAGAGCACTACATTCCGTGTTTTGTAAAGGAATGGAGCGAGCCGAGTCCATAACTGCTGTTCTGCACCCATCCAAATGCACAAGATTTCGCCAGATGCGCGCATGTCGAGGAGGTTAGCACCCCTTATCGGTGTATAGTAGTAGGTGTGGAAGTGTTGTGATGTAATAGCAGACGGTTAAGAAGAACAAGAAATGGGTGGTTGTTATGCACAATGGAGCTTCACACGGATGGAGTTCGAAGCATTTACGTATATCAACTACGCTATCAATTCTAAAGTATTATTCTAGTGACTGAGATCAATACCAAGAAGGAATTGGTAAGAGAGTACATAAACACATGCACTCCTAAGGCTACACAGTTCTGCACTTAAAGTAGACTATAATGTTAAATTGTTGCAGTTTCTGACCTATTAGTCGCGTAGAATGCAACACTGTTAATATTCCAATGTAAGAAATATATTTCCAGCGCACTGCAGTTTTCTCTACGATAAGCTATGGTGGCAAACTATAAAATGAAAAACATACTTCCTTAACACGTTCGCTGCAACTACAAATGGCCTTGCGTTACCACGTAACCAATTACTTTTTTAAGCGTCTGGAACTGCATTGCTAAAGGTAATGTAATATGTATTTATTTTACAAGTAAAACATAAAATTTGCACCCGTGAATCAAATTTTTTTGGGCGCACTAAGGCGTCAGTGGCACATCAGGCCACATTCTCTAGCGGCTGCTCATGGATGCGCTAGTGCGTCTCGTTTATTTTGCCTGAAAATTGTGACAGTTTAGAGAGCTACATTTTTATTTTATATACAAAAATAAAACGAAACAACCTACTGACAAACGACATATTTATTGAAGAAAAAACATAGTAGAAATAGCATTCAAAAACAAACACAACAACTTGAAGAAACTTCTGAAATACAATGTATGTCAAATCTCATAAAAGTTACAATCAAGAACTTTACCGATTACACTCAAACAAGTAAAATAAATACAAAATTCTAGAATAGAACCACACATAACTGTCGAAGAACGAAAGAACAACGAAAGTGCTATCTGTCTTTAGAGGTGGTGAATAACACAACAGCCTGCTTTATTTGGGCAACCTGGGCACTCGTAAATCGTGTCTGTTCGTTGTCCTCGGCTGGCGCATGATCTGCACTTTGATTTTCCAGTCGATTCTCGTTTTACCACAACATCTTGGGGATTTGTGACTGGCTGATCTACCTGCATTTGTGGCAATAGTGCTCTTATAATACTGAGTCTGAATTCTTGGAGGAGCAGTTTTATGCCAGAATATTTACTGTGTAGGGCATGTGCGTTTGTCAGCATCATTTTCATAACGTGGATAAAAAGTATCTTGTACCAGCGTATGGTTCTTGGTTCCGGGATGTAATATGATAACATCTCATCGTGCCGACCAACTTCAAAAAAATTGTTCAAATGGCTCTGAGCACTATGGGACTTAACTTCTGAGGTCATCAGTCCCCTAGAACTTAGAACTACTTAAACCTAACTAACCTAAGGACATCAGTCACATCCATGCCCGAGGCAGGATTCTAACCTGCGACCGTAGCGGTCACGCGGTTCCAAACTGAAGCGCTTAGAAACGCACGGCCACACCGGCCGGCCGACCAACTTCGACAACAATTTATCTTAGATTACAATGTCAAAGGGCTTAGATTTCTTCTCCTTTCTTTAGTTTTCTACCTCAACCATTTCATTTTTAAATGCATTAGAAATGCAGCAAACCTCTGTCTTATCACGCCACTTACCTATCACTACTCCTTCCGCAAATCTGGCAACGGCTTCACCTTATCATAATTTTACCTTCTGTATTTCCTTGGCTTTATCCTTCCTATTCGCGCTCAGAGTTCCCGTGAAGAAAGTCTTCTTATTCAGGAGCAACTTAGCCAAGGCAAAGCTATTATAGTAAGTGACCAGCATTCAACATTTCATACAGTAAATGAAGAACAATTTTTTGCGCATGGCCTCTTCCTCCTAAATCGTTCAGCATGCCAGTGTATACCTCGAATTTTAAGACCATTTTAGTGGGGTTGTCTATATAGCTTTATACCATATTTGTGCTTTTTATTTTTGATGTATTTACGGAAAAGTAATCTTCCAAGCCAAAGGATCATTGACGCGTCCAGTGACAGTTCCTGTCCAGAGTAGTACACTTGGCACATCGTTTCATTGAAAAAATTTATAACTGGACGTATTTTATACAACCTGTCGGATGGTTTTGGTTCGCCCTGTTTTGGATTATCAGTAAAATGCAATGCACTTAGTATTAGAAGAAAACTATTTCGTGAAATACTGTCGGTAATTCCTTTCACGTGAAATAAAGGGTCCTGTTTCCAATAGTCCTGCAACTTCCTCATCTTTACATTTCCCATGTGCAAGAAAATTCCCAAGAACACTAACAATTCGCCACCCGCCACATCTTTCCAACAATTTATTCTGATTGTTCTTTGGTTTCCACAGAAAGGAATAATTCATTGGCGTTTCGATTTGTTCCTTCTACAATTTTCAATAGAAATTCGTCCTTCAGCAAAAGACGAAAATAATCGAAGGGAGTGTTTCCTGTTGGTTGAATTAGCAGTCCCTCATTTTTTTATAAACGGGCAATCTACCATTCCAACTGGCTCGCTTTCCCATGCAAAACTTGTATCAGCTACGTTACAACTTGTTACCACCCCTTCTGCCGTTTCCCTGTCGCTTGGATCCACAGCCATTTCTACAGTCTCATCTACAGCAAACTCGGCTCCGTCAGACTCTTGACCGGATTCCCACCCGTCTCCTCCCCCACTGACTAATCCGTTTCCGAATCGCTTTCTTGTAATATTCGCAACAATTCCGCATCCGTTAGTTTTTGTACGTTTATTGTGTCCCGTATTTTACGTTCGTTAGGTTCTGAAGGGCCCGCCATGTTTTCCATTTTCAGTTCCACAACAGAGAAAAACTGTAGCGAAAAAACGCCAACCGCACGCGTAAAAATCGAAAACAGTATGTTCGGAGTGCCTGCGCAATAAACGACATCGAATGCCTGTGCCCGACTGAACCGTGGTGCATCGCAACAGCCGAGTCTCTCATTGTACAGGCACGTTCACGGCATGTGCACCAGTATCGGTCGGGCGCGCTGGTGCGCCGATGGCAGCGAACGTGTTAAAACTTCGATTCTGTGTGATACATGCACAATATAGCTTTACAGAGGTGTATAGCGTCCACAGTTCACATTCGATCACGGTTCAGAAATTATACTGTGCTCGAATCATTCCTATAAAATGATCATTAATAATGGAGAATACCTCTTGTTAGAAGGAAACAGATAAACGCATAGCAGCGGCGTTTGACATGTGAAATTACACATCGTGCCGCCACTAACTCTGTAAACAGGACATCTGTCAAGCACATGTATACATGGGGATTGCAGTGCCTCACAAACACCTGTCGCTAACTTAGAATCACCTTTATTATTAAACTGAAGCCTCGATTTTATATCCAAGTTGCGACAGAGGAATGGAGTAAGTCGCATAAATCTTTGTTTAGAGGAATCGGTCGAAACAAGATGGTCACGTTTCATCACACATGAGATGGATGTCCTCTGATGACCGAGAGGTTTACTGCTAACGATTGTAAGTAGCCACTGCTCTAAGACCCGTACACAACACGCTGTTGTATTTGAGTCGAACACAGCCTATGTCACACAACTCAGAGAATATCAGAAAAAATGGTCAAATGACCTGCAGCAACATCTCCCTCTCCCTCCCTCTAGAATGTATCATCAGTCTACCATTAAATTGTACATCGTTACAACTCCATCTCAACCAACCACACCATCCACTCTCTGTCATCATTTAACGTAGATGCAAGTAAGTTTAGAGGCAGACGATTTTCTGTTTTTTCAGGAAAGCATCAAAGACAGCAGTCAACTCGTGTGTATCACTATTACCTCAATAGATATACAGTCGAATTTTGCCTCGACGAAAAAATTGACTGTTTCCCTGGTTGCTGGTGCTTCCATGTCAACAGATATTTCTATTTCCAGAGCCATAGTCATGAGGAGGGGATATTTCCGATACTTCACCCATTGTCGAATGTCGTCCGATTCAGGCTGCAATCGTAATATTTAATTGTAAGTACAGTGGTCAAATATATACACTCCTGGAAATGGAAAAAAGAACACATTGACACCGGTGTGTCAGACCCACCATACTTGCTCCGGACACTGCGAGAGGGCTGTACAAGCAATGATCACACGCACGGCACAGCGGACACACCAGGAACCGCGGTGTTGGCCGTCGAATGGCGCTAGCTGCGCAGCATTTGTGCACCGCCGCCGTCAGTGTCAGCCAGTTTGCCGTGGCATACGGAGCTCCATCGCAGTCTTTAACACTGGTAGCATGCCGCGACAGCGTGGACGTGAACCGTATGTGCAGTTGACGGACTTTGAGCGAGGGCGTATAGTGGGCATGCGGGAGGCCGGGTGGACGTACCGCCGAATTGCTCAACACGTGGGGCGTGAGGTCTCCACAGTACATCGATGTTGTCGCCAGTGGTCGGCGGAAGGTGCACGTGCCCGTCGACCTGGGACCGGACCGCAGCGACGCACGGATGCACGCCAAGACCGTAGGATCCTACGCAGTGCCGTAGGGGACCGCACCGCCACTTCCCAGCAAATTAGGGACACTGTTGCTCCTGGGGTATCGGCGAGGACCATTCGCAACCGTCTCCATGAAGCTGGGCTACGGTCCCGCACACCGTTAGGCCGTCTTCCGCTCACGCGCCAACATCGTGCAGCCCGCCTCCAGTGGTGTCGCGACAGGCGTGAATGGAGGGACGAATGGAGACGTGTCGTCTTCAGCGATGAGAGTCGCTTCTGCCTTGGTGCCAATGATGGTCGTATGCGTGTTTGGCGCCGTGCAGGTGAGCGCCACAATCAGGACTGCATACGACCGAGGCACACAGGGCCAACACCCGGCATCATGGTGTGGGGAGCGATCTCCTACACTGGCCGTACACCACTGGTGATCGTCGAGGGGACACTGAATAGTGCACGGTACATCCAAACCGTCATCGAACCCATCGTTCTACCATTCCTAGACCGGCAAGGGAACTTGCTGTTCCAACAGGACAATGCACGTCCGCATGTATCCCGTGCCACCCAACGTGCTCTAGAAGGTGTAAGTCAACTACCCTGGCCAGCAAGATCTCCGGATCTGTCCCCCATTGAGCATGTTTGGGACTGGATGAAGCGTCGTCTCACGCGGTCTGCACGTCCAGCACGAACGCTGGTCCAACTGAGGCGCCAGGTGGAAATGGCATGGTAAGCCGTTCCACAGGGCTACATCCAGCATCTCTACGATCGTCTCCATGGGAGAATAGCAGCGTGCATTGCTGCGAAAGGTGGATATACACTGTACTAGTGCCGACATTGTGCATGCTCTGTTGCCTGTGTCTATGTGCCTGTGGTTCTGTCAGTGTGATCATGTGATGTATCTGACCCCAGGAATGTGTCAATAAAGTTTCCCCTTCCTGGGACAATGAATTCACGGTGTTCTTATTTCAATTTCCAGGAGTGTATTTGGCCGTTTTACTAGGAGGATTCTGTGTGGGGGAGCGTGGCGCACGGCAGCGGTGCCCTGTGGTGGGAACGATGCATGTTTCTGGCCGTCTGAATGGAAAGGCCAGTTGAGGTACAGGAATATAATTGACCTAACCGTGTTGCCCTCTAGATGACTGAATAGCGAACTGATACTCAGTCTGGGTTTGACAGCGTTCGTGATCGCGTGTTTTCTCCATGGAAATTTGAGAATATTCAATGCGGACGTGTATTTGCATTGGAGCATTATTCCCTCCAATGTAAATTGTCGAGTTGACTGCTTCTGCACATTTCTCATCTTTATTTGTTTGACGGAACATCGATTGTGGTGAGTGTTGTGTGCATCTACCAGGTGAAAGACGGGTGGAAGACACGTTTGCTGGTTCTCTAGATATGAGAAACGCCTCAGCTGACTTTGTAAATTATAAAGATGATTTGGAATCCTTTATATCACCGACATCGGTATTCGCGATAGGAATTATCAGTTTCCTCCATTTTTTTCGAGTTTTCTTGTAAAGTTCTTAGTAGACGAGATAAGTTTCTTGCTCTCCGTGGTTTACAGCACGATCCACCTCGCTAAAGTTTCGGGTTTATAGAGAAGTAATTTCCAGTCTATATTTTCAGAAATATACTGTGCATGCGGTATTGCAATGTACTTGATATCGAGAAGTATTGCGTAAATGGTACGATATTCTGGTAAACCATATGAAAATACATATGTTCTTGCAATTCCAAAGTCTGGAGATGGGTGTAGAAAGCAAGCAAGCAAGTCGGGGTTAGAAACAGTAATGTCTTTGTGGCGATGGGAACCGGTCCAGCCTTTGTGCAACAGTTTGGAGATTGATCTCGGTCCGCTGAGGGTGCTCTGGTGACGCGTTGGGCCAATATGTGTGGTGTGGGGGGGGGGGGGGAGGGGGGGGGGGCGGCAGATGACTTGTGACCGTCGTCTGCGGTGGATGACAGTCTGACCTCGCGGGAAATATCTAATGCTGGGAGTAGTATATACGTTGCATGTGCTTATGCTATCGGTCTTCGTTGTATATGTACGAGTGTCTGGTGGTCGATGGCTATACGCAGGACGCAGAAGTGGTGATTTTGTATGGCGCGGGTAACGAATGTGGGTTTATTACATCGATATGGTATGTGGTGCTACAGCCGGGTTGGAGATCGGCTTCATGTTGAAATATTCAAGCTTTCATCGACAGTAGCAGTGCAGTGTAAGTGTGGAAGTGTCTTTCCATATTTCATGACCTGTAGACCTAGTTTTCAAGGTTTAACTGTCAGTGAGATATGCCGATCTGGGCAAATTAGTTTTGTCGCTGAAAGCCTTGTCTGCAGAAAATGGCGGACAGTGCTCCCCCAACAGCAGCAGTAGTTTGACGGGATTCACATCCAAAAATTCAAGCTTTGCTCAACAATAGCAGAGCAGTGTTATTGAGGAAGGGTTTTTCAATATTTGACGATCTGTAGACCACTTTTGCACTGTCAGTGCAGTATGGCGATCTGTACAAAATAGTTTTGCCTGTGAAAGTCTAGTCTGCAGAAAAAAATCTCGGACATTGATCCCACAGCAGCAGCAGTTTGACAGGTAAATTCAGTAAGAGCTCCATTCATTCACAAGGCATCCTTTGTGCTGGGGCATAGGAGCCTCTACAGACTGGTTCGAACAAAATGGGGGTGAGGTATCTAAGGAAAGTTCAGATGTCTTCTTTGTTCAAGTGTTCAAAGACAATCCGTATCTGGCGGGATGCTGTCTCTCATCTGCCATTGTGGCATTAGGACATCTCCAGATCAGTAGCTGTAAGACACCAAAAATTCCAGCCATTTTTCCTTGCTGTAGGACAGTGCTTCGGATTCTGTTTGCGTAATTGTTCTGATTTTCCTGTCTGTGCTTAGACAGCTGCAACTGCAAGGGTGGGGCGTTAGGCAAACATCTCGCTTGGTAATTATGCCGGCACTGGACCCGCAGGTACAAAGGCGATGCGTCAGCGCACCAGCTACAGTGACCAGAGCAACACGTGCATGCCCAGAGCTGTCTCACGTGTGGGGCAGGATGGACAGGCATGTGTGCGCCCACCCAAGCGTGCACGCATTGGACCTCTGTAGGGAACAGATTGCTGATACGTCATGTTCATATTTCTTTGCAATAGTTCGAAAGTGTTTTTGACGAGCAATGAGTGTTTGTGCGCTGCGTTATTTCGACTGTTTAAGCGTTGTGAGCGTGTTTGCAGAGCGCTATACATGCATTATTTTGAAAATTTTATGCATAGTGAAGTGTTCTGTGCATCTGTGTACGGCATTATTGTGCACTGTAGGCTGTGCAATGCATTATTTCAACAGTTTACATTTAGTCAGCGTGTTTGCAAAACGTTTAACACGCATTATTTTGAAAATTTGCGAGTTGTTTGGGTGTCTGTACATCAGTGTACTCCATTATTTCGGTAATTTACGAGTAGTTCGCAGGTCTGTAGCTATTTATTGTAACCCCAAGTACATCAGAGCGAGTGTTTTGTATCAGCATTATAAATAAACTATGTGAAATCTATCCCTAAATAAACTATTCCTGCTTCCCACTGAAAATAAATAAAGTACACTCCTTCCTCTCCAGCAGCTGGACACAGACTGAGTCCTTTTTCCGCCATTTTCCCCAGACCGCCATCTTGGATTATATCATGAGAGAGACGACAGCGCTATCTGGTTGTTGTACTATCTACTAGACCAGTTGGACTCCGCACATCATGGTGAACACACAGGATGGAGCGACTGCCTATGACAACTCAAAATGTTTAAATAAACAATGCATGCAAAATAAAGACTTTAGTCCAGCCTACCGAGTCCTTTTCCCACCAATTCCAAAGAAGTGGTCGTGGTTGGATGACTTAGGTTAGTAGAGGTAGCCGAAGTGACCTATTTTCCCCCCAAAATTTTGCCGCCATTTTTTATCTTAGTGGAGGTAGCCTCAGCGACCTCTTTTCCCGCCATATTCTGAGACAGAGAATGGAGGGGGGAGGGGAGGGGTTGGGTTAGTGGAGGTAGCCCAATTGACCTATTTTCCTGCCGAAATTTGAACTTCGCTCCATGATGTCTTTGCGACGTTGCACATCCATTGCCGCCATCCTGGATCCCAACGTGAGGTGGTGCTCTCTTTGCCCTACTACTTCAGTCAGGTTATGGCATGTCCCTCTCACAGAAGTGTGAAGTCATACAGTATGTAGCAATGAATACAGGGCAAGGAACTGAAAGCGACCATTATGGAGGAAGCGTCTTCCATCCAAACAAACAAATTATTGTGCCTATCTCACACTAGCTGCTGATGCAACAATGTAATCTTACAGTGAGCTGTGCTGGTTGGCATCAAGCCCTAGCAATTCAAGGTGGACCTACGTCACTGCTAGTTATATGTGTGCTCCATTGTCACTGTCCAAATCCCCAATCTTCCTTAGTCCCTGACCAATTCCGAAAATCTGTCTTACTTACTCGACTGCCTGAATCAGAATGTCGAAAAAGCGCAATCCTCCCCATCCGGCAACTGATTTTTGTGTGATTCAAACTTGCTAACCAATCTTCCTCTTTGCCACCAACATTGGCCAATGATGCAATCCTACAAAGTTTCTCCTACTCCCTTCGTCAGCTTCATAAAAACTCCTGTCACAGTCGATTGCTTTACAGCCCATCTTTTATCAAAATGTGGAACTCGGGATGGACGTCACAGCCCGCCTACTAATGACAGGGTGAGTTCTTCCCATTGTTGTGATTCTGCCGCTATGGGAAAACGAAAGGAGAAAATAGATTCTGCTCCCTTAGCAATAACTGGGAGAGTCAACAGCCTTTCTGCAATAAAGGTGCAGACATCGTGGTTTTTCTCTTGTGTGCTTTCTAAATATGTTATCTGCATCTGGTGGAACTTCTACTCCTATATGCCAAGAATAGAGTTTCTCTGAATATTTTCACACTACCGGCGAGTGTTTCTCATCCACCTGCATATGCTTTGCATTGTCCGCATACTGGGCTAGAGGAATCGAGGGGAGGGGGGATGCATTTTTACCACCGTTGCTGCCTCCTACCACATTGTCTTATGCTGGAAAGGTACAAGGTCTAGTGCCTGACTATCCGCTCACACATAACCGGTTCTGCCATTTTCTTCCTGTCATGCATTCACTGCACAGCTATGAAAAGCCACTACTGCCTGCGTCCCAAGGGGCTCACTGCCTCGTTTTCGTCTACCCCAGATGGCCCAGCATCCGTCTTTTACGCCTACAGGTACACACTGATCAGCCAGAACATTATGACCACCGACGAACTGTCGACATAAGCCAGTCCAGGTGACAGCAGCGTCACCTGGCGAGGATGACTGCTAGTCAGACACACGCTCAATGTATGTACGTAGTATCAGTGAGTGTATAACGTTGTTGCATTAATTTGCTATGAAAGCGGTACTGATAGACAATAAAAGCGGTTTAAAAGCTGTGAGCTGTCTGGGGAAGTTAACCTTGTATTACTGCGCAACTGTTTCACCAGGTATCCAGTCTAGCTTACCAAATTCCCAACCAGACTAACATTAATTATAATCTTTTAATAGCCATACGACAACTGGTGATATATATATAAAAAAAGAGAATTTAAATAAAAAGAAATAAATCAGTTTATATTTCGAAATTTATTTTAACATTGATCATTGAAATTTCAGCATATTAAATTTGATTCATAAATAAACTGGTGCCTTATTTAGGATTGTGGAAAATGTGAGTTTGTAATCTTATGGAACACATCAAATATGTAGCCAAGATTGGGAGACTGCATACAACACTGCATTCATAAAATAACACACCAAGAACGTTGAAACACATGCAAGAGGAAATTAACCACAACCAACCGATTCAATTGTCACCCAAAGAAGTTACGTTTGTAGCACAATCCTGTCCGTCATGTAATTACCACACACTGGTATACTAAATTCATACTAACTCTCTGTGAAATCTTCCCGAAAAGAATAGCTGAGGGCTACTTTGATGATTACACCACATGCTTCACGTGGTCAACCTGGTTTACACAAAGCGTGTAACTCCACAATAATTTTGATAATTAAAATAAATTAGATCGAAAAGCAATTTACAAAAGAAAAACCTCGAACTGGTTACTAACGTCTTATTATCAACCTAATGGGTCAAACAATTGTATAAGCACGTGGTACTGGTCTCACAAAGTACACTCCACATGGGTTGAACATAAAGAAAAGTTGCTATATTGAAAAATATTGTCAAGACGAGAAGTTATAATCTCACGCACATTCGCATCTAAGATTGATGATCTTAGTTAGAGTTACTGATCAACACGTGGTTCCACTTTACTCCCAAAGTAGTGACAAAGCAACTACCGGAATGTATTCTGAACTTCACACGAGAATTACACTGCGCTGCAATTTAAGATAACTTTAGATATTTTATACCTAAACCTGAAATAAAGGTGATTAATTTTTCAGTTAGGCTGAACTTAAGAAATCCATTGTCCTATGGACTTAGCAGACACGCGCTTAGCCGGAGATCTTACCACTTCAGATGCTCGCCACGGACAGACTGACTTGGTTCCTTTCTGAGGGTGGCTCACAAATACAAACGGAAGTGGCCAGAGGGGCAGCTTCCTATACCAACATGACAAGAGACGGACAGGACCATACTACTGGATAGAAACCTCTTTGCTTTTAGAAAGCGTAGCTACCTGTTCCGACGTTGGTGCTACTGTTCTCTAGCAGACAGGCTTGTCTGCTACCCTCAAGCATGCAACTAGAAAAACATTTGCTCATTCATCCTCTCACACAGAAGGGAAGGGGGATGACAGTATCTTATCATATACAGTACATAAAAGAAAGCGGATGTAGGTTCCGTATGAGACGGTGTGACATGAATTACATATAAACTGTGTTTTAAAGTGTAGTAGTGTGACAGATCGTTCTTGTTTATGTGTAAAAGTAACACGTTCCACTGCTCAGTCTTCTCCCAGATAGTCAGAAATACCACAGTAAATTTAGAAGAGGAATTTATGCCGTAAATGACAACAGATTTAAGAAATCAAACATGAAATGAATCCAACAGAGACCTTTCATAACCCCAACGCTCCGGGGAAAGACTGTGCAGGGAATTTTCTGGCCATGCTAGGACATTCCCAAGCAGGCTTCTCACACCCAACTTAAACCAAAAAGGTAAAGAAAAGGCAAAAGGTCACCAGCTACTTGCTAAAACACAATAATTTCAACACATCTTTAGAATCTACCAATTTCAAACAGAAAAAGAACACAATCTGTGACACCTATTTAAAAGATCGTGTAGACCTAATTCAGTCAGCAAGTAAAAACAATGGTTCCTGTGTCATTAATATGAAAACAATTTCTGGTTGTTACCCTTATGGAGTTCACCAGTATTTGCTCATTGCAAGAGCCAACTGATCACAGGAAAATTTATGACTGTTTATTAACAAGCAAAATTTATGAAAATAGCAAAGGTGCCACAGCAATTTAAAAAAAGAACATGAAAATAACATCATTATTATAACGCAGAACATTACAATGCACAATCCGCAAAAGCAAAAAATGATAAGAGAAAAAAACATGTTTTACAAAGTGGTTATCGCAAAAAAATTCTATATCTTATAAAACTAATAATTTGTAGAATTAAAATAACTTTGTGGCAATAATTTAATCACTCTACTATATTTCAGTTAATTAGGAGACAATGATCACTGTGTCGTTATACTGAAACCACAATTAATTACATGATTGTTACCCTTATGGGGTTCCTCACTATAAATATGCCCCATGCAAAGGCTAATCGATCACAGTCCAATGAGAATGAAAAGCTATCTGACTGATAAACGAAGCAATGCCACAGCAATGAATTTACGGAACAAAATATCACAACTCTAATACATCACACATAAACAAACATTGATAAATAAAACAGCTCTGAAAGAACAATAGTCAACGTCTAAAAAAAACACCAATAAATAAAACATCTGCAAAATACAAGAGTCAAAGTTTAAAAAAAAATACAATAAATAGAACACCTGCAAAATACAAGAGTCAGTCTAATAAACACCAATAAATCGAACCCCTGCAAAACACACGAGTCAAAGTTTTTGTGACAGAAACACACGTATATGCATTGAACTAAGAACCGTATAATCACTGTTCACTGACACACTCAGTAGTTCCACTGATCTGAGGCACAATATAAGGGGAGGGGGTTCGTCGCCGCAGCTGTCAGTAGGGATTTTTGTCCATCTGTTGCGTGCAATCCCGCCGTCTCTGCCTTCTCATGAAGTTTCTCTTGGTAACCCGTGTCACGTACATCTCGATTTGGTTCCATGTTTGTGTTGTCAAATTCGTGCGGTATCCTCGTTTGACACGCCAGGTTGATATTCCTGGGCAAGGATGACACATAATGGCTCTTCTTTGTGCCACCCTTAGCGACCAGAAAACATCGAACCATGATTTACCGTCGCTTGACAGTAGGCATCCGTCAGGAAATGTTGATAGGCGTCGTTGAAGTCTGCCAGTTTCTCTGGACAGTATGTGTCAGAAGGCTCCACGCCCCTTGTGTTGTTACATTCTTGAGTTATCCTCAATTGGCTCCCCGGTTTGATATTCCTGGGCAAGGATGACACTTAATGGCTCTTCTTTGTGCCACCCTTAGCGACCAGAGAACTTCGAACCATGATTTACTGTCGCTTGACAGTAGGCATCTGTCAGGAAATGTCGATAGGCGTCGTTGACGTCTGCAAGTTTCTCTGGACAGTGCCTGTCAAAAGGCTCCACGCCCCTTTATCCCCTGTCTTCTGTCGTTTCACCGCGGCCGTCTCATCACGTTCGCATGCGTTTGCTGCGTTGCCAGCAGATGGATTTCCTTGGGGTGGACCGCTCGCCCATCTCAGGTCATCGCCTCCAGGAAGGGTCGCACGGGGCGGCCGCCCATTAGCTCCAGGTGCAAGGGAAAGTGTTTGTCGCGTGCCCTTCTTTTATTGTCGACCGCGCTCCAGAAGTGACCCGGTTGACAGCGTGTCCTGCTGGGAAACCCGCTAGTTTACAACTAGCCCTCCTCCTCGCTGCTCCCGCTGTCTCGTAAGAGTTTAGCCCGTTCGCTTTCACGTTCTCAACTGCATTCACAGAAATTGTTCATCATATTTATGTCATTACAAAATGTCATACATAATACCGCTTAGTATTGTCTTTCACAATTTTTAAAGAACAAAAGTGAGACTTATTCTTTTTTTAAATAAAAAAATTACATGAATCGACAATATAAAAAATAAAAGTTAAATGACTTGACAATATAAAAAAATAAAAGTGAAATGGCTTGACAGTATAAAAATTAAAGTTAAATGAACTGACAATATAATATCTAAATCCACATCACTAATGTGGTTCACTTACGTTTTAATAAATCAAATGCTACTTATTAATTCACTAAAATGAATAGGATTATGCCTTCTGCAAGTATAGGTCAGGACAGCATAGGGTTCACATGTTATTTACACACACACACACACACACACACACACACACACACACACACACACATGCACACCTGTTGTCTATTCTACAAACTAACTACCCATAAACATGCATTACTCAAAATTCTACTTCCATCCATTACTAGTTAATCCAACAAGCTACTTCAATGCTACTCCAACACAGTGTTTATACGACTACAACATTGTTCTAATTCGTCCTCTTCCTGACGCTCGCGGCATATGTCTTGTCACATGATAAATATGGAGAAACTTTCCTTAAACACACACAGTAAAAATAACAATGGTTATTTACACGCCGCCGGCCGCGGTGGTCTAGCGGTTCTGGCGCTGCAGTCTGGAACCGCGGGACTGCTACGGTCGCAGGTTCGAATCCTGCCTCGGGCATGGGTGTGTGTGTTGTCCTTAGGTTAGTTAGGTTTAAGTAGTTCTAAGTTCTAGGGGACTTATGGCCTAAGATGTTGAGTCCCATAGTACTCAGAGCCATTTGAACCATTTACACGCCAAAACATTTATACCAGTTGACACACCCATTAAGAGACTCGCAATTATACATTTATCATACTCATATATTTACACATAAAACAGTAAGAACATTTCATCTAAAATTACGTTATCACAAGAATTAATCACATAGATGACTCTGAGCAGGGTAAAAATATTTTCCTTATACAGGTTATACTACATTTTCTTACCCATTTCGTTCCTTCTTTACGTTACCTTTCGCTTCCAAACCAGTTATTTCGCCTGTGGTTGTTATTCTGGATTCATTTCTCATGAATGGCAAAATTGCGGTCTCCTCTATTCTGTAAAACAGTTTCATCTTAACATATTGAACTTACAACAGACACAAAAGATCCGAATCCTCCTGTAGTTTAAATGACAAATGTTTTGCTTCATCCTTATTACATTAAACCAAGCTTTCCTTCGGTCCCATAATCAAAATTATTTAATCTTCCTCTACCTTCAAGAGGGAAATTTCCTCAGTACAAATCATATAGGCTGCAGTGCATCCCGCAGCAGCGAAAACAGTAAGCTGTAATGCTCACAGCATCAGCAAAACACATAAACGTCGCTTTTCTAGGACAAGTATTAACGCAGAATAGTTTTTCAGGCTTTGGCTCAACATCAATCAAGACTACAGAAAGAATCTATATTTCTGTTCCATTCTCCATTTGCTGAAAAACTGCTCGTCATTTGACTGCCATAATACTATTTCAGGGCCACGTAAATTACACAAACCACAACTCTTCTTCCACCTTGAAGGGAATCAATCTACTTACGAAATCCACAGACAGCACTTTACGTACTCAGCTATAAAGAACAAAAAAGACATATATCATCAATATTCACATATTAGCGTATATTGGGAAGCCATTGGTTAAACAATCGTAATATCGCAACCTGGTGTCAAGATTCTAAACTTAATCATTCCTTTCTCAGAGTTCTCCTGTCTTAAATTATTCATACAGCACGCATACTATAGTAAGAGATCCTCATTTATACTGACAGATATAGAATAGTAATAGATAGATAGTAGCACTGAAAGCAGAAAATCGGAAACAAGGCTACTAACAACTGGGGACCTGGGTTTGCCAGACCCATAATATCCACAGATCGGATATTCCCCTGAGTTTTGCATTAATTCAACACAGATCTTGCTTCTCTCAGGAGCGACTCTTTTCAATTTACACCAAAAAACCATCAAAAGCATTTCACTCGTTCACAAAGAAACCTTTTATCTTCATATTTGAACCAACCTAAATCCTAATTGCACAAGGAAAAAAAACTACAAACATCACTTCAATCAATCACATAGATACATCTTTATCACTATTTCTACCAACATATTATTCAAAATGCATTTATCACAAATGTAAACTAATCAATTGTTTCTCTTCACCGTCCTCTCTACTCCTCACTGCCCTTTCTACTCAATGTATGGTTTTACGTTTGACACATGGTGTAGCCCTTTTGATTTCTTCGATCGAAGAGTTTCCACTTCTATGGCGTTTTCATGGGGAATCTTCCTTATCCGATACGGGCCATTAAAGAGATTAAAAGATTTCTTGCAGACACCTGACCGTTTGTTAGACAGCTTGTGTGATCTGATAAGAACTTTTTGTCCTACATGAAACACTGTTTTTCTCACGTTTTTCTTATACGCCTTGACTCTGGCTTCTGCTGCACGCTTGATGTTGCGTAAAGCTAAGTCAACAATTGCGTTCCGGCGTAGTCTCGGCTCTAGTGGCCAAGGCACCACCTCTTTGATTTTGCTTGGGGGCTCCTTGTTTTTTAGCACAGTGATTGGCGGAAGTTTTGTTGACGTATTAGGCAACTCATTAATTATGTTCTGAAATGCTTTTAGGTGTATGTCCCACGATCGGTGATCACGACTGCAGTATAACCTACATACTTTTCCTAATTCACGCATAATACGCTCACTGGGGTTCGAGCTGGGGTGAAATATATATATATATATATATATATATATATATAGGTTTAATTCTTCTCCTTCGAAGCATCCGCTGCCAGTATTGCGATCTAAATTATGGTCCATTATCCGAGATAACCCTTTTCACGCTCCCAACTTCATGCAGAAACTGCTTTGCAAATGCAGTTGCCACTGCCCTTCCTGTGGCTCGCTTCAACGGAGTCAGACACACAAACTTGGAGGTTAGCTCCACCGCTACGAAAACATATGCAAAACGTGCTTTAGATCGTATTAGTGGCCCAAATAGATCCACGGCCGCGAGGTCACAAAGTTTGCTTGGTATTATCGGGTGCAATGATGCAGCATAAGTCACTGTGGCCGCCTTTGCTCGCTGACAAGGTCCGCACACTCTAAGTACACCACGAATACGCCGTAGCATGTTATTAAAATAGCATGTCTCTTTCAGTTTTTCACAACATTTCTGTGCTCCGAAGTGACCATAACTCAAATGTATGTACCATATAATTTTGTTTACGAGCTCCTCCGGAATCACCAACACCCATCTGGAGTCGTCCGGGGCTCGTTTCTTGAATAGTATTCTATTGCGCACTAAGTAGTACTGGCGTATTCCTACATTCTCCTTGTCCTCCCACTTCTTCTTTATATCTTTCAATACTGCGTCCTTATCCTGTTCGTCCGCTATACTCCCTAAAGAGGTGGTAACAAAATTCTCGAACGCTACATTCTGTAAGTATAGGATGCTAAAATTATTTTCACCGAGTTCCCCTTCTTCTGTGTGAACCAAACCTATAGGAATGCGCGATAAAGCGTCAGCAATTACATTTTTCTGTCCAGGAATGTATTCTACAGTGAAGTTATATTCCTGTAGGTAAAGTGCCCAGCGTCCTAGTCTCCCATGCGTGATTTTTGTGCTCATAAGAAATTGGAGTGCACGATGGTCAGTGTACACCCTGGTGGTCCTCCCAAATAAGAAATACCTAAATTTTGAGAATGCCCAAACTATCGCGAGTGCTTCGAGTTCCGTCACGGAATAATTTTTTTCACATCGAGAGAGCACCCTGCTCCCAAACGAGATTGTTTTCCAAGTTGTAATATCATCATTTCCTTCCGTTTGAAACAGTACCGCACCTAATCCTGACAAGGAACTGTCCGTCATTAAACAGAATTCTTGTGTCAGGTCGGGATGCACGAGGATGGGAGCCTCTACCAATGCCTTTTTCAATTTATAAAATTCATCCTGTGCCTCTTGATCCCAGACCCACAAAGCGTTCTTCCCTGTTAGTCCACATAGACGGGGGGTACCAAGTACACTAAAATTTATAAATCACTTATAAAAATTACACAGGCCTAAGAATGCTCGCAACTGTTTTTTATTTGTCGGCATTGCACACTCCGCTATCGCCGCAATTTTCTCCAGGTCAGGTTGTATTCCATTTGCTGAGACAATATAGCCTAAGAATTTTATGTTCTCTCGTCCGAACTGTGACTTATCTAAGTTGACTGTTACACTTGCCTTCTCAAAAACATCCAGTAGTCTGTTCAGAACGTCATTATGGTCCTCCCACGACTTTTCCGCAATTAATATGTCATCCACGTAAATTGTCACTCGCTGTTTCAAATCATCAGGTAAAATGCTATTTAATCCTCTTATAAAAGCAGCTGATGAGACGTTTAGTCCGAACGGGAGACGCCGGAATTGGAAACAATTTCCGTAACACAGGAACGCTGTATATAATCTGCAAGATGGGTGTAGCACGATTTGCCAAAAACTCGAACGGAGGTCGACAGATGATGGTACCTTTACCCCGTGGAAACGTTGTAAGAGTTCCTCAAGGCTCTCAGGCCTGTCCGTTTCCGACATAATAATTGTGTTTATCTGTCTCGAGTCTAGCACCAAACGAACTGAGTTGTCGCGTTTTGGCACGACAAGCAAGGGTGAGTTGTACGAGCTTACTGCCCGCTCAATTATTCTTTGTTCTAACATCTTGTTTATTTCCTTCTCCACATGGGCTTTATACGCCACGGGAATAGGGTATGCCCTAACAGAAAACTTCTGATGGTCACGTACTCTGAATTGGTAAGTAAAACCCTTAATCGCACCCGGAGTCTCAGAAAATACCCGTTCATGATTCCTAAGTAGGCAATACAATTTCTCCTTTTCCCTGTCCGTGGTTCTGACACCCGCGATGCTCTTTCTCAGTGCATCAGCAAAAGCAACATCTTTCCCCTGGTCACCAGACGTAGAGCACGACTCACTTACATAGTTCACGAGTAGCTCCAGTCTGGGTTGTGATTCGGTTTGAGCTTGAAATTTTAGGCAACTAATTTCTGACTCGGCACGTAATATGCATTCATCAAATACTAAATTAATTGGCTGATCCCCAACTTGAACTGTCATTACTCCTCCACCCATGTCAATTACTGCATGGTGGGCATTCATGAAGTCATTTCCTAAAATCATTGCCACATTCAGCATTGGGAGCACAAAGAAGTTGTACTCAAACTCTCTTCCCTGGCAGGTAAAATTAAGCCGAGTCTGCCTTCAGATTTCTATGCTCTTGCCGTAGATTGCGCCCTTCACCTTTATTCCTCGCACTTGAAAAACGGGCCAAGTCCCAGTTCCTTCGCATTTTTGAAATGCTGCCTCGCTCACTATCGAGAAAGGGCTTCCAGTGTCAATGACACACTTAAAACATATTTCGTTTACTGCAACTGTCACGACTGGATTTATTCCCGAAATTTTAGCACTCGTAGTTTCTTGCAACAAATCCTCTCTAATATCTTCCCTCTCTATATACCGTATGCACTCCTTTGCCATGTCGTTCATTTGTTCCGATTGGGCGCCTTCTGCGCTGTTCGTTTGTCATTGCCGGTTTTGTTCATTTCCATTTGCTGGATTACGTCTAGGGTTAGCTGGCCGAATTTCAACATCATGAGGTGCTCCGCCTATAGTCCTATTCCCACCGTGTTCACCGTAGTATCGATTCTGGTTGCCGTAACTGTTGCGTTCACGATTCTGTCCACGTCCTCGATCATTTCCGCTGTTCCACCTGTGTTCGCGACTGTTACCCCAGTTTCTATACGGCCGGTCCCGATTATTGTTCCGTTCGCGTGGCGACGACCAGTCACGTACTACGGCCACGACTGCGATCGCGCTGCTGTGCCCCGTAATAACTTTGTGCCTGATTAGGCGGGCATTCTCCTGTATTGTATTCCAACTCCTGGAGAAGTGTCTTAAACGTTTCCACGTCCTCTTTGCATCGTCCCGCAAGAATGACGTGGCGCAAGTGCATCGGCAATTTGGTGATGCATATCCTAATTAGTTCCGCAGGCCCGTATGGATCGTATAAAAATTGATTTGCCTGCAGCATGTGGTCGAATAGGCGTGCTGGGCTGCCGAAACCAGACTGGTTCAAATTTGGCAGCATAATTATGTCATGTTTGACCCTATCTTGTGCCGCTTCCGACCAATAGGCGGACAGAAATGCTTGTCGAAACTCCCGAGTGGAGTTGCAGTGATGCGCTGCCGACCTCATGCGAATCGCCGGTTCGCCTTCCAAATAGCCACACATATATTCTATCTTATGTGAACTTGCCCAGTCGGGGGGAAGACAACACTCAAATTGCTCGAGCCATGCTCGTGGATGTATTCCTTTTTGCGAATTTCGGAATATCTCAAACTTTCTCACCGTAAGGAAATGTTGGAAATCAAATCCCCGCATTTCCTCCCGGCGGGGCCCTTGAGTGTTTCTATTTTTCTCATGTCTGCCCCTCAAAATACATTCTTCCCTGTCATCAAAATCTCCCTCGTGGCCGGAGTCCCTCTCTGCAATGTTCGTACGGCTATTTTTAGTGCTATTGGCGAGTTCGGAATCACACGCCATGTGGTTTTCCAGATGCGCCACGCGTTCTTGTAATTCGCCTGTTACAGCTTTGTGCCGCCTATTCACTTCGAACTGTCCCTTCTGAAATCTAAGAAGCGAACGCACTTCTTCGGTCTCTGCGGCCGCTACCGGTGTAGTATTGTTCTCGCTTTCCGTACCTTCATCGTGCCTACGATGTCCGCTAATGCCGCAATCTTATCATGTATTTGTCTGTTGTCCTCCGCCCCAGTCTGCTTCAATTGTTCTACTTGCTGTTCCAGTGCGTGAATCGCTTGACTGTTGTCCGCTACTGTGTTGCTAACGGACGTGGGATAATGCGTTTCCGCCTCTTGGACCCTCGAGAGTACCTGCTGGTGTTCTCTTTGGCATTCTTCTCTCAGCGCTTGGAAATTCCTAAGTAGCTGTTCTTCGCTCTCTTTAGATTCCGCATCGCGACTCTGCTTTCCCTGTTCTAAGGCTTGCAGACAGTCATCGATTTGTTCAAATGTACGGCCTAATTCTTTCATAATATCACTTTTTATTTCACTTGCCAGATTGTTTATTCTTTGTGAGATATCATCGGACACTCTCTGCATCGACTTGTCGACTTTATTTGTCTGCTGGATTAGTTTTTCGTCTATTTGTTCGCCTAGCTCGCGGATCGATTTTTCAGATTTCTGTGTCATTTGTTCACCTAGCTCGCGGATCGATTTTTCAGATTTCTGTGTCATTTGTTCACCTAGCTTGCGGATCGATTTTTCAGATTTCTGCGTCATTTGTTCGCCTAGCTCGCGGATCGATTTTTCAGATTTCTCTGCGTTTTCTTTATTTTGTTGCAATAAGGCTTTCATGAGTTCTGCCAAATCAATTTGGTTAGTAGGAGGCAAATTAATTTCTGGCTCTGATGTGAGCCCGTTCGTCCTGTTTTGCACTTCCTCTGAAGTATTCAAATGGTTCAAATGGCTCTGAGCACTATGGGACTCAACGTCTTAGGTCATAAGTCCCCTAGAACTTAGAACTACTTAAACCTAACTAACCTAAGGACATCACACACACCCATGCCCGAGGCAGGATTCGAACCTGCGACCGTAGCAGTCCCACAGTTCCGGACTGCAGCGCCAGAACCGCTAGACCACTGCGGCCGGCTTCTGAAGTATTCCCCAATGCATTTTCGGAACCGTCCGACGCGTTAATATTCGAAAGCATATTATCCCCTTGGTCCATGTTGCTTAAGTTGTTGGACCGCCTACTTTTAGCTTGGTTACGTGTCTGCATTCGTTCAATTTATACCCAGTACACAACACACTAATCACAATAAATGTATCCCCCAAAAATTACGACAGTCACACGAAAGGTACCCAACCTAGTACGCACTTTTTCACACGCAAAACAAATTTTTATCTTTGATCGAAACAGTGCAATTTACAAGCGAAAAAAAAACACACACACATATAAAACACACAAATACAGAAAACAAAACAAGACAAACAACACAACACCGCTCAACAACGCCGTGAATCTTTTGAAAGTCTGCTCAGAAACAATGCAGAAGTTGTTTGAGCACTGCAGGGAAAAAAATTAAGATTATACAACGCTCGGAATCTAACGTTTCAGAGATTCCAGAGTCTAGCGGAATCACAGAACAGGGTCGCCATGTATAACGCTGTTGCATGAATTTGCTATGAAAGCGGTACTGATAGACAATAAAAGCGGTTTAAAAGCTGTGAGCTGTCTGGGGAAGTTAACCTTGCATTACTGCGCAACTGTTTCACCAGGTATCCAGTCTAGCTTACCAAATTCCCAACCAGACTAACATTAATTATAATCTTTTAATAGTCATACGGCAACCGGTGATATATATATATATATACACTCCTGGAAATTGAAATAAGAACACCGTGAATTCATTGTCCCAGGAAGGGGAAACTTTATTGACACATTCCTGGGGTCAGATACATCACATGATCACACTGACAGAACCACAGGCACATAGACACAGGCAACAGAGCATGCACAATGTCGGCACTAGTACAGTGTATATCCACCTTTCGCAGCAATGCAGGCTGCTATTCTCCCATGGAGACGATCGTAGAGATGCTGGATGTAGTCCTGTGGAACGGCTTGCCATGCCATTTCCACCTGGCGCCTCAGTTGGACCAGCGTTCGTGCTGGACGTGCAGACCGTGTGAGACGACGCTTCATCCAGTCCCAAACATGCTCAATGGGGGACAGATCCGGAGATCTTGCTGGCCAGGGTAGTTGACTTACACCTTCTAGAGCACGTTGGGTGGCACGGGATACATGCGGACGTGCATTGTCCTGTTGGAACAGCAAGTTCCCTTGCCGGTCTAGGAATGGTAGAACGATGGGTTCGATGATGGTTTGGATGTACCGTGCACTATTCAGTGTCCCCTCGATGATCACCAGTGGTGTACGGCCAGTGTAGGAGATCGGTCCCCACACCATGATGCCGGGTGTTGGCCCTGTGTGCCTCGGTCGTATGCAGTCCTGATTGTGGCGCTCACCTGCACGGCGCCAAACATGCATACGGCCATCATTGGCACCAAGGCAGAAGCGACTCTCATCGCTGAAGACGACACGTCTCCATTCATCCCTCTATTCACGCCTGTCGCGACACCACTGGAGGCGGGCTGCACGATGTTGGGGCGTGAGCGGAAGACGGCCTAACGGTGTGCGGGACCGTAGCCCAGCTTCATGGAGACGGTTGCGAATGGTCCTCGCCGATACCCCAGGAGCAACAGTGTCCCTAATTTGCTGGGAAGTGGTGGTGCGGTCCCCTACGGCACTGCGTAGGATCCTACGGTCTTGGCGTGCATCCGTGCGTCGCTGCGGTCCGGTCCCAGGTCGACGGGCACGTGCACCTTCCGCCGACCACTGGCGACAACATCGATGTACTGTGGAGACCTCATGCCCCACGTGTTGAGCAATTCGGCGGTACATCCACCCGGCCTCCCGCATACCCACTATACGCCCTCGCTCAAAGTCCGTCAACTGCACATATGGTTCACGTCCACGCTGTCGCGGCATGCTACCAGTGTTAAAGACTGCGATGGAGCTCCGTATGCCACGGCAAACTGGCTGACACTGACGGCGGCGGTGCACAAATGCTGCGCAGCTAGCGCCATTCGACGGCCAACACCGCGGCTCCTGGTGTGTCCGCTGTGCCGTGCGTGTGATCATTGCTTGTACAGCCCTCTCGCAGTGTCCGGAGCAAGTATGGTGGGTCTGACACACCGGTGTCAATGTGTTCTTTTTTCCATTTCCAGGAGTGTATAAAAAGAGAATTTAAATAAAAAGAAATAAATCAGTTTATATTTCGAAATTTATTTTAACATTGATCATTGAAATTTCAGCATATTAAATTTGATTCATAAATAAACTGGTGCCTTATTTAGGATTGTGGAAAATGTGAGTTTGTAATCTTATGGAACACATCAAATATGTAGCCAAGATTGGGAGACTGCATACAACACTGCATTCATAAAATAACACACCAAGAACATTGAAACATATGCAAGAGGAAATTAACCACAACCAACCGATTCAATTTTCACCCAAAGAAGTTACATTCGTAGCACAATCCTGTCCGTCATGTAATTACCACACACTGGTATACTAAATTCATACTAACTCTCTGTGAAATCTTCCCGAAAAGAATAGCTGAGGGCTACTTTGATGATTACACCACATGCTTCACGTGGTCAACTTGGTTTACGCAAAGCGTGTAACTCCACAATAATTTTGATAATTAAAATAAATTAGATCGAAAAGCAATTTACAAAAGAAAAACCTCGAACTGGTTACTAACGTCTTATTATTAACCTAATGGGTCAAACAATTGTATAAGCACGTGGTACTGGTCTCACAAAGTACACTCCACATGGGTTGAACATAAAGAAAAGTTGCTATATTGAAAAATATTTTCAAGACGAGAAGTTATAATCTCACGCACATTCGCATCTAAGATTGATGATCTTAGTTAGAGTTACTGATCAACACGTGGTTCCACTTTACTCCCAAAGTAGTGACAAAGCAACTACCGGAATGTATTCTGAACTTCACACGAGAATTACACTGCGCTGCAATTTAAGATAACATTAGATATTTTATACCTAAACCTGAAATAAAGGTGATTAAATTTTCAGTTAGGCTGAACTTAAGAAATCCATTGTCCTACGGACTTAGCAGACACGCGCTTAGCCGGAGATCTTACCACTTCAGATGCTCGCCACGGACAGACTGACTTGGTCCCTTTCTGAGGGTGGCTCACAAATACAAACGGAAGTGGCCAGAGGGGCAGCTTCCTATACCAACATGACAAGAGACGGACAGGACCATACTACTGGATAGAAACCTCTTTGCTTTTAGAAAGCGTAGCTACCTGTTCCGACGTTGGTGCTACTGTTCTCTAGCAGACAGGCTTATCTGCTACCCTCAAGCATGCAACTAGAAAAACATTTGCTCATTCATCCTCTCACACAGAAGGGAAGGGGGATGACAGTATCTTATCATATACAGTATATAAAAGAAAGCGGATGTAGGTTCCGTATGAGACGGTGTGACATGAATTACATATAAACTGTGTTTTAAAGTGTAGTAGTGTGACAGATCGTTCTTGTTTATGTGTAAAAGTAACACGTTCCACTTCTCAGTCTTCTCCCAGATAGTCAGAAATACCACAGTAAATTTAGAAGAGGAATTTATGCCGTAAATGACAACAGATTTAAGAAATCAAACACGAAAGGAATCTAACGGAGACCTTTCAAGTGTGCTGTCTGTGTGAAGAGGGGAAGGGCGAGCGATCTATCTGAGACTGACTGAGGACAGACTCTGATGAACCAGAGGCTCAGCATGAGCATTTCAGTAATTTTACACCTTTCTGGGTGTTTGAGGAGTGCTGTAGTGACTGTGTTCAACACATGGTGACACCAAGGTGAAACCATGTCCAGTTGTCATGGGACTAGGCGGCCACCCGACATTACAGATGTCAGGCATCATAGACTGGGCAGACTGGTGAAACAGGACACCAAGGAGAAACCATGTCCAGATGTCGTGGGGCTAGGCGGCCACCCCACATTACAGATGTCAGGCATCATAGACTGGGCAGGCTGGTAAAAAAAGGAGAGGCAGAGAACTTTGGGGAACTCGCATCAGAATTTAATATGAGTACAAGTGCATCTGAACACTCAGTCCACTGAACACTCCTAATGATTGGCATCCACAGCTGATGACCTGTGCATGTGCCAATGTCAACACCATGACTTTGGCAACTACGACTGAAATGGGCACGTGACTATTTGCATTTGACGTTGGTGTAGAGCCAGAGCATTGCATGGTCAGATGGATCTTGGTACCTTCGTCATCATGCTGATGGGAGGGCATGAATCCGTTGTCTTCCATGGGTAAGACTCCTTGATATCTGTACTGTGGAATGGAGACAATCTGCCAGTGGCTCCATTATGCTCTGGGGAACATTCACTTTGGCATCCATAAGTCCGGTGGAGTTGGTACAAGTCATAATGATGGTCAAGAATTATCATACACTGGTTGCAGACCTCATACAGCCCTTCATGACAATCATGGTTCACAGCTGCAGTGGCATTTTTCAACAAGATAATGCCCCATGTTACAAAGCCAGGAGTGTGATGGAGTGGTTCAAGGAACACAATGGCAAGTCCAGTTGATAAGCTGGTGCCTCAACTTGCCAGATCTGATCCCGACCGACACATCTGGGATGTGATTGAATGTGGCATCAGAGCTTGTCGCCCCCTCCCTGAAATTAGATGACTTGTGAGTGCAGATTTGGTGCCAAATCCCTCCGGCGACCTACCAAGACCTCAAATTTTGCAAGTGTTATAACCAGTCGATAAACCAAAACATGGACAATTATCTACATATACACCTACATAGACACTCCGCAAGCCACCGTACGGTGCGTGGCTGAGGGTATCCTGTACTACTACTTGTCATTTCCTCGGCAACGCCCTTATAAGACAACAAGCAGTTGTTAGATCGGTTATTGCTGCTTCAATGCCAGGTTATCAAGATTTAAGTGAGAATGAACGTGGTGTATTGTAGTTGTGGCATGAGCGATGGGACACAGCATTTGTGAGGTAGCGATGAAGTGGGGATTTACCCATACGACCATTTCATGAGTGTGCTTTGAATATCAGGAAACCAGTAAAACATCAAATCACCGACATCGCTGCAGTTGGAAAAAGATTCTGCAAGAACGGGACCAAAGACGACTAAAGAGAATCTTACAACGTGGCGGAAGTGCAACCCTTCTGCAAATTGCTGCAGACTTCAACACTGGGTCATTAACAAGTGTCAGTGTGCGAACCATTCAACAAAACATCATCGATATGGGCTTTTGGAGCCAAAGGCCCGCTCATGTACCCTTGATGACTGCACAGTATAAGGATTTATGCCTCACCTGGGCCTGTCAACACCGACATTGGACTGTTGATGACTGAAAACAAGTTGCCTGGTCAGACGAGTCTCATTTCAAATTATGTCAAGTGGATGGACGTGTATGGCTATGGAGAAAACCTCATGAATCCATGGACCCTGCATGTCAGCAGCGGACTGTTCAAGCTGGTGGAGGCTCTGTAATGGTGTGGGGCATGTGCAGTTGGAGTGATATGGGGCCTCTCACAAGTCTAGATACAACTCTGACAGGTGACACATACATAGGTGTCCTGTCTGATCACCTGCATCCATTCATGTCCATTGTGCATTCCGATGGACTTAGACAATTCCAGCAGGACAATGTGACACCCGACACATTCAGAAAAGCTACAGGCTGGATCCAGGTATACTCTTCTGAGTTTAAACATTTCCACTGGCATTATTGAGTATATCTGGGAACTATTTGGGCAAGGCATGTTCTACCCCAATGTACCGTCAACCAAGATGGCGGCGATGATGTCAACCAAGATGACGGCCGTGATGTCATCTGATGACGTCATTGAAGATGGCGTATTTTTGCGGGAAGTTTGAATTTTGGCGGAAGATAGGTCAATTGGGCTACCTCTACTAACTTAACCCCCCTCCCCTCCCCCAGGAAAATTGTGGGAGGTTCAAATTCCATCAGGATAATGCAACCTCTACTAAATTAAGAAAATGGAGGGGAAGGGGCAGTTGGGCTACCTCCAGTAACCTATGTCATCCAACCGCTACCTCATCCTAGGGATTGGCGCGAAGTTTGAATTTTGGCAGTAAAGAAAGACACTTGGGCTATCTCTGCTAACCTAAGAAAATGGCGGGAAAGAAAGGGCAATTCCACTAACCCAAGTCACCCGACCGCCATCTCCTCCTATTGACTGGCGAGCATAGGACTAGACCTGTGCTAGACATAAGTCTTTATTTTTCAATTTTTATTTAAACAATTTGATGCAATACACCCATCCAGTGTGTTCGCCATGAGGTCCGGACTCCAACTGACCTAGTACACAGTACTGCTGCCAGAGGGCGCTCTCATCTGTGACATAATCCAAGATGGCCTCTGTGACGTCAGCTGATGAAGCGAGTGACATTATCAAATATGGCGGGAACCAGTGGTTTCACCACAAGGTGTGGACCTAGTACACAGTACCACCACCAGAGTGTGCTATCATCCCTCTCATCTGTTCGACCGCATTCTCTCTCCCACATGCATACTGACATCACAGCATCTAGCCTGCGCATGCATACTGATGTCACAGACTGTGCTCTAGAAACATGCTAGCAATTCTAACGGAACACATGTGATGTGTAGCTGATGCATCACACATGTAAAAATAAAAAGCAAGTCGAATTCTCGGGAATTCTATAGTGTCCCACAAATACTTAACGTTTGGTTTCTCAGTCATCATTCATTCATGACGTAGCACCACCCACATCCACCCCTAGAATGCAGCGATGCTATTGGCTACTGCATCAGTGACATGATTCGATGTCAATAAGCAACCGAACTCGCTCTTATTCTGCTTCTCAGAGTTTCTCAGAGTTCCACAGCTTGTTCTTTGTAGGTCTATCGATTGTACTTAAGTCAACATGAAGCATACCAGCAGCAGCAGCAGCAGCAGTGACAGCAGCAGCAGTGGCAAGTGCCTCCAAGGAGATGAAGATAAATTACCTGGTAATTACTTTTTCTGCGTTCAAATATCCATTGGGACCACAGTCTCCAGACTGTTGTGTCCTCAACGGATTGTGTCTGTGTTATGTGTTGTGCCAAATTTTCTTTGTGTTCAAATATCGGTTAGGACCACATTCCTGTCCTTTAATGGAGTGTGTCTGTGTGTTCAATTCCTGTCTGCTATAGAAATTTTATTCCATACTTGATATTATAGTCAGTCTTTTCTGTCATTGTAGAATTCACCCCTCACATGCTGGCAGAGCTAGCCTATCAGCTAGAGGTTGAGAAGGCTGAAACACTTCGAGAATGTAAGTACATTTGTAATATATAGTTGTCAGATAAAATAATTTCGTGTAATATAAAGGAGTGTTCTAAGTACATACATTGAGTTGTGTGAGACATTTTCCTTTCTTTCTAGATGATTCTATGGATAGGGAGGGAGTCGCTGAGGGTGCTATGCATTCAGACCAAGGCGGGGGTGAAATCCCTGATTGGGTTCATCAGATGGCGGCCGCTGCGGAGGAAGAAGAATCCGAAAGGCGTGACCATGTGACTCTTTTAGATGAGGCAGAGGAGATACTGGAGTGGGTGGGAGACCTGAGTGAATGTGCTGTTGAGTTGCTCAAGCCATGGAGCCAGAGTGGAGAAGGTGAATATTTCCGAACTCTATCATTACAACAAATAATTAAGAGCATTTATTCTTATTATTTATTTTTTATCTAGATCATTAAACTTAATTTTTTGTATGTTACAGGGGTATGACACGAAGTATACCGAATATCTAGAGCAGTGGTTGTGGGGGCGGGAATTGGCCACACTACCCAGAGACGCACAGCACCATGTATAGCACTGCTCACAGCAGTTCAAGAAGCGGCAGCTGTGACTGCAGCACCCGCCAAAACACCGCCACAAGCCCTCTGGCGCCCATGGGCAACTCAGTAAGCAGAAGAAGAAGAAGGGCATCTGTCTCCCACCTCCCAGGTTGGTAATGGGACCCTGGGAACCATCGCCCCAGCCCGGTTGTTCCCACCAGCCATCACCGCCTCCACCTCCTTAGACAGTTTGCCCCCGTTGTCAGCGAAAGGTATCTGCACCTTGTTGCATACTCCTCCCTGCAGCAGACACACCCTCACCAGCCATGTCATCAATCGGGTGGACTCCTGGTTGTAGCATTAGTAATAGTAACATTGATTATTCTATGGCTAGCAGTAGAGCTCTTCCCCATTTTATTGATATTGAAGGACATCAGAATAACGGTATAATGAACACTCTAGAATTCTCAGCGGTTGACAGGGTTTTTGAGGAGCACATCTCATTCAGAAGGATTGAGAATCTGGGAGGGAGATATCGCGACCCTGTCGGGGTTTTTAGAAGCGTGCCTCCCTGTCTTGGAGACAGAGCTCCTCAAAGTCCTAGATGATCCGAGATTTAATGCCATTGAATGCAGTGCAGTACTCTGCTGCGAGCTGAATCATCCACCTAAACATCCTGGTGATGCAGAGGCTACAGCTCTGCACAATATATGGGGTGATAATGGCATTATTTCTCAGAGCACATGCATTGCTGAGTGGTATCATGAGTCCACCTTGAGTGCTATTATGACCAGATTTTCCGAGATGGAGGTTCGCGGGTTCGTTAAAGCGCTCAGCCATATACCACACCTTAACATCCATATACATGTCTGTGATCTGGTAAATGAAGGGTCCAGTTATATCAAGCTCCCTGAGGCTATTAAGAAGAAGCATGCATGTGTTAATGTCGAAAGTCGATATGATAATGCTTGTTTTGTGTGGTCAAGCCTTGCTTGCAAAATAAAGTACAATTACAGAGATCATCCTGAATATACGAAGTTACTAAGTCCATGATATTAAGAGATATTATAACTTTGATGGAATAGAGTTCCCCATCAAGATTCATGACATACCTAAATTTGAGGCGCAGAATACCGGCATATCGGTTCACGTTTATGGCCTGGAGAAGAAAAGCAAGTCAGATGAGCAAGAGAAGCATATGGTAGTTGGGCCCCTCCTTTTCTCAAAATTTGCAGGTGAGCGTGAATTGCATGTAAACCTGCTGCTCTTCTCTGAAGGTGACAATTATCACTATGTTTGGATCAAAGACATGTCCCGACTCCTTTCCTCCCAACTATCAACTGATTCTCATGTAAAACATGTTTGCTTAAGGTGTCTGAATTATTTTTCATCAGAAGAGTTATCAGCGATACATCTACTAGACTGTACTTCCAAGGACTCGGTATGTGTTATTGTGCCCACAGAGGAAAATAACTTCATTATATTTCAAAATACTCACCATCAGCATCGATGTCCTTTTGTAGTGTATGCCGACTTTGAATGCCTGCTGGCTCCTATTACTCGCTGTGAAGGGAACACCTTACCTTCACATACAACCTTCACACAAAAACACGTACCTTATGCGGCAGCATTCCAAGTTGTATGTACATATGATTCTAAACTTAACCGCTACAAGTCTTATGTCGGGGATGGGATAATCCTGCGGTTTGGCTTCTCACTGAGCATGAACAACTTTCATGGGAAGTTGGTAAGCTCTACAGCACCAACATTCGCATGACCATATCATAGGAAGATGAAGAATTGTATGAAAAGGCTGTTAATTGGCATATTTGTGGGCTGCTGTTAGCTATAAAAGCGGAAACTCCCCATAGAGATCATTGCCACCTTACGGGAAAGTTCCGTGGTGCAGCTCATAACACATGCAATTTGATGTATAAGTTACCATGGCACATACCTGTATTTTTTCATAATTCGAGTGGGTATGAAGCTAATTTTCTAGTTGAACACTTGGCTAATTTCGGTATGAAGAATGGTCAGGCCAGTGTCCTGCCTGAAAGTGTTGAGAAGTACATTTCATTCTCAAAACGAATGACGCCAAAAATTACGCTCCGCTTCCTTGACTCTTTACACTTTATGCAGACTTCAGTCCAGAAAATCGTTGAAACTCTACCTCAGAATGTTATGCATATCACTCGATCTGCATTTCCTGAAGAGGAAAAGTTCCAACTTGTGACAAGGAAAGGAGTTTTCCCATACGAGTATGTTGATAGTACGGCAAAACTCGATGATTCACTCTTCCTGACATATCTGCATTTACCAGTACTCTCACAAGCGATACCGTAACTACAGCAGATTATGAGCATACTGTGAATGTCTGGCGGGAATTCAACATCCCCAATTTGGGAGAATATGAAAGATGTGGAATTAGACGTGCGTTTGCTTGCAGATGTTTTCGACAAGACCGGAGTGTATGTATGGCCTCATACTCTCTGGACTCTGCCTTTTATTACAAGGTACCTGGGTTGTCCTGGGATACAATGCTCATAAAAATGGGGCACAGCATCGAACTTTTGACTGATGCTGCAATGCTTCTATTTTTTGTGCGTGAGATCCGTGGGGGACTTAGCCAATGCTTCCACAGGCATGCCAAGGCAAATAAACCGCGGATGGGTGTCGGGTTTAATGCATCTTTTGATTAGAGATACATTATGTACCTAGATGTGAACAAATTATATGGGCACGCCATGATGCAGCCACTGCCGGTTGGTGGGTTTCGATGGCTGCCCTAAGACGAATTAAAGGGATTAGGTGGGAAAATAATGGGTCTTGCAGCCGATTCTAATGTATGGTATGTGGTAGAGGCAGACATCACACAGCCTAATAATTTGCATGGAGAGACAAGTGACTTGCCGTTATGTCCAGAGCAACAAAGTCCATGAGGAAGCAGGATCCCTAAACTATTGGCTACTGTTGGAGATAAGCAGAGGTATATTATTATCATAATCTCCAGCAGTGCCTCAGCTTAGGGATGACGTTTGTTAGAATCACCCGGGCAAGCAATCCCCATGGTTGAAGGAGTATATTGAACTAAATACTGGAAAGAGGGTGGTCGCGAGTAATGATTTTGAAAAAGATTTTTATAAATTAATGAACAATTCCATTTTCGGGAAAACTATACGGAATGTAAGAAATTAACGCGATATTTTGTTTAGAGCCGCATGGGAAGGGCGTTATGGCGCGAGAAAGTGTATCGCCAAGTCAAATTTTAAGCATGCCACCATCTTCAATGAAAACTTCGTTGCTATGGAGATGTCGAAGACTGCAGTAGAGTTTACGAAGCCTATTTATTTGGGCATGTGCATACTGAATATCTCCAAATTCTACATGTACCGCTTCCACTACTAGTTTGCGAGACCTCATTTCGTAGAACAAAAGTTGCTTTATATGGATACAGACAGCTTTCTCTACTGGATCAAGAACTGTGATCCATATGAAGTAATTAGGCGCCATGGTAAAGAATTAGACATGTCTTCTTATGAGATCGATAATCCTTACAGTATTGTTCCTAAGAACAAGAAGGTTATCGGTTTCATGAAGGACAAGGCAAATGGTTTACAGATCACAGTTTGTGGGATTCAGTTCCAAAATGTATACATGTCATACAATAGATGGGGACACCTAGAGGTGGGCAAAGGGTGTTCGACGTGTGGCAACTCGTGCCGTCATAGTGGAAGGCTACTTGCAGTGCCTGTATCGTCGCAGCGTTCAAGGCACTCCTCTGCACATCATTTGGGCAAAATAGTATTCGATCGTGTCATCACAAGGTGTACACTGTACTGCAATCTTAAGTCAGGTTGTCTCCTCATGACAATGCGTGTTATTTGTGAAGATAGGGTGGAAAACCTCCCATACTCGCCGGCCGGAGTGGCCAGATGGTTCTAGGCGCTTCAGTCTGGAAACTTACGACCGCTTTGGTCGCAGGTTCGAATCCTGCCTCAGGCATGGATGTGTGTGATGTCCTTAGGTTAGTTAGGTTTAAGTAGTTGTAATTTATAGGGGACTGATGATCTCAGCTGTTAAGTCCCATAGTGCTCAGAGCCAGCCCTCCCATACTCACACTACTTACTTGAAATGACAGTAGGGGTGGGGGACTCTGAGAGATAGAGGCAGAATGAGTGAGTGAATGGGATGGGGGTTTATGTGTAAAATAGAATGCCTCCTTCATCATAGTGTAATTATTGTTTGTTTGTGTGTGTGTGTGTGTGTGTGTGAGTGTAAAATTATGTATGACAGAGTGTGCGTATGTGTGAGTATAAAAGTATGAATGACTGTGTGTGCGTGTGTGTGTGTGTGTGTAAAATATATATGAATGTGTGTCTAAATACATGTATTTTATATAAGAACTATTTGCTGAAAAAATAAATAGAAAAATTATTTCCATATACATAAGCACAATGTGATTCAAAAAATAAAAGTATTAGTCTAAGGAGTTCGTTTGTATTGCTACCCCCAGATGATAATTACATGAAATAGTTGTCAGGATTTGTAAGTGGTGAGTCCTTGAGGTACAGCAATACGTGAACACTGAGAAGTACGTTTAAACAGTTTTATTAACAAAAGGCTGATTATAAAACACGCACGCTATGTGCACCCATCATCACTGTGTCTGACATCCTAACAGTGGCTAATTACAGTCGTATTGAAAGGCTCCATGGTGAGCTAAGAAAAGAGACATATTCGCGCCTGAGGTCGCACTAGTTATCGCACGCTGCAGATGGCGGCCAGTTGCTGACTCCCTGCATCGCACTGCAGCCAGACGCATGTTTACTGACCAAGCAAATTGTCAGCGTTCCAGATAGGTCAGCTGGCGAGTGCGTGTTGCTTACCGTATGGCTGCGTGCAACCCATAGACCCTTACACCACACTCCCCATTGAATAAGAGTAACTATAGGTGCATCAAAGCGACCGCCTGGGCATTATGAATCTATTCCGCCATTTGTGGCATCAGAAGTCATTGCAACATGTATTTCATTTGCAGACACAGTAACGTTTGGTGCAGAGAAGCGTCCCTTCGGGATGATAATTTCATACATGACAAATGCTGTTGACAAGACAAATTAATAAAAGCAATAAAAACACAATACTGACAAGTACACATTAACATTAATGGATGAATCGAAGGACGAAATCCTATTTGCTGCTTCAATAAAGTTTAACTCATTATTGGAAGAAATTGCATTTTCATGGGTATCCTTAATTAAATTATTGTCTTAAGAAATTTTGATATGGAATGCTTTCCATATGTTAAAATGAATGAATCATTGTAATAAACAGATAAGTCTCGTTAATGGCAAATGTCCAGTTACATGAAATGTAGTTGGCAATACACAAGGCATATCAAATAGTTCACATGATAAATCACAATGTGTGGCATTCAAGATTAATCCACTATTATTCAATTTGAGTGTAAAGAGTAGGTCAGTCGTATAATAATTTTTACATGTAAATGTGACATCAAGGGTGGAGTTAAATGAGAAAATTATACCTTCAGAACATCATTTAAGAAATGGATGATAAAGATGAATTAAAATTCTAGGGCAATCATCTCTTGGGGGATGATTCATTAACAATTCTTTCTGACAGCTGTACACTCTACTATCTAAGAATACTGCCAATTCAGGGCAAATTAACTTAAGACAACGTTTACACATATGCAAATCATTTTCATTTAGGGACACAAAATATCTTCGATCCTTGCTGATCAGTAGATACTCATTGAGTACGTACTTTAAATGAATACCTGCCTGTCTTAATTTCACAGGGTAAGTGTAAATCTTATACATTTCAAAATTATGCTTTGATCTAGCAATGGGTATAGAAACAATAAGTTAATTCTTCTTCAGTCATTAAAGAGCATGTGGTGATTAACTTAACAGTAATCGTATAAATTGTAAGAGTTAACTGGGTAAATCACAGTACAGCTTGCATCTAGCTTTCGCGCAATTGATAGTTGGATCTGTAAAAACTGTCCTGGATGTAGTAGTACGCTGGTCAAACAATCATTTGAACTACTTTCTAAGGTTGTTCTAAAGTTAAGGGCATCAATTCTAGCATTTGATAAACTATCAGTAAACCTTAAAAAAGTGTTTAAATCTAAGTGTGCACTCACAGCACTTAATCCTTGTAATAGTTCTTGGATATTTGCGTTCGTTTCATTACGAATTACATGGAAATGTGAGATAAATTGCATTACAATCTGTTCAATGAAAACTGTGTGGTTAGTAATGGTTCTTTTCATATTCTTAGTATGATAATTTCATTAGAGAGGTTAGGTGAATCTGAACTGGATTGTTGTTCAAGAGCTAATATTATGCCTTTAAATTCCAGTAGATCTCGACTAGTTAAAGTACAAAATACAGTATGAAGGATACTCCCTCCAAAATCAAACCAGACACGTTTACACCTAATTAAAGTTTTGTGTGGCAAAAGATTTAAAAAACAGTATCTTCCATAATTAGCAAATGTAGACTCTACGTGAATTTTGGCTGTGATACAGTTATTATACCAAGATGTACCCATTTGCAAAATTGTATCATTACCCTTAACAGAACGAATTAGATCAATTGTCGTCTTCGCAGAATTGAACTGTTGCTGGATTTACTCAGATTGTACTCGAGTAAAAGTTTTGCAATACTTGTTGAAACTGCCATGTCTGATCGCGGTTCAAACAAAACACCTGCACTCTGTGGTACTATTACTACAGCATTAGTAGAATACGCTCACATAGCAAACATAAGAATAAAAATGAACATGGTTAATTAGTTTTAAATACTAGAGTGAACAATGAACACAAAATAAATAAATTACTCTTGGTAACCTGTGGAATAAAAGGTTTAGTTTCACCTGTGCACTCATGCAATAGCTTCAACACTAAATTTTCACAACACATTTACATAACCACATGGCTGAAATAAATACACGCATTGCACTGTTACATTGCACATGTTTATGCAGATTGTAGGGGTGTCTGGAACAGGATTGCTCAGAACGTGGTGATGCCTCAGCCTCGAAGTCTGGACTGCGACCTCGCGATTCTCGCTTCCTAGGTTTGAGAACAGCAGGTCTGCCTCTCAGTCGGTCGTCGTCGTCTTGCGATACTACAGGAAATCTACCCAGAAATGGCTTTACACGATTGACATGAACGACAATTGAACGAAAGGAGATTAAGAGTGACTGGGGACAACACTTCCAAGATTGGATATGGTACTTTCAAAAACTTCTTAAACTTTTTGACTTGACTCTTCTTTAACACCACGTTGCTCAGATACACAAGATCTCCAACTCGATACTGTGGCACTGCCATTTGGCGGTCGTGTTGTCTTGCTTGCTGAAGAAAGGATTGATGATTTCGCTGTTTCACTCCCCTCCATGCTTCCTTTAGTTTGCGTACTATATCCCTTACGTGTTCATTGCTGATTCCGGCAGTCATTCGTGCAAGTTCCAAGAGTAAATGCATTCTTCTTCCGTAGACGATCTCATATGGACTTAGGCCAGTTCAGCTGTGCATTTTGGCATCGTAACAACTTACCAAGTACGGTAAAAAGACATCCAAATTGTCGTGTTTGCTGCTCACATAACAGCTAACCATTTCACTAATTGTTCTGTCGACTCACTCGGCTCTTCCATTTCCTTCAGGGTGTGCTGGTGTAGTCCTTAGCTGCGTTAATTGCATGAGCTTACAAGTCTGTTTAAGTAATTCAGTCATAAAATTCGTTCCTTGATCACTAATTATACTTAATGGTAGTCCAAACTTAAGAATCCATTGTTTTACAAAAACGTCAGCTATAGTCTCAGCGCTCTGATCAGGTATTGGTATCATGAGAAGGTATCTAAAGAAATGATCTAACATTGTCAATATGAATTTGTTTCCCTCTTTAGCCTTAGGCAACGGTCCTACAACATCTAGTCCTACTCTTTCAAATGGTTCACTTGTCCCTGGCAGTTCTTGCAATGGTGCTCTACTTTTTCCTACTTTATTCCGTCTGTTACAGGAATCACATTGTGAAACAAACTCGAAAACGTCAGCTCTGCAACTCGGCCACCAAAACATGTGAGCCCTTTTAATGTTTGTTGCCGTTTACCACAATGTCCCGATCATAAAGAATCAGGTTGTTCTCTCATGATTTGCTTTCTGGAATAACTAGGCAGTTTCCTTTACAAGTGATTTTGTACAATAATCCATCGATTTCGACAAAACGTTGATCATTTTTCCATAATTTGCATTGTGGATCGTCTTCTTGAGTTGCCTTTAACTCTTCTTCTCGACTTATTGTAACACAAACATTGGCTTTTCGACTCATTGCATCAGCATTCACATGTTGTTTACAAGGTCGGTGAATAACCTTAAATTGGTACTCACTCAGTCTTAATGCCGATCTTGTTAATCTGGAACTTGGGTCCTTTAAGCCCAATAACCATTTAAGTGTGGTGTGATCTGTAATAACAGTAAATTCACTTTCTGTTAAGAAACATCTGTTATGTGTTATACCAAAAACCAAAGCACAAAGCTCCTTCTCAGTAGTAGTACAATTACATTCTGCTTTGTTTAATTGTCTGGAAGCAAATGAGATTGGATGTTCATCACCATCAACTTCTTGAGACATGATTGCACCTATGGCAAAATTGGATGCATCTGTTGAAAGAATAAAAGGTTTACTGAAATCTGGGTAGGATAACACTGGGGCTGTCGTTAGAGCAGTTTTAAGTTCTTCCATTGCCTTTTTGCACTCTGTTAACCACTTAAATGTGGCTCCTTTCTTCAGTAGCTGTGTCATTGGGCATGCTATCTTCGCATAAACGGCTATATATCGTCTATAGAAATTTGTCAATACCAAGAATGATTGTAGTTCTTTCAAATTCTGTGGTTCAGAAAATTCTTTACATCAATTAATTTTGGATCAGGTCGAACACCTTTGCGGGTTCTAACATGACCAAGATAGTTAACTTGACTTTGTGCAAAATGACATTTATCTAGTAATAAAGAAAGGTTTGGGCTTATTATACGCTCAAAAACAGCTTGTAGTCTCTCAGTATGCTGTTTTCACCAAAAAGTTTTACGTAATGAAGGTAAACAAGTGCTTGTGTTGGGGTGAGCCCTCATAGAACTGAATCCATAAGGCGTTGAAATGTAGCTGGAGCATTACAAAGTCCAAATGGCATACGAAGATACTTGTATACTCCTGTTGCTGTTACAAATGAATTTTTTGCTTGATCATCTGGATGCACTGTTAACTGGTGATACACTTGTTAAATCACATACTGAAAAAATTCATCTGCACAAGTAATCCAAGGTTTCTACTAAACTTGGTAAGGGATAAATGTCGGATGTGGTCACAGCATTCAAAGATCGGTAATCAACACAAAAACGGAAGTGTGGTTCTCCAGAAATTGATTTCTTCTACGATTACAACAGGCGAACACCACAGTGGGTCTGAAGGATCTCTTGGTTTTGTAATTCCGGCTTCTAATTGTTCTTTAACTACGTCTTCTACCAACTCTATTTGACTGAATGGTATTTGGTAAGGTTTCTATGTGATTGGGGGCGCATTCCCTGTATGAATACGACGCGGAACTAAATGAGTGACAGGTAAATTTGCACGTTCTCGGAATAAATCTGCATACTCAAAGAAAAAAGGCGTTAAAATCTTCTGTTCATCAGCTGTCAAATATTCTATCTTCTTCCAAATCTTGCGCTTCAGTTCGTTATTAACTTCGTCTCCTCGTTGCAATTTTGCGGCACTGTTACCAAAATCTGTGTTTATAACTGCAGCGTCTGTTACTTCATCTGGAGTCGGTATTACGTCACTGCTACTTATGCTTGATACTTCAGAAACTTTTGTTCCTCGTGGCAAAACATCCTCATTGCTCATATTCGTTATTGTATCCGTGACTTTTGCGACATTCTGTCTCATCATTGTAGTGACACCAACACTTCTAGCAACATAAAAATGCGTTGCATCCAGTAACTCACTTTTCTCGGATCTCTCAATTAATAACAAAGTTCCTTCCTTGCATCAGGGTGACTTAATTTCAACGTAGATTGTCTTTCCTGCTCCCATGGGAATTTGCTGAGGCTGATCAATTTGAACATCGAATCGGACGGTTTGAACTGATGAATCGTTTGGGCGGTCCGTTCCCACGACATCAGTATTGCTGCTGGTTTGAGTACGATCTGAAGAACGATTTCCTAGGTTGTAGTTGCTACGGCCTAGTCTGATCTTTCTTTCTGCGACAAATCTCTCTGCCTCGTTAGCAGACAAGAAATCAAATCGAAGTACACCATCTAACGCGTTTCGTTATTTGAAACCACTTGCACCCTTGCTGTGTATTTATCTTTGTTTTCACCATCTTGGCCTTGGTCAAGAATTAATTCTGCGTCAACTTCTCCATAGTTACGTAGCTTTCCTCCGTTTAGCCCTCACACTTTTAATAGCAGCGGTTTCAATTTATCCGGTTTACCTATGCCTCACCACATTAATGATGTCTGTGCTCCTGTGTCAATAAGTAATTTTATGTTTCTCCCACGATGTACAGCACCTATCACGAAGTCATTTTCGGTCTGATTTTCAGTGGATGTCTGTGGCAAGGGGCGAGCGGAGTGGTGGCCCCTACGCCCCCGTACTTGCTTAAAGATCTGGCAGATTGTCTGTTGTTCGCATTACCTTTCTTCTTGTTGCGACAATCTCTCGAAACATAACCGTGCATCCTGCAATGATAGCAGATTCGATTCTCTTTACAATTCTTAAGCTTGTGACCCAGCTTATTGCATCTGTAGCATTGTACCATTGTGTTGAAAACTCTGCGTTCTTGTTTCTGCATCTCATTCGGTCGTCTTAGTGCTTCAACGAAACCAACAGCTGATTCTACTGCTTCCTGAAACGTTTTACATCGCGCCAATCTAACAGCTTTGCTTACTTTCTCTCTGTGCAACCCATGAAAGACTGTGTCCAAGGTTCTCTGGTCGGCTTCGAACAACTGAATGCGGTTTTCATTTTCGTCTTCTAGTAACTCGTACGTTTGAGCGGTGATGTTTCGAATTCTGTTGGCAAACTGCTCGATAGATTCGTCTTGTCGCATTCGCAAACTGTAAAGCTGCTCTCTGTAAAATCTGATCGCGTTTTTACATTTAAATCTCTGAACAACAATCGTTCTAAACTCATTGTAATCTGCTGTTTTCACGAAAGTAGGCTCCGCACTAATGAAATCTTGTGCTGTTTCCTGAATTCTTAATTTGGCAACCACTAGCTTATAGGAATCTGTCCATGATCCTAACAGGGCGGCACCTTCAAGTTTACGAAAAAACAGCTTCACATCATCTTCGGGTTTCCCGCTAAACACTGGTACTGATGGCAATAATGAAAAATTCTTTATTGTAGTTGTACTTGTACTGCATGAACCATCATTTGACAAGTCTTTCGGAATTTTATGCACGCTTCTTTCTGCTTTTAACTGCCGAATATCTTCTTGCAGTTCATTAATAGCAGTTTGTAGATCGACAACGTTACTCTGACTGGATTGCGACGTTTCGTCTAATTTAACGCAAATGATTCCCTCAACTGTAAAATAAAAATCCATCACTGCCTTTCGTATTCTAGCCAAACTGGAGTAGTCCAACCTGAATTCCAGCGTTCGATGTCCCCGCATAGTCGGAAGATGATCATGCGACTGTTGGTACTCAAAGTTCACATTGCGCTGCACCTCTTGAGGACTGTAGATTTTCCATATTATCCCACTTCTGACACCACTTCTCTAAGGAGTTTTTTTTGTGTTGTTACCCCCGGATGAAAATTGCACGAAATATTTGTCAGGATTTGTAAGTGGTGGGTCCTTGAGGTACAGCAATACGCGAACACCAAGAACTATGTTTAAACAGTTTTATTAACAAAAGGCTGATTATAAAACACGCACGCGACGTGCACCCATCATCACTGCGTCTGACATCCTAACAGCGGCTAATTACGATCCAATCGAAAGGCTCCATAGTGAGCTAAGAAAAGAGACATTCGCGCCTGAGGTCGCTCTAGTTATCGCGCGCTGCGGACGGCGGCCAGTTGCTTACTCCCTGCGTTGCACTGCGGCTGAACGCACGTGTACTGACCAAGCAAATTGTCAGCATTCCAGATAGGTCGGCTGGCGAGCGCGTGTTGCATACCGTATGGCTGCGTACAACCCGTAGACCCTTACATTAGTCTCTCTCTTTCGTGATTCGTGTGTGTGTGTGTGTGTGTGTGTGTGTGTGTGTGTGTGTGTGTGTGCATAAGGGAGTGGTAAGGAGATCGCACACATCCAGTGAACTGCAGGTATAGATGGAGACAGGTATAGTATCATGGTTAAGCTTACATGATAGGGATGTAGGTCTCAAAAAAGTATACACGGATTGTTAGGAAAAAAATTCATTTATTTCTCATCCAATTTAAAATTAATTTTACATTTTCATAAGCAGATAGAGCAAAACTTTTTTTGATACATGTTCTTGAGTCGATGGAGAGGACACCCATAGAATTCCAGGTCTTGAATAGAAGCAAAACTTAAAGATTCAAAGCATCCATGAGATCTTCTCCTTCCCCTTCACATAGCCAATGGTATCCGAGTGACTGAATAATTTAAGCGCCGTCACCATATCATTATAGGGTATGCCAGGATCATCCCAGTGAATTCCATGATAGAAATGCGTTAACTACTTTGCACTCTTCCGTGTCCTAGCACACCTCACATACAGACCTTGGTGATGCAATGTTTGTTGAGAATGTCTCTATTATTCCAGCGTCTTGTGTGTATGCTATAAACACATCTGTGCTCACCACCATAGAAATCCTGAGCGTCTGCAGTGATGTTCACACCTTGAGATGCCATTGTGAAATGCTCTAGGTATGGTGCAGCACCTATTTATTTATACAGCTCGTTGCACAACACCGGTGAGTGGGCAGTAGTTGATTACACGGTCATGTAGAACTAGACCATACACGGCACTGTGTTCTGGGAAATTTGTCGATGATTCAAATTCAATTCGCACATCTGTAGGTCCAGACTTAACTATCTCATTCTGTTTCGAGCAGTCTATTACGATGATCGGTGAAAGCTCCTTGAACTTACATGGACTGAGTAGACACTCTCCTCCCTCTCCTTCGGCTGTTTCATAGTGAGAAGCACGAAACCTCGCATACATGTCATAAGCTAGACTGCATACATTTTGATTCCACTGCAGATGTAAATTGTCATATGGGTAGAATTCTGAATTGAGTTAGACTTTGGCATTAGTTAACTTGCATTAGTTAAGTATGATGAATCTAAGTGTCTCTAGATGGGAGGAGGTTTTGATAGCCCATGTTTGCCTGCTCGCAGTCGGTAACACTGCGTACTCGAAAACCTCCCATGAGCGAAATGTCAGTGACAGAAATGTACCCGAATTCAGGGCTTTTAAAAGCTTCAAACGTTCCTCGTCTGATACACTGGTGTCAGGCATTTACCATATTATCTTGCTGATTGTGATCATATTCGCCTCTTGAGCTAGTTGAATGTGTGAGTTACTCTCTGTCGCACTCCGCACCAGAATGAGTTCCTGTTTAGCATTCATAATAATCTGTCTCATGGCCTCAAAGTATCCCACAAACATTTTTAGAGGTATGCAGGCTGTAAATAGCTTGTACTTTGCAACTGTTCTATCCTCTGGGTCGTCTATGAACCATCCCACATTTTCTAAACTATGCAAATCTGCAAGTGACGCAGAGACGTATGTTTTAAGGGTTGATGTTATGCTGACATTGCGTGTACGGTCGATATCAGTTCATAGTGTATCTCTTGGAAGAGGAATGCTAAAGCATCACGTGTAAGCTTGGATCCACTATATCACTGCCGTCGGTTTTCTTGAATGACCCCTCTAGATATATGAAACTCTTGCCTTGAAGCGTGAGTGCGTCTTGGTGCTGGATGACAATCCTGATATAATCGTCCTTATTAAATGTGGTTGAAGCGTAAGGTTTGTGAGATAAATATTCCTGACGTATAATTCTCTCATCATACTATTCTGGACTGGTTATATTGAGTGAGGACGTCATTGCGAGGTTTCAGGCCAACTGATTTAAGAAACGCGAATTTAGCAAATGTTATCATTTTGCTGTTCGGAAGCGAAGTGGCATGCTGTGGATTGCGTGCACTAGTTTTATACCGTACGCCCATTCTGCCTTAGATGTAATCGTGCAGTGATTTCCTCACCACGAAAGTCAACAAGTTGATTATTCTGGTCCACAATACGCAGCTCCAAATAGTACAATGTCTGACTGTCAGCGGAAGGTATATTGCATTGGCAGGGATCTCAACAATGTTATACCCCGTTGCAACAGTCGTGTGAAGCTAGCACCCCTTTTTCGAGAAATATACATTTTTTTCACAGTTCTTGATAGATGTGCCATAGTTCTAGAGTTCTTTGTGCAAAATTTCAATAGTTCTGAAAAATGTAACGAAGAAAACAACAATACTCGAAAAAATTTTCGTATCAGAAACATTCTTTGGCAATTTCCGCATAATGTAAATAAGTACAACGGTTCTGAGCACAGTTCTGAACAGAACTCCAAGAGCTCTATCGAAAACCCAAGTAACATTTTTTTGTGCAGCTAACAGTTTGCGAGATAATTGCTATTTAAGGAGAAAATCTTTTCACTTACTGTGAAGTTGGCACCCTTTTTTTCAGAAATGTAATTTTTTTTCAGAGTTCTTGATAGATATGACATAGTTCTACAGTTTTTTGTACAAAATTTCAATACTTCTGCAGAATTTGGCGAGGAAAACAATATTCGTAAAATTTTCATATCGAAAATATTCTTTGTCAATTTTCGCAAATTGTAAATAAGTACAACAGTTCTGAGCACAGTACTGAACAGAACTGCAAGAGTTCTATCGTAAACCCAAGTAACACTTTTTGTGCAGCTAATAGTTTACGAGATAATTGCAATTTAGGGAGAAAATCTTTTCACTTACTTGGAAGTTGGCACCCTTTTTTTCAGAAACGTTTATTTTCTTCAGAGTTCTTGACAGGTATGCCATAGTTCTAGAGTTCTTTGTACAAAATTTCAATAGTTCTGCAGAATTTAGCGAAGAAAACAACCACACTCGAAAAAATTTTTGTATCAGAAACATTTTTTGTCAATTTCGCAAAAATTAAACTTGTACAACAGTTCTGAGGACAGTTCTGAACAGAACCGCAAGAGCTCTATCGAAAATCCTAATAACATTTTTCTATGGCGATAATAGTTTGTGATAAATTGATTTAATGTGGGACACACTTTCTCGTGTTATTTGTGAAGATAGGGTGGAAACCCTCCCATACTCGCCGCCGGAGTGGCCAGATGGTTCTAGGCGCTTCAGTCTGGAAAGTTACGACCGCTACGGTCTCAGCTTCAAAACCTGCCTCAGACATGGATGTGTGTGATGTCCTCAGGTTAGTTAGGTTTAAGTAGTTCTAATTTCTAGGGGACTAATGACCTCAGCTGTTAAGTCCCATAGTGCTCAGAGTCAGCCCTCCCATACTCACACAACTTACTTGAAGTGACAGTAGGGGTAGGGGACTCTGAGAGATAGAGACAGAATGAGTGAGTGAATGGGATGGGGGTTTACGTGTCAAATAGAATGCCCCTTCACCATGATATAATTATTGTTTGTGTGTGTGTGTGTGTGTGTGTGACTGTAAAATTATGTATGGCAGAGTGTGCGTATGTGTGAGTACAAAAGTATGAATGACTGTGTGTGCGTGTGTGTGTGTAAAATATATATGAATGTGTGTCTAAATACATGTATTTTATATAAGAACTATTTGCTGAAAAAATAAATAGAAAAATTATTTCCATATACATAAGCACAATGTGATTCAAAAAATAAAAATATTAGTCTAAGGAGTTCTTCTGTGTTGCTACCCACAGATGATAATTACATGAAATAGTTGTCAGGATTTGTAAGTGGTGAGTCCTTGAGGTACAGCAATACGTGAACACTGAGAAGTACGTTTAAACAGTTTTATTAACAAAAGGCTGATTATAAAACACGCACGCTATGTGCACCCATCATCACTGTGTCTGACATCCTAACAGTGGCTAATTACAGTCGTATTGAAAGGCTCCATGGTGAGGTAAGAAAAGAGACATATTCGCGCCTGAGGTCGCACTAGTTATCGCACGCTGCAGATGGCGGCCAGTTGCTGACTCCCTGCATCGCACTGCAGCCAGACGCATGTGTACTGACCAAGCAAATTGTCAGCGTTCCAGATAGGTCAGCTGGCGAGTGCGTGTTGCTTACCGTATGGCTGCGTGCAACCCATAGACCTTTACACCACACTCCCCAGAGAATAAGAGTAACTGTAGGTTGATCAAAACGACCGCCTGGGCGTTATGAATCTATTCCGCCATTTGTGGCATCAGAAGTCATTGCAACATGTATTTCATTTGCAGACACAGTAACGTTCGGTGCAGAGAAGCGTCCCTTCAGGATGATAATTTCATACATGACAAATGCTGTTGACAAGACAAATTAATAAAAGCAATAAAAACACAATACTGACAAGTACACATTAACATTAATGGATGAATCGAAGGATGAAATCCTATTTGCTGCTTCAATGAAGTTTAACTCATTATTGGAAGTAATTGCATTTTCATGGGTATCCTTAATTAAATTATTGTCTTCAGAAATTTTGATATGGAATGCTTTCCATATGTTAAAATGAATGAATCATTGTAATAAACAGATAAGTCTCGTTAATGGCAAATGTCCAGTTACATGAAATGTAGTTGGCAATACACAAGGCATATCAAATAGTTCATATGATAAATCACAATGTGTGGCATTCAAGATTAATCCACTATTATTCAATTTGTGAGTAAAGAGTAGGTCAGGCGTATCATAATTTTTACATGTAAATGTGACATCAAGGGTGGAGTTAAATGAGAAAATTATACCTTCAGAACATCATTTAAGAAATGGATGATAAAGATGAATTAAAACTCTAGGGCAATCATCTCTTGGGGGATGATTCATTAACAATTCTTTCTGACAGCTGTACACTCTACTATCTAAGAATACTGCCGATTCAGGGCAAATTAACTTAAGACAACGTTTACACATATGTAAATCATTTTCATTTAGGGACACAAAATATCTTCGATCCTTGCTGATCAGTAGATACTCATTGAGTACGTACTTTAAATGAATACCTGCCTGTCTTAATTTCACAGGGTAAGTGTAAATCTTATACATTTCAAAATTATGCTTTGATCTAGCAGTGGGTATAGAAACAATAAGTTAATTCTTCTTCAGTCATTAAAGAGCATGTGGTGGTTAACTTAACAGTAATCGTTAATTATCTCGTAAACTATTAGCTGCACAAAAGAATGTTACTTGGATTTTCGATAGAACTCTTGGAGTTCTGTTCAGAACTGTGCTCAGAACCGTTGTACTTATTTACATTATGCGGAAATTGCCAAAGAATGTTTCTGATACGAAAATTTTTTCGAGTATTGTTGTTTTCTTCGTTACATTTTTCAGAACTATTGAAATTTTGTACAAAGAACTCTAGAACTATTGTTCTGAACAGAACCCCAAGAGCTCTATCGAAAATCCTAATAACATTTTTCTTTGGCGATAACAGTTTGTGATAAATTGATTTAATGTGGGACACACTTTCTCTACAGGAAATATAAATATTCGTACAACAGTTCTGATGACAGTTCTGGACTCCACGTGAAGAGTTCTATCGATAATCCTAGTAGCATTTTTTTGTGCAGGTAATAGTTGAAAAGGTAATTGCAACTTAATTAAGAACCCCATAAGAGCTCCTATTGTGAAGCTGGCACCCTTTTTTTCAGAAATGTATATTTTTTTCAGAGTTCTTGATAGATAAGTCATAGTTCTAGAGTTCTCTGTACAAAATTTCAATAGTTCTGCAGAATTTAGCGAAGAAAACAACAATGTATAACACAGCTGATTCAGGAACCCTTTCCTTCTGATACAATTCTTACTGTTGCCACAATAAATCACTTGTGCATAGATTCCAACTGTACTGATCATTACAAAAATATAACCCATCGACCAGCGCCTCACATTTCTTGCAGCGTTGTACAGAGCATTCGGTTTATCCGCTGTGAAAATACCACACTTAATGCTATTGTAAAATTTACGATGGATGGCTTCCGTTTATCTACAGTGTCAGCATCTATCGAATTATCTTCATGCAAACGTGACGCCAGGATCACACACTTCACCTTTTTAGGTACGGAGGAAACTAGAGTTCAGTCTTGTGGAAGCCAAAAAAGGAAATGTGGGCAGCCCTTCTTTTACTGATAGCAAACTCTAGAGAAATCTCACGCTTGTTTTTCTTCATCATGCCAACAAAGGAAAAATTCTCCCTTCATAGCTCTATTATCATTCCTGTACTAGTAAACCAGTTATCCGCTTTCACATTTCGGCCTGACTGATATATAGGTTTACACAGTCACAGAACAACATCAAAATGTTTATTGGTCAGTTGGTAAATCCTTCTGATTGCAACACAGCGTATATTTCCAAATTGTACAGGTAAAATACTTAAGAATCCACACTTAAGAATCCATACTCGTTTGTTTTGATAGGTACATATTGCCGAAAACTGTACCTTCCACAGAATCCTTCCAGCTTCTTGTCCACTGTAACATTTTCTCCAAGGGTGTAAGATTTGTGGTAGTTGCGTACAAACACAGTAAATATTTTCCGAATTGCTGTTAACTTGTCTAATTGTCTCCTTTCATCACGAATAACACGACTGTAAAATCTAAGGCCGTCCACAATAAATTTGAAACGTTTTATGTTCATTTGCGAGGGGAAATTTTTCAATGCCATCACCATCAGTTCCACACAGATCTTCCAGGCTTTATCTGTTACTTTTGTTAACAACAATTAAAAACAAGAGACTGATGAAGGCTTTCAATTCAATAACATCTATTGATTTTACCCTTCTTTCATGCTGAAATGAAGCTTTGATGCTCTCAAAATTCTGATTGGAATACAAAACTACAATAGACAAATATCGTCATCTATGAGGTAATTACAGCATCACAAAGGCTGCTTTGGCTGCACCTATTGGTCCAGGTAAATTTCGAATAATATTATCCTCTTTGAACAATATGCTTTGGATTTCTTCAGCATGATCTAGTTCCACTTAAAATAATAAAATTCCTATAAAATAACGCAACCAGGCGCAGTGTATTAATCTGATATTTGACGTTCAGACAGCGGACACTGACGGTTAAACAGTACAAACAGAATTTAAGTGCAGTTTACATTCTGGATTAACTTTGTACTACTTACTACGTTGATAAACAAATAAATTAATTGCTGAAATGAAATACGAAAGGGCACAGTGGATAAAAACGAGCAATCGGCTCATATCTCATCAAGAGGGCATTAGCGTCGATACTGAATCATACAACGATGAAAGGCATACAGAGAAAGGAAGCTATTACGAGAAGGCGCCAGTGCTG